>NC_090928.1:1205651459-1206324584 GCF_040938575.1 Ambystoma mexicanum | reverse complement strand
GAGGGACATGGAGGCCCGCAGCGGCCCAGAAAGGACGGGGCGTGGCCCAGCAAGACCCAGGCAAAATAAGAGGGACAAAGGCTGGTGTACAGGCAGAGAGGGAGGCTCTGCAAGTCAGTAAGTGCTGTGGGGAGGTAGATTGTAACTCCTCACAGAACTCCATTCATTGTTCCAAGAGCTCTTTACTCCATCTGTTGCTCCACCAAGAGCTCTTTGAATCCAGGGCCCATCGGGCGGTGAGGTGGGCAGTGCTCACAGTCGAGCAAGGACAAGGTAACTACATGGCCAGTGAAGACCTCAGGCCAGCTGGGGAGCTGATGGTCCGTGTGCTCCATGTTGGAGGTGTTGAAAGCAAATGGGCCAGTAATATTGGTGGCACCGCGGGGCGCATGTGCAGGAGCGGCATAACAATCTGCCCACTCGATTGGGACTGTCCAAATAGAGGCCTCAACGTGATCTGGGTCCAGTAGTGGTGGCTGGCATTCCTGAAAACCAAAGATCGGGGCGGGGAAGGAAAGGGCCGCTGCCAAAAGGTGCGGAGGAGGGTTGCAGCTCTCATGAGGGCTTGTGCAACCTCTGCCGTTAGCAGCAGTCCTGAAGTGAAGGAAGTGGCCTGTCATCTGGCCACCAATCCAGCACCAATCCAGCACCCTGCCACAGTTTGCCCCACCAGCTAAGGACTAGGCTGAGGTGGCCCCTGGTGCCCCCAAGGGTGGCTTTGCCGGTCCTTGAACTCTGAACGGTCCGGAAAAGATCCTAAAGGAAGTTGGACCAGCATTCTTCACACCTGCAAGTGCTTAAAGTGGACCCAGGAGTCCTACACATGAAGGCTGGGAGCCCCGCAGACCTGCAAGTGCTTAAAGTGGACCCAGGAGTCATACACGTGAAGGCTGGGACCCCGCCGACCTGCAAGTGCTTAAAGTGTACCCAGTAGTCATACACGTGAAGGCTGGGAGCCCGCAGACCTGCAAGTGCTTAAAGTGGACCCAGGAGTCATACACGTGAAGGCTGGGAGCCCGCAGACCTGCAAGTGCTTAAAGTGGACCCAGTAGCCATCCATGTGAAGGCTGGGAGCCCGCAGACCTGCAAGTGCTTAAAGTGGACCCAGGAGTCATACACATTAAGGCTGGGATCCCGCAGATCCCGGACATGATTAGAAAAATGGCCCTACCAATATGGGGTGTGATGCTGTGCTCCTGCGCTTGTGGGATTTTGGGGTGCCAGGCGTGAGCGAGGGTGTTTTGTCAGTGGTGTAAGTTACACTCAGCCAGGTTAATAAAGGGTGTGCTTGAATGTGGAGATTTCAACATGTCACCAGTAACCCACCAACCCTGGCTGTCACCCCCAGGGGTACCAAGGCCTAAGGGGTGGGGTATCCTTGTATTATAAGTGTGTAGAAAGTAGTTGCACCTTTATTCCTAGTATTATTGTGTGTATTGTGGTGTGATGTCCTGTTTTAAGCATTGTTTGGTTTTTATGGTAAAGGAGGAGTGTTGCATGTCACCCATCCTGGGAGCATGGTAGCTCCCAGACTAGTGCCTGGGTTACATGGTAGTAACCATGTGACCCATTTACGGCTCGTCAGTCGAACAAAGAACTGACACTGGCGTCTTTACTAATAGCAACATGCTGGTGCCACGCTGCCTGCCAAAGGCCTACAAGCATGGAACGGCATCCGGACGATGTCCCTGCTGGGCAACACTGTCCCACTGTCTGTGCAATGCCGTGTGATCATGGCCATGGTTGCAGCCTCGGCCTGGGTGCCACGGATGCTCCAAGGTGCGCCCTGCGGTCCGCTATCCAAGGTATGAGGCTCCAGTGATCCGGATGCCGTAGGGTGCCCCCTACGGTCCGCACTCTGCATGCATGCAGAGCTGGTATCGGCCTGGTGATCCAGGCGCTCAGTGCGGCCTGCCGGAAGACAATTTGCAGGCCGCTACTATGTATGGCCTTTTTAAATGTACAGCCAGGGCAGAATAACTAGTCACATTACATTGGCCATCTATTAAAAGTAAGTCATGGAGATTTTATCTTGCACACTTCCGCTCAAAAGACATGCAGAATCTGGGACGCATTACTGCCCGAGGAAGGAGCTGCGGCGAAGGGGACGATTTACCATCTTTCTTGACCACATGGGGACCACAGCATGAATCAGCCTTAGCCAGGACTACGGCTAAGGTCATCAACATCCTTCCGGTGCCAGGGAGATCCCTCGACGTACACTGTATCCCCAAAGATGGTGGGACATGAAAGTGTGGTTGGGCCCCGCTGTGCCGCCATGGACTACTAGGCAGAGTGGACTGGGAGAGCCGCGCTGGGACTGAGCAGTGCGCTGTGGCGGGGGACACCGATGAGTGGATCTCAGCGGTACCCCAATGGGGAGCTAGACCGGACCTGATGAAGGGGGTGAGAGATGCTGAGAGGGCGGACTATGGGAGCCACAGAGGGGTGAACCATGCACGTCTTATCTCACCTCAGGCCGAGCGTGTACGGTGGCGGGCCGTCCCCTGTGCCTCCCCGAGGATTGAGGTAAAAAGAAGTCTCTGTGGCCAAAAGACACAGGGTGGAATTCAAGTTCAGAAAGTACATGACACACTGCCAGGGACCCCCTGGGATCTTCCCGGACTGCAAAGAGGAAAGACCATGCAGCAGTAAACGGGATAGTAGAGATTCACAAAGCAGAACTTTACTGAAACGACACCATTGAAAGTGATGTGGCCAGGAAGAGGAGACTGAGAAGAGGCCGTTGGACACCTTTCAATCACAGCACTATGTCTCACTCTAGAGGGCCTCATTACGAATTGGGCGGTATCCCGGCAGTAAATCATCTGGGATACCGCCCAGTGCAATTAGCGTTACCACAACTTGGCCCAGCGCTATTAGTGGCAGATCACAAGTTGTGGAGGTGTGGTAAAAACCCAATTATTTTTAGTCCATAGGACTCAAATGGGGCATTTTTGACACAATTACCATGGTAATTGCACAATTATTGTGCTGCGGTAATTATGCTGAACATGGGCGGAAAGTCTGCACATTCCCCTCCAGCACAGAGCTGGGATTGGGTGGAGCGGTAATGCGGAGGTAATAGCACTATCACCACATTTTTACCGCTCGCCCAACTCATGATGAGGCCCTTGACTAGCCCTTAAATACTACCCTGGAGAAATCCAGCTGCCTGCATTGGTCACCACTGAGTCCTGTTCTCAGCTCCAGGAAGGGCAAAAAGATACTGGGCCTCATCACGGGTTGGCCGGTGTGGTAAAAATGCAGCAGTAATGCTATTACCGCTGTATTATCAATGCGCCCAATCCCGAAATTTGGGCAGAAAGTTGACAGATTCACCTCCAGCTTTGAGCTGGAGGTAAATCTGCTGACTTTCCACCCATTTTCGGCACGTTTAAAGTGGCACAATTTGCACTGCGGTAAATGCGCCAAAAATGCCCCACAGAGTCCTAGGGACTCTGAATACAATGGGGATTTACAGACTTGCCGCAACTTGGGATCCGGCGCTGATAGTGCCAGAATGAGTTGCCGTGATGCCATCTGCGTTGGGCGGTGTCCCGGGGGATTTACCACCGGGATGCCACCCAACATCTGATGACCCCCATTGTGTTCAAGGGCATTAGCTTACCTTAGACAACTCTCCCATTAAGTATGTCTTACAAGTCATCAGACTCAGAGACTGAAAGAGTCACTGGAGGAGAGCAAGCATGGGTAGCGGTGCCTGACCATGCAGATCGACCGGAAAATCACCACGATGGACACATCTACGCAGCTACAACAAATGAAAATGCCAAGCCACAGCGCTCAGGAGACTAACGCCGCAGTGCATGATATAAGCAAAGAGATGAAGAAAATGAACAACTGCCTTAATCTCCAAGCTGAATGCACTGCTGGCAACGAGCCATGGATCAGCGCCTTAGAGGACCATCATGGAGCCCTTGCTACAGAACTGGATCAAGAGATCAAGGAAATGCAGAGGCTGAACTCCAGAACTGAAGGCCAAGAAAATCGTTCCAGGAGAAATGGCACACACCCGGTTAGCGTCCCAGAGAATGCATGGGGCATGGACCTTCAAAGCGATCTCTCTAAGCTATTTCAAGAAGGCCTGCAAATACTGAAAACTAAAGAACTCGTGAGTGATCAGCTAAGGGCCAACGTCGAAGGAGAACTTCCAACAGAAGCTAGCTGTCTTTTAGGACTTTCAAAGGAAAGAAACTAGACAAAGGGAGGGCATACACATTTGCATGTTCAACGATTTCTCCGTAGAAGTTTCCAGAAGACTAAAGTGCTTAAATCATCCAAATATTACTTCTACCATACATTCCCTGTAATCGGTTGTTTTGAACACAGTAAGGATTCCAGGCACACAATTTCCGGTGAATGAATATGTGTTTATTTAGTAAGACACACAGCAGAAAAAGAGCCCCAACACATCCACTCAAGGACAGCTCACCTACTGCTAGAATCTAAAGCACCACATTCTAAAGCCACATTGGTAACAATCCACATTCCATCCCAATGTTCCGCGTTCCCAAGAAAGATGCATTGCAACACATCTCCCTTCTTTGCCCATCATAACAACCCAGTAAATGAAGCAAACAATAACTATATACAAAGAACAATACCTCCACACCCACACTTGATGGGGCACAGCAATAAGATACAAGTTCTGATGCTTATCGCATTGTTGAGAAGGTCACAGGAAACAAGGTTGCATTGACTTCACTTTTGCCACTCTTGCCATGTTCCACACTTGACCACCTCGCACCCTTACAGCACCTCTTAACACCTGCATCACCTGAACTGGCTCAGTATATAACACGTCCCCCTTTCTTTTAACCACACGCTTCCTGATACGTACCCAATCATCCACTGCAACTTCCAACCCTTTCCTCCCCGACTTCTCATGTGTCCTTCTTACCCACTCATCTTTCTTCTTAATCATCGTTTCCTTCACTTCTTCCACAACAGTCTGATTCACGTGCCCTTTCTAACCGATGGGGTAAAACTTTGGTTTTCGGTTTCCGCCCCCTCATTAGTTCAAATGAGGTCATCCCCACACTCGTGTGGGGAGCCAACCATAAGGCATACAGCCTATCCCTCACTGCCATTTGCCTGTACCTGAACATGCTCCTGCCATCCGCTCAGCCTCCAATACACATCGATTGACTCTTTCCACCATCCCGTTTTTGTGTGGCTGATATAACACAGTCTTGGTATGTTTCACACCACACAATTTGAGATATTCTTGGAAACATCCTCCAACAAATTAACTCCCATTATCGGCCAGAATCAATACAGGTAAACCTTCCCTCTCAAATACACACTGCAAAAATGCAACCAGGCCCTCAGCCGATATATCTTGCACAATGTGAAACTCTATCAACCTCGAGAACAAATCCACCAAGACAATAATAAATCTTCCAAAATACCTTCCTTCTCGATCCCTTCGCTCTGCTACCTCCAACTCGAAGAAGCTTCTCAAGGCAGAGAGTGGGGGTAGACCTCTCTCCTCTGCAGGTGCCTCCCTCTCCCTCTCAAACATCAGCCGGACCACATGAAGTTCCGGAAGCAGCTCAAACCTTTCCCTTTCTCCTCTGCTTTCTCTCTCTTCCTTCCCTGCTGACCGATCTGTCCTACCTGTCTGCCTTTCTGACTGGTTGATTGGCTACCATCAGAGTCTCACTGGGTACCCGGCTCTTTCTTGATCAGTCACTGTTGCACTGCCTCCAGGCCTACCACGCTGTTACTGTAACCCTACAACCCTTGATCTCCTTGCACTATCCAGAGCTGTGCTGCCCTGCTTGCACTTTCTCAGAGCATTGCAGCCCTGTTTTCCCCTCCCCTCTCCCTTTCACTCCCCCCTCCCTTTCCCCTTGCACTTCTCGTTCTCCCACTTGCACGATCTGAATGAGAGAAGGTCTAGTAAGATCGTTTGTCTTGTCCTCCCTCTGTCTTCCCTCCCTTGTCTTGTCGCGCCTAGAAACACTTGTGTACAGGCGCGTTATAAATGACTCATCCTATCATATAATATATCACATCATGTGGAAGGATGTCGCCTGGTTTAGGTTGGGAGGCTGAAAGGTTAACTGGTTTTGTGCGAGGGAATGCACAGTGCTCTGCCACAGGTGCCTTCCATCAACCACGCGCACAAGTGCATAATAAATGCCATTGACTAAGATAGTTGCAGAAGATTAAAAAATTGTCACTGTTACACTTTGCAAATGGGCATTAACAAAACATAACATGCAGAATAGAATAACAAATCAGTAGAGTACTTGAGGACTGTCGCTCCCCGCTACCCGTGAGCATGGCCATTCGGCATTTGTGACGTGTCTGGTTGCGGCCTGGTGCTTGGTTAGTTATGCCTGTTGACAGTGGATGGCGGGTGTCCTATTGCATCGTTGTGTCATCCCATGTGAGACAGAGAGACACTGCGGTTGGAAGAGCTTGAGGTGTTGGTGGGAAGTCAGAATGGATCCCCTGAAAAAATTATTATAAACTCCTGACACTCAGCTCGTGCCATGGAATAGCACGAACTGACATCAAGTGACATTGACTAACCTTATTTCATGTTGCTTAACTGGCCAAAACAAGGCGGAACAAGGCATAACAACTCCTCAAAAACAAGGCATGAAAGGGTACAATATGACCTCTCTCTCTCTCCCTCTCCCCATCTCTCTCCCTCTGCCCCTCTCTCTCTCTCTCTGTCTCTCTCTATCTCTCTCTCTCTCTCCCTCTCCCCATCTCTCTCCCTATTCCTGTCTTTCTCTCTCCCTCTCCCCATCTCTCTCCCTCTGCCCCCTCTCTCTCTCTCTACCTCTCCCAACTCTCTTCCGCTCCTCTCTCTCTCTCTACCTCTCCCAACTCTCTTCCGCTCCCTGTCTCTCTCTCTTCCTCTCTCTCCCCATCTCTCTCTCTCCCTGTCTCTCTCTCTATCTCTCTCTTTCCCTCTCTCTCTCTCTCCCCATCTCTCTTCCTCTCCCTGTCTCTCTCTCTCTTCCTCTCTCTCCCCATCTCTCTCTCTCCGTCTCTCTCTCTCTCTCTCTCCCTCTCCCTCTCTCTCTCTCTTCCCATCTCTCTCCCTCTTCCCATCTGTCTCCCTCTCTCTCTCCCTCTCCCCATCTCTCTTCCTCTCCCTGTCTCTCTCTCTCTCTTCCTCTCTCTCCCCATCTCTCTCCCTCTCCCTGTCTCTCTCTCTCTCTCCCTCTTCCTATCTCTCTCCATCTCTCCCTCTCCCCATCTCTCTCCCTCTCCCTGTCTCTCTCTCTCTCTCCCTCTCCCCATCTCTCTCCTTCTCCCCCCTCTCTCTCTCTCTCTCCCCCTCTCCTCATCTCTCTTCTCTGTCCCTCTCTCTCTCTCGCCCTCTTTCACTCTCTCACTTTTACACTGTATGGTTTCTGGAACTCATGAACTTCAGGTTTGAGACAAAGGTGGCACCAGGAATTGAAAAAAATAAAGCCCCCCCCCACCCAGCATTTCTACCTAATTAGTGTACTGGATGTAGGTGAATGGGTGTGCCAGTCCGCAGCCGAACTTGCCAAGGGCAACACGCTCTGGGCAGCGAGAGGCTTCCAGCCATGCCACAGGCCGCCATGTCTTCTACTCACCTGGGGTCCAATCTGTCGACTTTCGAATGGTGCTGCAACCATGCAGGAGTTCCCTCACTGGGAGGTCAGTGGGATGCAGAGCAGGACATGATAAAGGGAAGGCACCTCTGCCAGTCTTCTGAAGCGGGGTGCATCATATCCCAGACTAGTGCGGGTGTGCGACTCCAGGAAGGGCAATGGGGCAGGCTAGAAGTGAAAGAAAGGGGTGGGGTTGAATGACTACCACTGGCTTGGAATGCAAAATCCCACAGCAATGCAATCTCTCATTCCCAGTATCCCAGGCCCCAGGCGAGGAATGCATCCCGGATTGGGCCACGCTCTGAACGCCAACAACTGCCAGCCAACAGACACTTCTCTCTCCTCCACTTGCACTGATCATAAGATTCATGGTATGCAAGTGATGTATTCCCCCTCCCCGGGGTGTGACTGATAGCTTCCTTTCCTTCCGGCATTCTCCCCCAGCCCCTTACTCGCATGCCCTGCTGCTGTTTAATTCCCTTTTCCTGGTGGTCCTCTCTATATTCCCCTCCTGGACGCTTGTCTATATGTTCTACTGGTGTAGCCCCTGAACTATAGGTGTGGCTGTGCCAGTTTTGCACTTACCTGATTTGCCTGACCACCTGCATACTGCATTTAGCCCCGTACCATGAGGTGTGGCTGTGCCAGTTTTGCACTTACCTGATTTGCCTGACCACCTGCATACTGCATTTAGCCCCGTACCATGAGGTGTGGCTGTGCCAGTTTTGCTCTTACCTGATTTGCCTGACCACATGCATACTGCATTTAGCCCCGTACCATGAGGTGTGGCTGTGCCAGTTTTGCACTTACCTGATTTGCCTGACCACCTGCATACTGCATTTAGCCCCGTACCATGAGGTGTGGCTGTGCCAGTTTTGCTCTTACCTGATTTGCCTGACCACCTGCATACTGCATTTAGCCCCGTACCATGAGGTGTGGCTGTGCCAGTTTTGCTCTTACCTGATTTGCCTGACCACATGCATACTGCATTTAGCCCCGTACCAGGAGGTGTGGCTGTGCCAGTTTTGCACTTACCTGATTTGCCTGACCACATGCATACTGCATTTAGCCCCCGTACCATGAGGCGCGGCTCTGCCAGTTTATGCTCCTCACCAACCAATTGAACTTTGTAACCTGTTTCGCTTATTCTTGCATTCCAAGATTTTTCACGCTGCACTTGCTGTAACTAGCGCCCTGATGCCTGAGGGTTTGGCGCGCTGCTATAATGAAACAAATAAATAAATAAACAACAAAATAAATATGTGGTTCAAGCTATTGGAACATTTGTTGAATCGCACAACATGTAGAAAAATGTAATCGGGCTCATATGGGTCCGTGATATAGCATTATTGAAAGGCGTAAAAGCTTTGAGTAAGATACTCCATGCCACATTTAAATGTATTTTTTGGGAAGCGATGAGGGTCGGAACACAGCTTCTGTATAAACTGCCTCCCTTCCTCTCACCATACAAATCCATCAGGTGATTGCACCAGCATAAAGAAGGTGGCCCCAATAGGGATCCATTGAACATGTTGCCTGACATCCTCACATGTCGGGCAGTGTCTAATCGTAATTGCGAGCACTACTTACCATGCTTCATGGTAAGCAGTGGTCATAATTCCAATTAAACACTGTCCGACATATCTGACAAGGAGTAATTGTAATTGTGAGCTTGCCAAGCAGTGCTCACATTTAATAATAAATGCTGCCTGACATTCAAGCAAATTACGAAACTATGGTGGCGGGGAGCGCCCAGTGTATGTGAACACGTAACGACTCCCCACCATCAAATTACAAATTTCATCAAAATGAGCGCCACTATGTTCGATCTCTTGGTGTTTAACAACACTATGACATCTGTAAAAGAAAGGAAATAAATACATTTCCGGGAGATTTTACAACAGACCAGTCCTCCATGTGTTTCACTAGCATCAGTTAGAGACAGATTAGTCTGAGCATTATTTATGCGTCTATTGGTCCCTTCTGCCACCTTCTTCAGGGCTGGTTCTGGGTGTATCTAATCAAATTGGGCCTTATTACGAGGCCAGCAGTGCAGGAAAAACAGCAGTAATGCAGCATTAATTCCATTACCGCTGCATTACCACTGCACCAAACTACGGGTTTTATGGTAGGGAGGTATTTTTATCTCCAAGTTAGAGGTAAAAGGACCTCCCTCCTGCCAGGAATCGGTGCAATTACCGCAGCAGAATAACCACTGGTGGTAATTCTGCATAAATCCCCATGGAGTCCAATGGGGGTTTACCCCACCCTAGTACAACTTGTCATCCCGTGGTAAATCCAGGTGTCTAGTCAAATGGTCGACAGACAAATGGTCAACAGACAAATGGTCGACACAATTTGGTCGACAGGTCAAATGGTCGAATTTTTTTAAAATTTATAATTATATTTTTTAGGTTTTCGTTTAGGGAAAAAAGGGTTTTTTTAGGGAAAAAAAAGGGGGTTGGGGGGACCCCCCCCAAAAAAAATGTGAAAAAAATAAATAAATAATAATTCGACCATTTGACCTGTCGACCTTTTGGTGTCGACCATTTGTCCTATCGACCATTTATATTCGACCAAATGACCTAGAACCGTAAATCCACAGGGCCAAGTGGTGGTAATGGTAATAATGTTTGGTGCTATTTTGGTGGATTTACTGCATAACTCAAAATGAGGTCCATCCCACTTAGTTTAATTTCTTGTTATTAACTTATAGTGACATGTTAAATGGATTATATTTTTAAACATTCATATATCACAGTATATGAAGCGAGGAGTGTGAAACCTAAATACCCCCACATGAACATTGCAGAGGAATTGTGAGCTATACTCTTGATATGAAGCCGATCCTCTGCGGTGACTTTGTTAAATAGCATGGTTGTCTTTTTTATATCTGAATACCTTTCAGAATGCATTCCAGGTAAAAATCATTTGAATAATTTACTCCATGTGTACGTTTTAATCTGCAGGTTTCCGTCCTATTATCTGGCACTCTGAGATCACCGCATGTATCATGCGGCAGCCATTTTGACCTATATTTTGCTGCAGTGGCGTGATACGTGATGTCACCATCGTGTCATTTATTCCAAAACTCTGTGAAATTGCAGGACATCATAATCATACTGCAGCCACCATAGTCAAATACTAATGTCATTACTCAATTCATTAAACTAAGAACTAGAGTTAATTACTTACAATAGCTGACATTCTAAGATCCCTGCATATAATAAGCCTCTGCAGTCACCCATCAAGTTGGGGAACATATTTGCAAACTGCAGGGTTCCACATAGAAAGTGACCCGTATTCCCAAACTTGTTAAATTGGGAATCCTAATTTACTATCTGAAAAATATGTACTCACATAACTTTTCAATAACCTTAATGGATTTATCTCAGGCTCAGCGGGTTGGGGGGGCCGGGAGGGGCAGAAAATGTATTGTTTTTAGGAAAATTACACAGTTCTGTCAGACAGTGTGCAGTCATTGGGTCGTGTAACATTGTGTCTGGCTGTGTAAGGAGACTCCACCTAACAGCCTTGTGGGTTACATTAATGAAATTAATGTAATGGATAGATTTTATCTTCTTATCTAGGAAAGTAGCAAGCAATTGGCTCGCATCTCCCAAAAATGCATATTTGTAAGCATATGCAATTTAAAGATTGATCTAGTTCATTTCTTTGCTCTGTCTGATTTCAAAATATGTAAATTAGAGCATATTTCAATTTTATGTGAAAGGGTTTCTTTATGTACCACATTCGTCTTCATACGTTTTGTTTCAAGCCTAAATATCCATCATTTCAAGAGAATGTCCTCGTTAAGATTAAGGCCTTTCTTTATGGCGTTGCAGTGACACAATCCAGTATCCTCTGTTGTTTTGGATTTTTCCTTGCCACCGCCTCTGTGTTTGGTCCCCTGTATTCTTGCTATGATAGTGCATTTAAAGGTGATTTTAGAATGCTGTTTCAGTTGACAATGATGGACAATTCTTGTGGCAGAGTGGCCTGTTCTAAACATGGACCTGTGTTCATTCTTACAGACACAAAAGTGTCTTGTTGTCATGCATATGTGTGGAAGTTCATATGGGCATATCAAACAGTACAAAACACTTTGAGCTGGATAGCATATTGCTCTCATGCGGGATTATGAAAATCCCAGCACATTATGAAAATATAAATAAATAAATGTAATTCCAACCCATTCAAAGTTTTTAGACATCCACATATGATGGTAGACAGTGTACATGGGCCAGCAAACTGCTGGCGCACCATGGCTGTCTGGATCACATGTGGCACAGGAGTCGGCAGTAGAGGAGCACCGGCAAGGAACAGGTAAGTGTTGAAAAGGTTGTGTGTGTGTATGTACTTGTATGCATGGAAATGGATGCGTGCGAAGGTGTGCCTGAGTGTGTGTGTGTGTGTGTGTGTGTGTGCGTAAGTGTCTCTCTGTGCATCTGAATTGGTGCAGGTGGCGAGTATCGGCATGTGAGGGTGCGTGTGTGTGTGTCTGCAAGTGAGTGAATGATTGCAGTGTGGGTGTGTTTGTGGGTCTGTGTGGAGGTGCAGTGATTGTGAGGGATACAGGCAGGGAAAGAGCAGCACATTGAGGTCCGGCTCCAGCAGTGAATCCTGAAACAGCACAGGCATGTTTTCTTGACAAAGACATTAGTGTCTTACAGGTACATCAATTATTTGGTTACATGGGAATACTGGCATATATGGGGACAGCCAGGCTAGCATGTCTTTTTACAGCGCATTGCTGGTGCAATAGGCAACGGAAACATGAGTTTTTTATGACGTGCAACTGTTGGCATATATTGCTGCAGACAACATAAAGGGCATGTTTTCCGCACAGTGACATTTGTGCATTGTGGGTAAAGAATATATGAGAGTTCTTACATGGAAACAATGGCATATATGGGCACAGCCAGCTTGCACATGTTTTTCTTATAACACACTACTAGTGTTATAGGGAAAGCCAACATGATAAACATGATTTCCCTACAGTGACATTACTGCAACTATGCAGGGATACTGGCGTACAGACAACATGGACATGTTTTCTTACAGTGTCATTAGTGGCATTATGGGAAAAAGCAGCATGACAAATATTTACACCCCTAGGGAAAATGTCACCAGTCACCATTGATCAGACCTGCTCCTCTGTGAAGCCCTCTATGTGAAGAAGTGATGTCCTCTGAAGGCACTGTGATTCCAGCAACACATGCCCCCAACGGCAGAAGCCGGCGGTTCCATAACTGCCAAGGCTTAGTTAGGGTGGGCCATCTGAAGGAGCACTTTGTGCATAGTAAGGTGTATCAGCACATGCTTAGTGTGGCAACATTACTCCTGGGAAGCCGGCAGCCCTCCCTAAGATCAATCTGGTATTGGTTATTTGGATCCTTGGGGAAAACCGGTGGGCACGCATCTTCTCCTCCCATATCTGCTCCCTCAGGGCTTTCGGCCTCTCCAGCTGCCTGGGAATAGGCACGATATGCAGTGGACCAGGAGCATCTCCCACAACATCCGGACCAGTTCGGATCAGTGGTTGTGTCTGGCTGATGGTCTCCGGGCTTGAGCTAGCATCTCAACCATAGTCAAGTCTTCTCATGTGGATACTGAGAACTGGACACCTTCAACCTCTTCAGCATCCGACTCAAAGTGTGATATGCGCACGTGGACAGGGGCCATTTGATAGGGATTCACACTGGGATATGAGCCGATTCCTGTGGGCATGCGGCTGTAGCGGTACATTTAGATGAGGGTGTGACAAGGCAGATTTCCTAGACTCATGCGGCTGTGGAAGGCAGGCTATTTAAACACAACAATATGCTATTTAATTATTTATTTATACAGTTTCTTCTGCCGTGCCTTTTCTCCAAATCACTTTCCGATAATAAAGCAGACAATACAACAATGGTATGACCATAAACCCATACCCAAACGAACTTGAAGACAAAACCAGAAGTGCATTCACACATCAAAATATGGGCAGACAGAAAACTAGTAACTCAGAAGGGAGCCCTTTCCCTAAGAACCAATGCGCTATATCTATATCTGGGTTCCTTGTATCTTACTCGAATTATTCATAATAAACAGCCAACAATAGCACACACAAATTGCAGTGCTGCAGTGATAGATTGTGAAAAGATATTCTTGTAAAATAAATCATCAGGTAAACCTTTTAACATAGAAAGAGCTGGTACATCGGCAACACAATGGTTGCCAGATTTTAAAATAAGGAGGACATAGAAGTCGCAATCACAAAATCATACATTACTTATTAGACAACCTTTACAAACATTAAATGTTTTAATTAAAAATATGACAACCACTTTGGTGACAGATATAGAAGAAAAACGAAACGTCACTGGATAGTAAACAGTCTTTAATACTCTTCTTAAAGAAGGACAGCGTAGGAAAATACTGACTCTCAAGAGGAAGAACATTGCACATTCCAGGAGTTAATAGTGGAAAGGGATGGAAAGGAGGGTGTTGAGAAGAAAGAAGACATTAGGATGAGGAGTGAAGAGACAGAGTAATGTGAGAAAAGAAACAAGGTCACACAGGTAGGCATGAGCCAATTCAATGCGTGAAGGCATTTAAGGTTTAAGAACAAAACATCCAAACTGAAAGTCAAATTGAGCTGAGATGAAGCTTATAAAACAAGAGGACACAGGCGATGAGAGACTTAAACCAAAAATGATATGAATATCAGAACATAATACGTTGCAGCCTGCAATATTTGTATAAAAGCCTGGAAATAATGTTCTTATTGCAGGCCATTTGTGACATCACAACTGAACTATAATAAGACAATTACATCACACCCACTCTGTAATCAATTATTACGCTTCAGTTGTGATGTCACAATGCCTGCTGCTCGAGTCAACAGAGAATTTCAGCTGTCGCTGCAGCACTTAATTAAAGCTGTGAAAAGCTATTCAAATTCCTTGCTTGCAGAGTCGTTTTTTTGTGGTACATTGCAGCCGGTAATTGACAAGGAACTGTTTATGGTAGAATGTTTACATTTGAGTTTAACTCATTTGAGCAAAACTCTGTAAGTTATTACTGTGGTTAAAGCACAAAATTAACGTTTTGTTTTCAAAAACATTTGTAATGTCATCTTTGATCTCATGGGCGTTAGCCTTAGCAGAGCACAGTGCTGGCACGAGTTATGGTTGCTTAGCTTACCATAACTGGCGAATTTCTGGGTTTTTTCGGTTTTACTTGTAACCATATAAGGACAACGGAAGCATAACGTCCCTTTACCAACTTTTTTCCAGTGATTTTGATAGATTTGTAGTAGGGCACTGTGAGCAGAATCTTCCTGCAGCATAGTTTTTTCAGTAAAGGGAGTACGTTTTTAGTTGTGCAGCTTAACCATAACGTCCCTTTAACAATGTTTTTGTTAGTGAATCTGTATATATTCATATAGATCCACACAGGCACCTTAGGCTATACCTGGGCACACAAGGCTTTATCTGTATATATTCATAAGGATCCACAAAGGCACCTTAGGCTATACCTGGGCACACAAGGCTTTATCTGTATATATTCATAAGGATCCACAAAGGCACCTTCGGCTATACCTGGGCACACAAGGCTTTATCTGTATATATTCATAAGGATCCACAAAGGCACCTTCGGCTATACCTGGGCACACAAGGCTTTATCTGTATATATTAATAAGGATCCACACAGGCACCTTAGGCTATACCTGGGCACACAAAGCATTATCTGTATATATTCATAAGGATCCACAAAGGCACCTTCGGCTATACCTGGGCACACAAGGCTTTATCTGTATGTATTCATAAGGATCCACAGAGGCACCTTAGGCTATACCTGGCCACACAAGGCGTTATCTGTATGTATTCATAAGGATCCACACAGGAACCTTAGGCTATACCTGGGCACACAAGGCTTTATCTGTATATATTCATAAGGATCCACACAGGCACCTTAGGCTATACCTGGGCACACAAGGCTTTATCTGTATATATTTATAAGGATCCACAAAGGCACCTTAGGCTATACTTTGGCACACAAGGCTTTATCTGTATGTATTCATAAGGATCCACAAAGGCACCTTAGGCTATACCTGGGCACACAAGGTTTTATCTGTATATATTCATAAGGATCGACACAGGCACCTTAGTCTATACCTGGGCACACAAGGCTTTATCTGTATATATTCATATAGATCCACACAGGCACCTTAGGCTATACCTGGGCACACAAAGTGTTATCTGTATATATTCATAAGGATCCACAGAGGCACCTTAGGCTATACCTGGGCACACAAGGCTTTATCTGTATATATCCATAAGGATCCACACAGGCACCTTAGGCTATACCTGGGCACACAAGGCGTTATCTGTATATATTCATAAGGATCCACAAAGGCACCTTAGGCTATACCTGGGCACACAAGGCTTTATCTGTATATATTCATAAGGATCCACAGAGGCACCTTAGGCTATACCTGGGCACACAAGGCTTTATCTGTATATATTCACAAGGATCCACAGAGGCACCTTAGGCTATACCTGGGCACACAAGGCTTTATCTGTATATATTCACAAGGATCCACAGAGGCACCTTAGGCTACACCTGGGCACACAAGGCTTTATCTGTATATATTCATAAGGATCCACAGAGGCACCTTAGGCTACACCTGGGCACACAAGGCGTTATCTGTATTTATTCACAAGGATCCACAAAGGCACCTTAGGCTACACCTGGGCACACAAGGCTTTATCTGTATATATTCATAAGGATCCACAAAGGCACCTTAGGCTACACCTGGGCACACAAGGCTTTATCTGTATATATTCATAAGGATCCACACAGGCACATTAAGCCACACCTGGGCTCACAAGGCTTTTTCCATATATATAAATAAGGCTTCACAAAGGCACCTTTAGCTATACCTGGGCACACAAGGTGTTATCTGTATATGGTCATAAGGCTTCACACAGGCACATTAGATGATATCTGGGGACACAAGGCTTTATCCGTATATAATCATGAGGCTCTACACAGGCACATTAGGCCATACCTGGGCACACAAGGGTTTATCTGTATATGTTCATAAGGATCCACACAGGCACATTAAGTCATACCTGAGCACACAAGGTGTTATCTGGATATATTTATAAGGATCCACACAGGCACCTTAGGCTATAGTTGGGCACACAAGGCTTTATCTGTATATATTCATAAGGATCCACAGAGGCACATTAGGCCACACCTGGGCACGCAAGGCGTTATGTGTATATATTCATACGGATAAACACAGGCACCTTAGGTTATACCTAGACATACAAGGCTTTATATGTGTATATTAATAAGGATCCGCACAGGCACCGTAGGCTATACTTTGGCACACAAGGCTTTATCTCTATATATTCATATAGATCCACACAGGCACCTTAGGCTATACCTGGGCACACAAAGTGTTATCTGTATATATTCATAAGGATCCACAAAGGCACCTTAGGCTATACCTGGGCACACAAGGCTTTATCTGTATATATTCATAAGGATCCACACAGTCACCTTAGGCTATACCTGGGCACACAAGGCGTTATCTGTATATATTCATAAGGATCCACAGAGGCACCTTAGGCTATACCTGGGCACACAAGGCTTTATCTGTATATATCCATAAGGATCCACAGAGGCACCTTAGGCTATACCTGGGCACACAAGGCTTTATCTGTATATATTCATAAGGATCCACAGAGGCACTTTAGGCTATACCTGGGCACACAAGGCTTTATCTCTATATATTCATAAGGATCCACAAAGGCACCTTAGACTATACCTCGGCACACAAGGCTTTATCTGTATATATTCATAAGGATCCACAGAGGCACCTTAGGCTATACCTGGGCACACAAGGCGTTATCTGTATATATTCATAAGGATCCACAAAGGCACCTTAGGCTACACCTGGGCACACAAGGCTTTATCTGTATATATTCATAAGGATCCACACAGGCACATTAAGCCACACCTGGGCACACAAGGCTTTTTCCATATATATAAATAAGGCTTCACAAAGGCACCTTTAGCTATACCTGGGCACACAAGGTGTTATCTGTATATGGTCATAAGGCTTCACACAGGCACATTAGATGATATCTGGGGACACAAGGCTTTATCCGTATATAATCATGAGGCTCTACACAGGCACATTAGGCCATACCTGGGCACACAAGGGTTTATCTGTATATGTTCATAGGGATCCACAGAGGCACCTTAGGCTATACCTGGGCACACAAGGCTTTATCTGTATATATTCATAAGGATCCACAGAGGCACCTTAGGCTATACCTGGGCACACAAGGCTTTATCTCTATATATTCATAAGGATCCACAAAGGCACCTTAGACTATACCTGGGCACACAAGGCTTTATCTGTATATATTCATAAGGATCCACAGAGGCACCTTAGGCTATACCTGGGCACACAAGGCGTTATCTGTATATATTCATAACGATCCACTAAGGCACCTTAGGCTATACCTGGGCACACAAGGCTTTATCTGTATATATTCATAAGGATCCACAAAGGCACCTTAGGCTACACCTGGGCACACAAGGCTTTATCTGTATATATTCATAAGGATCCACACAGGCACATTAAGCCATACCTGGGCACACAAGGCTTTTTCCATATATATAAATAAGGCTTCACAAAGGCACCTTTAGCTATACCTGGGCACACAAGGTGTTATCTGTATATGGTCATAAGGCTTCACACAGGCACATTAGATGATATCTGGGGACACAAGGCTTTATCCGTATATAATAATGAGGCTCTACACAGGCACATTAGGCCATACCTGGGCACACAAGGGTTTATCTGTATATGTTCATAAGGATCCACACAGGCACATTAAGTCATACCTGAGCACACAAGGCGTTATCTGGATATATTTTTAAGGATCCATACAGGCACCTTAGGCTATAGTTGGGCACACAAGGCTTTATCTGTATATATTCATAAGGATCCACAGAGGAACATTAGGCCACACCTGGGCACGCAAGGCGTTATCTGTATATATTCATACGGATAAACACAGGCACCTTAGGTTATACCTAGACATACATGGCTTTATATGTGTATATTAATAAGGATCCGCACAGGCACCGTAGGCTATACTTGGGCACACAAGGCTTTATCTGTATATGGTCATAAGGCTTCTCACAGGCATTTTAGATGATACCTGGGGACACAAGACTTTATCTGTATATATTCATAAGGACCCACACAGGCACGGTAGGCCATACCTGGGCACACAAGGGTTTATCTGTATATGTTCATAAGGATCCATACTGGCACTTTAGTGTAAAGATTTGCTGTAAAAACCCACTTTAAGCAGAAGTGATAGGCCGGTAAATCCTGAACTCAATAACGGAAAAATGCAAATTAAATGGCAAAACCTACGTTATTAGCAATCCACATAAAGCAGGGACAACATACATGCAATACAATCTCCAAGCTCTCAGAGCTCCTCGTGTAAAACTATGGATTATAAATCAAAAATATGTCACAACTGACGTTATACAAAATTCTTGGTTACAAAAACCTATGGGGTACGAGGATTCGTTAAGGTAATTGTATACATATGGAATAAATAGGAGTCAGTCTCTTCATTCGTTACACACTATCTGATGGCTCCACGTGAAACCAACTCTAAATTGATAATAGTGAATACATGTCCTTTCCATATTACTTGATCGGTTAATGCAACATGTACTGGGCGGTACAGCATTAAGAGTTTCTATTGGTTTGCATCTTACTTACCAACCTTCAGCAATTGATAGGTCATCAACATATGAGCCAAAATGGGAGTAGAGCGAGAGAAGCCCAGGAACTGTTTCCCTTCCAATTAAATAAGATACTGGCACTTATTCCTAGACCACGAGCCAGAGTATCTCCTTTGTAGTCCGCCTTGATAGGCGATATGGTGCTGAGAATATGTGGAGAGTCAAAGCAGGTGCCTGTCTGTGTCTGGCCTTAATGAATGGACACTGTTCTTGAATTATGGGTCATGTGAGAGAGGACCATGTTCTGAATTATTTCACACTGCATTTATTGAGATTTTAGCTAATATGAATGCAAGTGTTATTACTTTTCTAACCACTGGAGACTTAGTCGATCTATTCCTTATGACGTTCTAGCTTATAATTAGTCGGCACCTGACATTCAAAGGCTGGTTGTTCTTAAATTAATCTGAGAGAAATACGTCTTGTGCCTTGGAAATTATTATCTTGTGCTCCTTGCTGAAGTGTCCTAGCACTCCCTAATGTCTCCCTAATCTTGGCCGGGTTTGCACAGCTACCATCTGTGCTCTGAAAACATATGTATTTCAGTGAATTCAGCAATTTGAGATTCCATGAGACCTCAAGGCTATTCATTCATTTCAATGCAGATTGTTGCTTCCATTTTAAAAAATGGCTGTCCATTACTGTTGCATTTCTTAGTTAGCAAGCTATATAAATGATATGCCTTTTAATGTTTTGCCACTGGTTGTGCCCACATCATGCCCCACCAATGCTGTCATAAATGCTGTGCCTATTAATGTTCGGCCTCTGGTTGTGCGCCCATCATGTCCCACCAATGCTGCCATAAATACTGTGCCTATTAATGTGGTGCCTCTGGTTGTGCCATCATCATGCCCCATCAATGCTGCCATACATGCTGTGCCTATTAATGTGGTGCCTCTCGTTGTGCCCTCATCATGCCACACCAATGTTGCCAAAAAAGATCTCTGAGCCAGATACCCTACACATCCCATAGAGTCTGAAACTCTTGTGATGCAAAGGTGATGTCTGCCCAGAATCACTCAAATTGAATGCGCTGAAACACTGGCACCATTCATCAGGGCCTTCATCAACTCCCCCTCAACATGCTCTGTACTATCTAGCCTAAAAGAAGCTTGGGTACTCCCGCTTCTAAACAAGCAATCGCTTGACCCTAATCTGCCCAATAACTACTGGCCGATCGCCAAAGTTCTCTTCCTGTTGAAAATAGTGTCCAAATCCAACATCACCTGGAAGTCAACATTATCCTAGGAGTTCACCAGTCTGGCTTCCGTCCCAGCCATGGCATGGAATCAGCACTCATTGACCTAAAAAAAATGATATCTGAGATCATTGATGAAAGAAAACTGCCCTAATTCTCCTACTTTACCTTTCTGCGGCCTTTGATTTGGTTGACCACAAAATCCTCTGCAACCACCTGACCGCCACAGCTGCCTTTTCACCAGAAGCAGTATCTTGGATTGACTCCTTCCTAGAAGGCAGGGTAATGAAAGTATTTGCTGCCAATGCCGCACCAGCCCTAATCAGCTGCGGTGTCCTACAAGAATCGTGCGTCCCACCCTCACTCTACAATATATTTACAAAACCTCCTTTCGACCTCCTAGACACTCTAGGTATAACATACACCGACTACGTCGAGGATACACAAATACTACTACCCCTCACTGAGAACTATGCAAGGGACGATGAGACCTTGAGCTCAGTCTATGCAAATGTGCAAGCATGGATGGCAAACCACAGCCTGTGCCTCAACAATGAAAAGACTGAGATCCTTCTCATCGGTCATTCAACTGTACTAAGAACACTCAACCCAAACTACCTAGCCTTTGACATTGATGGCACAAGGATTACAATCTCTCCTTAGGTCAAAACTCTGGGGGTCTACCTTGTCCCGGCAAATCAATGCTATCTTCACGTCAGCACTTAACTACCAAACTGATAAATGCCGCTAGACCTTTCCTTTCCACAGACAGCTGCTTAACCATCGCGTGCGCAGTAGTCCATGCCAGGGTGGACCACTGTAATGTGCTCATGGCTGGCACGTCCCGTCTCAATGTTCACAAACTTCAGACCATCCATAATAATGCTTTGCAGGCAGTCCTAAATATTCCTACAACGGAACAGATCACAGCGGCTCCCCATTCGAGAAAGAATCACCTTCAAAACCCTCATGATCACACACAGATGCATCTCGAAAGCGGTACCTCCCTATCTGACCAACAGAATTGCCATGGCTTAATCATCCAGACCCACTCTAACACCTTACACTAACAGACTCACACAACCAAGTTCAAGCAAAGTACAGCAGAAGGAGCCAGTTTCCCAGTCCAAATAGCTGCAAAACAGTGTAATTCCCGCCTTCTCGCCCTCAGGTGTGAGGAATCCTACTGAGCGTTCCGGAAAGTCTTAAACCATTGTTGTTTGCTTGTACAAATTGTATGTTTAATGTATGCTGAATGATTAACCCATGCGGACCTGAAGACTGACACACTCGTATTGTAACCCACTCATGCTTTGGACATGTAACTGGATGTAACTCATCCAAGATAAAGTGCCTAGATGGCTACGGGTTTGTGTGCGCTTTACAAATGAAAGAAAATAAATAAATATACATATATTGTTTGTGTTGCATTTCAGTTTATACATCATCCTTTCCATCTTTTTTTTTTAAACAAACTATTATCATTCCCATCCTCAAAGGACTTCTCTTGACCCATCCAGCAACCTATTTCTCTTCTCCCTTTTCTCTCTACCATTTTAGAAAGCGTGGTCTACTCTCAAACTTCAGTTTTTCACCTGTCCGTTTCCTCACTTCCCTCGCTTCAATATAGCTTCTGCCCATATAATTCCACGAGACCACCTTACTCCATGTCTCTAACTCAATCCTGTCTGCCTGTCACAATAGTCTTTCTTCTATGCTAATTTTGTTGGACCTCTCAGCTTCCTTTGATGCAGTCGAACACCCCACTCTTTGGTTCCTCTCTCACTTCCCTTGGTTTCTCTGACAACGTTCACAAATGATTTCAATCCTATCTCTCTGACCGATCCTACTCTGTTTCTTGGGCTGGCCATTTTTCTGCCTCCTACGCCCTTCTTTATGGTGTCCTGCAAGGGTCAGTACTTGGCTCACTCCCCTACTCTCTTCACACCATCCCTCTCCGTCATTGACTTTTCCTTGACTTGTGACTTCTGTGCTGATGACACACAGATATCTGTTTGATCGTCTTCTTTCTCCTCACTCTCTGATTCTCTACAAACTATTGTATTTGCAGTCTATTCCTGGATGTCATCCATGGATCTCCAGTGATATCGCCTCCACACCTTGAATGTGTTGCCTCTGTCTCTTTAACATTCATTGCATCTGCCCTTTTCTTTCCTTTGGAGCCACCAATCTTCTTATCACTTCATCGGTGCTGCTTGGCTCTTCTCCTCGTACTTCCTGCCTCCGGCTCAACGCTCTTCGCTCTGTCTTTAACTCTGCATTTGTCCCATGTGCCTTTTACCTTCACTTAACCTTATTACCAATTATCTTTTACTCTTCGACTGTCGCCTTTCGTTTTAATTTCCTGGTTATTGTTTTCAAATACATCCACGGCCTTGCTCCCTCATGCCTTTCTGATCTGATCTCCCTTTATCCCCCTCGATCTCGTCACTCCCAATATCTTCAGCTGCTCTCAGCACCCAAACGCTCTTGTGCACGTTCACTCGTCCGATATTTCCCGTCACCCTGCCCCTCGATCTCTTCACTCTCAACATCTTCATCTACTCTCAGCACCCAAACCCTCTTGCGCCCGTTCACTCGTCCGATCTATCTCATACTCCCGCCCCTCGATCTCTTCACTCTCAACATCTTCATCTACTCTCAGCACCCAAACCCTCTTGCGCCCGTTCACTCGTCCGATCTATCTCAAACTCCCGCCCCTCGATCTCTTCACTCTCAACATCTTCATCTACTCTCAGCACCCAAACCCTCTTGCGCCCGTTCACTCGTCCGATCTATCTCATACTCCCGCCCCTCGATCTCTTCACTCTCAACATCTTCATCTACTCTCAGCGCCCAAACCCTCTTGCGCCCGTTCACTCGTCCGATCTATCTCATACTCCCGCCCCTCGATCTCTTCACTCTCAACATCTTCATCTACTCTCAGCGCCCAAACCCTCTTGCGCCCGTTCACTCGTCCGATCTATCTCATACTCCCGCCCCTCGATCTCTTCACTCTCAACATCTTCATCTACTCTCAGTGCCCAAACCCTCTTGTGCCCGTTCACTCGTCCGATCTTAACCGTCGCTTGCTGCCAAACACCGGAATTATGTGCTGCTTGACGCTCGTTCCTCTCCCGCTCTTGACACTTTTCGCATTTGTCTGAAACCGCAATCATCTTTCCTCCCTTTATACCGGCTGAAACTAAATGATTTCACATTTACACTCGTGACTGTTGCGCCGTTTTCTGTCATTTTTATTTTTCAGTGCTTTATACATTTCAATAAAAGCAAATATAACAAGCAAGGTAACTTTCTAGGAGCTCCATGCCAATATCAAGCCTTCAAAACAGATGCATATCTGATGTTAAAACAACCACAGGGCATAGAGGGCGCCCCCATGAGCCCACAACTCCCCCAAAGTGCATGGGCCCATCAACATCAGACCTTCTGTGTAGGCCCACCCTTAGCCTATGCATGCCCTTCTCTTTGTGGAACACAAACGCAATGAAATGTTTTTCTTGGCAAATGGTACCATTTATTTATTTATTTATCAATTTGTATAGCGCACCTAACCCGGAGGCCTCTAGGCGCTATATTTTTGGGATGCTATTTTTCACATCTTTAAATCATGGCTAAGTTATATCACTTGGGTGCAGAGGCACTGCTGGTGGTGGGTGAGGGAGCTATAGCCCCGGGCCTTTTGGTTGTAGCCCTGGATAGAAGCTCAGGGGTTACAGCCAAAAGGCTAGCTAGCCCTGAGTCCCGACAGCCTCAACATTAGCATAGCCCCAGATCTTTTCCAGACCTAGCAACATCCCCAGTTGGGTGCTTTTGCAATACAGGGGTTATTCAGCCAAGCCATTCTCTGAATGCTACACTGACTGGCCATTGCTGATAACATACAAGAAGTCTGGAAGTTCTAATGCAGGGGCTGGTGCTAAAAAGTCCTATCAGAATAGTTAGGCAGTTTACTCATTGTACATGCACTGCCATGCAGAAGTGTGCCACCATAAGGCTGTGAGCCAAAGCGGTGCCAGGTGGGATGGAGGAAACTATCCTGGCACATCACACATGGCTGGAAATACAATTTCCTGGGTCACGCAGGTCTGCATTGGTAAATAGGCTGTGATGGATTGATTGGTTAGATGGATTGGTACGAATGGGGTGATTCCAAAAACATGGCACGAAAGTGTAATTCTGCCGATATATAAAAAGGGAGAATGGAAAGACCCTCGAAATGATCGTATGTTGGCGATGCTAGCCTCCCCGGCAAAATTATTTGCAAAAGTACTACTTGACGACCTAGATACATGGATAGAGAAGGATAAGATAATGCCGATCTACCAAGCAGGGTTTCGAGCGAAATCTTCCACTCTCCACAATATAATTAATTTAGTATCAGCAGTTGAGTACTCGTGGAATGTCCGTAAACTGCCAGTATATGTGGTGTTCATAGATTTTTCTGCAGCATTTGATACAGTGATAAGAGATAAACTTTGGAACAAACTGAAACTGTGGGGGATCCCAGAAGGGCTTTTGTTTATGATACAGTTACTCTATTCTGATACTTCAGTTAGAGTACGTCTAGATGGTGAAGGACGGCTCTCCCAATCAATCCCCACAGTTTGTGGAGTAAAACAAGGATGCAGACTAGCAGCAACACTGTTTAATCTTTACCTGGCCGATTGAATGAATGTGGTAGACAAAAATATGGTTAACCCAGTGAAGTTGGGCACAATAGAGCTACCATGGCTAGGTTATGCTGATGATCTGGTCCTACTAGACTCCACGCCGGCAGGGCTTCCAACAAGGCTAAACTGTCTGTTGCTTTTTTCTGAAATGAATGGGCTAAAGATTAACATCGCAAAAACAAAGGTAATGGCCATTCTGGGTAACACGAAACAAACATGGTCCAATAATTTTAAGTGGATGGTGCACTCAGAAAGACTTGAAAAAGTTGAATGTTATCGTTATTTAGGAGTCTTAATTGACTCGAAGCTGCTATGGAAACACCATTGGGATACAACTAAACTTTTATGCTTAAATATCTCTGGTGTAATTAGTAAATTCATAGGGAAACAAGGAGGTATCTCAGTAAATACAATCTTATTATTATATGCTAGTAAGATAATATCCTATTTATTATATGGTGCTGAGATCTGGGGAGGTAAATTTGCCAATGAAATGTGTAAAATAGAAGGAGAAATTTTAAAATCATTGTTTAGGTTACCTAGTACAACATCATGTGAATACATCTTATTAGAAGGTAATTTTAGATTTGCGAAAGATATCCTGGAAAATAAATCAGCAATTTTATATGCAAAATTAAGTATGTTATTTACTAGTACTTTTGTGGTCGAACTGATGAATATATCAAGGAGGGTCACAAAAAACAGTTCTCATCTTTAAGTAGATTACACGCTGTATATGTGAAATGGGCGACTGTTAATGCAAAGAGTTGGCTACTCCTAAAGCAAGTTAAGATTAAAAAACTACTACAAGGAGTAATATATAGCTATGCAAAGGAGCGTGACATGATTACCCTGTCCACAAAATCCACAAGCGGTTTATTTTTAGAACATTGGTCGCTAACATCTGTGAAACCCAAATATCAATATGCCTTTCCCACTGCAGCAACTGTGAGACAGTATTTTATGTTCAAATTTAACTGTTGTGACACGATGGAAATCCTAGGAGCTAAATTGGGACTCGAGAGACGTACAAGGTTTTGTAGATTATGAGGTATGCTAGAAATTGAAACTGCCAAACACTTGCTAAGCTACTGTGAGAGTCTTGCATTAATTTGTGAAAAAGAACCTTTTATGCTATAAGAATTCCAGCCTAACTGAGGATGTTGAAATTATTTGGAAAAGACTAATGGAAGGAAATGATATTAACTTGGTATATCACATGATGAAATTTTATGAACTAGCTTTAACAATTTTAAAGGATTTATCAGAGGATATTTTTGTATGATTTTTTTTTTAACAATTATAGATTATGTGATTTTGTGTTTTAATCTGTCTGTATATGTAAAGCCATTTTTGGCTACGAACATATTATAAATAAATAAATAAATAAATACATACATAAATACAATAGGCTGTAATATGAGGGTCCAGTGAAGCCAGACTGATTGGGAGGCGGTTGAGAAACGTAAAAGACGATTCTGAAAGGGGCCTTCGCCTCCGCAGGGTGGTAATCTGCTCCTTCCGCATGACCCTGGCCAACAATTAATGATAAACATGAGTATCTTTGTAATTACTCTCATAAGGTGGCTCAGTGAGTTCACTGCCCCCTGTTCATATCTGGATGCTTCTTGTGGGTGTGAATCCTAGACAGAGTCTCAGGTGTTCACACAAAGGTTGCAGAATTACATGTTTACTACTGTACAGGCCTGTGCACACAAGCCAAAGTGCAGGTTTTCATTCACACAGTAGGACCACTAAATATCCTAAAGCAACAGCTCCCTCTAGTGGTGACAACAGAAAAAGCAATGCAAATTTGCTTTGCCTCTATATATCCTAAGGCAACAGCTCCCCCTAGCGGTGGCAACAGGGGAAGCTACTTCATTGGACACGCATACAGGCACACATATATCTGCTGTTTATTATATTGCTCAGAAGAGAGCTGGATTCAACCAGAATTGCCTTCTATTGTCGAAGTGGGCGGGGGCAGTCGGGAGCGGTGCTCCTCTACTTTTTAAAATTAAGTTTTACTGTTCCTATACTTTTATTTAAAAAAGAAAAAGTTTCGGAATGGTTTTAAATAAAAGTGCGGGAAGAAGTTGTAACGTGCTCTGTATGAGATGCCATCATAGCCATCTACAGCAGACATGCAGAGGTGAGACTCAGGGATGAAAGGGTCAATGGCTTCCCTCCTTACGTCCTGTTTCGCATGCAGACACGAGGCAGTAATGGACATGGATTGATGGGCGGGAGGACTGGGTTACCAAGGGAAAATGTGTGTCTGTGTGCCTTACATGCCAAAACCTGAATGTCCTTGCCTATTTAGAGGGAGGGGTGCAAGCCTTCAGGGAGAGGAACGTTGGATGGGGCAATTGGTAATTATTGTGAGCAGTGCGAGTGGCATGGGGCAATCAGAACAAAATGGGGCAGAACTGGGGCAATGGGAGACAAATTGGGGAAGAACTAGGGCAAGGGAAGTAGAATTAGGTGGGAATTGGGGAAGGGAAGTGATATCGGGGTAAAACTATGTGCCAACATGGGCCGGAACTGAGGCACTAAGAGTGGCATAGGACAGAAATAGGGCAGGGGGAGCTAAATTGCCAGACGAGACAGATCTGTGACAGTAAAAGCTAAATGGGGGAAAACAGGAGAAAAAGAGTGGGATTGGGGGACAGTGCGAGCACTACAGAAGACACCTGAGCCATTAATAGTGACTTCAGGAGAACTGGGCATTGAAAGCAAGATGGGGCCCAAACCAATGGTGGAAATCCAAATAATGTTTTTTTTTTTGCATTTTTAGAGCACCCACACAGCCCGTGGGCATCAAGGAGTTGTTACAGGAATTGTTTTGTTTTTTTCTTTTTAGTTGCGTGATTGTTTTTTTTTTTTTAGTTGCGTATTTATAACGCGCTTAAATACCCAGAGGTTTCTAAGCAAGGACCCAGGGATCGAACCTGTGTTGCTTCGTGTGGTCTTGCTTCCAAAGCGAGCACGTTGCTGCTGAGCTATCCTGCCGGGACAATGTACTATGAGAACCCACAAGCTCTGGAAGGGCAAGGTGAGAAGGAGGGCTAGGGTTGCTCCACTCGCTCTTCCCCAATCGATGGTGGGATAGCACATGGAATTATTTTCTCATGACTTTCGTATGGTTGGTACCAGTATAAGTCATCACTGCCACGTTAAATCACTGCCCATAGCCTTGCCCAAGGACCCGGCTCCATCTCACCCTGATCTGCCTCCCACTCCCCACCGCCACATAAACACACGACACGCACACATGTGTGCCCACATGCATTTGGACATACACACACACATGCAGATTCCAATTCATCTCACTCCCAGGCTCACACACACGCACAAACACACACATGCTCACAGACATCAGCACATCTCACCCGTCAGCTCTCAAACACTTGTAGATACCAGCACCTCTCACCCTCAAACAAGCTCAGCGTTACTCCCAACTCCCACCCTTAGGCTCACACACAAGCACATTGTGCGGATTGGAGGCCAAGCCTTTTCCATAGCAGCAGCTCTGCTATGGAATGAGCTACCGTTAGCCATAATAAATTACCCAACCATCTGGTCTTCATGAAGGCCGTAAAGACCTACTTGTTTTAAGTGGAGTGGTTCCTGGGTATGGTTGTGCTTTGCCCTCTAGCGCCAAGATACCTTAGGGTGACCGTGAAATGTAGAAATGTCCTTAACATAACACATTACCACATACACAGTTTTTAATGTACCCATCTTTTGGCACAGTCCCTCTGCTACTAAACCTGGAAGTCATGTTTCAGAGCCCCCAGAGTGTGCATGTCAGGAACCATGCAGGTGTGGTCTTTGTAATGATTTGCGGAACCACTCAGGCCTTGTGCAGTGTCACATGTTAATGACATGTGGGACATGTTGTCATGAGCTCAATAAAAGGGGCGCACAGCTTCCAGTGCCCCACAACAATGGTGTGAGGAATTCAACCATCCGCACGGGGAGAGTGCGCTTACCTGGGCTTTTTTGATTTTTTAATAATGATAAGGAATGAAGGGAGACACAACCTGCGAGGATTGTGTAAGGCCATTCCACACACAGTCCATCTGCTTCCCACACAAAACGCATAATCACGTGTGCTCAGGGAAGACACATCCTACAGGCGCCGTCTTCCCCTCTTATATTCAGCTGGAATGTGACAGCCCCGGGTACATCATAGCATCTCAAGGAGGGGGAAGGCGTGCCTTCTTCCAGCATGGGCAGCCTAATTTAAATGTCAAAGGCCCCATGGATCGGCATTCCTTTTCTACTCCGGCTGATGGCAGTGCATACTAACAAGATAATTGAAGCAAGCCTAGTGGGGAGGCTTAGTTGCCGGAAGAGACAACAGAAAGGCAGAACTAACACCCCTTTGGTATGCAATGTGTCAACTTGAAGCTAGTTCCCACCCCTATGTATGAAAGGCAGTGAAATGCATGTCTGGGTCCACTATTTACCGCAGGCAAACCCCTGCAGAGCTGACCCCTTTCAGAGGGGAGAAGTATGTTGTTTGGGGGAGATGGGAAGTCTGCTCCCAGCACAAACTTCAAGGGAACCCTGCACTTTAATCAAGATTCACAGAGGGCTCAGTTAACCAGAGAGACACTTTGATCTACAAGAGACAGGAAGATGGGTGAGACTTAGGTATATGTTGTCACCCATTGTCTGTCCTGTTGCAGAGCACTCTGGTCCCAACCTCATGCATAACAGAAGATTGTTGGTAGGGACCCAGGATTGGTTCATTAAGGTGGATTTAGCCTACACCAATCACTGGGGCCTATTTGGCTTTAAAAGAGGGCTGAACCCCTCACTTAGCAGATCATCTGAAGACTTCGAAAGTAGTAAGAAGGAGGACTTATTTGGACCTGAGCTGAAGGTACAGTCTACCTTACATCTTCCACCAGTTAAGGAATGCCCGGAGTTCCAGAGGGAAGCAAAATCCCTCCCCTAAACATCTCCCAGGGAACACAGGGAGATACTGTACTAAGAGGACCTGTCCAGCAACTCCAGAACCGGTACCCAGCCAGCACACATGGTGCCCTGCTATGTTCTGCCAGCAAGCTTTCTAGGTGGGAAGTGCCAGAGAATATCGGAATTTAGGACAAGGCTGTTGCCTGCAAACATTCTCCTGAGCTTTGGGCCATCTGCCTTGAAAGGACACGAGCCCTGCAAATAAGCTAGGAGAAGTGCCACACAAGCATCATCCAGCGTTCAACTTTTAAGGGCATATTTGAGACAGTTGAGTCCTCGAACCGCATCCAGCTGCACTGCTGACTGTTGTCATGCCGCAGTCACTAGAGCCGTCCGAGACGCCTCGACCAGTGTTCCAGGTCTACCAACCTGCACAGAGACAACGATTCTTGGCCTTGAGCCACCGCACCGGACAGCTAGCAGACGTCCATCCAGCCTCACTTGCTGAACTGCCTGCTGCCTGGTACCCGCAGCTGTCTCCCACCAAGTACTCTGCCTCAAAGGCTGCAAAGCACCCTGGAACCACCTCAACGCTGTTGAGCACCAAGAACTTCTTCAGCACCAGGTACATTGTGGTTTTGCCCCCCTTGGTCCTTCTCCAAAGGCCCCATAGACAGTTACAACCCTTTGCCCTCTTGGTGCTGTTGTAACGCCACACACACGGATGCAGGTAAGACTTTGGCATAAGATATTTATTAAGAGTAACGGTAAAAAGACCCCCAGCAACAATAGAGGCCCCCTAGCTAATCAAAGGACAATTTCAACTGACAAACCTAGAACACTGGAGACTTAGCAAGCCAATACATGGTCTATGACCTCATCAGAACTTTGAATCTTTAAGCACTCCATACTGCTTTACAATTTAGCATTTCATAGCACAATCTCCAGATTAATAACATCATAACACTGCTGAAACCAAATAACCTTGAACAGTAAGACTGATTACTTTACCAACTACCCTCGTGTCATTATCCAGAGTGCATCCCTTTCCTTCAAGAAACTGTCTGTCTCCTGTGTTCCTTTACAGGGTGGGTTGTATTTTGAGGTGTGCTAGAGCTGTCTGTTGTAGTAATAATAAAGTAGATATGTTTATACAACCTTGACCCGACAGTCCCTTTTATCATTGGGTAAAAATTGTATTTTCGCTGTGTTGCAACTAACCAATGATCCATGACCGTATGAACATAAGCCTGCCGTGCCGTCCACGTTACTAAAATTGGACAAGTAGGTCTAATAATTCACTTGTATTCTAATCTGTTCAGATCCATTCTGGCGTACTAGAGGTGCAGGGTTGATTGATGGTTAGAAGCCATTAATCATCCCTCGACCATGGTGCCCATGAAGTTTATTTGTCACAAATGGTGATGAGGATGGGATGCAGCGCCCCACCAATCCTGATCATCAAAGAGGCTAAGCCTGCCCCTGCCAGGCTGCCGGCATGACAAAGCTTGCTCCTCCGAGAGTTGCAGCGCCACTCAGGCCATCTCGTGGGCAGGGCGGGCATCCTACAGGCACAGCAAGTGTTTGTGAAGAGGTGTGGCAAGGCCAGCAGTGTACAGTTTATTTATTGAAGCGTAAACGTGTGTCTTAAGTATCCACAGAGACACGTGAAGCGTTCAGTACTCACCGGGAGGAATCCCTCAAACGTGTGCCTCCTGGAAACGAGCTATCGAGCACAGACAGCAAGGCATGAGAAAAGCAGCACGTGGCAGAACCAAGAAACAAGAACTGGCCACAAATACAAACACAATGAAAGTGAAACTGACGCGACAGAAGGAAGCAGACTTGCATCGGCAGAGAGGAGTGGAGTTGTTTAGTTAGACCGGAAGGGGAGAGACACACACGGAAGCAAGGATACCACAGTACAGGATGTTTCGATGACAAGCAGCTCAGACCCAGAAGCATTACTAAGAGAAAGCTGCATAGTGGCCCACAGACTCCACGCCAGGAAAGCCAACTTTTTTAGCCAACATTACCTTGCGTGCTGGGAATTGTAGGCATGCAGTACAGCTGTCAGACCGGGAACTTGGGCAGCAGACACAACACTAAAGTTCTGAAATAAAGACTTCAGCGGTAATACTACGGAATAGGTGTGGGCGAAATTTTCCAGTATCCACTAAAGGTTCATGATTTCACCCCACCTTTATCAGTGCAGAGGTGCTGAAAACACATAATTATCTTAGTAGGGTACATTTTGTGCTGAACATTTCTCTACCAGTCGACCGTGTGATGTCACTTCACTTTGCGCAACCGCATTACACAGACAAGAAGTCCAGCAGGGAATCAGGGCTGTACCTGCAGCACAGGAGACCTCCCCAGCTCGAGTCAGCAAAGCAGCAAACATCGCTGTTCCTAGACTATGAATGAGCTATGCTTTGGCATGCTTCCCCTCCCACTTCTAGACACCCAGGGTGACAAGGGTGTGTGTCTGTGGATGGACACAGTCTAATGCCCCAAGAGCCGCCCGCACCCACCCACAAGCGCAAAGGTACCACTAACCACGGTGCTGATTCCTGATGGTCCAAGCCATTGCAATGGCAGCCGTGATGCCTGTGAGCACGAACCAGCGCAATATGGAGCAGAAAGGAAAACTATTGAAATTATAATTGTCCACTCTTCTGACAAGTTAACTTTATTATTTATTATGTGCTCAAGACAGGCTGCAGCTCCCTTCTCTGGTGAGCCCTCCAACTGACACTGGTTCCTACATAAACATTCTTGAACCTCTCGGTTCTAATGGCAACCAAGTGCAGTGTTCCATTTGGAATGAAGTTGCATCACTGACACTTTGGACAAGCAAGAACTATGTACAAGATAAGCTTTATAAAATATAACAGCATCCATCCCTGGATGGGAGCTTTCAAACCTGCTCGATTGGCGTGTGCAGCGTGTCAGTGGGCCTCATTACGACCCAGGCGGTAAGTTACCGCCTGGGCCGTGACTTTACCACCATGGCGTAAACTACGTTTACGCCATGGTGGTTGGCGGACTTACCGCCCCATTCCGACCTTGGCGGGGCGGTAAGTCCCCAATCCCCATTTACCCTTCCCCATTCCCATTTTTGCCCCATAGGGCATAATGGGAGTGGGGAAGGCGTTAATTACGCCACCGTAAATTACGGTGGTGTAATTAACTCCATGGTCCCTTAGCGCCATGGATTTTAACACCCGCTAAAAGCGGGTGTTAAAACCTCCATGGCGCTAAGGGACCTCGTGATCAGGCGGTAAGGGTCGGCGCTGTTAACGCTGCCGTTAACCCCTTACCGCCTGGGTCGTAATGAGGCCCAGTGTCTTTGATTGTACTCTCACTTCCATTTGTCAGTCATTGGCCCTCATTACGACCCTGGCGGAAATCGGAAAACGATGGCGGAGATGCAATACCGCCATCGAATAGCGCTCGGTGCGACTATGACTCGCCACCGCAAAGTACGAAGTCATTAGCGACACCGTAGTGAACGCCAACGCTAACTGCACCAAGTACGCGCGCGCGCGCCATGCCAAACCGTAAATACCACCATGGCGCAAGGGTACGCGAATTCCGACCCTAGCGGACATGTACCTAACGCCATCAAGCATGGCGGAAAGCACCATTCCGCCATGGTGAGAAGTACGGCATCGCGAATCAACCGTAAACGGCCCCACTGAGTGCCTGTCCACCGCTCCCTGCCCACAAAGCACAACTCCTCGTAGGTGCAATGAAGTCACAATGCTACCAGTGAAATGTACAAGTCACCCATGCATGCCAACGAACTAAAGATCCACAAGAGGGGCCAATGGGAGCTGCAGGGCACAGATGGCACGAATACAGAAGCCATTCCAATGGACATGACCACAATCCCCCCCCGAAACGCACGCAAACACAGGCACCTGTGACCAGCAATATTCCGAAAATCACAACATTCCACCAGTCCACCTGGCTGACCGTCGTCTGTTATACAAAACCCAATCCCCCGCCCCTGAGCATGACAACATCCAAACAGTCATATTGGCATCCCCCATCCCTGACCTCACTGGGCTCCGTAGGCAAACGCGCCCAGCACAGTACCATGCGACTATACTCCGAAACCGGAACCCAATGCAGATCTCCTCAAAATACATCGCTCCCCAAATAGATATATGCCACATCACTCGCAAAGAAGAACGCTACACGTCCCATATCAGAATAGAATTTTAATGCAGAACTAAATCACCAAGCTCATACAGCCATCAGTCCATGAACTCCAAAACACATATCACCATTGTGGGCTGCATCAGCAAGGAATGACCAGCTACTACTTGTGTGACGCCCTGTCCCATCATGGTACACAGAGCCACATTCACGTACGAAAAGGCAACATGGAAGCGCACAGAACCGCAGGCCCGTCCCAATGGGGAGGCACTAGTCCAACTGAAAGGCCGAAATGTTGCTCCGAGCCACTAGTACTGCGTAAGGGCATGTGGGCCATTGGCGATCGTCCCATAAGATCGTAATGCTGCTCCACTGATTAACACGAAGCAGCAGGTGTCGGGAGTAAAAGCCATCTGCAGGAGTGGCATACAGATGGCAGTGGCAAAAGGGTAGGAGATACCTGTCAACAAAAAGAAAAGAAAAAGAACAGAATGGCCATCAGAACTACTTTCGAACAACTCACTCCAATGACCACACTAAATCCACAGCCATATGCATGCTAGCCCACTCCAAAGGATCATCACCACCACAAAACCACTTGCCACTCATAACTATCTATATCGAGGTGTAAACACCATCCCAAATGAGTGTACCTGTGCATGCGTCTGTCAAAACAGATTCCATCAGATGGGAATGTTAACGTGCATGGACACAAGTGTCTGAAGGCGCGTCGAGACAGGGAGGGCTCAACAAGGCCAGATAGACGACGGTTCCACTATGGCAGCCCTGCATCACATAGCGCAGGGGAGGCGGATAGATTCCAACAAGCCCTGTACATGGCAAACCCTGTATCAAATCACCTGCCCATGCATCCATTCATCATTCCCTCATCCTGTTATAAAAACGCCGGAATATTTACTCACAAAACATTCGGGATTTCCATTGAGTCTGTGCGTTGTGCAGCCTGCAAAATCCACAGTGTCCCAGCCCGTAATTTCTGTGTTGTGAAGTTACATGAATTTGGGAACGTCCGGCCTCATCGCCCACGTCACTATAGCGCATCCCAAACTATTCATATCAATCATTGCTTCCTCGCCATGGCCTCTGTCTCAAGGACATCGAACAATAGAACGTTACATTTGCAGTCAGACCTGTGGGCAACTCCTCTCCGCTAGCCGAAAACCGAAAGCGCCGGCCTTCGAATTCCTCATTTGCAACATCACGTCGAAAAGGCATCTGTGGCCGTTTGAAATCACAAATTAATCCATCTAGTGCAGCTGTGTGTGAAAACCTCAACTGCCATCACCCACTAATGGGACGGGCCGGCTGTCGTTGCAACTCTGTACAGTGATGCATGAGGGCCCACCGTTACTCGAGTACTACGTTCCACTGACCCATCACAAGTCTGTTCGCGACTGCAAAGATTGTATGTGAAACAATGGGACCATAGCCGAATGTACATATCAACAAATGTTACACGGCCATCGGGTACAAATACATGATAGCAATAGCTAGATGCCGTTCCTCGAATAGCAGCGTTGTGTGTGGAACGTGCTCGCCCAAAGGGGAGAGCAGCTTGCACAGGTGGAATGAATCACCACAGGTGGAGGCCATACAGCCTGAAAACACATAAAGTGCACACCCAGTCTCCTCCCACAACCACACCCACTCCGAAATGCTACCGGCAGGACTCGCGATGTTGGCCCTGGGGGACCTGATAGCACTGCAAGTACTCCGACTCCAAGAAGAAGACGAACACCAACTACAACCGGCCGCACGGAGGAGACGCAGGAGGAGGAGGAGGCCATGGCAGGGCCCGCAAGGGCCGCCAGCACAGCCACTACCACCACGCAGGCAGCCCGCAATCCCACGCCTCCGAGCACATCCGTTCAACCTCACTGATGAGCAGATCCACACCCTCTACCGTTTGGACCGGAACACCATAGCCGCAATAGTGGACATGACACAGGCTGACCTTGTCAGCATGATAGATAGCCCAACCGCCATCCCACCCCTACTGAAGGTGGTGTCTGTACTACACTTCCTGGCCACGGGCACCTACCAGCACACAGTCGGACAGTTGCATGGCATTTCTCAGCCACTGTTCTCACGGACACTATTGCAAGTGCTCGATGCCCTCCTGAAGCACGCAGACGACTACATCTCTCTACCACGCTCGGAGCAGGACATTACCAACACTAAAGTGGGATTCCATGCACTTGCCGGCATACCGGGTTGCATTGGTGCCATCGACTGCACCCATGTGGAATTGGTCGTCCCACATGCCATGGAGGCCCAGTACCGCAACCGAAAACAATATCATTCCCTGAATGTACAGATGGTGTGTGACTCCAACAGGATCATCACACATTGTTGTGCCAGATTCCCTGGATCAACCCATGATTCTATGGTCTTGAGGAACTCTACTATACCACGCTACATGGAGCGACACGCAGGGAACAGATCCTGGCTACTCGGTGAGTCTCATTTCATGCATGATGATGTGGGGTATGTGATGCGGCTATGACCTGGCAGGAAGGGGGGGGGGGGTGTGCGTACGTAGCAATGGCATTCCACATCATACGTTTATCGTCCACATACAGGTGATGCTGGGTATCCACTGAAGAGATGGCTCCTCACACCAGTCCGGAACCCACGGGACCAGCATGAGGAGGACTACAACCATGCCCACTCACGTACCCGTGTAGTCATTGAACAGGCATTCGGCCTACTGAAGACTCGTTTCCGCTGCCTCAGCAGGTCTGGCGGGGCACTCCTGTACCGCCATGAGAAGGTAGCAAAGATGGTGATGGCATGTGTCATGCTCCACAACATGTGCGTACGTAGAAATGTGCCCATGCCCCCTGACGCAGAACTGCAAGCACCTGATGATGGTCATGATGAGGGTGGGGATGTGGCAGCACCTCAAGGAGTCTGCGAGGCACCGGAGGGCCGTGACATTCGTCAGCATGTCATTGATGCATGCTTCTAGCACTCACGCCTGGTGGCTGATACATGGACACGGGACTCGTGGCACTGTGTGTGTCTGGTACATGCACTATACGCCTAGGATGGCCTAGTACATAATGATCATTGTCGACACATCTCATTGGTTGATCGTGCACTTGTTTATGGCATATGTGATATCATGTTGAACACCCTATCGACCCGCCACTCAAGTGAGCCCAACACACCCCCTCCACCCTCCTACCTCCCCCCCGAGCACCAGTGTCCAAAGATGCTCATTGTCAGTGGACTGTCGCTATTGCAAGCCCCCTCTGCGGGTGTCAGGGGCACCCCTGCCTGTGGAGCGCAGGTTCCTCCCAGATCTATGTTGGGGGCTGCCCTGGACGGAACTAGCAACGGAAGATGTCTCTGCCTGCTCACGTCCATGCATGTCCCTAAGGGTTTATGAGAGCTCCGTGAGCACACGGCGCACTGCGGCAAGTTCGGCACATACGTCTTTGGACGTCGCATGCAGTTCCCCCCTCAGGCTCTCGGTGCTTCTCTCCATTTGGACTCTCAGGCTCTCGGTGCTACTCTCCATTTGGACTCTCAGGCTCTCGGTGCTACTCTCCATTTGTGCCCTTAGTGTCTCTGTACCTCTCTCCATTTCTGCCCTGAGTGTCTCAGTTGATGTTTCTATGTCTGCCTTAGTGCCCCCACATTCATCGGCATGGTCCTTGAGGAGCGTGGCCAGTTGCTGCTGTTGCCCGATTAACTTGTCGAGGGACTGTTGCCTCTGCTGGGCCATGGCCATTTGCGGGGGGGTCACAGAGGGGCTGTTGACCTCATGTTGCCTTGCCACAGGGCTTGGGGGGGATGGCCAGTCGTCGTCTTGTGGGTGCCCCTGCGTGGTATTCTCATGTTGTACGGGATGGGACAGACAGGGGGATTGGGACAGGTCATGGATGGATCTGACTTCGACATCCCCGTCTTCTGTGTCGGAGCATGCTGCCATCATTGGGGTGTCACCTATGGTGCTGCTGCCACCAGAGCCAGTGCCTTCTGTGGCATCCGTTGGGGGGACCTGTGGTGGTGGTGTAGTGGCCATGCTGGCTGCTGGGGTGCCTGTTGATGTTCCCTCCTCTGTGCTGCCACCTGATTTGTGCTGCTGCCGTGTCTTGATGCGTGCAGCTGAGGTGGAGGGTCTTTGGCCGTTGGTCTTGGCCCTCTTTGCAGGTGTGCTGGTAGGGGTGTCCTGATGCTCGTCGTTTGGATCGGACCCTGTGGTGGAGTAAAGGAGGGCGAGGGTTATTAATGGGTCTGTGGGTATTGGAATGGCATTGTATCACATGCATTGGGGTGGTACATGAGGGTGATTTGGGTCGGGGCCTTAGAGGTGCTTTCATTTGTGTGTGGGGTGAGGGTGCAGTTGTTTGGCAGCCTGCAGTTAGGGTGTGCCTGCTGGACGTGTGGTGGGTGTTTTAGGGGTTTTTATTTATTTATGTATTTATTGTGGTTTTAAGGTGCGCTATGAGGGCGATGTGTGTGGACGTTCTCCTGGACATGTGTTCCTGTTCACATGATTGGACATTGTGGTTTTAGCATTGTTTTATCTGGCCCACCTACCTGATTCTTCTGATGTCTGCACTCCTTTCTCCATCCCTCCGACTCCCTCAATGCTCTCCATTCCGATGGTGGAGGCACAGATTTCTTCCCAGGGGGTCAACTTGATGGGTGATTCAGGACCTCCCCCGGTGGCTGTGGCAATGTTGCGGTTGGCAGAGAGTATGCTGCGGACGCGTATCCGCAGGTCGTCCCACCGCTTTCGGCATTGTTGTGGTGTGCGGGGTGCGGTCCCCACCGCGCTTACCCGCTGTGCCACCAGAGCCCATATGGCCTTCTTGTTCGCAAGTGCCGTCCTGGTCATTTGCGTGGAGAACACGACGGCAGCATTCTCCTGGAGGGTCTCTGTTAGCACGATGAGTTCCTCACGGGAGAAGTGGACCTGCCGCTTGCGGTCGCACGCTTTCTTCGCTGCTTTTCCCATTTTTCTTGGTTTCGCTAGGGTGGATGACGGATTGGGGTGTGTCTCAGGGTAGTGTTTTTAGTGGTTGTGTGGTTTTAGTGGTTTTATAGGTGTACGGCGGGTTGTTTCCCGTTCCGGGCCCATGTTTTTACTTCCGTTTCCATATATTTCCGGTCACCGTACTTTCCGGTAGGCGCACTCTGCGGTGTCCGCTGTGATGGGTGGCGGTATTGCACCTAGGGCGACGTACGGCGGCGGTGTGGGCCGTTTTGGGGACATTTGCGCCATCGCGGACTTTGCACTTCCGCCATGGCGTGGTGCTCGTGCCCGATGGGTCGGAATGGTCCGCTCTTTGCTCCTTCGTGCAATGGCAGAAACGCTATTTACGCTGTTGCGGTCCGGTCAGTCACTTTCCGCCAGGGTCGTAATGAGGGCCATTGTCTTTCATTTGAGCGTCACGTTTCACTTCATGAATCCCGATAATTAGGCATGTTATGTTTGTAAAAATGCTTCCCTGTTCCTGAATTTAGCACTACAGGAGCCGTGGGCACGAAGATGCAGTTAGAAAACGAAAACCAAAAGGAGAGTAACTCCCACCGCCGCTCTCACAGAGCCATGGGGCGGGGGGCACAGGAGCTGTAAAGCGGCCGGTTGCTGTGTCAGACACATTCATGAAGAACTTGCATGCATTGCCAAATATTCCCTAGAGAAATGCCATTATCTATTTAATAAAAATGTAGAGAAACAAAAAGCATTACTCGCTTTGAATCTCCAAACAAATTGATATCTTGAGCAATAACAAACAGACTCCACAACCAATCAAATCATAGTGACATCACTGATACACTGCAAATCCAATAACACTAAACCAAAACCCAGAAGTAGATAGATGGACATTTTCAGAGACCTTTTCCAACAAACCTTATCTATAACAGTAAGTTGTTTATTTTTTCATAAAAAATAAATACAAATATAGTATATAACTGAAAAGCTCTAGTAAACATTTTTTTAAAGCATCAAACAAGTCAAATATTTTTTAGAAACATTAACATATGGTGGCTGCCATTTGTTTACTAAAAATGGCTACCAGATTCAGCACACAATACAAATGCAGAGAAAGAGTGCAAAAGGGATGGGGTTTTGGTGGGGATGGGTGCGAATGGGTGGAAAATCATATAGATTTTACTTGGAGATGGGAGTTAAATGGGTGAACACATAGCCAAACAACACGAAAAGCCTATATAGCCATCCTCATATGTCATCTCTATTGAAAAGCATTACAGACCTCACCCAAAGCCCCTATTTGAAGCTCTTATTTTAATGCAAATAGCTGTGGCTTAAATGTAGTGCTTTCAGCACCACCTACTAGTCAAAACTAAAAATGACCAAACCTGTGGCCCAAACATGCAGCTGGGTGCTAAAAGCTGTAACGCCTACGGTCAGGAGGCTAAGCCTGGAGTTAGGGACTCTGAGCCTTCAATTCTGCCCTCACTTTTCTGAGGACAATAAGTCACTCTTCCAGACCTTTATCCTCTGGTATTCCTTGTGCTTGTTGGCATTGCAGTTTAAGTAAAACAAAATCACTCACAATGGAGGTTCTCCCTCGTCCCCAGAACCCAGAGACAAAAATAAAAAGCTGTTGAGATGTAAATGTGCTGTCCCATTGCTCCTCTGATCTGTTGCTTGTTACTCCTCCACTTAAGAGGAGAAGATCTGCAGGTTGTTCCAGGGCAGTACTATGTGATAATCTGTGCTGGGCTGGATTATGGCTATGTGTGTGTTATGATGGTGCGGTGATGTCAATGACATTCCATGTGGAGTGTTGGTGCAGTGATGTCACTGACATCTTTGTGGAGTGTTGATGGTTGTTTGGAGTGCTGGGTTCCACTGGTGTCAGTTGGACTTAATGTGCTGGGCTGGATGGATGTCCCAGTGCTTTCTCTACTTGCTAACTGAGAGAAATAAACCTACATGTAAACTACATACCTTCTGGTGTTCCTTATTGGGAAGGAGGCTTAGTTTATATCACTGGCGACGAGGATGGTTCTGGTGCTGCTGGGAAGGCCAACAGGTGAGAAGTGCTGCCTTCCAAGGAGACATCCATCCAACAGCAAGAAGCTGCAGGCCGGGTGGTGCAGTGGACACTCAATCCAGGGTCCTGGTCGGTGATCCTGTGATTATCCTGCAAGTCGGGCAGTTGCAGAAACAGCAGAGGTGCCCAACAAGGTGGCCCTGAGGGGTTTGGAAAGGGGGCACGTTGTCGTGTGGTCCAGAAGTTAAATACCGCTGTGTACAGCTGTCATCTGAGTAAACGGGGCGGCTGTCAGCCTAGGGGCCCAACCGGACAGAGGCGTTCGTGTGAGCGGAGGTTGCCGTTGTGGAGGTTTGGCAGTCCGAGCGAGAGAGGGAAATACATCATGATCTCTCGGGCAGTCGGGAAGCCGAGGGGGCCGCTTGTGGTGTGCAGGATTGACATTTGACACGGGCCGGTGTGTATGTCGGTGCGGTCTGTGTTCCCACCGCTGATACTGCATTTTTGAGGTACTTGGTGCAGTGTGGATGTCCTTTGCAGTTGACATGGTAACTGCGGGAGTAACAGACGTCGAGGTTTACTCCTCGTTGCCGGAGGACGGACTGATGACGTCGGTGGGCTGGGGGCGTATGGTCTAGCATGGAGGGCTGGAACGCGACGCTGCCGTAGCATTCCAGCATGGAGGGTTGGAACACGATGCTGCCGCGGCATCCCAGCATGGAGGGCTGGAACGTGACGCTACCACAGCATTCCAGCATGGAGGGCTGGAACGCAACGCTGCCAAGGACGTTTGTTTCGAAGTCCGACTGGTGCTGCGAGAGAGTTGCGCAATTGAGGGGCTGGTCATGTGGACTGCTGGCGAGGAGCGAGCCGATGGGCAGAGTAATGGAGAGATGGGAACGGCATGGAAAGGGTTCTCGGGCCGTGCAGATTGCTCTGAGGATGGGTCCATCCAGTGCGTGGACGTCAATGGACACTTCACGTGTGCTCCGGTGTGGAGCTGGTGTCGGGAGTCTTACGTCCGGTGCGGATATTGGTGCCATATTTATGTGCTGCATTGGATAGACTTGGATCCAGATTCCTGGGGACACATACAACTTGAAGGATGCAGTGAATCGGAGGTTTAGTTGGAGGTAGGTGTTGGGGGAGGCCGGTCTCTACTGTTAATGCCGTTGTTTATATGTTGTGGCCTCCGGGGTTAGTAAATATATGGGTTTGGGCTTTGGGTTAATGTTAGCAGTTTAAGGCCTGTCAAGTTATGCACTACTGTTATGTTTATGTGCTGGCCTAATGTTTAGGATTTTTCCTTGGGTTTTGCATATTGGACTCGTGGGTGGGTTCATGGGCAACATTTGTAATGTTTACAATGTTTTTGCAGGATGGTTTAATTGGACATGGGTGTGTGGGGATGGCGCAAGGACTTAAGCGTCATGTCATATTTGCATGTATTTGCCTTCACTCCATGGACATGCTGGGATTGGCGCAGGGACTATAGTGCCAAGGATTTTCACCAAGGATTTTGCCTTTAATGTTTTGCATTTCATGGATATTTTGGGGTTGGCGCAGGGACTTTGGCGCCACAAGGTTATCTATATGATTTTCATGGGATTTATTTGTTGTCCCATGTGTGTTTCTGTTGGTTGTCGTTCGTAGGGGCATGTCCCCTGGTTATGTGTGGATGATGCGCTGTTCTTAAGGGGTAGTGAGGTGCTTGTCATTTTTACTGGCCCTGCATTTATTCGCTTTGCATTTTTGTGGACATGTTGGTGCAATAGGACTTTAGCGCCATTTTACCTGCACTTGTCTTGCATTGATTTGCTGTGCATTTTATAGACAGGTTGGGGTTGGAGCAGGGACTTTGACGTCGTTGATTGGTTATTGTAGGGCTATATGTGTTGTCCTGTGATGTTATATGTGTGTTCATAGGGGCATGTCCCCTGGCCATAATTTTATGGTGCTGTCTGGTACTTGTAAGGGGCAGTGCGGTAAACAGGGTAATGAGAGATGCTGCCTGGTGTTTTGAGGGGCAGTGATGTTCGGGGTGGGGCAGTGATGTTCCTATTTACTGCTGCTCATGTTTTGGGTTTAGGGGCAGCAGTGGTGCTGTCCCTGTTGTGATTGTATGGGATAGTGAGGTGATGGGTTTCAGGAGGTGTGAGGTGCTGTTGTTGATTTAGGGAAGTGAGGTGCTGCCTGGGATTTTAGAGGTTTAGTGAGGTGCTCAGGTTTTGTTGTGTTAGGAAGGGAAGGAGCTGCACATATTAATTTTAGGGAGTTATTTAGGGTGGTCTATTGAGGTGTTGCTTCCTAGTTGTTTTAGGAAAAAGGGGCGATAGTGCTGTCTATTTTGTGTTAAGGGGCTTATATGCTGTGGTTAAGGGCAGTGAGGTGCTTCCATGTTTTGGTTAAGGAACATCTAGTGTGCAGTGAGGTGCTGTCCAGTTGTTTTAGGAAGTGGTTTTGATTAAGGGGCATCTAGTGAGCAGTGAGATGCTGTCCAGTTGTTGTAGGAAGGGTGGTTAGGTGTTGCGTGTTCCAGGAGGTGCAGTGAGGTGCTGACTAAGGTCCGGTTAAGGGGCAGTTGGTGCTGTCTACTTTGGGGTTAAAGGGCAGTGTGGGGCTGTGTGTTGTTTCAGGAGGTGCTGTGTGTTGTTTCAGGAGGTGCAGTGTGGTGATGCAGTCACAAGGGCAGTAAGGTGCTGTTGTTGATTTAGGGCAGTGAGGTGCTGTCTAGGGTCCAGTTAGGGGTAATTAGTGCTTTCTATATGCTGTGCTCAAGGGGCATTGTGGTGATATCTATGTTTTGGTAAGGGGCAGTTAGGTGCTGTCTGGTGGTTTCAATGGGGCGGTGAGGTGCTGTCTGGTTATTTTAGGGGGGCTCTGAGGTGGTGCTGGCTGGTCATTTTAGGGGCAGTTAGGTGTGGTTTGGCCGTTTTAAGGGGCAGTTAGTGCTGTCTACTTTCGGGGTTAAAGAGCAGAGTGGTGTGTGTTGTTTTAGGAGGTGCTGTTTAGTGTCGCTCATGTTCTGGGTTAAGGGGCAGTGCGGTTATGCTTATATGCTGTGGCTAAGAGAAGTGAGGTCCTGTCTATGTTTTGGTTAAGGTGCTGTCTGGTTATTTTAGGAGGTGCAGTGAGGTGCTGACTGAGGTCCGGTTAAGGGGCAGTTGGTGCTGTCTACTTTGGGGTTAAAGGGCAGTGTGGGGCTGTGTGTTGTTTCAGGAGGTGCTGTGTGTTGTTTCAGGAGGTGCAGTGTGGTGATGCAGTCACAAGGGCAGTAAGGTGCTGTTGTTGATTTAGGGCAGTGAGGTGCTGTCTAGGGTCCAGTTAGGGGTAATTAGTGCTTTCTATATGCTGTGCTCAAGGGGCATTGTGGTGATATCTATGTTTTGGTAAGGGGCAGTTAGGTGCTGTCTGGTGGTTTCAATGGGGCGGTGAGGTGCTGTCTGGTTATTTTAGGGGGGCTCTGAGGTGGTGCTGGCTGGTCATTTTAGGGGCAGTTAGGTGTGGTTTGGCCGTTTTAAGGGGCAGTTAGTGCTGTCTACTTTCGGGGTTAAAGAGCAGAGTGGTGTGTGTTGTTTTAGGAGGTGCTGTTTAGTGCCGCTCATGTTCTGGGTTAAGGGGCAGTGCGGTTATGCTTATATGCTGTGGCTAAGAGAAGTGAGGTCCTGTCTATGTTTTGGTTAAGGTGCTGTCTGGTTATTTTAGGAGGTGCAGTGAGGTGCTGACTGAGGTCCAGTTAAGGGGCAGTTGGTGCTGTCTACTTTGGGGTTAAAGGGCAGTGTGGGGCGGTGTGTTGTTTCAGGAGGTGCTGTGTGTTGTTTCAGGAGGTGCAGTGTGGTGATGCAGTCGCAAGGGCAGTAAGGTGCTGTTGTTGATTTAGGGAATTGGGGTGCTGTCTAGGGTCCGGTTAGGGGTAGTTAGTGCTTTCTATATGCTGTGCTCAAGGGGCTTTGTGGTGATGTCTAAGTTTTGGTAAGGGGCAGTTAGGTGCTGTCTGGTCATTTCAAGGGGCAGTTAGAGCTGGCTGGTCATTTTAAGGGGCAGTAAGATGCTGTCTGGTGGTTTCTAAGGGGCAGTGAGGTGCTGTTTATCCATTTAAGGGGCAGTGTGGTGCTGTTCATGTTTAGGTTAAGGGGCAGTTTGTGGATGTCTGGTGGTTTCAAGGGGAAGTGAGGTGTGTTTAGCGCTGTTCATGTTTTGAGTTAAGGGGCAGTGTGGTGCTGCTTATATGCTGTGGTTAAGGGGCAGTGAGGTGCTGTCCATGGTTTGATTATTGGTTAAGGGACAGTTAGGTGCTCTTTGGTCATTTTGTAGATGCTGTCCAAGTTTTGGTTAAGGGGTAGTTAGGTGCTCTCTGGTCATTTTAAGGGGCAGTGTGGTGCTGTCTGTGTTTTGGTTAAGGGGCAGCTTGGTGCTGTCTAGTCATAGGTATGTTAGGGGGATAGTGTGGCTGTAAGGTCGGCTGATAGGATCAGAGTTCTGCCAATGTTCTTGAGCGGTCTGGTGGTAGGATCAGAGTTCTGCTTATGTTCTTGAGCGGGATACGGATATGGTGCTTTAGCGGGTTGATAGCTGAGGGAGTGTTCAGGCTATGGGAAGGGCCTGTGGTGTGGGTTTTAGTTTTGTGTTTTCGGTGAAGATTTTGGCTAGATTTGTGGTGTAGCACAAGGGCTCAGTTGGGAGTTGTTTCTGAGCTGGTACGAGCTATTTAGTTCTGTGTGATGTTTGAGGTGTTCATCCATTTTGTGTTGGTGGTGTCATGGGTGTTGTGATGTGTTAGTGGAAGGGAAGGAGATATGTCGTAATCTGTGCTGGGCTGGATTATGGTTATGTGTGTGTTATGATGGTGTGGTGATGTCAATGACATTCCATGTGGAGTGTTGGTGGGGTGATGTCACTGACATCTTTGTGGAGTGTTGATGGTTGTTTGTGGTGCTGGGTTCCACTGGTGTCAGTTGGACTTAATGTGCTGGGCTAGATGGATGTCCCAGTGCTTTCTCTACTTGCTAACTAAGAGAAATAACCCTACATGTAAACTACATACCATCTGGTGTTCCTTATTGGGAAGGAGGCTTAGTTTATATCATGCTTCTCTAAAGAATAAGGAATTATTTGCTTTCTGAAACACATGCTATGGAGGACCAGCTTCTCTTGTGGAAATGTTTGAAAAACCTATTTTCCTACAATACCAGGAGTTGGGTCACGGGTGTGATGTGCACATACAGCAAGCCCCTCGTTTTGTTGAATGCCTGTGTTTACCAGGATTTTAACATAAGCTAATATTGTCAAGCAAAGCAACCAAGACTGATGAAGTGTTTACGCTATGTGTTGTATATCATTACAGAAAATATGAGCAAAAAGGGGGCAAACAACAGGATTTTACATTCTTAGCGATGGAGAGAGAATAAAATGAGTTTTAAGTGGTTCTCGGAAAGAAGCCAGAGTTTCAGCCGAGCACATAGAGAAAGGTTGGGTATTCCGTAGCTTGGGAGCAAATCGGGAGAAGAAATCGAAATGTCATTGAGTACAAAGAGTGTGAGGAATAGTCAAAGGAAAACAGATGAAGAACAAAGCCAACAAACAGGAAAATATAGAAAAATAAGAGGTGGCATATAAGACAATACACAAGAAGTGGAATTTACTAAGAGTCGGGAAGGAGAACCAGATTCCAGAGAAGCTAGAAAGGGTACGTTTGGGATCGGGGAAGAAGCAAAGTAAGCAAAAAATAGAAGAGCTAAAAACAAATTGAGGTGGACTAAGGAAAGAGGCAGGGAGGCCAAGAAGAAGAGAAGACCAGAAACATACTCTCTGTTCACACTTTGGCCTCTAGGGGGAAAGAAGAGAAGACCAGCGACCTTCTCTCTGTTCACACTTTGGCCTCTAGGGGGAAGAAGAGAAGACCAGCGACCTTCTCTCTGTTCACACTTTGGCCTCTGGGGGGAAGAAGAGAAATCCAGGGGCATTATCTCTGTTCACACTTTGGCCTCTGGGGGGAAGAAGAGAAGTCCAGAAGCATTATATCTGTTCACACTTTGGCCACTAGGGGGACCAGTGGCATTCTCTCTGTTCATAATTCGTCCTCTGGGTCGAAGAAGAGAAGGCCAGCACCATTCTCTATGTTCATACCATGGTCTCTTGGGGGAAGAAGAGAAGACCAGGGGCATTCTCTCTGTTCATACCATGGCCTCTTGGGGGAAGAAGAGAAGACCAGGGGCATTCTCTCTGTTCATACCATGACCTCTTGGGGGAAGAAGAGAAGACCAGCACCATTCTCTCTGTTCATACCATTGCCTCTTGGGGGAAGAAGAGAAGACCAGGGGCATTCTCTCTGTTCATACCATGACCTCTTGGGGAAGAAGAGAAGACCAGGGGCATTCTCTCTGTTCATACCATGGCCTCTTGGGGGAAGAAGAGAAGACCAGGGGCATTCTCTCTGTTCATACCATGACCTCTTGGGGGAAGAAGAGAAGACCAACACCATTCTCTCTGTTCATACCATGGCCTCTTGGGGGAAGAAGAGAAGACAAGGGGCATTCTCTCTGTTCATACCATGCCCTCTTGGGGGAAGAAGAGAAGACCAGCACCATTCCCTCTGTTCATACCATGACCTCTTGGGGGAAGAAGAGAAGACCAGGGGCATTCTCTCTGTTCATACCATGACCTCTTGGGGGAAGAAGAGAAGACCATGGGCATTCTCTCTGTTCATACCATGACCTCTTGGGTGAAGAAGAGAAGACCAGAGGCATTCTCTCTGTTCATACCATGACCTCTTGGGGGAAGAAGAGAAGACCAGCAGCATTCTCTGTTCACACCTTGGCCTCTAGGGGGAGTGATGATATAATACCAACTCTTGTCTGAAACTTTCAGAAGCAGAACCTTTTACGGAAGGGGCCCTGTACAGGTGCATGAGACACAGGAAGTCGCTCTCTGAACTTATGCACAAGTCTTACTTTTTGTGTTTTTCCTAAAGCAAGAGCAGATGGTAAACATTTTTTTAAAATGTAATGTAAATACCCACTCTCATTTAGTGGACAGCCAGCAAGCCTGTCTGCCATCGTCTCCCTCCCTCGGTGTGAGAATTTGGGTTGATACAATGCATTTTATAGAATAGTTTTCTGAATTAATCAAGTGAAAAGCAGAAGGATTTGCAGGCAGTTCTAAAGGGGATGACATGAGGCATTCTATTTACACTAGAGCCCACTAGTCACCTGGCTACTACCAAAAGGTAGGGCGTTTAACATTACATTAAATGACAATTGGAACAGCTGATAACGCAATTAAACTTCCCATTGAAATTACATGTCACACTCTCAGTCCACATCTACATAATTCATGTACATATGTTTCCTTTTATTTGTAGACACAGGAATACATTTTGATTGTTGAAAAAACTGGCCATGTCCTGATGAAGGCTGCGAGTGGCAGGAGCATCATCCAATGCTCGTTAGACGGCCGAAACACACCGCGTTGACTCTTATAGAAGCAACTAAGACACTGCAAACAAAGGGCAGGTTATAGGATACAAGGGCTAGCAAGAATCTATGTATCCCCCGATGTGCCATGGGCTTTTCTGTACTTTTCACATATATGAGGGATCTTTTTTTGTTTGGGTCTTATATTGAATATGGTTGGTATTTGTGTCTGCTTGAATTGAGTATTTTTATAACTATGTAATACATGTAATCATTCAGGTATCATTTGTTGGAATATGTACACCACGTTGAATAATGTTTTAACCTTTGATATATGAATAAAAATGATGTATTTTTTGATCAAAACATTTACTGATATGGTAGAAATGTGGTGGATACTGTATGACGTGGAGCCCTTGATCGCCTTCTTTGCATGTCCTGATACAAGGTGCCAATAACACACTCCGGTAAATGTCAGTCGTAAAACTATGAATCGGGATTAGATATTCTGGTAGGACATATAATTACAGCACTTTTAAATACTTTGCCAGGTGATGTAACCCACAACATTCTCGATGCCCTCGTTAATAAAATCTAAATTAGAACTATGTTAATATAAAATACACACACAGTTGCTGGTGCATGCCAGGGTTTTGGTATGCCAATGTCCACATTGCCAAGGCAATCTCAAACTGCTGTAGTTAGTCAATGCCATGTCAGGTTAAACAGTGTCCTATGCCTCCTGCTATCAGTAAGAAAGCCTGCCATTCAATATTCTTGAATGAAGCCTTCAAAATGAGTCACCAGTAACCATGCACCCCTGTTGGCACCAACTGCTAATCAATTGGCCCCTCAAAAGGTGTCTACACTGTTTTGACCTATTGCCTTACTTCAGACTAAGCATGGAGGCAGTTATGCTGGTAAGTGCCATCCCATCATGCACCTTGGTTCTGCCCTCCAAGCATAAGCAACACCCTTAGCCAACCTGTGCTTAACTCAGAGCGGGTACTGAGGCTACTGCTGTCCTCACTGGTCTTTATATTGCATCGCCCCATTGCTCGTGGTTTGAGTTCACATATCTACCTTAGTGTTCATAAAAATCAATCCTGAACCCACTGGCAGACATGGTTGCTGAACTTATCCTCACCCGTGTTAAGCAGTTCTGTGTTGAGTCTTTGACAAACAAGTTTCTTAGCCAACATTCTTAATGAATAACCCCATGGACCAGACTCTACTAAAGTAAGACCATTGAAGCCATACTGAAAACAATGACATGTTGGCTATCCTTCTGTCAAATTGATCATCATCTCTTTGACTTAGGTGATGTCACAAGACTTTAGTCCTACCGGGACAGCCAGCCTACTCTAAACAAGGTTTAGACCCATTCTGCCCGACCCCGAAGAGGCGGAACATTCTCTGTTAATTATCCTGTAACTCTCCATGCCCTTTGATATGTTGGTTTTGCTACTTGCTCTCACGTCCATTGAAGGTGGCTGAACATGGGTTCAGGGGTCAATGTTAGCTTTCCTTTTTGGAGAACCGGGCAGTTGCTTTCCCCTTTGAAGAGGAAGGAATGTGAGGTGTCTCAAAGCGTCCCCCTGTTTTCCTCGCCTGTTCAACATTTAAATCTGCCTTCCCTTCCACATGATTGCTTCATTTCGCTTGGTCGGCCATTCCTTCTCAATTCTTTCTTGCCATGATTTAAGGCCGTGTAATTTCCAGGTGCTGAGCTCGTCTCCTCAGGTGGTAGAGGATTGGATGATGATGAACTTGCTTCAGCCAATGCCGGGACAACTGAAATAATGTTCCTTTGTGGCCCAAACGCATTGAGCAACATGTCCCTCAGGATGGTATCGAGTCAGTGTCATGTAAGTTAAATTACTCATTCAAAGTGACCGCATCTATGCATTTGTAGCAATGTTTTCACGCACAAAAAGGGCATGAGGTTCCGCATGTAAAGGTAAAAGAGCACTTGCAGTAGAGTGGCACAAAAGAGGGATCTAGGCGTAGGGTGAGGGCAATAAGGGGCACAACCACCCCCTCCCCACCCCCGCGTTTTCTAACTCCAGATCGTCTACCATTCACCAAGTGCCTTGTCCTGCTTTTCCTCCTACACCCTCCTGGCTCCCCATCGCTACCTCCTAAGATTAAGGACAGTCCAAAAGTGACTGACTTCAAGATCACACTAACCTACAGTTAAATCAAACATAAATGTACACAAATTCAAATACTTTTAAATATAAATTCAAAAACGTGTGATAATCAACAATGTTAGTACATGGTATATGTCACATAAAATATAAATCCAATGAAGAAAAAATGAAGTAAGAAGAAAATCAGTAGAGACACTCCAGCCAGTACATAACCACTCCGATCGTTGAGAAAATAAATGTGTAACACTACATAAAAGTAAATATAGATTTATACATGAACAAATTAGCAACTGAATATTTTCCATAGATTCTTTAATGCTATCAGGTGGAGTTTGCCCTCTTCCTTCACTATGTTCAAGATCAAAATGGCCGCTCAGCTCTCATTTCGCTCCTGGTTGAAGAGTCCATCTTGCATCTCAAAAATGCCAGAATATTCTCCAGCCCTCTGTAAATGATCACATTCCGTGGAGTTAGAATGCGTAATTGAAGAAGGAGCCGAACATAGGTGGCCCTAAGCAGTCCTGAAACGCCAATCGCCTGGGTCTACCAAGTCATTAAATGTGGCTCTCCTAGCTACAACTCATCTGCCGAGACTACAAGTAGGGACCCATTCCATTCATCCCGTGGCAATAGACCAAGAGCTATTTCGTATCTAGCTCCTTCAGCCAGATGTTGGTCCTCCACCTGTGCAGAGGTTCTTGTGAGTGCCTCATTGTAACATCTTACCTCAGAATTCCTGCAGTGATGCTGTTAATCCATCAACACACACTGGGCTCCCCTGTGTATCGATTGGTACAGTCCAGAAGAGAACGAGGTGGGGGAATGAGGTTTTGTTGTGCAGATCGGTCTCCCAGATAAACGTTGTGCATGAATCGGGCATGTCAGTGTTGCACCCAGTAACCTGTGATGACAGAGTACATTCCTTATACTCTGTCGGAAACAGAGCCCACATGATGTAGTTTTGAAGAGTAGCGAGAAAGTTTATTACATTGCAATGCAAGAAACAAATTGACATCATTACCCCTTATAACCTTCTGGCAGCAACCAGATCCCACTCCCAAGACCCTAATGTTTATACCGTAACACACTGTGCCGATAAGGACACCGCATCCGAAGTGGTGATGTCACAGGGCCTGGGTAAGCCTCAGAAAGGTGCCCTGCTCTGCCTTGGGAGACGAGTCTCGTGTTGCATCCCTAGCTGGGCCCCCACATGTGGCCTATACACATACCACAGGAGCCGTGTTCCCAGTCAACCTTCTCATTATTCCTCTGTCATCATCCTGACTTCCCATCCTCCCTGTCCATCCCCTTCCTCCCACTTCCCTTTCCCTCCCCTTACCCTGGGTTCTTCCTCCTTAAAGGGGCTCGTCCTGTTTCCCTGGTAACCCCCATCCCCACTTAACATGAGACTTCCCTCTGCTGGGCTCGCCTGTCCCACCTGCTGCACAACGTGAGCGTTTATCACGATCATAGCCAGGTGTTGCACCCCTAGCATGGACCCCCACATGTGGCCTGTACACATAACACAGGAGCCGTGTTCCCATTCAACCTACTCTTTATTCCTCCATCATCATCCTGACTTCCCTTCCTCCCTGTCCCTCCCCTTCCTCCCGCTTCCGTTCCCTCCCCTTGGCCCGGGTCCTTCCTCCTTAAAGGGACTCGTCCTGTTTCAATGGTAACATCTCGCTAAGTCCCTTTACCGTTTCTCCATTTGTCCATCATCAGTCTCTGATGCACCAGCTATGCGGATTAGATGAGCAGGATCCACACTCTGCAGTAACCATGAGCCGCCTGCTGCCCTTCTCACAGGCTAGTACTAGTCTACCCTTAAGCTCTTAGAATACTTTCTCGTTGTCTTCAGATGTCAGAGCCTTGCAGTATTTCCCAGAGCCAGTCAGAGTGTCAAGCCAGCAGTGTGGTGTCACGTGCCCAGTTAGTTCCGGGTCATGTGACACGCCCGAAATAAAGGTATCACTGGAACTGGCGTTAGAACGCCAGTCTGGGTTTATGCATCCAACCCAGTGGTCGTGTTTATTCTGTGCCCGCGACCCTGCTGCGCTGCGCGCCACTTGTGGCCCATCAAGGCCCCCATCCTAACGGTCGGGCTGCCTGCGTTGCGGCCGCCCAACATCACAAGCAGTGTTTCGTGCCAGTCACCTAATGCTGCAGTGACCTCATAAAACTGTACCATTAGCATTAGCAACATGGTCTCATATTAGCATACCTTCAACCCTAATGCATAAGGTGCTTTATGTTATGTGCTAGCAAACAGATTCAATGCTACCACATAACGTTTCTATAACTCTTATCCCTATTCCGATCTTGAACGTAGGTTGTCCTTGGTACTGCAGATGGAGGCAGGTAAAAGTAGAAGCTTCCTAATTCAGTTAACTTTACTGACCCAATAGCGCAGTCTGGCTGCCGCTAACTTCTTAGGCTGCCGTGAAAAGTCTATGGCTTGCAACAAGTATCTATTTTCATACAAGCTGTGGCGCAACTAGCATGCACTGGCTATCTAGAGTAACATTAGAACAGAAATCAGCCCTTGTTTCCGGCAAGTCCAGCGTGCCAGGAACGACACTGCGCGAGCCGTGGCGCAGAAAAAAAAGGCGCCCATATTCATGGATCCAAAGGCGCTTTTCTAGCTGTCATGCAAGTAAAAACAAGCTGCGCGAGGGACGCCCACAACACCACCCCACACACACACCAAAAAGCAAGCAAAATTCCATACCTCCCGCAACACTCCGCGCCCACCCTTTACCTACCATCCAGTACCCTTACGAGAATGCGTGCCTTCATTCGCAAGCCCAGACTGAACCCCTGCGAAAATGCAGGTCCACCCTCGCAAGCCCAGGCTGCACCCCTGTCAAAACACGCACCTCACCTTGCAAGCCCAGACTGTACCCCTGCAAAAACGAGCACCTCATCTCGCAAGCCCAGGCTGCACCCCTGGGAAAACATGCACTTCACCTCGTAAACCCATGCTGCAAAAATGCGGGCTCGCCCTTGCAAGCCCAGGCTTCACCCCAGCGAAAAAACGCTCCTCATCCCGCAAGCCCAGTGTGCTCCCCTGCAAAAACACGCGCCATCCCTCGCAAGCCCAGGCTGCACCCCTGCGAAAACGCAGGCCCACACTCGCTAACCGAGACTGCACCCCTGTGAAAACGCGGACTTCACTCGTAAGTGGAGGCTACACCCCTTACGAAAACATGAGTCCACACCCCCTACACCCTAAGCACCCATTCTGCCTCCATACACCCCTACTGCACATCAACCACTCTAGGCCAGACACCACACAGTAGCCCCCCTCACTTCCAACACCACGGCAGGCAGCCCCCTCTAGTCTGGACACCACCCACCAGCCCCACTCACCTCCAACATCACCCCAGGCAGCCCCCTCCAGTCTAGACACCACCCATCAGCCCCCTCCCCTCCAAGATCCCCCCAAGGCAGCCCCCTCCAGTCTGGATACCACCCACAGCACCCCTTGCCTCCGACATCACCCCAGGCAGCCCCCTCCAGTCTGGACACCACCCACCGGCCCCCCTCAACTCCGACATCACCCCAGGAAGCTCCCTTCAGCCTGGACACCACCCACCAGCCCCCTCATCTCTGACATCACTGTAGGCAGCCCCCTCCAGTCCGGACACCACCCACCAGTCCCCCTCATCTCTGACATCACCCCAGGCAGCCCCCTCCAGTCTGGACACCAGCAACCAGCTCCCCCAGTCTGGACATCTCCCACCAGCCCACCTCACCTCCAACATCACCCCAGGTAGCCCCCTCCAGTCTGGACACCACCCACCAGCCCCCTCCCGTCTGGACACCACCCACCAGCCCCCCTCACTTCTGACATCACCCGAGGCAGCCCCCTCCAGGCTGGACACCACCCACCAGCCCCCTCACTTCTGACATCACCCGAGGCAGCCCCCTCCAGTCTGGGCACCACCCACAGCACCCCTTGCCTCCGACATCACCCCAGGCAGCCCCCTCCAGTCTGGACACCAGCAACCAGCTCCCCCAGTCTGGACATCTCCCACCAGCCCACCTCACCTCCAACATCACCCCAGGTAGCCCCCTCCAGTCTGGACACCACCCACCAGCCCCCTCCCGTCTGGACACCACCCACCAGCCCCCCTCACTTCTGACATCACCCGAGGCAGCCCCCTCCAGGCTGGACACCACCCACCAGCCCCCCTCACTTCTGACATCACCCGAGGCAGCCCCCTCCAGTCTGGGCACCACCCACCAGCATCATCCAGGCTGGACACCACCCACCAGCCCCACTCACCTCTGACATCACCCCAGAAAGTCCCCTCCGGTCTAGACAACACCCAAAATCCCCCTCCAGTCTGGACACCACCCACCAGCCCCCCTCACCTTTGACATCACCCCAGAAAGTCCCCTCCGGTCTAGACAACACCCAAAAGCCCCCTCCAGTCTGGACACCAACCATCAGCCCCCCTCACTTCTGACATTACCCCAGGCAGTCCCCCTCACCTCCAACATCACCCAAGGTAGCTCCCTGCAGTCTAGACAACACCCACCACCCCCCCTCAAATCCAACATCAGCTCAGACAGCCCCCTCATCTTTGACATCACCCCAGGCAGTGCCCTCCAGTCTGGACACCACCCACCAGACCCCCTCACCTCCGACATCACCCCATGCAGCCCGGACCAGTCTGGACAAAACCCACCAGCCCCCTCCAGTCTGGACACCACCCTCCAGCCCCCTCCAGACTGGACACCACCCACTAGCCCCCCTGACCTCCGACATCACCCAGGGCAGCCCCCTCCAGTCTGGACACCAACACCCTGGACCCCTCACTCCTGACATCACCCCACGCAGCCCCCCTCACCTCCGACATCACCCCAGGAAGCCCCCCCCCACAGTCTAGACACCACCCACCAGCCCTCCTCACCTCCAACATCCCCCCATGCAGCCCCCTCCAGTCTGGACACAACCCACCAGCCTCCTCCAGTCTGGATACCACCCACTAGCCCCTCCAGTCTGGACACCACCCACCAGTCCACCTCACCTCTGACATCACCCCAGGCAGCCCCCTCCAGTCTGGACACCAGCAACCAGCCCCCTCCAGTCTGGACATCTCCCACCAGCCCACCTCACCTCCAACATCACCCCAGGTAGCCTCCTCCAGACTGGACACCACCTACCAGCCCCCTACAGACTGGACAGCACCCACCAGTTCCCCTCACTTCTGACATCACCCCAGGCAGCCCCTCCAGTCTGGACACCACCCACAAGCACCCTCCAGTCTGGACACCACCCACCAACCTCCTCACATCTGACATAATCCCAGGCAGCCCCCCTCACCTCCAACATCACCCCAGGCAGCCCCTCCAGTCTGGACACCACCCACAAGCACCCTCCAGTCTGGACACCACCCACCAACCTCCTCACATCTGACATCATCCCAGGCAGCCCCCTCACCTTTGACATCACCCCAGGCAGTCCCCTCCAGTCTGAACACCACCCACCTGCCCCCTCCAGTCTGGAAAACACCCACCTGCCCCTCCAGTCTGGAAAACACCCACCAGCCCCTCACCTCCAACATCACCTATGGCAGCCCCCCTAGTCTGGACACCACCCACCAGCCCCCTCCAGTCTGGACATCACCCACGAGCTCCCTCACCTCCAGTATCACCCCAGGTAGCCCACTCTAGTCTGGACACCCCCCCCGCACACCCTCTCTCCTCACATCACCCCAGGCAGCCCCCTCACCTCTGACATCAACCCAGGAAGCCCCCCCAGTCTGGACACCACCCACCAGCCCCCCTCACCTCCAACATCACCACAGGCAGCCCCCCCCAGTCTGGACACAACACAGCATCTCCTTCCAGTCTGGACACCACCCACCAGCCCATGTCACCTCCGACATCACCTCAGGCAGCCCCCTCCCATCTGGACACCCCCCACCACCCCCCCTGACCTCCGACATCACCCAGGGCAGCCCCCTCCAGTCTGGACAACACCCACCAGCCCATGTCACCTTCGACATCACATCAGGCAGCCCCCTCCAGTCTGGACACCACCCACAAGCCCCCTCCAGTCTGGACACCACCCACAAGCCCCCTCCAGTCTGGACACCACCCACAAGCCCCCTCCAGTCTGGACACCACCCACCAGCCACCCTCACCTCCGACATCACCCAGGGCAGACCCCCCCCCAGTCTGGACACGACCCACCACCCCCCTCTAATCTGGACATCACCCATGAGCCCCCTGACCTCCAATATCACCCCAGGTAGCCCCCTCCAGTCTGGACACAACCCAGCATCTCCTTCCAGTCTGGACCCCACCCACCAGCCCCTGTCATCTCCGACATCATCCCAGGCAGCCCCCTCCAGTCTGGACACCACCCACCAGCCCCCTCCCGTCTGGACACCACCCATAAGCCCCCTCCAGTCTGGCCACCAACTATCATCCCCCCTCACCTCTGACATTACCCCACCAGCCCCCTCCAGACTGGACACCACCCACCAGCCCCCCTGACCTCTGACATCACCCAGGGCAGCCCCCTCCAGTCTGGACACCAACCTCCTGCCCCCTCACTCCTGACATCACCCCAGGCAGCCCTCCTCACCTCTGACATCACCCCAGGAAGCCCCCCCCCACAGTCTGGACACCACCCACCAGCCCCCCTCACCTCCAACATCACCCAAGGTAGCCCCCTGCAGCCTGAACTACACCCACCAGACCCCCTCAACTCCAACATCTGCTCAGGCAGCCCCCTCACCTTTGACATCACCCCACCAACCCCCTCCAGTCTGGACACAACCCACCAGCCCCCTCACCTCCAACATCACCACAGGCAGCCCCTTCCAGTCTGGACACAACCCAACATCTCCTTCCAGTCTGGATACCACCCACTAGCCCCCTCCCGTCTGGACACCAACCACAAGCCCCCTCCAGTCTGGCCACCAACCATCAGCCCCCCTCACCTCTAACATTACCCCACCAGCCCCCTCCAGACTGGACACCACCCACCAGCCCCCCTGACCTCCGACATCACCCAGGGCAGCCACCTCCAGTCTGGACACCACTCACCAGCCCCTGTCACCTCCGACATCACCCCATGCAGTCCCCTTTAGTCTGGACACCACCCACAAGCCCCCTCCAGTCTGGACACCACCCACCAGCCCCCCTCACCTCCGACATCACCCAGGACAGCCCCCCCCAGTCTGGACACAACCCACCAGCCCCCTCCAGTCTGGACATCACCCACCAGCCCCCTCACCTCCAATATCACCCCAGGTAGCCCCCTCCAGTCTGGACACAGCCCAGCATCTCCTTCCAGTCTGGACACCACCCACCAGCCCCTGTCACCTCCGACCTCACCCCAGGCAGCCCCCTCCAGTCTGGACACCACCCACCAGCCCACTCCCGTCTAGACACCACCCACCATCCCCCCTCACTTCTGACATCATCCCAGGCAGCCCCCTCCAGTCTGGACAACACCCACAAGCCCCCTCCAGTCTGGCCACCAACCATCAGACCCCTCACCTCTGACATTACCCCAGGCAGCCCCCCTCACCTCCAACATCACCCAAGGTAGCCCCCTGCAGTCTGGACTACACCCACCAGACCCCCTCAACTCCAACATCTGCTCAAGCAGCCCTCTCACCTTTGACATCACCCCAGGCAGTCCCCTCGAGTCTGGACACCACCCACCAGCCCCCCTCACTTCCGACATCACACCAGGCAGCCCCCTCCAGTCTGGATACCACCCACTAGCCCCCTCCAGTCTGGACACCACCCACCAGTCCTCCTCACCTCTGACATCACCCCAGGCAGCCCCCTCCAGTCTGGACACCAGCAACCAGCCCCCTCCAGTCTGGACATCTCCCACCAGCCCACCTCACCTCCAACATCACCCCAGGTAGCCCCCTCCAGTCTGGACACCACCCACCAGCCCCCTCCAGTCTGGACACCACCCACAAGCATCCTCCAGTCTGGACACCACCCACCAACCTCCTCACATCTGACATCATCCCAGGCAGCCCCCCTCACCTCCAACATCACCCAAGGTAGCCCCCTGCAGTCTGGACACCACCCACCAGCCCCCCTCAACTCCAACATCAGCTCAGGCAGCCCCCTCACCTTTGACATCACCCCAGGCAGTCCCCTCCAGTCTGAACACCACCCACCTGCCCCCTCCAGTCTGGAAAACACCCACCTGCCCCCTCCAGTCTGGAAAACACCCACCAGCCCCTCACCTCCAACATCACCTATGGCAGCCCCCCTAGTCTGGACACCACCCACCAGCCCCCTCCAGTCTGGACATCACCCACCAGCTCCTTCACCTCCAGTATCACCCCAGGTAGCCCACTCTAGTCTGGACACCCCCCCCCCGCACCCCCTCACTCCTCACATCACCCCAGGCAGCCCCCCTCACCTCTGACATCACCCCAGGAAGCCCCCCCAGTCTGGACACCACCCACCAGCCCCCCTCACCTCCAACATCACCACAGGCAGCCCCTTCCAGTCTGGACACAACACAGCATCTCCTTCCAGTCTGGACACCACCAACCAGCCCCTGTCACCTCCGACATCACCTCAGGCAGCCCCCTCCCATCTGGACACCCCCCACCACCCCCCTGACCTCCGACATCACCCAGGGCAGCCCCCTCCAGTCTGGACACCACCCACCAGCCCATGTCACCTTCGACATCACACCAGGCAGCCCCCTCCAGTCTGGACACCACCCACAAGCCCCCTCCAGTCTGGACACCACCCACAAGCCCTCTCCAGTCTGGACACCACCCACCAGCCCCCCTCACCTCCGACATCACCCAGGGCAGCCCCCCCAGTCTGAACACGACCCACCACCCCCCTCTAATCTGGACATCACCCATGAGCCCCCTCACCTCCAATATCACCCAGGTAGCCCCCTCCAGTCTGGACACAACCCAGCATCTCCTTCCAGTCTGGACCCCACCCACCAGCCCCTGTCACCTCCGACATCATCCCAGGCAGCCCCCTCCAGTCTGGACACCACCCACCAACCCCCCTCACCTCCAACATCACCCAAGGTAGCCCCCTGCAGTCTGGACTACACCCACCAGACCCCCTCAACTCCAACATCTGCTCAGGCAGCCCCCTCACCTTTGACATCACCCCACCAGCCCCCTCCAGTCTGGACACAACCCACCAGCCCCCCTCACCTCCAACATCACCACAGGCAGCCCCTTCCAGTCTGGACACAACCCAACATCTCCTTCCAGTCTGGATACCACCCACTAGCCCCCTCCCGCCTGGACACCACCCACAAGCCCCCTCCAGTCTGGCCACCAACCATCAGCCCCCCTCACCTCTAACATCACCACAGGCAGCCCCTCCCAGTCTGGACACAACACAGCATCTCCTTCCAGTCTGGACACCACCCACCAGCCCATGTCACCTCCGACATCACCTCAGGCAGCCCCCTCCCATCTGGACACCCCCCACCACCCCCCTGACCTCCGACATCACCCAGGGCAGCCCCCTCCAGTCTGGACAACACCCACCAGCCCATGTCACCTTCGACATCACACCAGGCAGCCCCCTCCAGTCTGGACACCACCCACAAGCCCCCTCCAGTCTGGACACCACCCACAAGCCCCCTCCAGTCTGGACACCACCCACAAGCCCCCTCCAGTCTGGACACCACCCACCAGCCACCCTCACCTCTGACATCACCCAGGGCAGACCCCCCCCCCAGTCTGGACACGACCCACCACCCCCCTCTAATCTGGACATCACCCATGAGCCCCCTGACCTCCAATATCACCCCAGGTAGCCCACTCCAGTCTGGACACAACCCAGCATCTCCTTCCAGTCTGGACCCCACCCACCAGCCCCTGTCATCTCCGACATCATCCCAGGCAGCCCCCTCCAGTCTGGACACCACCCACCAGCCCCCTCCCGTCTGGACACCACCCATAAGCCCCCTCCAGTCTGGCCACCAACTATCATCCCCCCTCACCTCTGACATTACCCCACCAGCCCCCTCCAGACTGGACACCACCCACCAGCCCCCCTGACCTCTGACATCACCCAGGGCAGCCCCCTCCAGTCTGGACACCAACCTCCTGCCCCCTCACTCCTGACATCACCCCAGGCAGCCCTCCTCACCTCTGACATCACCCCAGGAAGCCCCCCCCCACAGTCTGGACACCACCCACCAGCCCCCCTCACCTCCAACATCACCCAAGGTAGCCCCCTGCAGCCTGAACTACACCCACCAGACCCCCTCAACTCCAACATCTGCTCAGGCAGCCCCCTCACCTTTGACATCACCCCACCAACCCCCTCCAGTCTGGACACAACCCACCAGCCCCCTCACCTCCAACATCACCACAGGCAGCCCCTTCCAGTCTGGACACAACCCAACATCTCCTTCCAGTCTGGATACCACCCACTAGCCCCCTCCCGTCTGGACACCAACCACAAGCCCCCTCCAGTCTGGCCACCAACCATCAGCCCCCCTCACCTCTAACATTACCCCACCAGCCCCCTCCAGACTGGACACCACCCACCAGCCCCCCTGACCTCCGACATCACCCAGGGCAGCCACCTCCAGTCTGGACACCACTCACCAGCCCCTGTCACCTCCGACATCACCCCATGCAGTCCCCTTTAGTCTGGACACCACCCACAAGCCCCCTCCAGTCTGGACACCACCCACCAGCCCCCCTCACCTCCGACATCACCCAGGACAGCCCCCCCCAGTCTGGACACAACCCACCAGCCCCCTCCAGTCTGGACATCACCCACCAGCCCCCTCACCTCCAATATCACCCCAGGTAGCCCCCTCCAGTCTGGACACAGCCCAGCATCTCCTTCCAGTCTGGACACCACCCACCAGCCCCTGTCACCTCCGACCTCACCCCAGGCAGCCCCCTCCAGTCTGGACACCACCCACCAGCCCCCTCCCGTCTAGACACCACCCACCATCCCCCCTCACTTCTGACATCATCCCAGGCAGCCCCCTCCAGTCTGGACAACACCCACAAGCCCCCTCCAGTCTGGCCACCAACCATCAGACCCCTCACCTCTGACATTACCCCAGGCAGCCCCCCTCACCTCCAACATCACCCAAGGTAGCCCCCTGCAGTCTGGACTACACCCACCAGACCCCCTCAACTCCAACATCTGCTCAAGCAGCCCTCTCACCTTTGACATCACCCCAGGCAGTCCCCTCGAGTCTGGACACCACCCACCAGCCCCCCTCACTTCCGACATCACACCAGGCAGCCCCCTCCAGTCTGGATACCACCCACTAGCCCCCTCCAGTCTGGACACCACCCACCAGTCCTCCTCACCTCTGACATCACCCCAGGCAGCCCCCTCCAGTCTGGACACCAGCAACCAGCCCCCTCCAGTCTGGACATCTCCCACCAGCCCACCTCACCTCCAACATCACCCCAGGTAGCCCCCTCCAGTCTGGACACCACCCACCAGCCCCCTCCAGTCTGGACACCACCCACAAGCATCCTCCAGTCTGGACACCACCCACCAACCTCCTCACATCTGACATCATCCCAGGCAGCCCCCCTCACCTCCAACATCACCCAAGGTAGCCCCCTGCAGTCTGGACACCACCCACCAGCCCCCCTCAACTCCAACATCAGCTCAGGCAGCCCCCTCACCTTTGACATCACCCCAGGCAGTCCCCTCCAGTCTGAACACCACCCACCTGCCCCCTCCAGTCTGGAAAACACCCACCTGCCCCCTCCAGTCTGGAAAACACCCACCAGCCCCTCACCTCCAACATCACCTATGGCAGCCCCCCTAGTCTGGACACCACCCACCAGCCCCCTCCAGTCTGGACATCACCCACTAGCTCCTTCACCTCCAGTATCACCCCAGGTAGCCCACTCTAGTCTGGACACCCCCCCCCCGCACCCCCTCACTCCTCACATCACCCCAGGCAGCCCCCTCACCTCTGACATCACCCCAGGAAGCCCCCCCAGTCTGGACACCACCCACCAGCCCCCCTCACCTCCAACATCACCACAGGCAGCCCCTTCCAGTCTGGACACAACACAGCATCTCCTTCCAGTCTGGACACCACCCACCAGCCCCTGTCACCTCCGACATCACCTCAGGCAGCCCCCTCCCATCTGGACACCCCCCACCACCCCCCTGACCTCCGACATCACCCAGGGCAGCCCCCTCCAGTCTGGACACCACCCACCAGCCCATGTCACCTTCGACATCACACCAGGCAGCCCCCTCCAGTCTGGACACCACCCACAAGCCCCCTCCAGTCTGGACACCACCCACAAGCCCTCTCCAGTCTGGACACCACCCACCAGCCCCCCTCACCTCCGACATCACCCAGGGCAGCCCCCCCAGTCTGAACACGACCCACCACCCCCCTCTAATCTGGACATCACCCATGAGCCCCCTCACCTCCAATATCACCCCAGGTAGCCCCCTCCAGTCTGGACACAACCCAGCATCTCCTTCCAGTCTGGACCCCACCCACCAGCCCCTGTCACCTCCGACATCATCCCAGGCAGCCCCCTCCAGTCTGGACACCACCCACCAACCCCCCTCACCTCCAACATCACCCAAGGTAGCCCCCTGCAGTCTGGACTACACCCACCAGACCCCCTCAACTCCAACATCTGCTCAGGCAGCCCCCTCACCTTTGACATCACCCCACCAGCCCCCTCCAGTCTGGACACAACCCACCAGCCCCCCTCACCTCCAACATCACCACAGGCAGCCCCTTCCAGTCTGGACACAACCCAACATCTCCTTCCAGTCTGGATACCACCCACTAGCCCCCTCCCGCCTGGACACCACCCACAAGCCCCCTCCAGTCTGGCCACCAACCATCAGCCCCCCTCACCTCTAACATTACCCCACCAGCCCCCTCCAGACTGGACACCACCCACCAGCCCCCCTGGCCTCTGACATCACCCAGGGCAGCCCCCTCCAGTCTGGACACCACTCACCAGCCCCTGTCACCTCCGACATCACCCCAGGCAGTCCCCTTTAGTCTGGACACCACCCACAAGCCCCCTCCAGTCTGGACACCACCCACTAGCCCCCTCACCTCTGACATCACCCAGGACAGCCCCCCCCTGTCTGGACACAACCCACCAGCCCCCTCCAGTCTGGACATCACCCACCAGCCCCCTCACCTCCAATATCACCCCAGGTAGCCCCCTCCAGTCTGGACACAGCCCAGCATCTCCTTCCAGTCTGGACACCACCCACCAGCCCCTGTCACCTCCGACCTCACCCCAGGCAGCCCCCTGCAGTCTGGACACCACCCACCAGCCCCCTCACGTCTGGACAACACCCACCAGCCCCCCTCACTTCTGACATCACCCAAGGCAGCCCCCTCCAGTCTGGACAACACCCACAAGCCCCCTCCAGTCTGGCCACCAACCATCAGCCCCCTCACCTCTGACATTACCCCAGGCAGCCCCCCTCACCTCCAACATCACCCACGGTAGCCCCCTGCAGTCTGGACTACACCCACCAGCCCCCCTCACCTCCAACATCACCCAGGGCAGCCCCCCCCAGTTTGTACACCACCCACCAGCCCCTTCCAGTCTGGACACACCCACCACCCCCCTCACCTCTGACATCACCCCAGGCAGCCCTCTCCAGTCTGGACACCACCCTCTAGCCCCCCTCACCTCTGACATCACCCCAGGCAGCCCCTCCAGTCTGGACACAACCCACCAGCCCCCCTCACCTCTAAGACCATCCCAGGCATCACCCCTCACCTGCAACATCATGCCAGACAGCCCCCCTCACCTCTGACATTACGCCCAGACAGCCTCCTCCAGTCTGGGCACCACCCACCAGCCCCCCTTGCTTCTAACATCACCCCAGTACATGCCCCTCCCCACACCTCCCTCACATGTGACACCACCCCCAGGCAGCCCACAGACAGTCTCCCTCAATACCAGTGCAATGCATGTCTGCAGCTCATCTGAACCTCTGTGGTCTGCCAGCACCATGAAGTGAAACACCAACATGTCCACCACAAACACAATCAACAGGAAGCACTAGAGATCCATCCAGGACCCTTCCAGACCTTAATCTGCCCACCCCATACACATGTGGCAAGTGAACGCAATGCCAAGTGGCATGTGCATGCTGGCCATGGTACATTGCCAAGGCATCAAAGCACACTAACTGAATGTGTGCCCACGACGGAAGTGAAACTACTAATAAATATGCAGGATCCACAAACTATGGCCAAGTGCATCACAGCCTGAGCATCACTGACATTGGTGGAAGGGGTGGCAAAATCCCTGCCTGGGAACAATAACATGACAGGCCCATGCATGGGTGATGGTAGGGCAGTCAGAGAGAGCATGAGTCACTGAGACAGGAAAAGTGTGTTGGCACAACAAAAGAGAAAACATGGTTCACTGCTGCATTCGAGTGTTAGAGGTGGAGCAACACATGATAAGGCAGTGAGTGACTGCACATGCTGGTGTGTGTGTGTGTGTGTGCGCATGAAATGGGAGTGGCAATTCAATGACAAACTAATGTGCAAGTGACGTGACCAGGCCAACAATCCACAATGACCCCACCACCCAATGCAGCAACCGCAATGCCAAACAAACTTTACAGTGAATAGAGTGTGTGCCCATACACATTCCCAAGCATTCGCAAAGGGAACACATTAACTACAGTGGACTTGAAATGAAAACAATGTTGAACTCTGTAAACACACAGGAACCTGTGGCATGACATCCACAATCATATCCAAACAAAAATCAATGAACTCATCTGCACATCACTGCAACCATGCATGGATGTAGATCTTCTTACACACACGCAAACCCTACACCACAACCACAATGATGCCAAACCTTCATTGATACAGCACATGCAAATGCAATTTCAAACATTCCGTGCAAACCCCAGTTGAATGATGTACCCAACCCCACATGTTTTGCACTAGTCACTCCCTCCATCCGCAACCAGCAACAGCCACACACACACATACACACACACACACACATACTCAGGCACGCCTCAACACACATGACCTGCAATTGGGAAAAGCACTGGCTGAAATGTCAACATTGAAAGTTGCAGACACACAAATGAACTGCATGAAGCGTGGAATGCGACCATAATACACGTGTATTAACAAAAAGAAAGATATTTAAAATAAATGAAAATTGAGGTCCAAGTCGTCCATGTGCATATAAAATAAATACAGATAACCTTACACTTTACATAACTACATACAATAAAAACAGGGAAGGAAAGGCATTGTAGTCTGGGGAAAATTAGGAAATCAAAATATGAAACCTACACCTCCACAACTATATACAAAGCCAGCAGGCTAGTCCTCATCTCCAATATGTGCCAAGCTGTCCACAAGGGCTGAGTCGCACGCCACATCCTCCTCCATCAGGCGGGCATCCGTAGACTCCCGGAGGGCTTGCAGTGTGGAAAGCATTTGTTGTTCAGTCTCTGGTGCCACCATGCAAGTGGCCTCCGACGGTAGCCTGCCACCTTGTGTGACGCTGCGCAACCTCAGCCCTGGCTGCCATCACCCGTGCTTCCTGTGCCAACTGCCTCTCTGCCATCAGCTGCCTCTCATAGCCTCTGAACACGGGAAACATAGCCTGCTTCACAGCCACGTGTTCCATCTGCCCCAAAGGTGCAACCTGCCGTTCAGGTGTTGCATGCCCTGTGAGTGAACACCTCGTCCTTGTTGCCACCTCCTGCTGCTATGCACAGTGCATGCTGCATTGGTAACGTCCTCTGACTTAATGAGTGTGGGGGGTGTACAACACCTGCACTGCTCCTATGTGCCTGCTGTCCCTCCATTGCCTGTAACTCTGTCAGTGCCTGGGTAGGCACAGTGACCACCTCAGCTGCTGTGCCTGGGACTCCTACCTCGGGCAGGGATGTGAACACCACCAGACGGGGCGTTATGCGTGAGACTGGTGCACAGGGGGCCCTGCTGGAATGTTGGCCAGAAGGACCCCTGGAGGACGACTGGTGCACAGAGGAGGAAGACAAGGAGGTGGTTGCAGCAGTGACCAGCCCATAGAGTCCACCAGGGAACAGGCCTGCTGCAAGCATGTCCACGAGGCGGTATAGCTCATTGGGACAATGGGAAAGCAGACTACGAGTAGCCTGCCCATCATCATGATTGAAACCTGTCTGCCTTGTTAACCTGGCCAGCAGGGGCTGCGCATGATCCCGGATGGACACACCAGATGGTAAGGTGGTGTTCTGTCTGGGTGTTCACACCAGCTGACAAGGGGGTGTTGGTCTGGGTGGAGGCATCCTGGCAGGTGGACACTGCTGCATTCGATGGCCCAGGGACAGGATTTTGCACAGGCAACTCAACAGTGGCATGCACAGCCTCGTGCCCCTGTGACAGGACTGCAGCAAACACGCCCACCTCAACACCCCCACCTGACCCCGTGGGCTGGGCTGCAATGGCCACCTCCTCCACTTCCCCCTCTGTCAACCTGGTGACTCCAGGGCATATTCAGCCATGGATGACCCATGTGTGGCATCACCTGGCCCCAGAGCTACTGTGGAGTCCCACCTTCACCTTCTTGGACTCACCCCCAGCAGCCATGCCCGATGTCACCGGTGCTGCCACAGTGTTAGAGAGAATTCTCAAAATGTGCTAATTTACCTTACCTTTTGAGACCCCCAGCAACTTTACTGGATTTCTGGGATTTGATTTTTTTTTTACCTGGGAAGAGTGTGAGCCTTTTTTCCCCACTCTTCCATGTATTTTGTGTGTGTTTTACTTTTGTGTTCTTTGGTTATGGTGTTTTAAACAAACTCCATGGCATCATCTTTTTGTGTGTCACACAGCACTTTCAGTGCAGCGGCACAGGGGTGTCTTTCAGACTCCCCAAGGTTTAAACACTTCTCTGGGACTGAAAAACTGTCTCCCAGAGCATGTAAAGTTAAATTGACTTTACTAGTCTCTTTAAATTTAGTGACCCAGCACACCCTATCTTCCTATAGAGTGCTGGAGGTGTTGCATAGCTTCCCCTGAGTCAAAATACTCACGTAACAGTAACATTTTACCCTTTCCTTCTTTAAATGGTTGGTGGCAGTGGTTTAGATCAAACTACCATGATTTTTCCCGACCGCTAACAACGGTAGCTAAAAATCGGATCAGCCATGTTTTCCAATATGGCGCCCAAGACCTATCTGTAAAAACAGACTCCAGTCATCTTTTTTCGCCATTTCTTTTAGGAAAGGTCCTTCTTGTGTTTGTCTCTGTGCACCAAACCAGATTTGGTCCCTTTGTTTGTTGGCCTTTGGCGGGCTTCACTGCTGAAGCCCTCTGGTGCCAATTTGTCTGGGGGGGACGGGATGTAACGGAGGTGGCTGAAACTACCTGTGCTTAGTCACCTAGGAGATCCAAATGCATTTTGGCATGATTGGCCGGCTGGCTGCCCGGCAAGGACAGCCACCCTGCTGTGTGAGTGACAGCCAGGCTGGAATGAATGGGGGAAAACAGTTTAAAAGCAGGTCTCTGGGACTTGGAAAGCAGAGTCGACAACTGGAACGAAAGAACCAAAGAGGAGAGGAAGGAAGAGGACTGCAGCAACTCCTGGACGATCGGTGAAGCCCTGCTGCAGGTCCAAATTGCCTGAAACTCCGACGACAGAGAAGCCCTTCAAGGTTAACGTCTTCCCTTGAGTTTGGTGGGAACAACCAACTCACAAGCCACCTGGACACCATCCCCATCTGGTCGAATTTCCATCAGAGTGCTGTTGAAAACCATTTAGCCATAGGAAGCAAACCAGCTTGTGGACTTTAAGGCACTCACACCTTAAACTGACGTCTTGCTACAGCTCTTGGCCTCTTCCCTGGGCAGTGCTGGAACCTCCCGACGTCCTCCTTCTTGTCCCCACGACTGAAGCTCAGTAACAGCGATATCTGCACGAACTGCCAGGAACAACTGCCTCAGCTACAGCTTTCTTCATTGACAAGATAATGTGCAAACGCGGTCCGGAAATATTTTCGGCCACCGAGAAAGTGCGTGAAACTTTCCTCAACTACGAAGGCTTGTCCTTCAATAAACTTTTGTCAAACTTTCGCCTAGCCAAATCCTTTAAAAATCCGTGGGAAAGACTTAACCGTTATATACCAGAACTGTGCTATCCTATACAAAAGACTCTGAACCATTGACTTTGGCCCAGGCCTATTGAGAAGAATTGCTGGTTGTATTTATCTGAAACAATTTGGCCAGCCTATGAATGTATTTAAGCTGTCTATTCTTATAACCTTGTCTTTTCCTCCCTTTATTAAGTATCTGAAGTGCCATTTTGCTCCGACTTCATTTTGGAGCTAAATTTGTTCATTTACTTACCGGTTAGATTTTTGTGGTTTATTAGTGTGTGATATTGAGCTGCTTATGCTATTGTAATGTTTTCTAACTGACTGAGTAAATAAATGTATATTCTTTTACCAAGAAACCTTGAGTAAGTGTATATTTGAAACACTGTAATTGTTGGTCCTTTGTGTAACTTGTTCTACTGCTCACTTAAACTCTTGAGATAAGTCTGGCTGCTCAGCCATTGCAACCACTTTAATGTGTAGTATGGGCTTGTACCAAAGGTGAAATTGTGCTTACACTTGTAGCCCTAATTGCATGTAGTGTTCCAAAGGGTACTGCATGTGATTCTGCCTAACACTGGCGTACAGCGGTGAGGATAAAGTATACTTGTTACATTTAGAGTGCTACTTACACTTTGTTCAAATAATCCTCCCAAGGCAAAACAACACTAGTAAAGCAATTGTTTTATCATGAGCGATATGGAAAGCTACAGACAGGAGACTTTAACTGTTGATCAATTGAGAGATATGTGTAAAGCTAGGAATCTCACAAAAAAAAGCAAGAAGGTTGAATTGATAGAAAAGATGTTAGAATACCAAAGTCTGAGGAGTGGGCCTGAAACCCCCACACCCTACAGCAAATGTGGAAAATGTTGATGAGGATGATAATATGTCAGAGCCCAGCTCTAATATTGGGGATGAGTTAGATGAGGCAGAAGAGTCTAAGAATGTAGCCCCTGTCTTACCTCTACCTGCTCATAGGCCTCAACCTTTGACCACAGGGACCGTCTCAGGTCCAAACCTATCTCCTGAATTTGTCTCATTTTAAAATATTAGACTGGAGTTAGAATTTAAAAGAATCCAAGCTCAAACTGAAACAAAGCATCAAGAGCTTAGACTCAGAGAAATGGAATTGAATCATGCACTAAAATGAAAAAGTTGTCTCATGAAACTGTTCTCTCCCAGAGTCCTCTAGGTCTTCCAGTCCTAAGAGGCCTCGCATGCCCAAAGATGCAGTAACTATGTACAAGGTTAAGCTTGATATTTTGGATTGGTGGGCTGTTTTTGAATATAATCATGGGATTCAAGACATTACAGGGAATCGGTTTGTTAGTCCAGAAATGACCTTATAGTATGTATATAGAATCGTGGTTGGCTCTAGGTTTGGAACCAACCGTGCTAAGCTCTATTGTTACTTGAGGATATTAGTAAGATAAATAAGTCGCAAATTCACAGGAGCGTTTTGGGGTTTAGCCAGTACCCCAATTGTTGAGTAGGAAGGGAGCGTGTTCTCCTGGCTATCTTGCTTAATTGGTTCCAAGAAAGGTTCTAACACAGTAGTTATTGCGATACAATTTTCGCTTTATTTGTGCTAGTAATGGGTTAATTCTTCATACAGTTGATATGCACCTAGTACTTTTGGGGCAATATTGTCCCCTGGTTGTCAGCCGACACGTGTTTCGACCCGTGGGTCTTTATCAAGGCTGATAAGAATTCAAAATCATGTGAGGTGCAAAATTTGTAACATGTTTGTGACATATATGGTTAAATTGGTGCACAGAGAGTGGTGTTGGGTGAAGTGGTGTGTTGGCAAGTAATGCAGAGTGATTGGGCACATACATTGAATGCAAATGGAAAATCATTTGAAGCATGAGGAGAGAGGAAAAAGCAGACGAAAGGTTAGCAAGAAGTCTTGTTTGTTTCACAGTAAGTGGAGTTGGAGGGTGGATGCCTCTTAACTATTGGATGCGGTCTGTAGCCCCCTATGGGGTCCTGGTACGTGATGAATGACGCGTCTTGTGGGGACAGTGGCTCCTGTTGGGCCCTGTAAGAAAAGTGGAGAATTACGAGTGAGGCGTGGCGTCGGGTGCCGTGGGCAGGGCGAAATACGTGCCCCGTAAGGGCTCGTACGAGGTCTGTGCCTCGTGTTGATGTCCTTGCGTGTCGGGGCAAGTTGGGGTGCGGGGGATATGTTCCAGTATTGGGGGTGGTATGCCCTGGTTGAGAAATAGCTAGGGTCCATGTTGCTGAGGCCGTGGCCGGGATGATGATGGTGGGGGGGTGTGGTGATTGGTCTGGCGGGTTGTGGGAGCGCCGTTATTATCATGTTGTGGTGGGGTGCTATGGGCTGGGCTTCGTGGGAATGGTGGTGCCCGGTGGGCGGGGAGCTGCGCGTTGGCCCCGCCGTGTGTGATACACATGTGTCGGCCGGATCCAAGCGCCGCCAGGGAATTGCACAGGGGTGCATCTTACCTGAGTGCTGCTTGAGCGCTTCCGTTGAGCTCCTGGTCGAAGTGTCTGAGAGGTGAACACCTGTTATGGCACTGCGCATGCGATCTGAGTCACAGTTAGTGCTCTTGACGCATGCGCAGGGGATCAGTGTCCCTGCGTGCGAATGCGCATGTTGATAGCGATTGAGGAGTGGTTCTCCCTTGCGCAAGCGCAATGGGGATCAGACAGGTGCATGGGTGATACCGGTGGACTGGGGCGGGCTCGGGTGTGGCCCGGGAAGGGGATTTGAGCGATGGTTGTGCCAGTTAGGCAACCTGGGTGCCCGTGAACCGGGCCTGTCCCTTGGATATGTGGGTTCCATTGATAGGTGGGCATGAGCCCCTAATGCTGGTGGTGGTTGTCAGTGTTAGTGGTTACGTTTGCAATGTTTTGGAAGTCTGGATTGGTCCATAGGAGTACTAATGTACTAGATGCATTTCAACTGTATGAAGAATTAACCCATCACAAGAGACTTGGATCAGTGAAACGCCAGCGTTCGACGGTTTCCTTGTCTTTCTAAATCTCGCCATAACCAAAAAACAAAGCAGGCCTTCTTACTTTAATCAAAATAACTCCTCAATGGAAAGTACTGACCAATGAAAATATCAATCCTTGGATTCAATTAACAATAATAACAACGAAGACGCACACTCAAAACAAAGAAAACGATTAAACAAGAATTGCTATACTGAATTTATATTGGAACCCTGCAGCAATTACAACCGACACATTTATTGATGGTGTATTCATCACAATTGACAAATTAGTCGGAATCCATCACCATCTAGAATTCATACTCTGTGGAGATCTTAACATCAACTTAATCACACAGAATGGCACTCCACGAGCTCTTGATCAACTCTCTCCAAAAGCATCAAGATGGATGAACGAAATACTCACGTGAGATCTCACCCTTCTAAACCATGCAAGGAACAATTCCACCCCCTTTGTGCCAACATGGGCCAGAGGCTCTTCAGTCGCAATTATTGACTATATATTTCCTTTAAAAAATCTGCAAGAATCGGTCTTCACAGCCCAAACGATAGTCTGCGATAACAGCGACCACAACAAGCTAACAGTCCATTCGCATTCCACCATCAAACAAGACATACTCTTGAAAGTACCTGCCCTTCAACTTGACGGAACATTCGCAAGGCTCCGCATTCCACAAACAGTGTTATCACTTCTACCAACGAAACTACTTGCCTCACCAAAGACAGATCTCGAAAAATTGAACTATGGGTGGATTCTGCTCCCATTTCAACAAACAGTCAAAAACCATCCATACAGAACTCACCTACACACATATAACGAGGAAATAGCAGAAAAGAAAAAGGCGCTGGCAAAATCGTTAAGACACCTGAAGAAAACCAAAACAGTAGAAAGTACTATGCAGATCTCAAAATTGAAACAATCATATAACAACTGGAAAAAATCGCAAAAATCAATCTTGCTGCAAACAGACGCAGAAACCATAATGAAGACATACCAATCAAACAACACAAGAGAACTTTGGAATCTATAGAACGACAATCCCCAGAAACAACACAAGCAAACGGCCAATGTACCACAACAAACATGGATTACCCATTTTTCGACCACCTATGCGGACCGACCACATCAATCTGAAGAAGAACCAATCAATAATAAACCAAAATGGACAGTATCCGTCTCCTACGATGATCTCCTATGCATGATAAAAAATCTCAATTCATCAAGAGCACCTGGCCCTGACGGACTCTCAAACGCTGTATAAAGCAAGATCCGCCGGCATGGGTAAACTTCATGTGCCAGATAACAGACATAATAAATACACACAACGAAATTCCAACTACTTGGAGAACGGCTACAATCGTTCCAATTCATAAACAAGGACCCCGCGACCAGCCTCAGAATTTCCACCCAATTACTTTATTGGACCCACTTGGAAAACTTTTTGCAACAGCACTCCTGAGACAACTCACTACTTGGGCCACTTCCAATGGACGATTTTCAACACAACAAACAGGTTTCACTCCCAAGGTCGGAACTAACACCAACCTATTTCTACTTCATCTCATCAAATACGAAGCAATCAACAACAAGACCATGATTTATGCTGCATTCATCTATTTAAAAATGGCCTTCGATGCCATACCACGGCAAAAGCTATGGGCAAAATTAAAAACATGGAACTTTCCTCTGAGCATTCTGGAACCAATCATCTTATTCTATTCAGAAACTTCAACAAAAGTGAGACTCACAAAACAAGGCTTGACCACCGCTCCAATAACTACATCAAATGGTCTAAAGCAAGGATGTCCTCTAGCAGCAACTCTCTATAATCTTTTCACATCAGACATCGAACAACATTTGATAAACACCCAAACTAATCCACCGAAAATAAATTCAATTCCTGTCCCTGTTATGGAATATGTGGATGACATCATCTTGCTCGATAAAACCACATCCGGATTACAAGCCGCCTTGACATCATTGAGCAATTACATGAACGAAAACGAACTATCAATCAACATCTCAAAAACAAAGATAATGCTTCTGACGAAACCACAATCAAAACCAAAACAACAACCATATTTCAACAGTAATGGAATACGACTAGAAAATGTCACAACATTTAAATATCTGGGCATATTCATCAACCAATCGAAGACTGAATCACAATGGTTGGAGAAAGTGGAACAAAAGGCTCAAGCACTGGAACGACAGGGATGCATTCTCCATAGGAAATATGGAAAATGTTCATTTAAACCTATCATTGCGTATTACAGGCAAAAATACATCCCGATAATAACATACGGAACAGAGACAATGATGAACACAGAAAAAGTAAATTGGGTGAAATTCGAGTCAACCTTTTGGCGCAAGATCCTAACTCTTTCTCAATCGTATCCAATACAGAGAATACGATACGAACTAGCAACACAATCCATCGGATCCATTGTATGCTGGATACGACTATATTTCTATCGTAAAATACTATCGGATGAAAAAAAACCTGCTATCCAAATCCTGAAAACCCAACCAAACACCCTTAACTACACAGTGTTAGAAAAATGGAAAAAATCTATCATCAAAGAAATGGAGCAGGAAGAGATATCTGAAGAACGTTTAATCATGCGTCCTCAACATGCCAAAACCAAACTGTTACAGAATGACTGGATCAAAACCATCCAACAGAAAAACACCTACAAACAGACACTTCAATGCAACAAAGATAACAGAAAAATACATGAACTACAGCCGTACTTGTTATCATTTCCTGATCAAACCATCAGATCAACATTTCTAAGAATCCGGTTTAACATTCTACCCACAAACTCTTATCTGGCTACAACAAGACAGATTCCAAAAGCACAAAACTACTGCTGCTTCTGCAAAACTGAAACTATACCGGAAACCATATTCCATCTGGTTTTGGAGTGTCAGTCTCTTGTACTTCAACACAAGCAATTTGGCTCCCACTTTGATCTCGCTTCACAACAAATGAATACAGAAGAAAGATGGACTGCCATCCTCAGCGGAAACAACACAAATATATATATATATACAATTGCCCTTTTCCTCCCCAATATCCTTGATCTCAACGGAAGAAAACTCTGAACCACAACAGAGCCTGGACGTTGATCTTCCTTTTTTTTTCTTTTTTTTTCCTTTCTTTTCCTTTGCACTTTCTATTTTACTTCACAAATAATTAACAATGATGGAAAAGTTTGACACCAAACTAAAACATTTAAAAAATAAAAAATAACCCATCACTAGCACAAATAAAGCGAAAATTGTATCGCAATAACCACTGTGTTAGAACCTTTCTTGGAACTAATTAAGCAATATAGCCAGGAGAACACTCTCCCTATAGTATGTATAGTATGTATATTATGTTGGCCAGAAACCAATCACATCATGTGACAAACATCGCAAACACAGAATCATCAATGTAACCAAAGGGCTTCGATTTTGTGAAATATCTGCCATTTGCTTTTTCCTTTCTGTCAAAATGCTTTGCAAAATGTATTCTATGCTTCTAGCTCATACACGGTGCGAGGCCACGGCCTGCATGCTGAAAGACTAACACAGACAGGAATGTCAAACGATACAGAAATACATTGTTTTCCTCCCTCACGAAGTCCTTGGAGGCAAGCAGAAACTGCATCTAATCAGCGGCCCAGGTGCCGGCCTATCTTGCAAACTCTTTAGCAATAGGCAGTTAAATCATAAATTATATTCTTTTAGCGGTACTCCTTCACTGAGGCTGGTATTTTCTGCCTCAGAACTGTTTTACCCTTGGTTCATGAATAGAAACACATAGATAACGTACTAAGGAATGTTTCTCTCCTACGAACATGATATCCTTGCTGAACTTAGAGCTTTATGTTCTCCATAACAAAAAGCTGTCTCTGCTACTGTTGCTAGAATAAGTATATTTAGACTGAATAGAGACTTGTCATAACGTGTCATAATTGTCATGATTGTCAATAGCCGAACCCTAGCCTAAAAGATACATTATGGGCAGTTTGAATTACCTTCTAAAGATTGCATGTTATGTATATATATTGTTGCTTGAGCGTTGCTCGCTCTCTTGCGTCTCACGAGGTCTGGGTACACACGCTGCGAGACGTTAGACCCCAGGCAGCCCACTGAGCATACTTTGAAATAAACCAGACTTGTTTGGAAATCGAACCTTGTGTCTGTTGTGTCACTAGTATATGGTTTATGTGCCTTAGTTCCCATATGCAGGGTCTTTATGGCCTAGCAAGTTGATTCCTTGGCTTTTTTCTAGGCTACCCCCAGTTGCAACTGATGTGGTAATGGAGTTGGGGGACATAGACGGAAAGGAGTATGAAACTGTGAAGCTAGCTTTGATAGCTAGGTTTAGGAAGACTCCTTCTCAGTATCTTAAGAGGTTTAGAACCCTCAAAAAGCATGATGGTACTCCTTGGGCTACCTGGGTGACTAAATATTTGAAAAACATAGATGGATGGGTTAACAGTTACAGAGTGAACACTTATGAAGTTATGAGAAATGTGTTTATGTTGGAATCTATTCATGATGCCTGCTCTCCTGAGCTGAGACAGCGCTTGGCTGACTCTAGGGAAATTGATTCCAAGAAGTTAGCAAGGGCTGCTGACTTGTGGATTGCCAACAGGGCTACTCACAAGGATTCTGGGGTAACTCAGAAGAAGGATGAGGAGAGCAGCACAAGAAAGATACCAAAGAGAATTCAAATACTTCCACTCCAAAAGAGGACCACAAACATAACAAGGGTAAGCCACAAGGAAAACCAAATCAGGCTAGTGTACCTTCTGGTGAAAATCCAGAAGGAGGTCAGAACAAACCCCCATTCATAAAGACATTTGGTACATGTTATGCTTGTGGGTCAACTGACTATGTGAAAGGGGATCCCAAATGTAAGGGTAAACCTTCAAGGGTCCACACTGTCTCCTTAGCCTTCTCCCCAGTGGATGAAGTATCAATGGCAAGTGGAAACTTTCACTTACTGGCTGAGGAACGCGTGAAAGTCAGTCTCAGACAGTGTTTCTTCAGTATCCCAGGGTCTGTGGGAACAACAGAACTTAGATGTGTACAACTCTATGACAGACAATACTAAAGAGTATTACAAAGACAGTGATCTTGTGAATGGTCAGCAGACCCCTGCCATCATAAACACTGGGGCCATCATAACTGTAGTTGATGAATCATCTTTCAAGGAAGAGGATGTTGCTAAGGCACCCAAATTCCTAACTAATCTTGCTGGAGGCCCTGTCCAAATGCTTCCACAGTTACCAGCTCTCATCCAGTGTAATGATATGACTGTCAAAATACCTGTAAGCATGCAGAGTGAAGTACCTGGGAGAGTCCTGTTGGGGAATGACTTAAAAACGCTTGGAGTTGTATGAAGCATCCCCAGGTCTCCCAGCAAAAGGAAACAGGAGCAGACTAAGAAGGCCGGAAAGAGAGTACCTCAAGGGGCTCTCCAGAGGAGATTATAGAGGAAACTATAACTCCCAGTCCACAAGACTTACTGACTGCAATTTCAAAGAAGAAGGAGGAAAATGGGCAACCTAAAACCTCCAGGAAGAAACCAGTCAGCACTCCTGTGCTACCAACAAGGACATCCCCTAGGGGAGTGTCCAAGATCACACCTGTGATCCCTCCACCAGCTGAGGCTGAGTGTGTGGAACAACCTTGTGTGGTTGAATCAGCTGATGAGGAATCAGAGCTGGAAGAGGACCTTGCTCCTGTTGGAGATCTGGATCCTGCAGACCATCCTGAGCTGCATTCTTTACTGGCAGAAGGTGGACCCTGTAGGGCAGACTTCAGCAGAGGTCAAAGAGAGTGTCTTACTCTTGAAGGTCTTCACTAACAGGCAGCTTCCCAGCTGGATGGGCAAGAGCCAGGGAAGCATAGGTTATACTGGGAAGATGGCCTCTTCTACAGTGAACCGACTGAGTCTATCCCAGGGGACTACAGAAGACTTGTGGTGCCTCTTGAAAGCAGACTCCAGTTCCTACAGTTAGCCCATGAGATACCTTTGGCTGGTCACTTAAGTTTTAAGAAGACCAAGGAAAGGCTCTCTCTACATTTCTACTGGCCTAAATTGTGGTCTGATGTAGATAAGTTCTGTAGGAGCTGTCACACTTGCCAAACCTCTTCCAAGAGTGGAGACAAGAATGTGGCACCCTTGGTGCCTCTCCCAGTGGTGCGAGTTCCTTTTGACAGGGTAGGAATCGACATTGTTGGTCCCTTAGACCCTCCCACATCTTCAGGAACCAGGTTTATCCTGGTTGTAGTAGACCATGCTACTAGGTATCTTGAAGCTATACCTATGAGAACTGTTACAGCTCAGGCTGTTGCTAAGGCCCTACTTGGTATTTTTACCAGAGTAGGTTTTCGTAAGGAGGTTATCTCTGACGGGGAATCCAATTTTATGTCCCACTACATGCAGGCAATGTGGAAAATATATGGAGTAACTTACAAGTTCTCAACTGCTTACCATCCTAAGACAAATGGATTGGTAGAGAGCTTTAACCGTACAATGACGAGCATGATAGGTGCTTTAGAGGAACCCCTTAGGAGAAAGTGGGACCTTCTACTGCCATGCCTTCTCTTTGCTTATAGAGAAGTCCCTCAGGAGGGAGTTGGATTTAGTCCCTTTGAACTTCTTTATGGCCATCCAGTGAGAGGCCCCTTGGCCCTAATAAAGGAAGAGTTGGAGAGTGCTCCTTACCCCAAGCCAGTGAGAGTCACTGATTATGTGATAGGTCTCCAGGGGAAAATGTCGCACATGATGACAGAGGCATCAGATAAATCAAAAGCAGGTCAGGCTCTGGTGAAGCATTGGCATGACCAGAAGGCCAACATGGTTGAGTTTTCTCAAAACCAGCTAGTTCTAGTTTTGGTACCTACAAAGCAGAGGGCCCTACAGGACAAATGATTAGGACCCTTCAAGGTTGTGGGTAAACTTGGAGAGGTCAACTATCTGGTGGACTTAGGCAATCCTATGGAGGCTCCCAGAGTCTCTCACACCAACTGTTTAAAAGCTTATGTCTCAAGACCAGAAGTGGGAGCTTTGCTTCTAGCTTCAGCTCAAGAGGAGGAGGAGAGTGAACCTGTACCTGACCTATTCAGAGGCCAGCCTTTAGATGAGTAATCTCTCTTCTAATTTGACACCTGAACAACAGGAGGAGTGCAAGTTTCTGTTGAATCAGTTTGCCTCCCTGTTTTCACTATCACCAGGCTTGACCCCTTGGAGCCAGCATGATATTCACAATGGCGACTGTTTACCTGTTAAAAACAGAAGTTACAGGATGTCAGATCATGTAAGATCCCACATAAAGGAGGAGGTCAACAAGATGCTTGATCTCGAGGTAATAGAGCCCTCTACCAGTCCATGGTCTAGTCCAGTTGTTCTAGTACCAAAGGCAGGATCCAAGGAGTTGAGATTCTGTGTGGACTATATAGCTCTTAATGCAGTCACCAAGACTGATGCCCACCCTTTACCAAGGACAGATGAACTGGTGGATAAACTTGGTTCAGCCAAGTACCTCAGTACATTGGATCTCACTTCAGGCTATTGGCAAATAGCACTGACAGACCATGCTAAGGCTAAATCTGCATTCTCAACCCCAACAGGCCTCTACCAGTTTAAGGTTATGCCTTGTGGACTAAAGAATGCACCTGATACATTCCAAAGGATGGTTAATCAAGTTATGAATGGGATGGAGGACTTCTGCATGGCACTCTTGGATGACATTGCAGTGTTCAGCCCTACTTGGAAAGAACATGTTGACCACTTAGGATATGTTTTGCAGGCTCTTGAGCAGGCCCATCTGACCATAAAGGCTAGTAAATGTCAAATTGGACAGAGTAAAGTGGTCTACCTTGGACATGAGGTCGGAGGAGGTGAAATCAGGCCATTTCCTAGTAAAGTACAAGCTGTATAAAACTGTGTCACCCCTACTACTCAAACCCAAGTGAGAGCCTTCCTAGGCCTCACTGGGTACTATAGGAACTTCATTGAGAACTATGGGACCATAGCTTCCTCTTGAATGTGATCTACTCTACCAAATTCCCTAAAAAGATCAGGTGGAAGGGAATGATCAAGCATTTGAAGGCCTAAAGAAAGCCCTTTGTCAAGCTCCAGTCCTAAGAGCTCCTGGATATAACCAAACCTTCATTGTGCAGACAGATGCTTCAAATACAGGTATAGGTGCAGTCCTTATTCAACTGGATGAGAAAGGTAGGGAGCACCCCCATTTGCTTCATCAGCAGGAAGCTGAAGGAACCAGAAACAAGGTGGGCAACCATTGAGCGTGAATGCTTTGCTATTGGGTGGTCATTGAAGAAGTTTAGACCATACTTTTATGGATCTACTTATGTGATTCAAACTGACCACCAACCCTTGAGATGGTTGATGCAAATGAAAGGGGAAAACCCAAAACTACTGAGATGGTCAATCAGCCTACAAGGGTTTGATTTTACCATTGAACACAGGTCTGGGTGTCATCACCAAAATGCGATGGTCTCTTCAGCATGTTTGACCGACTGCAGTAAGGAGTTTCATCCAGGAGTGGAATAAATCCTCCTGTCTCTTAGTCTGGGGGGGGGACGAGTGTTAGGGAGAATTCTCAAAATGTGCTTATTTCCCTTACCTTTTGAGACTCCCAGCAACTTTGCTGGATTTCTGGGATTTGATTTTTTACCTAGGAAGAGTGTGAGCCTTTTTTGTCCCCACGCTTCCATGTTTTTTGTGTGTGTTTTACTTTTGTGTTCTTTGGTTATGGTGTTTTAAACAAACTCCATGGCATCATCTTTTTCTGTGTGTCACACAGCACCTTCAGTGCAGTGGCACAGGGGTGTCTTTCAGACTCCCCAGGGTTTAAACCCCTTCACTGGGACTGACTACTGTCTCCCAGAGCATCTAACGTTAAATTGACTTTACTAGTCTCTTTAAATTTACTGACCCAGCACACTATATGTTATTATAGAGTGCTGGAGGGGTTGCCTAGCTTCCCCTGAGCCAACACACTCATGTAACAGTAAATTGTTAACCTTTTCTACTTTAAATGGCTGGTGGCAGTGGTTTAGATCAAACTACCATGATTTTTCCCGACTACTAACAACGGTAGCTAAAAATCGGGTCAGCCATGTTTTCGATTATGGCACTCAAGACCATTCTGTAAAATCTGACTCCGGTCATCTTTTTTCGCCATTTCTTTTAGGAAAGGTCCTTCTTGTGCTTGTCTCTGCATGCCAAACCAGGTTTGGTCCCTTTGTTCGTTGGCCTTTGGCGGGCTTCAGTGCTGAAGCCCTCCTCTGGGGCCAATGTGTCTGGGGTGGACAGGATGCGAGGGAGGTGCCCGAAACGCCCTGTGCTTAGTCTCCTAGGAGACCCAAATGCACTCTGGTGTGATTGGCTGGCTGGCTGTCCAGCAAGGACTGCCACCCTGCTGTGTGAGTGACAGCCAGGGTAGAATGAATGGGGGAAAACTGTTTAAAATCAGGTTTCTGGGACTTGGAAAGCAGAGTCGACCACTGGAACGAGAGAACCGAAGAAAAGAGGAAGGAAGAGGATAGCTGCAACTCCTGGACCACCGGCGAAGCCCTGCTGCAGGTCTGAATTGCTTGAAACTCCGACAACAGAGAAGCCCTTCAAGGTTAAAGTCTTCCCTTGAGTTTGGTGGGAACAAACAACTTACCAGCCACCTGGACACCGTCCCTATCTGGTTGAATTTTCATCAGATGCTGTTGAAAACAGGATAGCCAGAGGGAAGGAAACCAGCTCGTGGACTTAAAGGCACTCACACCTTAAACCGGCGTCTTGCTACAGCTTTTGGCCTCTTCTCTGGGCAGTGCAGGTACCTCCTGACGTCCTCCTTGTCCCCACAACTGAAGCTCAGGAACAGCGAAATCTGCTCGAACTGCCAGGAACAATTGCCTCAGCTACAGCTTTCTTCATTGACAAGGTACTGTGCAAAGGCGGTCCGGAAATCTTTTCGGCCATCGAGAAAGTGCGTGAAACTTGCTTCAACTACGAAGGCTTGTCCTTCCCTAAACATTTGTCAAACTTTTCCCCTAGCCAAATTCTTTAAAAATCTGAGGCAAAGACTTAACCGTTACATTCCAGAATTCTGCTATCCTATACAAAAGACTCTGAACCATTGACTTTGGCCCAGGCCTATTGAGAAGAATTACTGGTTGTATTTAACTGAATAATAAGCTCAAAAGTGATGGGTGGAAGGTGATGGGTGGAAGGTTGTGAATGAATCTGAACCACTGGCATTGCTCTGGGCCACCTTCCACACCACCGTTTCTTAGCCCGTCTGCGCCATTGCAAAAGGGGTACAGCCATATGCAAATCAGTAAGGTACTGCCACCAATGGTAGCAGCCCAGCCCAAACTGCTAGACCAGGTCCCCTCTGCACGGAAACACAAGCAACCCCAGACATGTTTCGGCCTTGTTGGGCCTCCGCAGTGAAGTGCAGCTTGGTTCCCTATGGCGCAGCGAGCAGGGACCCACGTCTGGGCATACCCTCTCTCACATAGTGAGACAAACAATAAGCATAAAAGTGATGGGTGAAAGATTTTGAATGAATCTGTACCAGCAGCGTTGCTCTGGGCAACCTTCCACACCACCGTTTTTTAGCCCGCCTGCGCCATTGCAAAAGGGGTCCAGCCATATGCAAATCAGTCAGGTACTGCCACCAATGGTAGCAGCCCAGCCCGAACTGCTAGGCCAGGTCCCCTCTGCACGGAAACACAAGCAACCCCAGACATGTTTCGGCCTTGTTGGGCCTCCTCAGTGAGGTGCAGCTTGGTTCCCTATGGCGCAGCGAGCAAGGGACCCACGTCTGGGCATACCCTCTCTCACATAGTGAGACAAACAATAAGCACAAAAGTGCTGGGTGGAAGGTTCTGAATGAATCTGAACCACTGGCATTGAGAGGCACAGAGGGGACCTGCCCTAGTAGTTTGGGCTGGGCTGCTACCATTGATGGCGGCAGCTGACTGATTTGCACATGGCTGGACCCCTTTTGCAATGGCGCAGACGGGCTAAAAAACGGTGGTGTGGAAGGTTACCCAGAGCAATTGCTAGTGGTTCAGATTCATTCGAAACCTTCCACCCATCACTTTTGTGGTCACAGTTTGTCTCTCCATCTGAGAGAGGATATGCCCAGACGTGAGTCCCTTGCTCGCTGCGCCATAGGGAACCAGGCTGCACCTCACTGAGGAGGTCCAACAAGGCCGAAACATGTCTGGGGTTGCTTGGTTTTCTATGCAGAGGGGACCTGGCCTAGCAGTTCGGGCTGGGCTGCTACCATTGGTGGCGACAGCTGACTGATTTGCACATGGCTGGACCCCTTTTGCAATGGCGCAGACGGGCTAAAAAACAGTGGTGTGGAAGGTTGCCCAGAGCAATTGCCAGTGGTTCAGATTCATTCGAAACCTTCCATCCATCACGTTTGTGGTCACTGTATTTAACTGAAACCCTTTGCTCTGCCTATGAATGTATTTGGGCTGTCTATTCTTATAACCTTGTCTTTTCCTCCCTTTATTAAGTATCTGAAGTGCCATTTTACTCCGACTTCATTTTGGAGCTAAACTTGTTCATTTACTTACCGGTTGTATGTTTGTGGTTTATTAATGGTGATATTGAGCTGCTTATGCTATTGTAATGTTTTCTAACTGACTGAGTAAATAAATGTATATTCTTTTACCAAAAAACCTTGAGTAAGTGTATATTTGAATCACTGTAATTGTTGGTCCTTTGTGTAACTTGCTCTACTGCTCAGTTAAACTCTTGAGATAAGTCTGGCTGCTCAGCCATCGCTACTACTTTACTGTGTAGTACGGGATTATACCAAAGGTGTAATTGTGCTTACACTTGGAGTCCTAATTGCATGTAGTGTTCCCAAAGGGTACTGCATGTGATTCTGCATAACACACAGCCAAATTGCTACCTGAAGATGAGCTATCACAGAGGCATGGCTGGGGCCTGTGCCTCTGACTGGTGGAGTCATCCCTGCAGCCATGCTCCACAGCACTGCTTCAGCCCTCTTCATCAGATGCAACTGTGGAAAAGGAGACACAGAACAGCAACATCAGTGTGCTGCACCAAAGCCGGTGTGGCATCCACAACATTCACAGGAACATGACTTGTCAATGGAACAACCATCCACCTCCACACCCACACACATGAACATGCAATCCACATCCACGCAGACACAACAACCCAGGCACAATGTACAAGATATACATGACACATCCCCATGTAAACGAAGCACAATGTGGCCTTTGCACAGACACATACCAAGATGAATCCCATGACCCTAAGGGAAGGTCGACCAGACCCAACTGCAACTTGATGCACAGCCATGGGAGACATAGCACATGGGTGGGCAGGGAGCTAACTGGAAGGAAGTACACACACATAATGCATTGGAGCACAGAAGTGGCGGGACACTGCTGTGGACACACTGTGGTCAAGACACACAGTTGAAGCATGGCCACCAGTGGCTAAGCATACTGGCACCACACCCAGAATGGCCATGCAGGCACCTGCCTGGCCATCACTCCACACAAGCACATCAAACTACATGCCACTGTCACAACCAATCAATTGTGTATGCTATATACATATGCATCAATTGCGCATGCACATGTGAGCATGCCATAGCACCAAACACATACATATGAGCATCATGCATGTGCATGATGTGGGCAACACTACCTCAACTGGCACACTTGCCATCATGGCACCTCTCAGACACAAGTAACATTGCATGTGCAGAGTCTGCAAGACAGCACTACAACACAATATGCAACTAAGAGCACATTTCAAAACCGCAGATGTCTGAATGCACACATGGGGAGCAATGTCTGGGGCGTGCATGCAGACATCCGTCTCCTAAACATACTTGCTGCAAGCCTAAGGGGGTCACTGCCAACATGCAGGCACATGCACAACACACATACACCGTAGAGTAGTGCACCACATGCTTACTCACCAATCAAGTCCAGATGTTGTTGTAATTTGCATACCTGGGAATGCAGCACCGGGTAAAACCTCTCCAAGGCCTGCATGTTGTTGCTTGACAGCCTGCACCTGCATTCAGGGTGCCCCTCTGCAGTAGCACCAGCCGTGATGTAGCGCAGGGCCTTGCCGTGGGTCCTGGATTTCAGATCATCCCAGCCTCTATGTGCGGTCTTGAATGTGCAGACTGCCACCCCCTGCGTGTTGATGGCATCTGTGATCTCCAGGACCTTCACCACCAGCATGTCAACTTCACTGGTGCAGCATTTGACAGCCCTCTGTCTTGCTACTAAGGGGTTGGCACTCTGGTCAGATGATGATGGTGCTGACATGGCAACTCCTGAGGCAGGTGTGGTTGGGCAAGGTAGTCCTGGAGATGGGCTGTGGAGTGGTGGTGGAAGAATGGCACGGTGGGAGTCCAACAAAGCAGCAGAGGTGGTCACAGGGCTGGTGACAGGAGCATAGGCAATGGCTAGACAGCAGGAACTCCAAATGCAGTGCAGGTGGACAGCAGGCACATACACTGTGCAGGCAGCAGCGGATGACAAAGTTGGAGGCAGCACAGGGCAGGAGGAGGCAGGTAAAATGGCATGGAGGCATGAGCGTGGGTCTTCCGTGTCTCGCAACAAAGGCAGCTGGAAACAGAGTGAAGGGATGTAGCGTGTGAAAATGTAAAAACTGAGAAAATCGTGGACACGTGAAAACAGAGGAAAGGCCCTCAGCGCGTAATTTACATGACACGCTCTGCACGCAGGCGTTGACCACACCATAGTCGGGAATACATAAGGATGTGTGAAAGCAACTCTGACCATGCATGCAAAGGGAGGAAATGGACGAGTGTAGTACACATGTATTTTGGGGTGCCACACATTCCGTTTACTTTAGGGATCGTATGTACTTGTTTTTTAGGTGGGGCTTTGCCTCCGCCCATATGCGCATTTACTTTTGAATTTTTGCGAGGCTATCGGTGAGTCGGGTGCACATTTGTTTAATCTCTGGCTGCCCCTGTGTATCGCGTGCCACTATTTTTAAATGTCTTGTAGCTTTCCGGGTTTCGCATATGCATTTTCTGTATTGGTAGGTGCCACAGCGTATAGGGTAATGCTTTATACTTATTTCGGAAGCTATTCTGCTATCGCACACACATTTATTTTATTTTCTGGGTGCCTGAACGTTATGCATACTGTAATATCCACATCTGGGGTACAGTTCAGCCTTGCTGGACCACAGTACTCCATCTCATATCACGTAGACTGCCCCCTCACTCATATTGTCCAGGACAATTACTTGGTGTGACTTCCATATTTCGGTTACATCTGCGACATGAGTGGAAAGGCCCCGAGAGGGAAAGGTTGCAGACGGGGCTGGAGTCAGGGATATACTGTGGGAGCTGCTGCCCAAGCCCCAGGGGGCCAGGGACATGCTGTGGAAGCTGCTGCCAAAGCCCCAGGGGGTCAGGGACATGCTGTGGAAGCAGCTACCCCAGCTCTGGGGGTCATGCCATGCCCCAGGCCACTTATGGTCCAGCATCTGGACCCCAAAGTGGCCCCAGCCACACAGGGGTGGCACCAACACCCTTTGCCACACATGGCAAGAAGGAAAATCCTGCACAGCAGGGACAGGCTCAAACCCATAACACAGTACAGAACACTGGCACGTTGAGGAAGAAGAACTTCCATGATGAAGAAATCCAGTTCCTCATGGACTACGTGACCATTCAGCACCATGACATGTGCCTGCATCCGGGGATCTCGCATATGACTGCTCAGCGTATGGTGCATTGGCAGCATGCCACAGGTGAGATCAATGCCTTACGGTTTGAGAAGCTCACTGCTGCACAGGTAGTGAAGCGCTGGAATGATCTCACCCGTCACACCAAGCACAAGCTGCGTGTAAACCTGGCCTATGCTCTGATAACTGGAGGGGGGTCACCAGAGGAGAAGGAGCTGACATAGCATGAAGAAGCTATGAGCCAATTCATACTAATGGAGCAGGTGCAAGGTGTGGGAGTGTGAAAACAGAAATAAAATATCGAGGCTGAGTACCCCAAAAGGAAATACACCGAACACGGGTTACAAAGGAACATACAAAGTACTTTATTTTATACTGAATCCAGTTACAAAAACAGAGCAAAATCATATAGCTATCGGCCCTCAGTACAACACAACAAACTCCAGCGTGGTTCAGTGTGTTCAGTGAGAGACGTTGTACATTAGAATGCATTCGCTTTTTATACACTTGGTGGGCGCGATGTCCAGCCCCACTTCAGGTTAATATTCCATTTAATACATCAACGATCTAGGGTTCATGCCAAGTCTCAAACAACCGCATATAACTGGTTTGCCTTTAATACATGTATCAACAAACGTATGCAATAACTGTGTATTCTAAAGTTTTCCACGCAGGCCTTCTTAAACATTAATACAATGTAGTTAAACAGATGTTCTTCGCTCAGTATTTGAATACATTGTCTCAACATTTGCTCGTGGATTAGTTTCATTGCACGAGTAATCCTTCTACACATAGGTCAACGAAGGACAAGGTCTCAGTTCACGACCTCAACAAGTGGCCTGCAGGCAAATTACACATTAGCTATGTACAGAGGTCAAGACGGCCATGTTGTATTCTGCAATGACACTGTCCACCATTTTAGCTCACAGGGTGACTTTTACACAACGAATTCTAAAATGGCGGTTTGACCTAAAATGGTGGCTTACATGTATTTAAGGTCAGGACCTTGCAACACAGATTTCTTTCGCAAGCGACTTTCGAGCAGCTTGGTGTAGGCCAACATAAATATATTTATTACAATAGGAGGCACGATATACTTTCTATTTCGACAAGAGGCCTGAACAATTACGAGACACGTCCGGTGAGTGACCAACATTGTGCATCCTGAGTATGTAACTTACTCTCTCCACTTCACAGACCTTGCCTAGGTGGCCCTCTTACAGGCATACATCACCTGGAACTATTTCCTGTTTCCCAAACTTACAGCATGTTCTCATTGTCTCCAGTCCCTGTAAGAAGACAACACTGGTGTGGCATGTGATGGCTGCAGTCTTGTATGTGGATATGTGTGGCTGCTGCCTATTGCCATGTAATGTAATTAACCATCACAGAGACACATGTCCATCACCATTTCACTGGTATTAGTCAACAGTGGGGGTACCATTGCCCATAATGAGTTTCTTAACAACCATTTTGGTTGGAAATGTGTCCACTGAAAGGATGGCCCTGAGCAGGGGATATGGTGGCCAGTCTACATATGCCATGCTCCCATTGCTTGTTGCCCAAAGTGTGTGGATGCTGTATTTCTTATGACTACATTCCCTCATTTTGTTGCATGACAGCAATGTGATACACATGTTTACTGTAGACACATTGCACATGACTCCACATGTCTTTTTATGTCCATGTTCAGGTGAGGATGCACCAGATGCAGAGGAGGATGAAGAAGAGTTTGTGGTGCATCAGACCACCAGTGGAGGACATGGCGTTGCCGGCCGTAAGAACCCACTGATGCTCCAGACTATCCTGACCCGTGCTGCACACTCTTCTGACTCTTTGGACTGAGCTGGCTCTAATGCTGATCCAGATATGCAGTCCTCAATTCTGGTGGTGGTGAGTGCACCAATGGCTGGAGCAGTTGGGGCCCATGAGTCTGCAGTGCGTCCGGTGCCTTCAAAGGGCCGGTCAGTGGTTCCCCCCCATCTGCAGTGGTTAAAGCTGCAAGGCCACCTTCCCATGTATTAGTTTCTGGTCCTGGGACAGATGACCAAGGGAGGGTTGCAGACCCGGATCCAAGGAGAGGGGCATCACAACAAGGGCCATGCTCCCGTGCATCAGGCAGACGTGGCCCGCACACATGGACGTGTGCAGGCTGGGCAGACAGAGTGGGAGCAGCCAATGTTGCATTCCGCACACTACAGGGTGATGACTTTTAGATGTTAGCTGATGCCATGGATGGGGGTACACTTCCATGACCCCCCCAGCAACACAGGTGGAGAAACAGCTGCAGGTCATGTGGTCAACATGCTGCTACCACAGACTGTGCATGGATGCCAACATCAGGGACCGACGGGCAGATTTGCAGTGTCTGCAGGCATCCCTGTTTGCAGAGGGTCGGGCACACAGGGATGCCCTGGGGCATGAGATGTTGGCCCACAGGACTGCAGTCCGTGAGGAACATGCAGCCACCAGTAGTCTGTTCCACCAGGAGGTGTTTGCATTGAGGCAGACAATCTCTGAGGAACTATGTGCCACCCGTGAGGTTGTGCATAAAGACATCACAGCCCTCAGTTTGCTGGTGCATTCATCAGTGTCACGCCTGATGACTGCCACTGAGGACCTGGCCAGGGCACTGCAAGTTCAGCCTCCAGCACCCCTTCCACCTGCAGATTCAATGCAGGATGGGGTTGTCAGCACAGACATGCCTCCAGGTTCACAGTTGCCGTGAGGTCCATGAGCCCATGCAGGGGATTTTTATTTGTACTTTTTTTAATTTTGTTTATTTTATTGGATGTCCATCTATGTGGATGTTTACATACACCCTACCCCTCATTTTATTTATAAATGTTTTTTGTCCCTTTTGTAGACCCCATGCCTGGATGTTGCCATGTTATTTTTGAGTTGCCCTTTCTAGGTTTCTTTTTTTTTTCTTATTTTTTCTTATTTTTTTTTCTATATAACTTTTTAACTTGAGTTGTGCAGTTTCCCTCTCATGGCCATGACATATGCAGTGGTGGACATTCAGAGTGAGGTCAACTTGCATGTTTGCATGGTCTTGCTCAGGATGGCATGTGCAGGTAAACATGAGTTCAGTGTATCGTTACACATGTGTGCTGTGTGAATGGTATTGTACTATGCCTGTTGTAATGTCTTGTCCCATGCTGTTTCAGTAATCCATAATGAGGCGGTGACTGCAGTCCCGGGGGAGACACCCTGCACCCTTTGACATCCATGCTTGCCATGCTCTTTGCAAGGCACTGGCCCTCCTCTCACTCATTAGGAGGCACAGCTACCGGTGGAGGTGATATGGGCATCACATCATGCCGGCTCAGTCAGCAGGTAAGCATGAGCACTGTCTTGCATGTTGAGCATGTGCCATTGTTCCCCGTGTTTGCTGCATGTGGCAGTTTACTTATATGTGCTTTGCATGCTACCATGCCAGGATGGTTTTTCAAGTGTTATTCATGTCACTGTCTTCCTCCCTCAGTCAACTCAGCTGTGCCCGCACGTACTGTGGTGTAGTGCATGTCATTGGCCATCTCCACTCCAGTGTACTCCTTGATGTGTTTTTCACTTGGCCTTCCCTCTCACTCTCTCGCTCCGTTGTGCTATGCTGCACTCATGGGCAGATCACAATCCATGTCCTGTCACCCTCTTGCACCCTGTGATCCTTCTGCATTGTGTGGTCTCTGCATATTTTCGTCATCCATTCATGTGTTGTCATGGATGTGCAGTTTCTTTCTGTTGTTACTGTGCATTTCGTTACATTTAGGGGAGGTGCAGGTAAGTGAACAGACACGTATGCTGTGTTTGACTGGGAGTCTAGCACTGTATGGGATCACTTTAGATTGACTTGTTGTGTGGGGCACAGGTACTACTTCATGGGTGCATGTGTCACATGGTGTGGTTCTGCTCATATGTCTGGGCATGGTGTGGGTTATGTGGATTCATCGTGCCACAGGATGCAGATTCCAAATTGTGGGTGTTTCAGCTGTGTGGGCCTTTCTTGGGGGTTGTGAGTGGGTGGCAGGGCCAGTTGTCTGTGTCATTTGACAGGTGTTGATGGTTGTGCTGCTGTTTGTTTCATTGCACTTTGCACATGTGTACTGTGTGTACTGAGTGACTCTTCGCATCCCAGGCAATGTTTGTGGGGCAATGGTTTGAGGGTAAATTTGGCCTCTCTTGCTCAGGGTTCCCCATTGAAGTTGTGCATCCCAGTTACGATCAACAAACATCACACCATTGATGCACATTTTTGGGATGCTATGTTGTTAACAGGCACACTACATTGTCCAGTGTTGATGTTTTCACATGCATGTCCCATGAATGCTGCACCATGGTGTTTGCAGCTTCCAGTTGATCGCAGCTGGGTACATGGTTCTGATGCATTCAATTGAATGCACAATTGAACCAATTGTATACTTTCACAATGAAGTCTGCATTGACCTTGCACTTTTCTCTTGCATCCTACCTTTTGTGTGCATTTATCCTTGTTTGCAGTTGCACATTGCTTTTTCATGTCTGCTTATGTCTTCCATGGCGGTTGCCTCGGTGGCCAGCCTTCCAGTATGACATCGGCCTCTGTGAAATGCGGCCTCCAGCATGATCCTGCCTGTAGTGCAAGAGGTGAGTATTTGTGTTCTGGCCTTCTTGTGCTTCGCATCATGGGCTCCCATGACTGTGTTCACTGCACTGTCCAACAACTACACTGGTGATGGCTTGCTTTGTCATTTCATTGCTTGTCTTCCAGGGGGTCCCTGCTTTTTTGGGGTCTCAATTATCTGCATTTCTGATATGTTCTGATTTTCAAACTGATGTATGTGTTGTGTATGTGTCATTGGCTTGGAAATTGGGATATATGACATGCACATTAACTACATGGCATTCAGGGGGTCAGGCAGTGTGGGGGTTGTGGTTGTTTATCAGTGTGTGTGTTTTGTGTGTTTGAATTGCATGCAGTGTGCAGGTGTTGCTGCATGAGTGCTGAGACACATGTTTATGGTTGTCTTTTGCGTTGTTGTTTGCATGTGTTGCATGTCAATGAGGGGGACATGTGTGTCTGTACTTTTTGTGTGAATGGATGTGTTGGCTGCACTCAGTTTGCATGTTTTCAATGTCTGCAGATCATTCCATCAGGGAATGATGGCTATTTCATGGGATAATGCATCTTATCTCTTGTGCCTTACGGTTCTGCGTTACTGCATTTGGCTAATGGAAAAATAATAAAAGCATTGACAGCATGTATATGTATCTGTCCTCTAGCTATAGAACTGTGCGCGCATGTTCTTCATGTATACAAGTGTGTGTTTTTGACTGTCGGCTGCATGCCCAGGGAACAGGTAAAATGTGCATTTATCTTGAACCATATGGAATGGCTACATTAGTTGCTGCATGTGCAGATGTGGGCATTTTGGTGTGTCGGCCTCTTCACCATAATTGTCAATTACCTCTTGTTCAGTGGTTCATTTGGGATGGGGTGCATTGTGGTCATGTTGCCTGAATCTATGTCGCATGTGGATCCGTACAGCACTGATTTTCCACACACCACAAGAGGAGCATGTTTATGCACATCATGCACATTCTCGAATAGGTGTGCAGCAATATGCCATTGCACTTCTGGTATTTTGGGGATATGTTACTTTTGGAGGCCATGGTTGGTTCGCAGCTCAGATATGATGGTTGTTGAGTTTATGGAATTATCAGTCGTTACACATTTGGCGGGTATGTTGAATAGTCATATGGGATGTTTTTTGTGCCTAAGGGGTGAATTCATTCAATGGTTGCCATGGGGATAGTGGTGTACTCCCTCTTCAATATCTTTCTTTTGGAAACACCAAATGCATGTCTTTTTCGTTCTAATGGATGCACACACATTTGCACTTCTAAGGGCACATTCTCAGGGTGGTTTTGTGGGCACAGTGGATTGGCCCATTATCATCATTGAATGGCACCTGAGATTTGGCTAGATCATGTGCACTCCACAGGGGATGGATTTTAGATGAAAAAAGATTGCACAAGCTGGGTACCTTCTCCATGTGCCCTTTGCCCAGCCACAACCAAGGGGGGGTGTCTGTGGGTGTGGACGGTGGGCTACCACCATATCCACCAGGATGCCATGCTGTGTTGCAACATTGAGCAGGACACTTGCTGCCATAATGATCCTGCAGACTACTAGTGGTGCATATAGCAACACACTACTTGAGCACTCAAGGGAGTGGAAACATGACTTGAGCACTCTGAATGTGGACTCTACTATGCCCTGAGTCGCAATATGGGCTATGTTGTACCTTACCTCAGCAGGTGTGGTGAGGTTGCGCATGGGTGTCATCATGTATGTGCTCAGGGTAGGCAGTGTCCCCTCTATAGGTGAGAATGGTTGTCATTGGCATTGTTGGCAGTGTCTATTAGTCAGTGTGCAACGTGCAGGCATGTGTGTAACCATTCAAACTCACCACTGACTCATGTGTTTCCATGCTTCTCAGCTTCCTGGGCCCGGTGTAGTGGGGACATCGTGAAGATGTAACTATCATGTGTGCTATAGGGAAAGTTGGCATACACTTCAGTAATGGCAGCAGACTCAACCTGAACATTGATGGAGTGCCCATGTTTACGGTTGCAATAGATGTGCTCTGTGGCTCTAGGTGGACGTAGAGCAACATAGGTGCAATCAATCACACCTAGCACTCAGGGAAAGTGCGCCACGCCACCCCATAAAAGCATTGGAGCACTGCTTGCCTTTTCTATGGCGGTGGTCTGCTGGAATGACCAGTGGCCATAAAATGGGTTTCAGCCAAAATTACTGCACAGAAAGTTCTGACCCGTAACAAAAGTACGAAAATGCATACCACCAAAGGTTCGAACACCAAAAGTTTGAACCTTTGGTGGTATGCATTTTAGGTAGGAAAGAATAAAAAGAATGCGGGGATGTCCCCCGCAACACCCTGCTCACCATAGTATACATTATAGTGAGCGGGGGTTGTGGGGGACAACGACGCAGCTCACTGACAAAACGTTTTTTAAAAAGGAAAAGGACCCTGCAGTGCCGGTTCCCGATCATGGAAGAGAAAGGGAACCGGTGCTGCAGGGACACAGCGCGAAGGAAGGAAAGGTAAGTAGGGTGGTGGGGGTATGTTGGGGGTGTGGGTGGGAGTGTGTTCTGGGTGTGGGTGGGGGCGTGTGAATGTATGGTTTTCTATTGTATGTTCGCATGGGAAATGTACAAACATTTGTAGTGCATACATTTCCCATGCACACATTTCAGTCGCAGACTTTTCCGTGACGGAAAAATCACGCAGATCCAAAAAATACAGAGGAGTGAGCAGCTTTTGCAATGGGCTCAGTGCTTGGGAGAACATGGTGGGTGATGTGAGGTCATCTTCCCACTCCCTGATCAGGTCTAGGATGATATTGGGGGAGGGGGGCCCTATACCTGCCATAGACCTGGTCATCAGGTATCGCAAAAGGGCTGGTCTGTGGGTGGAAAATCCAGGCCCTGGCCATCCTCCTCCTCCTGAGGTGTCACAGGACGATTGCTGCAACAGATTGGGGCATGCTGTTTCATGACCCAGTGTTTGGGAGCATATTCCTGATTCTCAGCAAAGAATAGTGTGTCCTGGTGACCTCATTTAGTTAAGGAGACCCTCTATGGTGTCTGCTGGCAAGTTCGTTACTAGGTTGTTACCAGTTCCTGCATGCACAATCTGTTCCCCCTCTTATTCCTACTGTGGAATGTCCTGGGCCATACATAGTGTGTTGTGACAGTGTTTTGTCATCATCCTAAAGGTGCCTAATGAGATCTGGGATTCTCATTATGGTGACATTGACACTGTCTAAGCAGGCATGCAGCATGTGCCCCACTAGATGGCTCCCATCTGTGATCTATAGATCCCTTTCCTTTCCAATCTATTAGACAGTGGAGGCTCCCTCTGACCATTTTGTATTCTAGTTCTCCATCTATTACTTTTGGTATGGGGACCTGGTTTTCGTTCTGTTGATTTCATCATGGATATATGGAATAGGGGATGCACCTAAAGAGTTTGTAGTTAGGGCTTCTTAATTGCAGAGAGCCACACTAGTGTGGTAGGGATCCAAATACCCAGTGAGCAATTGACATGGACCTTTCAGGTGTAGGTGTCTGGTGGACAGCTGCACTTTGCCCCCAAACTGGATATCTGGGGCTCCATTGCATGAGTTGTTTGTAAAACATATATATGAGGCCTTGGCTCATTGCAGTGTCGGGGGGAAATTCTGCCGGGGTCGGCCGGGCCGTCCGCGGACCTCCAGGCAGGGAGGCCCCAACTCCTCCCGTGTATATCCCAGATGAGATGAGATAGAGTATGAGACGCACACAAGGAGCAAGGTGACTCTGCTGTTTATTAGACAAAACGGCAGGGATGGGTCAAGGAGCGTACGCATTCGTCCTGACACACACACAATCGTGGGGCTCGCAGGCCCTTTTTACTGTATTATGACGCGCTACTTGCGTCACTTCAGAAAGTTAACAAAAAACCTATCGCCACTCTTAATTGGGTGTTCGAGTGGTAGGGTTAGTATAGCACACATATAGAGAAAGATAATAGTGGACAAGGTGTAGTCAGGTGGTATATCTGGGTTGTCCCTACAATTAGATACATGAGAATTGTTACATGAATACTCCTGAGGATTGGCTAAATTTGCTGGCATCAGTGATAAGAGCCCCATGTTCTGATTGGTGCGCCCGTGAGCTTCCCAGCCTGGGACCACCGTCGTTCCCAGCTCTCGGTGTACCTGTAAGTTGCAACAATGTTTCACTATGGGTACATGCAGACAATGTGAGGACTTATTCATAGCTGGACGGGGGACCGCTCCCACTGTTGCAGAGGTCCATTGAGCCTTTCAAGTGTATCTGCCAATGTCTCGTAGCGAGGGATCCAGACGCCTCTGTTCTCCTGGGTTTGGCATCTCGTCAGGTTCGGCTTGGTCATGTGGGGAGGGACCGTGAAAGAGGCAGAATTCTGCACAATTAATATTGTTTTTCTACTGCGCGTCTGGTTTAATTTGTCGGTGTGACTTTAACGTTGGTGCGCGGAGTACGAGGTTGCAACATCGTGCCTTTGATGATTTGCTCTTGGAACATGGGTTTGCAACATTGCGACCTTGGCTGGTTGCTTCGCCAAGCTCATTCTGCAGGATCAGCAACTGACTCTTGCCTTGTTGATGTCCACGGGAGCTCTTGTTTGAGGCCTACTTGGGCCTGGTGCATAAGTTGTCCGTTTGGTGCACAGGTGCTTTAGGTTATAGGAGCATATAATTTCATGACCAGTATTGTCTTCATTATACTTCTCATGGCGGTAACTGGTTTTAAGAGAAGCGTGAGCAAGCTAGTAGAAGAGTTCATGACGCGTCTTGCGTTTCTGCATTCTGAAAGCCTATGTAAAAATAATAAAGATGCACGTCCGTGAATATGCCTGTCGCCTACGTCATAGCACTGAGTATATTCTTCGTGTAGGTTGGTGTGGGAATGTCCAGTGTGTACATTTGTACAGATGTGCTTCCCGTTGTCTAGGTCGTCATGGCATCTCTAACGACGTGTAGATTTTAGTCTAGTTGATCCGTGCCGCAAGTGTCGGCATGACCAGTGCGGGCTGCTGGGCAGGCAGATGGACACATCCGTATGTTCCTGTACCAGGGTATCTGGTCGTCTGGTAAATGGACAAACTCGTCTCGTGGCGGGTGTTTGGGTCGTGACCCTCTAGGCCAAGCGCGAGAGGCGAAGGACGGGAGCCTGGTCTTCCATTCTCCCACTTCAGTCCCCCCTCTGGTCGACTTGTCGACCACAAACATATCCTTCTCGTTATCTCCTCTTACTCGCCATATCTTAGTTATTCCTCCGAGATGTCCATAGTGGTTTACATGATCTTCAAAGGACCAATACATATATTCACAGGTACCTCCAGTAGTACAGTATACCCATCTTCCTATGTAGCTCCTGGGGTTTCTTGGGTTCTCGATCTTCACTGATGGTGGGTCTAGATGGTTGGTAATTATTTGGGTGCGCAGCTTCTCCCTCTCCTGTATTATTACACCTGTATGCTGGCCGTCATCTGCTGGCATCAAGGGGTGCATTCCCACCATTTCCAGCAACTCGTCAGTAGTGTGTGCCTTCCGTGCCTTCCAAAATCTAATTATGATCAGGGTAGCTCCAGCCAATATAGTACAGCCCACTATTATTTTCAGTCCATCTGACAGCCAGGATGGCATCCATGACCATAATAGTGAAAACCAGCTCTTATCCTTGTTCACACCGTTGCTTTCATCCATCATTTTGGAGTGCATCTGGGCCAATTGCGAAACTGCTTCTGTCAGTGTACCATTGTCAGCATCATTGGCAGGTATGAACGTGCAGCATGATTGTCCTATCTTTGCACAAACTCCTCCTTCCATTGCTGTGAGAAGGTCCAATACATATCTGTTCTGGAGTGCTACCATCCTTACAGCTCGCAGCTCCTCTTTTATTGCGTTGAACCCATTTACTGTAGAATTGATGGTCATCATTAGTTCCCATCTAGTTATTTGGAGCCATTTTGCGTTTGCGTAAGCCTGTAGTCCCGGGTGTATTATTGAGGAGAAGAACATTGCTGCTCTGCTAAATAGTCTGTGTTCTGGCGGTATTGATGTTAGTGCCGTTTCCGACCTTCCCCACAGGTAATTTCCTGTCAGCGGCTCTCCTTGTCTTTTTCTTCTATTTAGGACAGTGTCATTGCTGTTGGTCCTGTTCCCTTGCTCCTCCTGAAGTGGTGCAGATCTCTTTCTTCTCTTATCCCCTTCATCCATTCTAGGAAATTTCGCCACATTGACGTGCTTCTTAGGTACCACTAGTGATGGTACATTGACGTGTACTATTGTGCACACACCATTCCACAGGGGAGGCAGTGTATGGTATGCCTTTTCTCCACAGGCCCAATAATGGTCCATTATTACTGCTGCTCCCGCTCCCCCCTCAGGTAACTCCGTCACACTTGCACAATTGGTGTTATATCCTACGTCCACCTCTCCTTTATGCTGGTAGCATACCTTGGGCGCAGTCAACGGTAGTATCGTTATTGGGTCTTCATCTTCTTCTACCCACGTGAGCATTGGTACATACTTGATCCACGTCGTCCAACATCGGTGATTGTGTGTCTCGATGGTTGAGATAGTTTCTTTTGTTACCATGTTGCTGCCAATCACTCCTATCTCCCAGCTGTTGTCCAGATACACCTTTCCTGTTATCGTCAGTAGCGGCCTCTCCCAGCATCCTTGTTTACCCGGAACTTCAGTGGCGTACCAATCACATGGTAGATACTGCAGTGTTACTTTCTGTGTTTCTCCTTTTGCAGGGCCACTTGTTATATATTTGAATGCTTCAGCATGTAAACTGGTCTTGTGGTAACTCAAGTAGGTCTTGAGGAAGTTGTTTTCATATGGGTATGAGTCTCGTGTTTTCCATGTCATGTGCACTACAGTTCCTTGGAATCTTCCTTTCGTCTGGAACAGTGCCAAGTATATTATGCACTGCGCTATCTTCTCATTTATTTCTGTGGCAACAAATGTTCGTGAAGCACTCATGGCGTATGGTATTAATGAGCAGACGTAGCAGCTATCCTCAGTTGTCTGCTTACCAATGCGGGTCATGTGTTGGTACCATATGTTGTTTGTGACGTGTGCTGAATCTTGTACATAATTATCAATACCTTTATTGTCTGAGTATGTGCTGCGTTTAACTCTATTTTGCTTGGGTGCAATGTTACTACTACCACCTGACGTAACACCTGTTGCAGCAAGGAACGGGGGTATATTAGGTTTGGGTGCAGCAATAAAATTGATAGCACAGCTGTACTGCCAGACAGAGGCAGCCAAAAATCCGGTGATCATCAAAATCCCTATTATTTTTATTACAACTGCTAATCTCACCTGCATTTTGCTCTTACCTTGCTGCAGTCCTGGCAGCGTATTCTTGCGACGTTAAAGTTGCCCGCCTAAAAATTCTCAGAAATGCTCGTTTTTAGATGTTAGTTTTGTTTTATTTAAGCTCTCCCTATCAAATAGTCATTCAGTGCCCAGGCGAAGAGCTGCTCCCACGCTACTCTAAGTGATTGGTCTCTTAGGACCGGCAAGTATGGGCGGAGGTGGGGCATGTAATATTCTATGGCCAGGAGGAAGGCTGTGTAGTATACACGTACCCTTCTTCTTTTTAGGTATGTTGGCCTTTTTATTTCGTATACAAATCGGTGTGACAATTCTTCTGGGTAATTATCGTCTGGGAGTACCATCTACGCCTGGACAGTGGACTTGTTAATTAGCTCCCTACTTAACAATACAATAATACGCAGTTCCTGTGTGTGCGAGAGAAAAAAGAGAACATTCACGTGTTTACATGTGTATTTGTGCGAGAGAACATTCAGTTTAAGTTGCAATTATACAATAATACGCAGTTCCTGTATGTGCGAGAGAAAAAAGAGAACATTCACGTGTTTACATGTGTATTTGTGCGAGAGAACATTCAGTTTAAATTGCAATTATACAATAATACGCAGTTCCTGTATGTGCGAGAGAAAAAAGAGAACATTCACGTGTTTACATGTGTATTTGTGCGGCCAGTGGCTTTCAGTTTAAGTTATAACTGTCCTTGGGAGTCAATGGGCGGGGGGGGTTTTTTGCGCTCAGATGGCGGAAGTATTTTTACTCTTTGAACGTGTGACCATGGGGTGGGCAGTGTAGGGATCACCCCTTTCTTCGTCAGTTGTTGTCTCTGGGGTAGCTGGGTAGTGACACGGTAAGGGAACAATTGGGTCGTTGTCTGTGGTGGAACTTCCTTCCGCTGTCGGTGATGTTGTTGCTGTTCTTCCAATGGACCTGTCGTTGGCGCTGGGGCGGGTCTGCAGTTTGTATATCTTTACATCATGTAGGTGGTTCCAGGCACGCTTGTCCTTTAGTTTTACTGCTCTTGGTGATACGTCTTCTACCAGATGTGGGCCGGTGAACCTTTTGTCGTTCCACCTCCTATTGAAATTGCGAAGTAGCACGTGGTCACCTTTGGCAAGTTTGCATAAGTTCTCTTTTTCTAATTCTGTACTGGCGCCTTCTTCTTGATTTCTGGTGGACCCGCCCCGCGTGCGCTCGAGCTGTTGAGACACAAACACAACACTAGTAATCAAAGACGACACATATTGGTACATTTCATCACCTAGTACACTCGCTGAACTTTCGTGGTCGGTGAATGCCCTTGACGTTGGCGTTAGGGGAAGGCGCATTTGACGTCCAGTAACCACCTCGTGTGGGGTGAGGTGGTGGTCGGACCCTGGCCTGTTCCTTAGTTCGAATAGGGCTAACGGAAGGCAATACAACCAACTTTTCTTTGTTGTTTGTTGTATCTTTGCAATTGCCTCCTTCAATAAGCCATTTAGGCGTTCACATACACCGTTAGCCTGTGGGTGATATGCACATGCAAATTTGTGCTTTATGCTCAGTAGGGCTGTGATATGTTGGAACATTTCGTTTGCGAAATGTGGGCCATTGTCTGATCTTAACACCTCGCACACTCCCCACCTGGGGAAGACCTCCCTTACTATGAATTTGGCTGCTCTAAATGCATCTGGGTGTGAACAGGGCCCTGCTTCAATCCACCTAGAAAATGGGCATACTACTACAATCATGTACCTATTACCTTGACATATGTTGATCATATCAACATAGTCAATGTGAAGGTGCCGAAAAGGTCCTTCTGGCCGGGGTATGGTACCTCTTATCACTTTTAGGGTATGACCGGCCGTAAACTGTTGGCATGTGAGACAATTGCTGATAAAATTTGACACATGAGAATTTAACTCGGGACAGAACCAATCTTCTCTAATTCGTGCTGCAATTATTCCCTTGCCTGTATGGGCTGGGTGATGTAATTGGCTCAGGGCGGTATTTAAAAGTGCCAACGGTATTACAACTTTTCCAGTACCACTCTGGCACCATAGTGCGTCGGTTGGTGACATTGTACATCCTCTTTTTACCCATATTTCCTTTTCGGCCATTGGTGCAGCTGCTTGTAATTCCATAATCTGTGTGGCTGGGAGATGGGTGTACCCTTCTCTTATTAACATCTCCCTAGCCATTCCCCTCCCTCTCCCTCTCTGTGAGTCTGTGGGGTTCCAAATCTCACCAAAGTATGCAGCATATTTCGCATGTGCGTCTGCTGCTGCATTCCCTTTTGAGACGTGGTCTTCACCATTGGTGTGTGCGGTGCACTTTACTAGGGCTAGCTCTTGGGGGTCGTTTATTACTTCAATTAATTCAGCCAACAAGAGGGCATGTTGCACAGGAGTGCCATCAGCTCTTCTAAACCCTCTTCTTCTCCATTTTGATAGCCCTGAGTGGACAGTGGATGTAACATATGCACTGTCGGAATATATTGTTACACGTTTGTTAAAACTTTCCTTTAATGCCAATATTAGTCCAACTAGTTCAGCGGCTTGAGCAGAGTAATGCTGTGGTAACTGTACACACTTCATAGCCACACACACCGGCGCCTCCATCATTTTTACCACTGCTGCCCCAGTCCTCCGTATCCCATCTCCTTGATTAATAGTTGATGACCCATCAATAAACAAAAGCTCACCTCCCTCTAGTGCATTTTCTTCAACTTTTCTAGTGCATGAATATATTTCATTTAGTTGGGTGCAGTCGTGGGCGTAATCTCCCTCCTCAATTATTTCTGCTAGAAATCTTGCAGGGTTAACAGTGCTACATCTAACAATCGCTAGTTCAGCCCTAGACAAAATGATCTCGTAACCTGATGCCCTTTGTGTCGTTAGTGTGGACTTGGGTTTGTTCAATATTGCAAATAGTGCATGTTCCACAAACAGTGTAGTTGGACACCCCATGGTTATTGCTGATGCCTTTTCTACTGCAAAAGCAGCTGCAGCGAGACCTTGTTCGCAAGGGAAGTGGCCTAACATCACGGGGTCTAAGTGACCGCTGTAAAATGCTACTGGTTTATAGCCCATGCTTGTTTTTTGGGCCAATACTGCTTTCATTACTGCTGAGTCGCAATGTGAAAATATAAAAAAGCGTCGCTCATAGTCTGGGGATGCCAGTACTGGAGCTGTTGATATCGCGTCCTTCAATTCGTCAAATGCCTCCCTCATTTCCATAGTCCACCCCAACTTTTTCTCCCCTTTATTAGCTTCCTTTAAACCCTCAAGCAGGGGTCCTATGTATGAGCTGTAATCAAATACCCATGCTCTACAGTAGTTGCACAGCCCCAGAAATTGCTGCAGTTCTCTCACAGTCTGTGGCATGGGAGTGCTTGAGATGGCCTGTGCTCTTTGTGGTGCAATATTTCTTCCATGTTGGGATATCAGTTGGCCAATGTAAAGTACTTGTTCCTGACAGTATTGTATTTTTTCCATGTCTACCTTATACCCCTTTTCAGCCAATATAGTCAACATTTTTAATGAGTCCTCTCTGCATTTACTTTCGTTTATACTGCAATTATTATGTCATCCACATACTGTAACAATGTGCTTTCCACCTCAACGTTACCCAAATCCATCTGTATTACTCTATTGAAAATTGAGGGTGATTCACAATACCCCTGTGGTAACCTGGTATGTTTCCATTTTGTATTTCGGTAAGTGAAACTTGTCAAATCTTGTGAGTCGGGGTGTAATGGTATTGAGAAAAATGCATTTTTAAGGTCTATTACTGTAAATCGTGATGCTTCTGCTGGAATGCCACACAATATTGTGGCCGGGTTTGCTGTTACTGGATATTCTGCTTCTACTATGTTGTTCAAGGGCCTGAGGTCCTGTATGAAGCGCCAAGACCCCCCTTTAGTCTTGCGCACTGGGTACACAGCCGTGTTACATGGTGATTCTGAGGGGACCAATATGCCATTGTTTATAAGGGCCGTTATAGTTTCATATATGCCCTCATCTGCCTCTTTTGACAATGGGTACTGCTTTACTCTTGGTAGTATGGCACCTTTTTTCAATTTTATCCGTACACCCCCTTTGCTTTTTATGCATCCTACGTCATAAGGGCTAATGGTCCATAATGATTTGGGCACCTTTGACATATCCTCCTTAAAGAAAGGGACTGGGGTGCATACAGGTGCCTCAAGTGCCATCGCAATTTTCTGCGCTATTTGTTTGTGAGCCACTCTTAACCATATTTCTACACTCATCATGAACACCATTTCCCCCTCCTCCTTTTCTTCTGAGAACAGCTCCTCATCTGACACCTGGGTCAACCTACATCCTTCTGCTAGTGCTATCACTGCCCTCCATGCTCTTCCTTCTTTGTCTTGGGCGTGCACAGCAATATACTCAGCTGTTGCAATAATGCTCTCAATGTCCATTACAACCACCTTTCCTTCTTGTTCATTAACAGGTGTTTCTGGTCGGAACAGATAAGCTGCTGGCCTCCTCCATATTTTCCCTTCGATCCCTGGCATCCATGCAAATGCCATGTCTGTTCCATACTGGAATAGCTCGCCATCTACTGGTTCCGCCCTAATCGCTATCTGCCCGCAGTATGCTTGCATAATCTGTCGTGCTGCTAGCATGTTAATCCCTGGAGTAGAGCAAATTATACCATTCTCTGTAAAGGAGATTGTCATATTTAACCTATTCATTATGTCCCTCCCCAGTATATTTACTGGTGAGGCACTATAATACAAAAGTGGAACTGACAGATCATAATCTCCGATAGATAAGGGAACGTTATCAGTAAAAGGAACCAATCCTTTAGCCCCAGAAAATCCTTGGGTGTTCATGGCTTCGCCTGACATCTTAAATTTACCTTCCCTTATGCAAGACCGGGTTGCCCCGGTGTCAACAAGGAATGATAATTTTTTGTCACCTATCGTTACCTCTATGCGTGGCTCCTCCGCACTATTAGGTGTTACTGACAGGATGGGACACACCAAGGCCGTCTGTGGGCTGTCCTATTGGGGGTACAATGATTGGCCATTCCCAGTGTAAGGGTTGTGTCCCAAGACCGTCACCCTACCCAATTGCGTTTGTTCAGTTTGGGGTTGGTGTGTTAGCGCTACTTGTTGTTGTTGCAGTGGCTGTTGTTGTGTTAATTGCTGTTGTGGCAGTGAATATGTTTGTGGCTGTTGTTGCGTTATTTGTTGTTGTTGTATGCCCTGCTGTTCTTGTGATGGCCTAGGTTGTGCCTGCTCATTCCATGCTGGTGTTCCTGGCCTGACCCTACACGTACGTGACATGTGTCCTAGTAGTCCACAACTCCAACACACGGGTGGTTCCCTGCTCTGCCATGGGAAGCTCCCTGTGTTGTCCTGGTATACCGGTTGCCCTGTGGGGTAGGAATTTCCAAGTCCCCCCACCTGCTGTTGGGTATTATATCCGTATCCTCTCCCTCTCATAAATCCTCCTCTCCCCCTGTTATAACTATAATACCCAGCTCCTTGCATTGGGTACCCTCCTCCCACGTTTGGTGCGTGTAATTGCAGTGGCGGCACTTGCTGTATTATACTTTGTGGAGGTGCTATTTGAGCTGGATCTTGTGCAGCCACTACTTGTGTGGGGCTTTGGGCCATTGGTGTGGGCGCAGTTATTAGTGCCCCTTCCATTATATATTTAGTAAGTTTTTTCTGTACTAGTTTGGCCTCTTCTGTTTTCCTGTCCTCTTCCTTTTGTTTCATTTTTCCTTGCCATATCCTGCAATGATGTACTATAGTCAGCTGTATTTCTGGCCATGGTTTTGCTTCCATTCCCACTACTTTCTTTAGTTGTTTCTGAACTCCTTCTGGGAGCCCTTGTACTAGTATATGATAAAATATGGCTGGTGTTTTATCCCATTGTTCTCTAGTTTCCATACGCCACTTCTCTTGAATATCCTGGATATAATCAACAGGATCCTCATTCTCACGCATCTTACGGGAAGTAGTTGCTCCTATGTCTGATGTGTCTGGGTACTGTACTCTCAGTGCCTGCCATAGCGCATGTCTGCAGTTTGCAAATGGCGCCCCATCATGCGATGTGTTCGTTATTGTTACCCCATGGAATCCCACTCTCTTCCAGATGTCGTCCGCTCTATCCCCTAATATTGATATTAACAGGCCCTTCACATCTCCTACTGCTAGTTTCTGTCCTGCGGTGTGTTTTTCCATTTCATATATCCACTTACCCGCACCTCCACTTAGTGATGGGAGCCTACATTTTATATTTTCTTTATCCGTATGCTTCCAAGGTACATACTGCAGTCTTACCCCTCCTCTCTCCAACAGTGGCATTAAGTTGTGTCTTGTGTCACCCTTTACGCTCCATAATATTGAGTCCTCACACCCCTCCTCTTCCCCCGTTTCCTTTACCACTTCAAATTCTTCCTTACTACCCCTACTCCTACCTCCCTCTCCGTCCTTTCCCCTTTTTTCGTCATTTATGGGTATGTTTATTTGTCTGTCTTGCCTGCGGCTAGGGAGGTCTCTAAGCCGACATGCATAGGGAGTCAATTCGTCCATGAAGGGCGCAAGCTTTATTGTGCGCAGCGAGCGTGTGGCGGTTGAGCATGTAGGGTGCGATGGGGGAGGGCGTGATGGAGATGGCGATGGTGTGGCTTCATGGGTTTGTTTTTCCACTAGTTGTTGCACCCTCTCCTCACTTTGTTCCAGCTCCTCCCTTCTCTTACTGATCCATGGCGAGTCTATGTTTGTTCTAGTGAGGTACAGCTTATCTAAGCTTTCCCTTTCACTCTTTCTTCCTACCCTCTCTACTCCTTCTTCCTCCTCACTGCAAAAATCAGTCATAAATGGTATCCCCCACTCTGTCTTTTTCCCTTTTACTGTTACTGTTTCTAAGTCTATTAGCTCCATTTCTCCTCTTCCTTTGTTACCAACTGTTCCCCCTGGTGTTGATGTTGTTGCTACTTCTCTACTTCTATATACATCCCCCCATTTTTCACTCTCCCTATTACTCCCTCCTCTTTCCCCTTCACTCCTCTCCTCCATCTCCCTACTATTTTCCTCCCTTTTCCTTTTTAGTTCCTCCATCACTTCGTTGCTCATCTGTTCCAATATTCTTTCATCCTCTTTCTTTCTTTCCCATTTCACCCTTTCTCTTTCTATTGCTTTCCCCTCTTCATATTTCTTAGCTGCCTCTGATACTACCCTCCTCCTCCATATTTCCATTTCCCTTTCTTTATCTTCTTCTTCCTTCTTTTTTTCTCTCAACACTACTCTTGACACCCTTTCTGCTGCTGCTTTTACCCTTTCAGCTTCTATCCTTTGCTCCTCATTTCGTTCCCTTAATTTGTCCAATTCGTCTTTACCCTCTTTCCTTTTCCTCACTCTCTCTTTTTCCTCCTTCTCAAGCTGTTTTATTAATTCATTCTGCTCATCCCTTAGCTTTGCCAATTTTTCCTCCAAAATCTCTTCTCTTTGTCGTAATAGCTCCTCCCCCTTCATCTCACTCTCCCTTGTACTATCCTCGTCTGTTCTCTTTACTGCCTCCCTCTCTTCTCCCGTTAGTGAACCCCGTAATTTTAATAATATCTGTGCAGCTACCCACTCATCATGTCCTATCTCTACAATCTGCTCTTCTCCAATCCTCCCCTCCCCCACTGTCATCTTCCTATGGGCCACATATGGTGGAGGGCTGTATGCCGGGTTCGAGTTCCCTTCAGCCGCCCTTAACTGTCCTTCTATTTCTCCTAATTCTCTTAAAGGGTACAACCCTTCTCCCTCTGTTTTCACTCCCGGTGTTATGGGTATCTCGTTGCTCGGTTCCTTTTTTATGTTGTCTAATTTATCAATCTTTTCTCCTCCCTCTCCTTCATTCCCCGTATTCTTTGTCCTTTCACACCCCTTTTCCCCATCCGTTCCCTCTTTCTTAATCTCCTTTACTTCCGGTGTTTCTCCCATAGATAACATTCCATTTGGTCCTGGTCGGGACCCCTGGAACATCCTCCATAAGTTAAACACCTCCACATGGCTCGCCAACTTCTTCCCCTTGTATGTATTGTGCAGATGGTTTAGCAGTGAATGTTGGGCATATGGATCGAAACTACCATTAGGCGGCCATGGTGTTAACATTTTGTTATCCGTCCCCTGGGTCCACTCTATGCTGTACTTAATTAATTTCTTCCTATGGGGTGGCAGTGTGGTGCATATGTGTTGTAGTGGGGTAGTGAGGGTGTTCCCCCACCCTCCCGACCCTGTCCCGTATGACATAGTGGTGCCCCACTTGTTACTCTTCCCTTCACTATCAGTTTGCAATTTACAACCTTATATTGTTTACCTGGCCCCGTAAGTGTGGGGACTTACGACAATCCTTTGACAATTATGCAATAATAATAATTAAAAAAAAAAATAAAAAATAATAAAACACAAATATATATATATATGTATAATTTTATATTGTATATTCATTCCCCTACGGCCCCCTGCGGCCGAGGCGCACGCAGCCCCCTGTGGCTGCGTACCCCTTACGACGATCTTATACAGTCGTCCTTATTCCTCGTTCTCCTCCCCCTTTTACACTTGCCATTGCCGGCGTTCTCCGTGCGCAGCCACGCCCCTCTCCCCTTCTCCTCTTCCGATCCACTCGTTTATCTTTTATCTCCGTATCCGCTCCCTTATCATGTTTCTCTTCCCCACCACTCTCAAACCCAAAGTTCCTTGTACTCGCAATATCCTATTAAATCCCTACTGGTGACGTCACCGATGTCTTTACGCTACTGGTACATTCTCATTATTAGTTTCAAAATACACTTGCAATCTACCCCCGCTAACCCTACAGCTGTCTTCCTGTCTCTCCTGGAACAAGGTAATCTCATCAATAATATAATCGGACTGCGCACGCTGCGTCGCCTCGCGTGTGATACGCCCCTCAATAGGAGGGCTTAACCAGCCAATTATCTTCCGTATTGGGCAACTATGCAACTAGCTACCGCCTACAGGGAAACGTCATCTACCTATCGAGTTTCTTGCTCGAACAATAGGGAACCTCGTCATCTACCTATCGAGTTTCTTGCTCGAACAATAGGGAACCTCATCTACTCATTGATAAATAAATGTCAAATCGTAGGAAACCACACACACCCACCCCTACACGTTAGTCGCGATTTAGGCCAATCAGTGTCTACGAGCGGCCACACGTGATGTTTTCGTGCTCCGCCCCCCTCTTTCGCGTGACGTAGCCGACTGCTCTCGCACTCGTCTCGCCACCATTCATTCCATTAGCAACACTCAGTTGTTAAACCTTCGCCGCGCATCTGTACAATACCTCCCTCCTCCCTTATTTACTTCCTCCCCCTCCCTCACAATTTCGCATTGCTCGTTGTGCGTGTCATGCTCACCAAGTTCTCTCGATGCAGGGCCGCTCGACTGCGTGCACCCCTCCAAGCGGCTCGCCACCTCCCCTCGTCTGGACCACGTCTGGACACTCGCCAACCGCGGGCGGGATACTTCTCAACCGGCTCCCGAGGGCCAATATCCGGATTGCGCTGTCCGGTCTTCTCGCAGCTCCGCGATGGTCCTGTAGTCCTCAGAAGGGGGCAACGGAAGAGGGGGCCGCGCCGCCGGGCCTCCTCGCAACGGGAGTGCCTGGAAAAAGTAAAAATAAAAAGTCGATCTTAAACAGATCTCAGCAGTGCCTCCAACTTGTCGGGGGGAAATTCTGCCGGGGTCGGCCGGGCCGTCCGCGGACCTCCAGGCAGGGAGGCCCCAACTCCTCCCGTGTATATCCCAGATGAGATGAGATAGAGTATGAGACGCACACAAGGAGCAAGGTGACTCTGCTGTTTATTAGACAAAACGGCAGGGATGGGTCAAGGAGCGTACGCGTTCGTCCTGACACACACACAATCGTGGGGCTCGCAGGCCCTTTTTACTGTATTATGACGCGCTACTTGCGTCACTTCAGAAAGTTAACAAAAAACCTATCGCCACTCTTAATTGGGTGTTCGAGTGGTAGGGTATGTGTATAGCACACATATAGAGAAAGATATTAGTGGACAAGGTGTAGTCAGGTGGTATATCTGGGTTGTCCCTACAATTAGATACATGAGAATTGTTACATGAAGACTCCTGAGGATTGGCTAAATTTTCTGGCGTCAGTGATAAGAGCCCCATGTTCTGATTGGTGCGCCTGTGAGCTTCCCAGCCTGGGACCACCGTCGTTCCCAGCTCTCGGTGTACCTGTAAGTTGCAACAATGTTTCACTATGGGTACATGCAGACAATGTGAGGACTTATTCATAGCTGGACGGGGGACCGCTCCCACTGTTGCAGAGGTCCATTGAGCCTTTCAAGTGTATCTGCCAATGTCTCGTAGCGAGGGATCCAGACGCCTCTGTTCTCCTGGGTTTGGCATCTCGTCAGGTTCGGCTTGGTCACGTGGGGAGGGACCGTGAAAGAGGCAGAATTCTGCACAATTAATATTGTTTTTCTACTGCGCGTCTGGTTTAATTTGTCGGTGTGACTATAACGTTGGTGCGCGGAGTACGAGGTTGCAACATCGTGCCTTTGATGATTTGCTCTTGGAAAATGGGTTTGCAACATTGCGACCTTGGCTGGTTGCTTCGCCGAGCTCATTCTGCAGGATCAGCAACTGACTCTTGCCTTGTTGATGTCCACGGGAGCTCTTGTTTGAGGCCTACTTGGGCCTGGTGCATAAGTTGTCTGTTTGGTGCACAGGTGCTTTAGGTTATAGGAGCATATAATTTCATGACCAGTATTGTCTTCATTATACTTCTCATGGCGGTAACTGGTTTTAAGAGAAGCGTGAGCAAGCTAGTAGAAGAGTTCATGACGCGTCTTGCGTTTCTGCATTCTGAAAGCCTATGTAAAAATAATAAAGATGCACGTCCGTGAATATGCCTGTCGCCTACGTCATAGCACTGAGTATATTCTTCGTGTAGGTTGGTGTGGGAATGTCCAGTGTGTACATTTGTACAGATGTGCTTCCCGTTGTCTAGGTCGTCATGGCATCTCTAACGACGTGTAGATTTTAGTCTAGTTGATCCGTGCCGCAAGTGTCGGCATGACCAGTGCGGGCTGCTGGGCAGGCAGATGGACACATCCGTATGTTCCTGTACCAGGGTATCTGGTCGTCTGGTAAATGGACAAACTCGTCTCGTGGCGGGTGTTTGGGTCGTGACCCTCTAGGCCAAGCGCGAGAGGCGAAGGACGGGAGCCTGGTCTTCCATTCTCCCACTTCAGCAGGTTTACCTTTGCTGATTCCAACACATAGTGCATCCTAGCAGGATTTCCCTTAACTGCGGGTACTGGAGTATCTATGATGACATCTTATGCAGAAGCATGCGGGTGCCAATCATTCAGCGGATAGATTTTGTGCATCTAGAAGTGGAATAGGGGGTGTTATTATGTTTGAACTCCGCCGCCCACCGAACATCCTCCCAATACCACTCTCTATTTTCCATGGTGCATCAGAGGTATTATTCAAGCACCTGATTAACCCTATTGATCTGGCTGTCAGTCTGTGGGTGATAAGTGGTTGATATTGGATGGCAAAACAGAAGGCAGCCAAAAAAATCTGAAAGACATTGACTACCCCTGTCTGAGATGATAACTGTGGCTAACCCATGACACCTCATACAGCCACAGGTTTGTCTCTGCAGTGTTGAGAAAGCACAAGCCTAATACCAGGTTGTGGCAAGGTTGGATGAGAAGGTCAGAGTTTAAGAATGTAGATATCCAAAGAGGATGTGAGAGGATGTACAATAAAGGGCACAGAGCCAAGACTCTCTATGATCTCTTGAACTGTATGCCAGTTAGTGGCGCTTCCATGAAGTAAGGATAAGAGTAGCCGAAACAGGAGTGCGAGGAAAGATGATTCCATCTTTTCCTGGACTTAATGGTGGTTCAAGACAATATGGGACGTGCATCTACAAGGTGGAAAGATGTAGAACAAAGAGAGGGTAGCGATTAGTCTTCCCAGGAGGTTTCCTGTCACCAGGTCCACAAACCCATGATTGTTTACAATCCTCAGTCTTTGGTGGCACTTTCATCCCATTAAGCAGGATAAGTTGTGTTATATCTTAAAAACATTGGTGTCTTATAACTCCTTCCACAATGTGTCTTTTTTATTTACTTTCCAGCAACAATGCTTATTTCCCCTCAGTCATACCCACACTCACGCTCATCTTATTTCTGCTACTTTTTACAACTTTCTTCACTCAGGTACCTACCGCAGGGCTTTCTCCCCCTTTTCTTGTTCTCTCTGCGAAGCCTCTTCATTACTGTTCTCCACATTCTTGTGCCCGAGTTTGTATTCTGGATGCCCAGGAAAAGATTGTGGGCGATGGAGTGGAGAAAGGCGTGGCAACATCATGACCATACTGGGGCTGTTGAAAGTGATTACTTCTTCTGAAATAAAAGAGCTACTTACTTCAATTTGTTCCTGGGTCTTTTTAATAGCCACACTATGCATTGCATAAACACCATACATAGTTCCCCTTTTAAGTGTGCCACTTTGGACAGGTGATCGACTGCAACAAAAAGAACTGTGTACCCTTTGCACTTGCGTAATTCTACTACAAAATATACAGATGGCTTACGCCAGGTCTTTGGATGCATGGAGAACAGTTGAAACAGTCCATGTTATTTTTAGAGTGGTGTCTGGTCTTGTTTTTTGCACAAATCCGGCTAGTGGTAACATAGCGGATCCTGTTGCTTTTTAAATTGGTGGGTCACACAAATCATGTTTGTAAGAGGATTCAATTCAACACTACAGCTAAGTCAACGCCTAGTCTATAATACTGAATGAAAACCCTTATTGATATATCTTTATGTCCAGTTCATGCGTTCTGGATGACTACCCCTATATAACACCCCTCTCTTGGAATCCCCCTGACCCCACTGAGCCAAGAAGTAGTTCTGTTTTGCAAGGTAAAAGGTTTATTTGATAACTTAAACAATATATATTATATCACGCTTTATAATAAATTAATAATTGGATATCACACTTAATCTGATATGTAATCAATAATGGATAGTCTGGCACTAGCACACTTCTTGATAATCACTAAGGAGTTGACATGAAATGGATAAGATAGCAACAATACTTTTATGGTTTCCAATGGATGCAATGTGGAATGAAATGCAGTACAGAAAATAACTTGATAGGATTTCAGCAAAAGACAATGTAATCACTTTCTTGGACAATTCACCCCCCCTTTTATGCAATGCAAGGAAATGGAAGGAAGGCACACAATTCTCAGAAATGCAATTCAAATGTAATTCAATTCACCCAGCAACTTAGACTACAGAAGTTGAAAACACCGGCAAAATGCTTTGATATGTGCTGGCAATGGAGTGAAAATATGCTAAAATGCTTTTAATTCCCTCTAGGAGGTTCAGGGTGAGTGAAATCAAGTTAATATTAGTCCAGGCTCACTTTAGCAAGGATCTAGGAGTAATTGGTAGGTTAAACGAATTTTTGGCAAATGAAAGCAAGAAGCTTCTGTTTTCACACGTGGAGAAATTTGCAAATCGCGGCAAAATTCGCGAATGCGCCGGGCGCTATTACAGAAGAACTACAAAGGCTATCAATATTTTTTTGGGGTCCTAGGAAAGCCTAGGATCTCAGCTTCCAGATGAAAGTTACTGCAAGTCTCGAGCACAAACGGTCGCGGAGATATGAGCGATTGAATAAAGGTCGTTTTTCAGATTGAAATTTTAAAGTTCACAAAGACAAGTGCAGCTTGCAACTAGCAAATCACAGGTGACAGCTTTACAAATGACAGGTGACAGTTAGGAGGCAGTTCTACTTAGATTAAAATAGCTTGGATTATATTATTTTAACTAAGAGATTGGTTCTGCACAGTTTTCTAGGTACTCACACTATATTCTTGAGTGAAATGGGCCTCGCCACGGATCTGGTCAGGTTTTAGACTTGACTCTGGTCTCTGCACTTCACAGTGATCTGGGTCAGCTCTCTCTGGTTCTGCTAACAGGTCAGCTCTACTCTGCTGGTCTGGTCTGGGTCTCTGAAGGTTGATGGAGGTAAAGTATGGATTTTCCTGGCAGAGCTTCCAGCTGCAAATGGATTTGAAGGTCCCTATCTGTCCTGTCTCTCTGCTTTTATGTGTGTTTAAAATGGGTGTGTGTGAGCAGCATCACTAGCCAGCCCCTCTCCACTTATCATTGGCCAAGCTTTCATTTCTCCCCTGATTGGGGGAGCTAAGTTGTGTCAGAGTGATGTCATTTTACAGCCTTGCAGAGAGGACACTCCCCTGTCAAATTGCACATAATCTATATTTGATAAAAAAAAACATATTTGCAGAGGTACATATTGTTTTAAAATCATATGCACCCATCATGCATTACAGGAGGTATACCCTGTCCAAATCTGCTCTTCCTGAGGGCTTGCATTCAGAAATGGCACATATTTCACTTTTTAACTGATTTTGCAATTCCGGACATTGACCCAAATTTACACACATGTGCGCAAGGAGTATGGACATTAGTTGATGAAGTGTCAGATTTTTCACATGCACACATTTTGAGTAATATCCTCTTTTCCGCTAAAACCCCCCTGAACATGCCACCGGTTCTAAAAACCTCTTAAAATGTGGGCAGAAAAATCACAAGAATTATGGTGTCATTTATACAATTTTCACAAGTCCGTACTATGAGTTATTCATCTTTTTAGAGTTATGTTCTGGCCCCAAAGGGGTGTGGTTTTCCTCCAGCACAAGGTTGAATTTCTGGTTTTTCCAGTTCTGCCAAGTCAGCTTGCTCTCACAGGCAGTGCCCCTCCCCTGTGCTTCCAGGAGAAATCTCCATTTACGACTCCCGCCATAAAACATTTGCCTGAGTCAAGACAGGGCTTTGTTCAATTTCCTGCAGAGCCCAGGTAATTCAATCAGGGAAGTGTCATATCCCTTTTGGTGTGAGCAGCAACAGGGCAGCTAGGCCTGGGAACACAGCTGTGACTCAAGTTTCACTCCTGATGGGGGTAGTTGCCAGGCAAATTGGAATCTCTTTAAGCCAGTTTTTAGCTACATGTCATTTCTGTTCCCCAGTTTCTGCATTCAAATAAAACTAAACATTTTTACATATGCAGCTAGGATGCTGATTCTAAGTTTAAAACTATGACATTTAAACAATTGAAACCTATGTGACACACAAAAGTAGGTCACTCAGTCAATTTAAACATTTAGATTTTTTAGTGTCTTTCAGTCCAAATTTACTTAAACTGCTGAAATCCACAGCTCAGCCAGTCTTGTTATAAACCTTCAAGTCACTTCAGAATATAACTTTACATTGGATCCACCTCTCAGTAAGTCTTTCTTTGGCTTGCTTTGGGTTCATTTATTCAGTTTTCTACAAAATCTGGTGGTTTTAAAACGCCGGCTTTTGGATAGTGGTGAGTACTGGTACTGCACCCCTTTTTGGGATTTAAGAAAATGAATTCCCAACAGTTATGGGTTTGCTTTTGGCAATCAGCATTGCCACTCCCAATGGTTTCAGACTACTGTGTGGGTAGTCCAATGGTGGTTTTAGGCAGTGTCCTTCTGTGCCCATAACATCGGCAAAAATGAGTGGCAGCCTATTCTTCATGCATTTCCCTGTGCATTTTCTGGGAAGCTCTGGCCATCATGATGTTTTCCATGTCAGTACTGCACAGTTTTTGAGGTAGGGCTTGGATGCGTGGATAAATACATCCCACAAGCCCCCCTCTTGCAATGGCCATTTGGTTTCACTGATAGGACTCGCAAGACCTGGGATGTAGTTCTCATCTTCTTCCGGTAGATGGCACAGTTCAGCATCTTTTTCTCCATCCGGTCGGATCGATCGGTTCTCCTCGCCGGTCCTGATGGGAAAATTGGGCGGTACCCCGGGCCCATTGGATCTTCGTTCCCGGTCTCGGGATCGTCCTCCTTGTCCCGTCTCCAGGTTTTCTTTCTCCTAGGACGACAAAGGAAGAGCGGCAATACCTATTCATAGACGTTTTTTCCACCACTGTTGAGATAGTGGGGCAGCATATGCATTTCATCATAACGAAACATTACATTCTTATTTTGAAAAAAGAACAGTATAACTAAGAGACAGTTTCATGCAAATCACACTATTTTAGAGACTAGATGTGGTATGTTTTATGGTTGGAACTGAATTAGTCTGAGACAGTACCCGCTAGTATTCCAGTGGATTCCTCCAGTTGTTGCAGAGTGTGCCTGGGATGGCAACATTTCAACTGGTTTATGTGGACCCACTTGTCTTCCCCCTCTGCCAAAGGACCTTTGGGGGTGTGGATTTTGTAGGCCACAGTCATATGAGTCTACCGCAAAGAGATCTTGGAAATCCAAGAAAACTTGTTTCAACTTTTGCTTTTGTTCCAGAGTCACACAGGCATCAGCTAGGTTGACTCTCTCTTCCACCATCTGCCTGAAGCCTGGAAAGACTTCTGGTTTGGCTATCTCCGCGGCCTCCTCCAGCTGGGTGGAGAAGTCCCTGGTCAGAGTGCTGATTTGGACCGGAGGCTTCAGGTGGGAAAGGCAGCCCTTATGGACCTGGAAAATCACCTCATCCCTCCTGAAGTCACAAGTCACATCTTCCTTACCATAAGGGCAAGAAGTGTACGCCAGGAAGTTCCCCCCATGCCGGGTAAAAATCCTGTCTGGTGTTGTATTGTCGTCACTGTCACTGTCAAAGCAGTCCTTGGGGATTGGCCCTAACAGTTCATTTACTAAATCGATGGAAAAATGTCGGTCTTCAACCGCCATTCCAATAATGGTGCCTGCGGCTAGAGTAATACTCTTTAAGTCGCTGTTATCCACCTCTATTGGAATGGTGTCATGTTCTATGTTGACTAATGGAGTTGGGTTTACCCCCAACCCTTGCTGTTGGAGAGAAGCGTTTAGATGTATGTAAGCATCAGGGTTTTTCAAATGTTGTCCTCTTTTAACTTTCACTTCCAGGGAGAATTGTCGGGTCCTTTCTGGGATGGTGACTTCCTCTTTAATCTGAATTTCAACTGCATCAGGTAGCAATTGAGCTGACCTAAATGCTTTTTCTGGATAATCAAAGCCCATGGGATTATCCGCTAATCGGGACCAAGCTTTGAAGTTTATTAGGTCCAAACTAATGGCAAAGCGATTGAGAATGTCACTGCCTAAGTAAAAGGCGGCAGTGACGTCTCGCACGACCCAACAATTGTGGACTATGCTCTTGTTGCCAATGGAGATTTTGAGCATACACCTGCTTGGCAGGAGATGTTTTGAATTGGGTGCTTCCAGGTCCATTTCCCATTTGTCTATCAGTTTGAAGGTGTGAATGGCTGGATCTTTTGGGAGTTGGTGGAACATGGCTTCGCTGATGAAGCTCTTACCGTTGTTCACACACACTCGAGCGAGAACAGAGTCCTTCCCATCATTTAATTGAACAGGGATGAACAACTGCTCTCCAATTAACTGAATATCAGCCAGGCTCTGAGCTGATTTCACATCTTTCTGGACTGTAGGAGTGGGAGTTTCTGATTGTGGATTAGTAAAGAATTTCAGGGTGTTTCCTTCCAGTGTGGAATACCACCTTAAACTGGAAGGAAGGTTGATTTTCAGAAATAGAGAGGACCCCCCATCACCAGTCTGTTGTCCTACTGCTATTACTGTCACGTCTGGAATTTGGTTGTTCTGGAAGTGAAATTCTACTTGGTCAGATTTTTGTTCAACCATGTGGCAGGTGCCGTTTAAACTAACATGGTTGACACTCTGTTTTAATTTTATTGGTCGGCTAGTCTGGGTCCAGAGGACCTTGTTTACGCAATCTATTAGGGGTGACAACCTTCTCAGGAGGTCATTCCCTAGTAAACAAGGGGTGCCCTCTGGGGTCACAACTATGACCGGGTGTTTCAACTTGTGTCGCCCAATTTTAATGTCCAAATCTGCCGTCCCCTCGACGGGAATTTCCTTCCCGTCAAAGTTCTGGAGTTGCCCAGGAAGAGAGGTGAGAGGAATTTGGTAATTCTCTCCCCTTCCTGCATTCAGTTCGTCAAAGGCCCTTCTGGACAGAAGGGTAGCTTGAGATCCAGTGTCCACCAGTGCCAAAATTGTACCCTGCCCCTGTACTTGTACCGGGGCATAATATCTTCCCTCCTTCACCTCAAGGGGCCACAGATAATGTACATTTTTGGACAACTGGTGGGCTAATTTTCTGGTTTTGGACATCGGTAGCGAAGAGATTTGGGCAGAATTCTGTGGAGAGCCTTGGGAATCTGAAAGAAAAATTTGGCAACTGGAGATCAGAGCCATTGTGGGTTCCCCTGGCTCCGGTTCTGGGCCGCCCCCCCTTTTTGGAGGCAGTCACCAGGATGGGTTTGAACCAGCGGATTTTCTTGCGGTTGGTTCTGGGATGAGATGGTGGGCGGCGGTAGCTCAGTCTCCACATCTCCCCAGTCTGGATTTGCATCCCTAGGGACCCATTTTTCTTTGGGATGAGTTCCCCCCTCTCTGAAGGAGAAGATCCTTTTCCCAGGATCCTCTGAGGATCCCTCTCCCTCAAATTGGAAGACCTGTACCTCCTCCTCAAACTGAGTCTGTTTGGGTCTTTGGTTTCTCCTACCCCCCCTCTGCTCCTTAGGAGGCAGACTTTCAGGGGCAAGAGATTTTGTTTCCGGTTCCTGGGTTTCCAGGGGCTGTTTACAAGTGAGGAAGGAAGCTTCCTCCAAGGCTTTACACCCCCCTTCCCTTTGTGCCTCCTCCCTGGGAACCGGTGAGTTATCGGGGTGCTGCCCCCGTCATTGTTCTGGGGCACCAGGTCCAGAGTTGGGTGCGTTCTGCGCCGGCATGCCGATCTGAGGGTTCTGCTGAGCCCTCAGTATGTGACCCAGATCCCGCGCTATGTTTTGAACCTGGCGCTCTAACTGGGAAACCCGCTCAGGCTGATACGGGGCCCTGTTTTCTCCCCTGGGCTGATCCCGGGAAGGGTAGCTGTCCCTCCTCTGGTAATACCCCGGGTTGGGAAGATTTGGGTACCCCTCCACCCTTGGCCTCCCCTCTCCCGGATTAGGTTGTCTGGGCTCAGGGAATTGGGGAAAGAAGGATGGATTATTTTGGGGTTGGAAATTGGGTGGATACCTGGGGAAAAAGTTCTGCCCAGGATTTGGAGAATTTCTGCCCTCCTGTGGGAAGTTGGGAGGGAAGTTCCCTGGGTTAGGTGCTTGGCTGGATCCCCCCCCTTGGGCTGGAGGAGTCCACACATAACCCAGGATGGGTCGATTTCCCTTGTAACGGGGACTTACATAATCAGGAGAGCGAGGGACCCCATTTGTGGGGCTGCCTCCCTGGCTCCCGGTCTGTGACTGGCCCGAGGACCTTCTGGGCCTAGCATTATTAGGTGCAGGTAGGTTTTTAGGCCCCCCCATCTCCAACTCTAAAACGGGGGTGACCTTTACCTCTGCCACCTTGGCAGCAGCAGGGGTGCTGTTGGCTTTGGGGTTTTTCTGAGCATTATTTTTCCTATCTACCGGTTTCTGCACCTCATAGATCCGGGAAGCCTGTTCAAGGACCCAGTCTAAAGATCTTTTCTCGTGAAAATCCCTCACGAGCTGGGTCATTATGTATTTGGGCAAGGCATGAAAAAATGTATTTATGAATTCTCTACTGTCTGTGCGCACCCTTCTGGTGGTCTGCGCAAAAGCACGTTTCAGTTCTTGCACAAATTCTTGTGGGGCCTGATCCTCCCCACATTGCAAATTGTAGGCTGCCTTGCGAGCCTCTTGAGGATTTCTATGAATGGAAAAATGTTTCAAGATGGCCGCCTTATAGGTGGACCATCTTAAATGATTTTGGTCCTCCAGCCCCGCAAAGAAACTGGAGTATTCCGGGGAGAAGGTCCACTTTACATATTGAATACAGCTTTGGCTGTCCTTCAAATGGAAAGTCTCCATCATTTGCTCAAACAACTCTAAGTGCTCCCAAACAGAATACTTAGCGTTCTTATGGTAAGGCGTGATGACGCTCCTGATCGCCTTAATCTGCCTTAAGGGGTCCTTAAGCAAGGCCCTTTTTGCCTTATTGGCCTTTTTGGTTCGGGTAACCCTTGTCCATTCATCCTCTGACTCAGAGGCACTGCTCCCAGAGGTTCCTGTCTGCTCTTCCAGGTTTTCCCGGATTCTGCGAGCCTGGGAATGGCTGGCAGAATGTGGGGACCTGGTCTCCTGTGTCCTGCGCATTTCAGAGGAGTCTTCAGATTCCTCCTTGCTGCCAGGATTTGATGGGTACCCCCTCCACTGACCTAACTGGGCAGAGGTTTTCAGGATGCCCTTAATGGGCCTACTCTCCTGGGGTTCCCCACTGAACTGTACTGTACTTGGGTGCCCATACCCGGATGCCCACCCCTCCATTCCTGAGTGGTACTGGCCTATGAGCCCCATACTTTTAGCTGGATAGTAATCTGCCATCCCTGTGGCCCTGTGCTCATGTGCGCCAGGGGAAATGGGGGTGGTAGAGTCCAGGGACTGGGAGAGATGAAGGCCCCTGGTGTTAGGGCTCCTGAGGTTATGGTCAGGAGTCTCTCTTTCCCAGCGGACCTCATCTCTATCCGCCCCTGCTCCCTGTTGCAATGCAAGAGCCTGCATTTGTGCTTTCAGTTCCTCAGTCAAGGCCTTACTAGACTCTATCAGTCTCTCCTGCATCGCTACCTGTTGCTGGAGCCTATCATTGTGCTGGCAGAGAGCCTCATTCTCTCTCTGTGTTTCCTGATTGGTCCTGGAGCACTGGGCCAGTCTTTGCTGCAGGAGGGTTACCTCCTGAGCTGTGTCCCTATTGGCCTGCTCCTTTCTTGCTAGAGCATCCTCCACCCTCCTGGTGTGCTCTAACAAGTTCTGGTGTTCTTTTTGGAGGTCACCCAGTCCCTGGTGGGCCAGGTGATTTTCTTCCATTTTTCTTTTTAAATGGCAGACTTCCGGGCCTAAGGCGTCTCTTTCCTGACTAAGAGCCTGCATTTGTGCCGCCAGGTCGTCCCTCTGCCTTTGAAAGGCACCAGCTTTCTGGCGTTCTTCATCAAACTCTGCCTGGGTATCCAGGTCTTTCGAAATCAGCTTGTTGCTCTCTACCTTCACTCTATCTAGATGACTTTGCAGGGTGGCTACCTGCTCCGTGCATGCCCTGTTAAAGTCTAATTGTTGCTCCAGCTTTTTCTGGCTCTGCAGTAAGGAGTCCAAACTGTCTCGGTGCTCCTTCTGCATGGCCAGAAATCTAGTATCCTGGTCAGCCTTTTCCTGTTGCAGTATATCCATGTCCTCTTTTATTTTAATGATATACTGCCTACTGTCATTTTCTGACTCCTGGCTCCTGAGCAGCCTCTGCTCAGAAGAGTCCAGCTCAGATTGGGCCTTCTGTAATGCCAGCAGTTGCCTACTCGCCAGATCATGGCCTTCAGCACATTTATTCTGTATGGCTCCCATATATAAATATAAATATTCCGCTATCCTAACAATCTTGTCGTGTTCATCTTTGGCCTTAGGAGCCATATATAGTTCACTCAGGGCCACATGTAATGGACCCTGATCTCTCCATAAGTCTGACCCTGTTTCAGTGGCCTGTCGCGTGATGGCCTGCAACCAGGCCTCCTGGCCCTGCTCAGCCCATTCACCTCTCACAAATAACTTATGTAAGAAGTGCTCTCTGGCTACTTTCATGTCTACTAAGGTCGTCATTCTAGAGATTGGTCTCTGTCCTGACTTACAGAAGTTTGTATTTTATTTTTGCAGAACAGAACTTTTCTTGGAGTGTCCCTTTTGAGGAATGCTTTACAGCGTAACACAGCGTGGTGATCCGACCGGATATGTGTATCTGGTCAGCTGGCACGCTGTATTAATCTGCACAAATGGTAGATCTAACCCAAACGTCCGGCACGAGCCCCCAATTTGTAAGAGGATTCAATTCAACACTACAGCTAAGTCAACGCCTAGTCTATAATACTGAATGAAAACCCTTATTGATATATCTTTATGTCCAGTTCATGCGTTCTGGATGACTACCCCTATATAACACCCCTCTCTTGGAATCCCCCTGACCCCACTGAGCCAAGAAGTAGTTCTGTTTTGCAAGTTAAAAGGTTTATTTGATAACTTAAACAATATATATTATATCACGCTTTATAATAAATTAATAATTGGATATCACACTTAATCTGATATGTAATCAATAATGGATAGTCTGGCACTAACGCACTTCTTGATAATCACTAAGGAGTTGACATGAAATGGATAAGATAGCAACAATACTTTTATGGTTTCCAATGGATGCAATGTGGAATGAAATGCAGTACAGAAAATAACTTGATAGGATTTCAGCAAAAGACAATGTAATCACTTTCTTGGACAATTCACCCCCCCTTTTATGCAATGCAAGGAAATGGAAGGAAGGCACACAATTCTCAGAAATGCAATTCAAATGTAATTCAATTCACCCAGCAACTTAGACTACAGAAGTTGAAAACACCGGCAAAATGCTTTGATATGTGCTGGCAATGGAGTGAAAATATGCTAAAATGCTTTTAATTCCCTCTAGGAGGTTCAGGGTGAGTGAAATCAAGTTAATATTAGTCCAGGCTCACTTTAGCAAGGATCTAGGAGTAATTGGTAGGTTAAACGAATTTTTGGCAAATGAAAGCAAGAAGCTTCTGTTTTCACACGTGGAGAAATTTGCAAATCGCGGCAAAATTCGCGAATGCGCCGGGCGCTATTACAGAAGAACTACAAGGGCTATCAATATCCTTTTGGGGTCCTAGGAAAGCCTAGGATCTCAGCTTCCAGATGAAAGTTACTGCAAGTCTCTAGCACAAACGGTCGCGGAGATATGAGCGATTGAATAAAGGTCGTTTTTCAGATTGAAATTTTAAAGTTCACAAAGACAAGTGCAGCTTGCAACTAGCAAATCACAGGTGACAGCTTTACAAATGACAGGTGACAGTTAGGAGGCAGTTCTACTTAGATTAAAATAGCTTGGATTATATTATTTTAACTAAGAGATTGGTTCTGCACAGTTTTCTAGGTACTCACACTATATTCTTGAGTGAAATGGGCCTCGCCACGGATCTGGTCAGGTTTTAGACTTGACTCTGGTCTCTGCACTTCACAGTGATCTGGGTCAGCTCTCTCTGGTTCTGCTAACAGGTCAGCTCTACTCTGCTGGTCTGGTCTGGGTCTCTGAAGGTTGATGGAGGTAAAGTATGGATTTTCCCGGCAGAGCTTCCAGCTGCAAATGGATTTGAAGGTCCCTATCTGTCCTGTCTCTCTGCTTTTATGTGTGTTTAAAATGGGTGTGTGTGAGCAGCATCACTAGCCAGCCCCTCTCCACTTATCATTGGCCAAGCTTTCATTTCTCCCCTGATTGGGGGAGCTAAGTTGTGTCAGAGTGATGTCATTTTACAGCCTTGCAGAGAGGACACTCCCCTGTCAAATTGCACATAATCTATATTTGATTAAAAAAAAACATATTTGCAGAGGTACATATTGTTTTAAAATCATATGCACCCATCATGCATTACAGGAGGTATACCCTGTCCAAATCTGCTCTTCCTGAGGGCTTGCATTCAGAAATGGCACATATTTCACTTTTTAACTGATTTTGCAATTCCGGACATTGACCCAAATTTACACACATGTGCGCAAGGAGTATGGACATTAGTTGATGAAGTGTCAGATTTTTCACATGCACACATTTTGAGTAATATCCTCTTTTCCGCTAAAACCCCCCTGAACATGCCACCGGTTCTAAAAACCTCTTAAAATGTGGGCAGAAAAATCACAAGAATTATGGTGTCATTTATACAATTTTCACAAGTCCGTACTATGAGTTATTCATCTTTTTAGAGTTATGTTCTGGCCCCAAAGGGGTGTGGTTTTCCTCCAGCACAAGGTTGAATTTCTGGTTTTTCCAGTTCTGCCAAGTCAGCTTGCTCTCACAGGCAGTGCCCCTCCCCTGTGCTTCCAGGAGAAATCTCCATTTACGACTCCCGCCATAAAACATTTGCCTGAGTCAAGACAGGGCTTTGTTCAATTTCCTGCAGAGCCCAGGTAATTCAATCAGGGAAGTGTCATATCCCTTTTGGTGTGAGCAGCAACAGGGCAGCTAGGCCTGGGAACACAGCTGTGACTCAAGTTTCACTCCTGATGGGGGTAGTTGCCAGGCAAATTGGAATCTCTTTAAGCCAGTTTTTAGCTACATGTCATTTCTGTTCCCCAGTTTCTGCATTCAAATAAAACTAAACATTTTTACATATGCAGCTAGGATGCTGATTCTAAGTTTAAAACTATGACATTTAAACAATTGAAACCTATGTGACACACAAAAGTAGGTCACTCAGTCAATTTAAACATTTAGATTTTTTAGTGTCTTTCAGTCCAAATTTACTTAAACTGCTGAAATCCACAGCTCAGCCAGTCTTGTTATAAACCTTCAAGTCACTTCAGAATATAACTTTACATTGGATCCACCTCTCAGTAAGTCTTTCTTTGGCTTGCTTTGGGTTCATTTATTCAGTTTTCTACAAAATCTGGTGGTTTTAAAACGCCGGCTTTTGGATAGTGGTGAGTACTGGTACTGCACCCCTTTTTGGGATTTAAGAAAATGAATTCCCAACAGTTATGGGTTTGCTTTTGGCAATCAGCATTGCCACTGCCAATGGTTTCAGACTACTGTGTGGGTAGTCCAATGGTGGTTTTAGGCAGTGTCCTTCTGTGCCCATAACATCGGCAAAAATGAGTGGCAGCCTATTCTTCATGCATTTCCCTGTGCATTTTCTGGGAAGCTCTGGCCATCATGATGTTTTCCGTGTCAGTACTGCACAGTTTTTGAGGTAGGGCTTGGATGCGTGGATAAATACATCCCACATGTTGCAGTTTCAATATGGTTGAACGTACGCCAGGATGTCCAGCCAAAAATGAATCATAGTGATTCCAGATGGCTTTATTCAGCAGTTCTGGCATTAGGAGATTCAACAGTGGCTCTTGATATGTCGATCTGTATGACACCTGGCCTAGTAGGATCGTTGTCCGTCCTCCCTTTGTTCCCCTCCCTTGCCTCTTCGAGCCTTGAAACACTTGTGTATAGGCGCGTTATAAATGCCATATCATATCATATCATATTCTAAGCATTCTGCTTGCTTTCTGCTGTAACCCAGGTTTCGCTAATGTCAGGCAATATATGATGACGAATTTGGTACAGAAATTCAGTAGTATCAAAGAGTTATTCAGTAATGAATGCAACAACCTTATATGCTTTTTGAGTGTTTGAGTAGAGTTACTGCTTGTTCTTTTTCTTTACTCATTCCAATATGCAATAGAACATCTGCCTTTCTATGGTGTACTCCAGGAACGTAGCTATTCAAAGAAAGAGAAGAAAACAGTCCTTCATGACAGAGGTGCTGACAAAGCTCTGTCAGAGTTCAGACATGGAAAATTCCAGGTCAGTGAAAAATGCCCATCATGTGTTTGGCTCCCAAAAGTTAATGGCATCATTCCTTAAACGCAGCCTTCATAGCCAGTGACTCCTTGTCTAAAATTGAATTGTTAAGCTCAAGTGGGGGGAATTTTCTTGAACAGACTGCCACTGAATGCAATTTGCCAGCCTCAGGGTACGTTGCAACAACACTACTCCTGTGGCCATGTGCGATGCATTGGTTTTACCTGTAAACATATGTTCTATATATGAGTGTACTAGGACACAAAGGAAAATTAATACATTTTTTAACCGATTGAAATTATTATTTGGATTCTGTAGTACAGACAAAAGTTCTTCCTTTGCTTAATAAACAGATTGATACTATTATCACGAAGAAAAATCAGCGACGAAGTGCGGAAAGAAATAACAAAAGCCTAGAAAGCTTTCCACGCCTTTCTGTGATGTTGGTGATGGCCATTGAAGTATAGCTTCAACTTTTCAATGATCCATCACAGATCCTCTTGGTGTAAGAATCAACCCTAAGAGCGCATAATTTTTTACATGAAAAGGACACTTCATGAGTTTTAAAAAAAAGCTGGTGTTTCCATAATTGCATCAGGAATGCCCTTATGTTGCTGACATACTCAGAGACAGGTCTTGAGTATGGGGATGTCCTCAATATGTATTAGAGCACAAATGTCAAGTTGTTCTCGGAGAACATCAATCATAAAGGTACTGCAATGCAGCGTGCAAGACCTGCAATACACTTTTTCCTTTTAGCGAATGCTAAGCTGGTGGCATGGACCCTACTTACATATCTGTGAAGAGCACTAAATCACAGAGACTGTTTAATGAAAATGTTATAGCGTTTCACATTGTATGTTCTATTTGATGTGCACTGATTTGGTTTTTAAAATTATGCCAACTGCTCTTTTAAAAAATGTATGAATTTGATTGTTATTGCTGTTAATTGTAATGCTTTTATGGATGGGATTTATCTGAAATAAAGTAAATTGGTTGACTAACATCAATCATAAATTACTGGAAGAGTGATGTGGCATTCAAAAGCTCACAGGTCCTGATCTGGTGTTCAAGCAGCCCAAATGTTCTCCTGAGTGCAGTCCTACACTTGTTAACCTCTGTTAATCTAAACAGGCGATCTGCTCCTCGGATGCCTAATTTTGTATACATAACTTAATCTTAACCTGGCTGAGCAGCATCAGTATGAGAGGTAGTGGAAATTGGTATTTATTTGTCAACTTGTTCAGTGCGTGATACTTAATGCAGGTGCCTAACTCCAAATCTTTCTTTGGAACAAAAAAGAGGGTTGAGGCTGCCAGAGCCTTTGAAGTCCAAATAAACCATTCTCACTGTAATGATCACGATTCTATCTTAGATGTTAATTCTAAGGAGCTGTAAAGGAAGAAGTGTGACTGAAGTGTCATGAAGCATTAGAGACTTAGCTTATCTGGCAGTTGTATTATCATAGATAATAAAGTGTAATAGCTTGATCCTTCAAAAAGACATCCAGGCAATCTTGTTATTCTTCATGTAACTCTCAAATAGTCCCAATTAAACTTTTATTTTCTGTGAGTTGTGATCAGAATGATTAGAAAAACTTTGTTTATGGTGGTAACAGGTTCTTTCAAAATAAGTCACATTAAAGTGCAGTGTTGTCTTCTCCCAATTGAAGTAGGAGCTATGTGTTACCGACAAGGGTGTTACAAAAATTAACTGGAATTGTGGTGCATTGAACAAGTTAAACTAAATTCTCTCTCAATGATCATTGTGCTAAAGAAACAAAACCTCATGAGTGCTGGAGATGAAAGGTCCTAAAGTAAGCTTTGACATATCCAAAACACTGACATTTTCTGCATTTGTTTTTAATCTGGTGGAATGTTGTAACTCAGCGGTGTAGTGTAGGTTGATATCTTTTCCAGTGACTCAATTTTCCCTATCAACAATGCATCCTATGGTCTAACTCCCTAAGAGAACAAGTGTTACAGGCAATGTAGCATTATGTGGATGGTCTTTGGTGGCCTGCAGCTCAGCAAGCCTTCTCCATTTTCCAGGTGTCTTCATTTCCAAAAGATTACTCTGTTTTAGGCTGTTCCATAGCTTCTAAAACCTTGCATCATACTCTGGTCTCCTAAATGCAGTCCCACAAGGAATTACCAGATTTTCTGAAGCAAAGGCACAGTTTTTGTTGTCTATGTTTCTTCCATTTATTTTGATGAGTGGACCTGAAACCCATCTAGTTCCACAGGAGGTTATGAATAATATTCTGTGGTAAACATTTTTTGCTATTTTAAGGGTCTCATAAGAGTGTTTGTTGCTCTGCACACCCACCATTGGTGTTATCTTCGTTAAGATGGTGATCCTACTAGAAAACAGGGTCAATTAATTTACCACAGAAATTGGTGTAGGGGGAGTTCAGAGAGGTTTATCACTTGCAGCAGGACATCCTTAAATTTGCTCTGTAACCCACAATAAATTAGTGAAGTTTGCGTGTCTTATGGTCAACATGATAAGTGAAGGTAGAGGTATAATGCAGACGGTTTTGTGACCCATGCTTTACTGCCAGTAATTCATTATCAATGGCCTAGGCATGGGATTTTCTAACAAATACCTTTTCAATTTCTCCTTGGAAACCACTAAAATCCTATAAAATTGAATCTTCTATTGTACTGATTGCCAGCATGGCATCCTCGATATTACAAAGCCAAGGCCACCTGGTTACTGAGATTTCGGATTCTGTTGGGTGGGTGGCAAAAAAGTGCAGCTTACATTGATTCATGAAAATTGCATGTTTATGGGAGGGTGGCCTAGATATCACTCCGTAGGGCTGAAAGGACTCCTATGGGGTGGTGATTACTTGTACCAGAAACCCAATGTCTGCCCTAGAGGTTGCAGAGTGGAGCCTATTAATGGGTTGGATGGAGTTGCCTGTGTGGCTCATCTTCGGAGTGTTGTCTGCTGTGCTTGGAGAGCACTTACTCATACTGTTAAGGCATTGGTAACATCTCTAATGGCCACCACATCTTGTCTTAAGGCATTTGTTTATGCCCAGCTAGGATGGATATCAGCTTGTAAGGAGGACTGCCAAGCTGTCTGCGGGCACCGCTGAAGAATCCATGACTCAAGGCTGAAACAATATGTGGAGTCATTGTTCTGTAACGCCATACCTTGTAATTCTGCAGCAATGTCGTGGACCCCTCAGTACTCATGCTGTATGCCCCGAGCTGATTGGTGCTGTTCAGAAGGGAATGCTATGGGGCATTTAGGTTTGTAGTGCCAATCGATCATTCTCACAGTACCCTTCTTTCAGCTGAAGAACTTGGCTTGTGCATTAACATGGCTTGTTTGTGTTGTGCCCCACAAACTGTAGTGATAGAATAAATGCTTAGCATGTTCATACAATATACAATTTTCATGAATACTCTACCCTGAATGTAGATTAACTCTGGGACTGGAGATAGAGGCAGGTAGGCAGGTAGGCAGGTAGTCAAAAGCCCACATTACTTACGTGGGCTTTCAATAGGTTCTTGTGGATGTTTCACTAGATATGTTAATCTTTAGATCTAGAAAATCTATCTCTTGGTTGCTTGACTTACCAGTAAAGCAAATACCAAAATCATTTTGATTCAATCTTTGAATGTATGTTTCTATTTCAATCTGTGATCCATTTCAAATCAATAATACAATGTCTATGTATCTTGACGATAAGACAACTTTCCCCATATAGTTTGATTCGGTATAAATGATGGTGTCCTCAAATAGGGCCATAAACAAGTTTTCAAGTGCAGGAGCATATCTGGTGCACATGGAAACCCCTTGAGTTTGTTGGTAGTAAGCATAGGGGAGGTGTTTCATGTGTAATTATAATATGGGTGTCTAACAAGAAACTCTACTAGCCCAAAGTCTGTCCGCTGCATTTAACAGTTACAATGTGGTTTACGCGGTCGTCTAGCAATAGATGCTATTCGCACTAAGCATGGCCGCAGCAAATCAACAATTATATTACGGCCTACTTGTGATGTCACCCTGTTCCTGTGGGATGCTGTCACACACGCCAGAATTAGGACCAGCAAAAGCAGGTGATTTTGATCATCAGGATTTCATGAGAAATGCTGTTACCCTAAGCTGAAGCTGTCAAACCACACAGGTAAATTTCATTTGAAATACTAAGCAGTACGAAAATGTATACATGTTGGGGTCTAGCGAATAACAAAAAGGAAACATCTTCCTCTTTGTTCTGATCTATCACTTACATGTGCCTGGGATCTATCCCATATACAAATATGTGTAAAATGTTAACTTTAGCAGAAAGTTAATGAAGGTGATCAAACCCAAATCAATTGGTGAGTAATTTTGCATTAGCATCAGTCATCTGGATGCACCACATTAAGCACATCAATCACTACAGTGTGTAAGGGTGAATCACGGAATGACATTTGTGGATCAAGATTTACAATGAATGGTGACCACACTGAGCTTGGTTTGTTTAAAATCATACATGAGGTAACTGAGCGGTAACCGTCTAGAACGCTAACTATAGCAATAGTTAGAGGTATGCTTTCAAACCTCGATCAATTGGTGAGTAATTTTGTATCACCATTAGTCATCAGGATGCACCATATTAAGCATGTAAGTCATTCCAGTGTGTTAAGGGTGAACCACTGGGAGATACTGGTGAATTTAGATATAGCCTGAGTGGCGATCATGTCACCGAGCCTGTTTTACATGAATTCTCAGGTGAGATAATTGTGACTTCCAGTAGGTGTTGAGTAATTTAAACTACATTCTTTAATGTAAAAGGGACAACATTTGAATTTCTGTAACCGGATGTAATAAGCACATGTTCTTGTAAAGTAACTAATGAACTGTTGACGCCATTTCTCTCCATCGCTAACCAATCCGACCCAACACAACTCCATGATTTTCTGTCAAAATGTATGACCTATATGTTTCTCTTAATTTTCCAAAATGCAATTTTTGATTTTGTGATATTTTCTGTCAGGAAGTAATTGGATTAGTTGTTTGAACAGTTATTGTTTTGACCAACCAGTTTTTGAAAAGAGTCTTAGTGGGCCGAAACACGTGTCTGACAGACAGGCACACACACATACCAAATTTTGAATTCTTATTGAGAAAATAACTCAATTGAAAATAAACAAGCAACAAAAACAACAAACCCTCTGCGCACCAATTGAGTACATTTTGCTTCTGTGCTGACAACATGGCTCTATTTTTCCAAACAAAGCTTAAGAAAACCTAGAACACTATAAACGACTTCAACAACAACAACCCTCCAATAAAACCACCAGCACGGAGTGTAGAAAAGATAATAATGAGGCTGAAATCACCCTCCAATCAAACAGACCCTTGTTCAGTCTCCATAATGAAAGAAAATAGATTCTTATTAGCCCCCAACTTAGCACATCTCTGCAAAGTCTTAGCACAAGTCTGAAAGGGCTCATTCTCAACTAGCTGTGACTCAATGGACAAATCCGGAAACAGACTAATCGTTCTGAAAAGAACCTAGACATCTATAGACCAATCTCACAAGTCCATTCATAGCAAGAATCAGAGAGAAACTAGCATGCAACCAACTCACTCAAATCTCAGAAATGCACAACCTCCTCCACAACAATCAATCTGGTTTCAGACACCATAGAAGCACTGAAACCGCATCCTATACACGAGAGACCACATCCTACTTTCACTAGAAAACAACACTCCTACCTGCCTAATCCTTCCAGACCTCTCTTCATCATTTGGCACTATCAGTCACTCCACACTTCTTAAACACCTGCATTTCCACCTTGGCGTACAAGACTCTGCCCTAAAATGGATGGAGTCTTTTCTTCAAAACCTCACATCCACAGTAGAAGTCAGAGACTGCCTATCAAGCCCTAGGGAAGTTGCTGAAGGAGGACCTTAAGGATCCAATTTATCCCATGGCTCTTCCATGCCTACATCAAGCACATCACGCACATTATAGAACAATTTACACCCGCATTTCAAGGATACACAGGCGACACACAACTTGCCTTCTCCATTTCACCAAACATCGAATCCTACAACTCCATCGGACAATGCCTTACAGCCATACAAAAATGAATGCTCTAAAACAAATTATGCGTTAACCCAAACAAGACAGTGGTCATGGTCTGTGGCACCCAGCACATTCACTGCCTTCCTTTTATATGGCCCACTGAACTAGGAACGCACTGAAGAGGGAAAACTCGAACATACCTTCCCTCTCGATGGACCCCCAACCGGAAGAAGTATCCATGACAAAACAACCACCGATCGTATGAGTTCGCACTGATCCCCACTGCTCCCACCATCGGCATGCACCACGGAAGATACCCAGCCAGCCGACCACACAACCCTGCAGTGATACGAACCCTACCCAAAGTGTACGAGGAGAGGCAAGACCGAGCTGGAGATGACTACATGGACAGAATCGACTAACAGCACCACAAAAGCCATGCTTCAGTCGTTAGAGATGTCACAACGACATAGCTGCGTTAGGAAGGAAGTACACATGCATTCTGCACATTCTGGACATTCATACACCAACCTACACAAAGAATAGATAGTACAGTTCTATGAGAAAGAGGACGGTAACATATACATACTATCTGCGCCTTTATTATTTTGCTACTTAGGCCGCTACAGCACTGCAGAAAGGCAAGATGTCAGAAGAGATCGTGCACATGCTTGCAGATTCTACTTGCTATTAACCCTATGGAAGGACAGGAGTAATCGAAGGCCCTGACCAACCATGTCTCATTTTAACCTATGGACATTATGCAGAACACCTATTCAAAGCCAGAGTAGGCCTTACGAAAATCCAACAAGCCAAGATCATCTCACAGGAACCACAAACAGCGAGATGCTGTGCAAGCAGAATCACCATGGCAGATGCAAAGGCAGCCAAGGCCACGATGTTGCAAACAACATTCCAATCACACTGAGCCAAGGTGATACCGGCCCCAGCAGGGACTCGTCCATGCAAAATACAAAATAAATTGAAGTAATTCAGCCTCACACATGGTGGCCTCACACGTGACTTGGCCAAAGCTGAGGTGATACCAAGACCTCCAGGCTGGGAAAGCACAAGCAGCTTCGCACCTAAGAAAGAGCTTGCAACAAATCGCAACATATCAGCAATGATATACGCTGGGAATGGAACTCTCTCATGGTAGTAGTATACCCACACTATTGTTACTCACTGTCACATAGTCACACATTGTTGATACACATCATCCATGGCCAGGTGTCTTGCGGGTTGGAAACAAAGTTTGTCCCAGGCTAGGGGGCCTGCGGCCTGGCCAATCAGAACACTGGGGGCTAGGGGCACGTGGCGCGAATCACTAGCCAATCACCGGGATGGCTAATTTATCACTTCCAAAGTAGCAATTTTTAGGGATGATCCAAACACACCACCTGACCCAGCGGTCTCCACTAATATTGTGCACTATATGTCCCCATACTGGACCTACCACTCAGGCAGCCAATCCTGTGTGGCGCTAGGTTCGGGGACGGAACTCGCTGAGTGACGCAAATAGCAACGTATTTTCCTACTTAATTGGCCCCAAGCCAGAATATGTGTGATTTCTGCCTGGAGTACTCTGTGGTTTGTGGTTTGTGCTAATAAACTGCAGAAACGCTTGCTCCTTGTGTGGACCTCAGCTTCTTTGGGACAAGGGAAGGAGTTAGGGCCTTCCGTGAACCAGAGGTCCGCGGACCCCAGGTGCAGATCTGCTGGCCTCGGTTTTACCCTAACACCCCCCTTCACTTACTTCAGGTGCACAGAACCTGGGAATCCTAATGGACACCAAACTTCCATTTTAACCACATATGAAAGACAAGCTACTGCTTACACATCCTCAGACTGATACTCCCATACTTGGAACCTCATGAAAAAGACAATCATTATCAATGCCCAAATACTCTCACAAATAGAATCCTGCAATTCTCTCTATATGGGTCTGTCCTCGGAGAACCTAACATCGCTCCAAATTATCCAAAATAAAACTGCAAGATGCATAATAATTCTCTATCATTATATCCATATCACTTCAGCTCTAAAGACACTCAACTGATTACCCATCAAAAATAAATAGAACTTAAAATCCTAATGATTACCCACAAGGCCATCCACTGTTCTAGCTTCTTGTCCCTCCAATCATTCCTTAAGTTCGCCATCCGATTCAGATACCTAAAATCACCAAATAAGGCTAAACTCACACCTCTCCAATTTCAGTTTAAAAAGCACTCAGGCAAATCTTTCTCCTCCATTGCCCTGACCGTTTGTAACAAAGTACCAGACTACATCTTACAAGAACCTAAATTCAACACCTCCAAAAAAACAATTAAAAGACTGGTACACTGCCAACCTTCAATCACAACCCTAAGACCTTCATGCAAATAACACTTCTCCTGCATGACTCCACTCCCTCCTCATCCGTACACTCCCTTTTTCAATTTTATAAGCACTTATACTCCCCAGAATCTCCTCCATACCCCCTTCCTCACCTGGTTAACATTTTCCCTGTCACCCCTTCTCTATCTCCTTCCATCTCCCTTTTACCACAATAGCACTTACCTGCTGTGCACTTTCAGTCCCCAATGCACTTGTACCTCTTCATTTAACTGCACTTACTTTCATTCCAGTCCTACAAACCCTTCATTGCTCCTCTCCCTAGCTGCCTACTCCTTCCTCTCCCATCTATTGCCCTCATTACGAGGTCGGCAGTAACCAGCTGACCCCAAAAAACTGTTTCCGGACCTAGACTTCCCAGTGCCACTGGGATATGAGTCCTGGCGGCCCGGGAAGTTAGGCACCAGAAAATGTAAGTCCCCATTCCCATGCAGTCCCATAGGACTCATAGGACCCCATGGAAATGGGGACCCGGATACACCGGCACTCTTGTTTCTGGACCACCACACTTGTAACGAGGCCCTATGTCTCCTTAGCCATTCTGCAATGTACTCTCTTGTGCCTTGAAAGTATTTTCTTACTAATCCTATTAAATGTCAATGGTTTGTACATGCTTTTACATCCTGGCTGCAACAAGATGACTTCTGCGCTTTGAAGCATTTGTGCGATCTTGCACCTGAATATAAGACAACAATAAAATAAAAAATAAAAGAGTATATGTGTTTGAAATCTTTCACTGATATCCACTGGCAAGGTATTACCTAAGGTGTAACCAGCACCTGTATGCATAATGGATCCCCCCCTTATTACAGAAGAAGAATGAATTGGATCATCCATAGTTTGCTGTGAATGCTTTGTGTGTGTGGTTCATGACCCTCATGCATTTCTTTCAGTGATACAGTTCTTGTGATACAGTTCAGTGATGGATCTGTGTCTGTCCTAGCCCTGTGGATAGTAGGCTGCGGTAGAACACAACATGCTCCAAACTTGGTTGATATGTTTGCTCTTGCAAGGGGCAGTGGTCCAAGTGTACGAAAAGAAGTAGTGGAGCTAAGTTCCCAGCCTGCCTGCCCCAGCTCCCCAGAAAACCCATTACCGCCCCCTCCCACGCGCACTCCAATCCCCCAAATGCACCTGCTGTTTACATTCAGTGCAGTGCGCTGAAGTGGAAGTTTCAACTTCTTCCTACACTTTCATTTTAAAATGAAGCCATTCTGGAACGGTTTCTTTTTCAAATAAAAGTATAGGAACAGTAACATTTGATTTAGGAAAGTAGAGAAGCACCGCTCCCAACCACTCCCACCCACTTTGACTATTGGCTGGGGGTTTTACTGAAAGAGTATGTAACCTCCATGTTGCTGGTATGGCCCCCAACTCCTCAACCAGGTCATCGCTAAGTTTAGTAGGCGAAGGGGAAACTCTGTAGAGGATCCTAACAGCATTTCATGTCAAGACAGGAGGCAAGCATTATGCTTCAACTTCTTTATCATGACTCTTCAGCAGTTTCAACAAAATAACAGAAAAACAACAGAAAATGATCAGAACCACTAATTTTCCTTTTTTTAAAAAAAAACACATTTCTCTCTGTTCTCTGCATCTCTGTAGTCCTTGACAGTCTTGCCCTGTCCATATGTCACTTCCTGTCCATTACTACTCCTCTTCTTTTCCTGCTCTTCAGCGAGATAAGTGTACTTTTCTTATCACAGAGCAAGTAGGCATTGTTTATGTCATATTGAGAATGTCTTATCATAAACATTACATTAGTACAAGAGAAAGACTTGATTAAGTGTACAGCTTTGTGTAAATTCAGACACAGACGCTCATTAGTGGGTTTTTTTTACAGAGGAACGCAGCGGGTTTACTAGCAGCCGGCGCGCAGAGAGCACGATTTGCGAGAGCAGCAACTGTAATAGGAATAGGTGCACCAGGAAAAACGAGCAGGGGAAGGCAAACGGACCCCATGTTGCATTTCCGACACAGCCAGGGGTTGTTCTGCGTTCCTGGAGAGGAGCACGCAAGCCCCCACCCTTGCGGGCGTTGGGCCTAAGCATTATAAACACAGGAAGGAGCGTGCGGGCCCCCTCCCTCGCAGAATAGGGCCTAAAAGGGTCGACGCAGCAGCCCCAAGGGATGTTTTTAAAAACCTGGGCGCGGCAGTGATTGAAGATATACGAAGCAGCGACCACAGGATTCCCAACAAACCCAGCGCAGCAGTGAATTACAAAATTAACACAGAACGCGGAGTGCGGATGGCAAAGTAAGAGTAGCACAGTGCACAGGGATGTGAGATCTCACTCACAAGAGGCTAAGAAGCCCCTGCTGAGAGAGGACCGCTAGAGAAGACGCCAGTAGTCAAGGAGTGACAAGCTCCTCACGGAGGAGCCTAGTTTCGCTCTCTAGACACACAATACTGAGAAGAAGGTACTAGCCACTATATGAAAAAAAAGAATAAAATAAAAATACATATAGAAAAGACATTTCAGATGAGATTATCCAACACAACGCAAACGCAGAAATGCAACTCAGCCTGCGAGTTGAGGTACCGGCATAGAGCACCCAATCATTGCGAAGATGTCAATACGAGTGGAGCAAAGAATAGCAGATGCAAGACCTTGCTTACAGCTTCAAAGAGGTGCTAGGAAGCTCATTGGTGGATGCAGTGGCTCAAGGGGTGAAGCCTTTGCAAGATAGGTTGGGAACACTAGAGTCCATCTTAAGCCAGACTCGTGAGAGCACCAAAACAAAGCAAAGCACGTCCACCAAGACCTCTAAAGGAGGCTGGAAGGGGAGTACAGAGACCTGCAAGGGGGCATCCTCTACCGACCCCCGGGTCATAAGTACAGGTGAGCATAGATGCCCCAGAGGCGCTGATGGTTTTGGGAAGCTGAGGACCGCTTGTTTGCAGAAATCAGCTGTGCCGAGCCTCATGACCCTCTCCCCAGGAGAAGATAATATGAGAGATGCAGACCTAGACTTGGGGAAAGAGTCACCAGAGGCCAAGCTATCCTCACAGGGAGAAGAAGAGAACCCTGGAGAGGATTGGCCCAAGCCTCCTGGTGCAAAACGGCCTGGAAGGAGAAAACCTTTGAGGGTGAGGGTGAAGAAATATCAGACATTTTTGAGCCCGAAAATATCAGGAACCCCAGATCATCAGACTGCCAACCCTCACCCAGAGAGCCAAAATACATGACACTTAGGCTCAGGAAAGTACTAGACAAGGACACAAGACAGTATATGAGGGGAGAGTGTCCAGCCCAGACCTGCCGGGCAAAGTTGCGGAGGCGCCCAAATTAGACTCAAAGATGTTGCCATTTGTCACCAAATTGGCCAATGACCCACACAAGGGTATGGACAGGTCTTGGAAGAGTTTCCAAGAAAAGGTACTAGACCTCACAGGCCCATTGGCAAAAATGAAGGGCTTGGCAGAGCCCACCAGGGACACCGGAGAAGAGATTGACGCAGATGCGCTAGCAAACTGAGCGCAAAGAGCAGTGTGCCTTCTCGGGAATGCAAACTCTGTAATATCATCAGAACGGAGAAGAGGTCTCCTGCTGAAAATAGACACAAAACCAGGGGATCTAGCCACTTACGAAGCGGGGAACACAGCGCAAAGCCTCCTATTCAGAGAGACATTCAGAAAGGAGATGGGGAGGTTTGTAGGGACCTACTCATCTCTTGAGAAAGCTCAGTCCTTGATCAGAAAGATTTTCCTGAGCAGAGTTTTTGCCGGGATCGGCCACTACAGAGGTCCAGCAGCCGGTTGGGTTTCAAGGAGGGAGGAGACCTCAGAACAACAGGGCCCACTACTGGGAGAACCGAGAGCAAGATTATTTCTTCCCCACCAGAGGACAGTTTCATAAAGGCCGCAGAGGTCCAGGACAAGTTCAAGGCCCTGCCACAGGTGAGATCCTACACTTTCCTACCCATAGGGGGGAGGACACAGCAATGTTGGCAGAGTTGGCGCGTGCTTTCCAGTGATGCATGGGTAATGGAAACAGTCTAGGGGTTGCAACTAGATTTTGTGCACGAGCAAGTGAATAGTCCATCCCACACGCAATACAGATGGCACAAGCAGAGAGGGAGAGCCTGTTGTACGAACTGAGGCAGCTTGAGCAGAAGAGGGCTATCGAACGGTGCATAGCAACCCCAAAATTTGTAAGCAATATGTTCCTAGTACACAGGAAGGAGAAAGTGAGACTAGTAACAAACTTGAAATAATTAAACGGCTGGGTCTATACCGCTGCTTCAAGGTGGAGGGTATACACCAGCTGTGAGATACCTTGAGAGAAGGAGACTGGTTAACCAGAATAGACTTCAATGATGCCTATCTCAGAGTACCAGTCCAAGCAGAATTCCGACCATTTCTGGCTTTTGACTGGGACAGGCAGTTGAGGCAGTTCAAGAAAATGGCCTTCAAACTGGCTCTGGCACCGTGGGCATTCATCAAGCTCATAAAACCAGTATTGGCAGGGATCAGGGAGAAAGGGATCAGTATAATCATATACCTAGATGACATGTTACTACTGGCAGACAACAGAGAAACTCTGATATACCAGACTACATGGGTGAAGGAGCTTCTCGCCTCACTAGGATTCCTAGTGAATCAAGAGAAGTCAGACATGACCCCGTCAAGAAGGTTAGACTTCCTGGGCTTTGTGCTAGACACCAAGGCAGCGACACTAGAGTTGCCAGACAGGAAGATCCAAGACATCAGGAAAGAGATAAGAGCATGCCTGAGCAAGCAGGTAGCATCCCGCAGAGTCCTGGCGAGGCTAGTAGGGCTATTAGCGTAACATATCCAAGCCATATTCCCAGGGCCCTTACATTATCAAGCCCTGCCAAAACTGATAATAAGACACCTGCAGCAGGGGCTGAGGTATCATCAGTCGGTTCCTCTAGATCGCAAGTCCATCACAGAACTAGAGTGGTAGTTGAAGAATGTGGACGCCTGGAATGGGCAAGCCATCTTCAGTGACCGCCCCGACCTAGTCATAGAGTTGGACGTCAGCAGAGTAGTCTGGGGAGCAAGATGCGGCTCGCTAGATACATGAGGAAAATGGAGCACAGAAGAGTTGCAGATCCACATAGACTGCTTAGAGCTACTAGCTGGATCTTTTGAGATCAACGCTTTTACGAAAGAGAAAATCAATTCTTGTGTTCTGCTGAAGATGGACAACATCTCAGCAGTCAAGTACATAAATCACCTAGGAGGAACAAGGTCCAGGCTCCTGGTGGACCTGGCAAAGAACTTCTGGCATGTTTGGCTTCAATCTGGGGCCTCAGTCACAGCGGAATACCTGCCAAGTACGCTCAATGTAGTAGCAGACAGGAATTCCCAGTACCTGTCGGACTCCAGTGATTGGAAGCTGGATATAGTAGTATTTCAGCTGCTGGAACTGCTATTGAGAATGGCGCACACAGATCTGTTTGCCTCACGACTGAATGAGCAGTAGAACAGCTACTTCAGCTGGAGACTGGGACCGTCTGCTCGGGGAGCAGATGGTTTTCTACAGGATTGGAGAGGGGACCTGCATTACACTTTTCCCCCTTCAAGATGCTGAGCAGGGTGCTAGCGAAGACCCGACCAGAGGGGGCAGATTTAATTCTACTAGTCCTGATGTGGAATTCTCAAGTATGGCTTCCCACCCTGATAGAGATGACCGTAGACCTCTCACAGATCCTCCTGACCGGAGAACACCTGCTGATGGACACAGATGGGTCACTTTCATCCTCTGAGAGTGAAAGGGAATCTTCCGCTAATAGCGTGCATGATATCAGGAAATGCCGGACACTGCTGGGCAATTTTGAAACAGGCTTCAGAGCTCATCACAGAATCATGGGCTTCATCTACACAGATGAGCTACAATGCAGCTTGGAACAAATAGTCGAGCTGTTGCAGAGGGAGACATTTTCATCCCATTTCTGCCCCTGTAGTGGCAGTCCTTAACTTCCTGCTTCACCTTCAGCAGGATGGTAAAGCTTTCAAGACCATTGGTGTCTGCAAGTCGGCGATATCCGTGGTACATATACCCATAGACGAGGTCCTGGTAGGAGAGAACTCAGTGGTAGTGGTAGCCCGGTTTAGAGTACCTCCAGAGCCAAGGTATTTACATTATGGGACGTGACAGTAGTAGTTTGCTTCCTGGCAAGTTGGCCAGCGAACAAGTATTTATCCTTAAAGCAATTATCAGGAAAACAAGCCATGCTATTATGTCTAGTGTCGTTCAGGTGAGTGGCAGACATCAGGTCCTGGAGCTGAACAGGAAGATATCTAGGCTAGAAGGAGTGCCATTCATGCTATCTAGGAGAACAAAGATGCACTCCACATCTATCTCTTATCTCTACCTGCCAAGTCACACAAAATTGTGTATAGCTGCATGTATCAGGGAATACGAGGATAGAACAGCAGAGACAAGGCCAGCGGGCATCACTGAAGTCTTGATAGCACGTAGGAAGCCTTATCAGGCAGTAGCAACATCCACAATAGCCAGATGAATACAAGAGATTATGCAATTAGCAGGTATTATTGAAAAAGTTTGGGGCACACTCGGTAAGAGGAGCCATGGCCTTGAAATCTTTCACAGCATGAGTGACGCTACAGGATATTATGCAAGCAGCTGAGTGGGCCAATAAGACCTTTTACTTTAAGCCGATTCAAGTGATGGCGACAACAGTTATTGGAAACTTTGATCAAGCATAATGCTCGCCTCCTGTCTTGACATAGAATGAAGATTACCCCTGCATACTGCGCAGGGAGTCTTGATGCTATTAAAGACAAGGAGGCTAGCATTAATATCCCGTTCGGCGCATGCACTGTATAGAGTATAAGATGAGAATGTTTATTTATGACTTGAGGACAGTGCATTTGCTCCCACCCTAACAATGTTGCTTTGTGTGCTCCACAGGAGAAGATCAGAAGGTGAAGTGTGTGGGATGTATTAACCCACGCATCCAAGCCCTGCAACAGTACTGTGCATTGCTGGCAGCAGAAACATCAGAATGGCCACTGGAAAGCATGCTGCTCGCTCAAAACCATCAAAAAGGGTGCAGTAAAAATCTGAAAGATAGGCTGCCATCCACTTTTGCCTATCTTAGTGAGCACAGGAGATCACTGCCTAAAACCACCATTGGGCTATCCACAAAACAGCCTGAAACAACTTGGAAAAAGCAATGCTGATTGCCAAAAGCAACACAGAGCTGTTTGGGAATTCATTTACTTGATTGTCAAAATGTGCTAGAATCATGGCTCACAAATCACCAAAAAGATCCAACCTTCTTGTTGGGTGTTCCACATTATTCTACTGCAAGAATCCACATCAACACAATGTCAGCAAGAATCATATGCTATCAAGCTAAATCCCATTTTAAAGATAGACAGCTGTCAAAAATGGGTCTAGTACCGTTACTTGCCTCTATCAGGTGCTGGTGATCTCTAAATTCTGACCGGAGAGCTGTGTTTCAGAAGCTAAATATGCCAAAGAAGAGAATTCCATCAAAATGCCATATAGAGTGCTACACAGTGATTTCATGTTGAAAAAGACTTGATTTAAAGATATATTGCTTATTTTAAGTTCATAAAATGCATTTTTTCACAAGGAACTCTGTTGAAATTGACTAGAAGGTCATCTTATTTAATTAAAACTTCAAGAGGCCTTCTGTCCATGGGAACCCTTCACACCTGGCCTTCCTACCAACAGGAGAGGATATCGCATGACATGTTAATTAGAACTGTTGTGAGAGGAGTAGATTTCCCTTGCTGGCAGGAAAAAGAGACAATAAATTCTTTCAGCTGAATAGAATATGCTGATTTGGGTGTGCCTGGTCAACAACTGCTCTAGCAGGAAGGCAGGCCATGTGACCATCTGACTCACCCAGCTCTGGGGGCGGACCAGACTGGGATGTGGATTTAACATTGCACCAAATATATGTTTAAGGAAAATTGTTCTAAAATATTGTAACAAGCTGACAAAAATATGAAACATTGAGACGGTTAATATAAAAAATTCACTCACAATTTAAGACTAAGCTGGACACCGGGTGAAGTTCTGAGACCAAACCCCGGAATGTATTAATATTGTAGGTACAGTGTTTATGTTATGAACATAAGAATTTACAGTAATATGCCCAGAGAGGATCTACATGCATGTGTAAAATTTGGTGCAGAACCAACATTGAGAAACCCACCAAAATCGCAAATAAGTTGTCATTTCTGAATTAAAGCTCCTAGGAAGATCAGATTTGGACAAGAATGTACCTTAAGTAATCTGTGATGTGTGTATGTATTATGAACAAGTTGTGCACCTTGGAAATATGTTTGTTATGAAAAATTGATTTTCTAAGTAAAAGCAAAGGGGAGTGTTCTTTCCTTAAGCCATATACATGACTCCTGATGACACAGGATGACACACTACTCTTTTCTCCAATCAGGGGACAGGAGATTCTCTGACCTATCAAATCCTTAGGGGGTTGGGCATGTAGAATCAGCCTCCACGCTCACTTTGACAACACATAAAAAGAGACTGCCTAGGACAGATAGGACACTCACTTTTACACTGCAACCGATTCCTGCACAGCACCCTGCCGAAAGACTACAGAGACCAGAACTTAGAATCCAGACTTCAGATTCCAGATCTAGAACGCACGCTAGAACCAAACTCTAGAACCTTGAAGCAGACAGGCCTAATCCACAAGCTGAATCCTCTTCAGCAGGCCTCAGAATCTTTAGCAACCCTGATTCTCGCATTCAACAGCCGGGCTGAGCTGTTCTATTCTAGCCAAGAACCCTGTGCTAGGACCAAGGTCCAGACCAGAAAGCAGTGCTGTATCCAGAACCCATCAGACCCAGACCAGATGCCGTGCTGTGAGCAGAATCCAGTGCCTGAGACCATCTGGTGGCGAGAGTGAAGTCCAAACCCTTGACCAGATCGGTGACGAGGCCCATTTCCCTGCCATTCCAAAACTAAGAGGGAGTATCTAGTCTAGAACTGTACAGAGCCAATCTCTTAGTTTAAAGTAATCCTCTTCCATTCATTTCATTTCAACCTATCCAGAACTGCATTATACAATCCTGTGTTAATCCTGTTGATTTCAAATCTGTAAAGCACCATCTGTCATTCTGAAATCTTGACTTTATTTCTGTAAATCTACCTCCACAAAAACATCTGTATCCTTTGAACCGTGGTCGCAGCTCGCCCTGACACTATTCCAATATGCAAACCTGTTTGCCCCTCATCATGTTCCCGTTCTGCATTCTCCCCAACCACACACGCTGCTTGGGCCACTACTACTGGCCCCATAACAACGGTCTCAGCAAGCCGGCATGCCCCCGGCATCACCCTATCCCATGTCCTACACCGTTCCTTCCCTCCACTCCCCCATTCCCAAACAGCGTAAGTCTTACCCCTAGGACCTATCTGAATACCTTCAAGCATCATGCTATCAGCCCTGATCCAATCTCACACGTATTGCCCACTGCAGAGTCACCTCACCACAGCCATACTGAAAAATCCTCTCACCCCGTGACAGGTGCAGCAAGACACTTCCGATTAAGCTCTCGTACTTTCAACCACCCCAACCCAGTCAAATATGAACACACACCTCCCAAACAAATTAGGCCCAGAGTACTTCCCCCTCATCAAAACCATACTCCTAGCCAGAAACCCAACACCACTTCCAAACCAGCCCCGGACACCCCCAATAAATTACTATCCACCTTTAAAGGAGCGCTTATCAATGCCCGCTCCTTAGGGGCACATGCTATAGAAGTTCACGACCTCATTATGGAATCACAACTCGACATACTAGTAGTCACAGAGTCCTGGCTCCATCAAGCATCAGGTCCACTACTAACTCTGACAATCCCATCTGACTACACCATATTTAGAACAGATAGGACCCACTCACAAGGAGGCGGTGTTGCTATAATAGTCAAGACTAAATTACAGCTTAGATCTTGTCCCATCGAAAGTATTGAAGGGTATGAAACGTTACTCGTAAAATTTCCCATAAATGCTAAAACTACGATTAATTTAATAGTAATTTATAGAGCGCCTAGCCCCAACAACCACCCAGAGACTGAAATTCCGCTGCTATTAGCTCCATTAATAAAACCTAGCTCTAAATACATCATCCTGGGTGACCTTAACCTAGGTTTCAATGACAGCCAAGATGCCAAAGCAGAATCACTTCACTCCGCCCTGAAGGACATGGGCTTCAGCCAACTAGTTAATGCACCCACACATATCAAAGGCAGGACTCTTGACTGGATCCTCTCCCTTAATACCCCTATAACCATTGAGGCCATCTCCCCTCTTACTTGGACCGATCACCATAACATTGTCTTTACAATCAATCCCTCCGAACCCACACAAAAGAAACCTAAAACCATGACTACCTATGAAACTAGAAACGCCCGCAAACTCACGCCAGAAAACCTCACGCCTCCTCTTTCAAAAATCCTAGATTCTACCTCGATCACTAGTGACAACCCCTGTCTCTAAGCAGATATATATCACAACTGCCTCACTGCAACCATTAATGCTATAGCACCGCTCACCACCAAGGCAAAACGCTCAGACAAGCGATCTAGCTTCTGGTTTAATGATGATCTTATCGCCCTCAGAAGAACCAAACGCGCGTGTGAACATGCCTACAAAAAGCATCCTACTGCAGAGGCAGAAAAAGCCTACCAAGAAATAAACAAAACCTATAAAACAGCCACTATTACCTACAAATCTAATGCGTATAATAATAGGATCAGTAATGCGACCTCAGATACCAAGGAACTATTTGCCATTCTAAAAGAATTGGAAAACCCTACCCCAGCCATAAACCCAACCATCCTCAGCAAGGAATGGTGCACCACTATTCAAGACGCACTAACAGCCAAAATTGAACTACTCCAAGTAAAAATCACATCCAAAAAACAATCACTAGCCAACAAACCTGTTCTCCTTAATCTCAATCGACCACATCAGGAATTCACCAGCTCCCCATTCCACTTCACACCAGTATCCCAAAATATAGTGTTTGACACCATCGCCAAACTTAAAGCCTCCAACTGCAAAGGAGATTCTGTCCCCGCATCAGTAGTCAAATCCTGCGCCCACACCCTCACCCCCATTATCACCAACTTCGTGAACGCATCCTTCAATACTAACCTAGTACCAGCTAGCATCAAAGAAGCCTGGGTCACCCCTCTCCTGAAAAAACCTACCCTAGACCCTACTGTGCCCACTAATTACAGGCCAATAATAACTGTCCCATTCATTTCTCCTCAAAATATTGGATAAATTAGCATACAACCAAGTCCAAACTCACCTTGAACAAAACCACCTCCTTGGCACGAGGCAATCAGGCTACCGCCCCAACCATAGCACAGAAACGGCACTCCTTGACTTAAAAATCCAGATGTATACCATCAGAGACTCAGGAAAACTCTGCATCCTTCTCCTACTCTATCTCTCCGCAGCGTTTGATTTAGTAGACCATAATAAACTGTGCGCCACACTAGCTAAAGACTTCAACTTCTCCACCGAAGCTACTACCTGGATTAAATCTTTTCTTGCTGACCGCACCTCCAGGGTCGCCATAGGTAAAGAAGCCGCCAACCCCATCATAGTACCCATTGGTGTCCCCCAAGGCTCCTGTCTCACACCAACATTATACAATGCATACACTAAACTCCTCTTCTCAGCGCTAGACGACATGGGTGTCATCTACACCAACTTTGCAGACGACACCCAGATCCTCATCCCTTTATCGGGAGACTACACTCAAGACACCGACACTATCAACAAAATATATGCCATAATCCAAAATTGGATGGCACTAAATAGCCTCTGTCTCAATGATGAGAAGACTGAGGTTCTCATTGTGGGCTCCCAATCCAAAATAGAAGCATTACATGCTGATTACTCATCCATCAACATCGATGGCACAAACATATCAGTACTCAAACAAGTAAAAACACTAGGTGTCTACCTAGATGCCAACCTCACCATGACCAAGCACATTAACGCCCTCTCTTCCTCTACCTCCTACACCGCAAAACGTATTGCTCTCAGTCGCCAATTCTTGACACCCACCAACTGTATCACGCTGGCAAGAGCTTTAATCTTATCCAGGCTCGACTACTGCAACATACTCTACTTGGGTACCTCAAAAGCCAATCTAAACAAACTACAGCTTATTCAAAATAAAGCCCTTCGGGCGTCCCTTGGGTTAAGGAAGTCAGATCACATCTCAAATATTAGAAGAAACCATCACTGGCTCCCCATCAAAGCCAGGGTCACATTCAAAGCCCTGTGCGTCACATTCAAATGCATCCACTCTTGTGCCCCCATCTACCTCAACCACGCCATCACCAAAAAAGTATCAAAGAGGCCCCTCAGATCCAACAGTCAACTACTCCTAGCCATTCCCCGCTACAAGACAACCAAGGCAGGAGGCAGTAGTTTCCAATACCTCGCACCCACATATTGGAACACTCTTCCCCTCCCCATCAAAAATGAGCAAACTTTCTCAGGTTTCAAGAAATCCCTGAAAACGTGGCTATTTAACCAAGACTAAGGAAATATCACTGTACTGAAGCCCTGCATTAAATGTCTCCGTGTATGAATATTTTGTATTCACTTGCACTGCGACCGATTGGCAATTTCTAAGAAATGTTTTAACCAAGCTGTCTGTAACATCGCCGTGGTACCCAAGGGTTTGGGCGAGTAATAAATGCAATAAATAAATAAATAAAATAATAAATAAACCGCACACCGTAGAAGCAAAATTTAACTGTAATTTTAAAGCTAAGATCCTAGGTTTTCCAACAACCCCAAAACATTCCAATTCATTATAGTTTTGCCATAATTGCGATTTACACGTAGAAAAATTGCCGCAAATTGCAATTTATCTCCATTTCACCACTTGTAAAAATAGCTGCTTCTTGCTTTCCACTGCTGAATTTCATTTCCAATTTGATAATCATTCAAGAATCATTGCTAGTGTTGACCTGAACCAATCTAAAGTAACTATCACTTATCCTGAATATCCTTTGGTGAATTAAAATCATTTTAGCATATTTTCCCATCCATTGCAATCACTTTCAAAAGCTTTTTGACCTGTGTTTTAAAATCATACCTGTTTTCTCTAAGCTTGCTGGGGGAACTGGAATTGAACTGCATTCTTGATTGTATTCCTGAAACCTGTGTGCCCTCATTTCCATCTCTTCATATTGCATGGGGGGGGGAGTGAGTAGTCACAGGGGAAAAAGTGACCATATTATCTTTTAATTGAAATCATATCAAGGTTTATTTCTGTGTTGCATTCTTTCCCGTTATTGCATTTCCTTGAGTTACATAAGGTATTCTCTGCTACAGTATCCTTCATATCCATGCTCCACAAGTGTTTAAAGGGATTGTTACTTTTGTAATATTATCCATTGTTGATTACCGTCCATATTCATAAGTGTGCTATTCAAATATTAGTTTATTCATAAAAGTGTGATCGATATATTATTTAATTCTTCAAATAAATCTTTTAATTTGCAAAACAAACTCACTTCTTGGCTCAGTGATGTCAGGGGGATTCAAAGAGAGGGGTGTTATATAAGGGTTCATCATCCATATTTAACGAACTTTGACATAAAGATATATAAATAAGGGCTTCCATTGGGCATCCCATCCTAAGATTTGACTTAGTTGGATTGCTGGATTGAAGTCACTTACAGATTGAGGGCTCTGGATTAGGTCTACCACTTGTGCAGCTTAATGCAGTGTGCTAACTAATAGGATACATAAATCCTGTTGGGCTACCACGCTGTGTTACGCTGTAAAAGCACCCCTCAAAAAGGAACGCTCTCAGGAAACGGTTTGTTTTGCAAAATAAAATAATAAACTTCTGTAAATCAGGAAGGAAATCAATTTCCGGAATGGCGACATTGGTAGATATCAAGATAGCGAGAGAGCACCTCTTAGATAAGCTATTTGTGAGAGGTGAGCGGACTGAGCAGGACCAGAATGTGTGGTTGCAGGTAATCACACAACAGGTCACAGGTCACTGCAACTGGGTTAGATATCTGAAGTGATCAGGGTCCCTTACATGTGGCCCTGAGTGAACTATATATGGCCCCTAAAGCCAAGCATGAGCACAACAAGATTGTCTGGATAGCGGCATATTTATATTTATATATGTGAGCCATACAGGACAAATGTGCTGAAGGCCAAGATCTGGCAAGTAGGCAACTGATGGCATTAGAGAAGGCCCAATCTGACCTGGACTCTTCTGAGCAGAGGCTGTAAAGGAGCCAGGAAAATAAAAGTAGGCAGTATATCATTAAAATCAAAGAGGACATGGGTATCCTGCAACAGGAAAGGGCAGACCAGAATACCAGAATTCTGGCCTTGCAGAGAGTACCAAGAAGGTTTGGACTCCCTACTGCAGAGGCAGAAAAAGCTGAAACAACAATTGGATTTCAATAGGGCATGCACAGAGCAGGTAGCCACCCTGCAAAGTCATCTAGATAGAGTGAAGGCAGAGAACAATAAGCTGATTTTGAAAGACCTGGACACCCAGGCAGAGTTTGATGAAGAGCACCAGAAAGCTGGTACCCTTCAAAGGCAGAGGGATGACCTGATGGCACAGAGGCAGGATCTTACTCAGGAAAGGGATACCTTAGGCCAGGAGTCTGTCACTTAAAAGGGAAGCTGGAGGGAAATCACCTGGCACTCCAGGGACTGGGTGACCTCCAAAAAGAGCATTAAAACTTGTTGGAGCACACCAGGAGGGTGGAAGATGCTCTGGCAAGAAAGGAGCAGGCCAGTAGGGACGGGACCCAGGAGGTAACCCTCCTGCAGCAAAGACTGGCCCAGTACTCCAGGACCAACCAGTAAGCACAGAGAGAAAATTAGGCTCTCTGTCAGCACAATGATAGGCTCCAGCAACAGGTAGCCATGCAGGAGAGACTGATAGAATCTAGTAAGGCCTTGATTGAGGAACTGAAAGCACAGGCTCTTGCATGGCAACAGGGAGCAGGGGCTGATAGAGATGAGGTTCGCTGGGAAAGGGAAACACCTGAGCATAACCTCAAGAGCCCTAGTACCAGAGGCCTTCACCTCTCCCAGTCCTTGGACTCTGCCACCCACATGTCCCCTGGTGCACATGAGCCCAGGGCCACGGGGATGGCAGATTACTAGCCTGCCAGAAGTATGGGGCTCATGGGCCAGTACCTCCCAGGAATGGACGGGCGGGCATCCGGGTTATGGACACCCAAGTACAGTGCAATTTAGTGGGGAACCCCAGGAGAGTAGGCCCACTAAGGGCATCCTGAAAACCTCTGCCCAGTTAGGTCAGTGGGGGGGGGTACCCATTAAATCCTGGGAGCAAGGAGGAATCAGAAGACTCCTCTGAGCATTCCCAGGCTCGCAGAATCCGGGAAAACCTGGAAGATCAGACGGGCACCTCTGGGAGCAGTGCTTCTGAGTCAGAGGATGAATGGACCAGGGTTACCCGAACCAAGAAGGCCAATAAGGCAAAAGGGCCTTGCTTAAGATCAAAGCAATAAGGTGCGTCATCACTCCTTATCATAAGAACTCCAAGTATTCTGTTTGGGAACACTTGGAGCTCTTTGAGCACATGATGGAGACTTTCCATTTGAAAGACAGCAGTAGCTGCATTCAGTATGTAAAATGGACATTCTCCCCAGAATACTCCAGTTTCTTTGCAGGGCTGGAGGATCAAAATCATTCAAGATGGTCCACCTACACGGGGGCCATCTTAAAGCACTTCTCTTTTCATAGAAATCCCCAAGAGGCTCGCAAGGCAGCCTACAATTTACAATGTTGGGAGGATCAGGCCCCACAAGAATTTGTGCAGGAGTTGAAGTGTGCCTTTGCGCAGACTACCAAAAGGGTGCGCACGGATAGCAAAGAATTTGTTAATACTTTTTTCCATGCCTTGCCCAAATACATCCTGACCAAGCTAGTGAGAGATTTTCATGAGAAAAGATCACTGGACTGGGTCATTGAACAGGCCACCCGAATCTATGAGGTGCAGAAGCCCATAGAAAATAAAAATAATGCTCAGAAAAGCCCCAAACCGACCAGCACCCCTGCTGCTGCCAAGGTGGCAGAGTTAAAGGTTGCCCCCATTTTGGATTTGGAGATGGGGGGGCCTAAAAACTTGCCTGCACAGGATAATTCCAACACCAGAAGGCCCTCGGGCCAGTCACAGACAGGGAGTCAAGGAAGTAGTCCCACAAATGGGGTCCCTCACTCCCCTGACTATGTAAGTCCCCGCTACAAGGGAAACCGACCCATCCTTGGTTATGTGTGGACTCCTCCAGCCCAAGGGGGGGGGATCCAACCAAGAACCTAACCTAGGGAACTTCCCTCCTAACTTCCCCCAGGAGGGGAGAAATTCACCAAACCCTGGGCAGAACTTTTTCCCCAGGTATCCACCCAACTTCCAACCCCAAAATCATCCATCCTTCTTTCCCCACTTCCCTGAGCCCAGATCACCTAATCCAGGAGGGTGGAGGGGTACCCAAATCTTCCCAACCCGGGGTTCTACCAGATAAGGGATAGCTACCCTTCCCGGGATCAGCCCAGGGGAGAAAACAGAACCCCGTACCAGCCTGAGCGGGTTTCACAGCTCAAGCGCCAGGTCCAAAACATGGCAGAGGATCTGGGTCGCATGCTGAGGGCTCAGCAGAACCCTCAGATGAGCATGCCGGCACAGAATGCCCCAAATTCTGGACCTGGTGCTCCAGAACAATGACGGGGGCAGCACCCCGACAACCCACCGGTTCACAGGAAGGAGGCACAAGGGGAAGGGGGGTGTAAAACCTTGGAGGAAGCTTCCTTCCCCACTTGTAAACAGCCCCTGGAAACCCAGGAACCGGAATCAAAATCTCCTACCCCTGAAAGTCTGCCACCCAACGAGCAGGGGGGGTAGGAGAAACAAAGGACCCAAACAGACCCACTTTTAGGAGGAGGTACAGATCTTCCAATTTGAAGGAGAGGGGTCCTCAGAGGATCCTGGGAACAGAATCTTCTCCTTCAGAGATGGGGGAACTCCTCCCAAAGAAAAATGTGTCCCAAGAGATTCAGATCCAGACTGGGTAGATGTGCGGACTGAGCTAGCGCCGCCTATCATCCCATCCCAGAACCAACAACATCAAAATCCCCTGGTTCAAAGCCATCCTGGTGACTGCCTCCAAAAAAGGGGGGGCAGCCCAGAACCGGAACCAGGGGAACCCAAAACTTCTCCTATCTCCAGTTGCCAACTTTTTCTTTCAGATTCCCTAGACTCTCCACAGAATTCTGGCCAAATCTCTTCTCTCTCCATGCCCAAAACCAGAAAATTAGGCCACCAGTTGTCCAAAAATGTGCATTATCTGCACCCGCTTGCGGAGAAGGAGGGAAGATACTATGCCCCGGTACAAGTACAGGGGCAGGGTACCATTTTAGCACTGGTGCACACTGGATCCCAAGCTACCCTTCTGTCCAAAAAGGCCTTTGATGAACTAAATTCAGTAAGGGGGGCGAATTACCAAATCCCTCTCACCGCTCTTCTTGGACAACTTCAGAACTTTGACAGGAAGGAAATTCCCATCGAGCGGACTGCGGATTTGGACATTAAAATTGGGTGACACAAGGTGAAACACCCGGTCATAGCAGTGACCCCAGAAGGCACCCCTTGTTTACTAGGGAATGACCTCCTGAGAATGTGGTCACCCCTAATAGATTGCGTAAACAAGGTCCTCTGGACCCAGACTAGCTGACCCATAAAATTGAAACAGAGTGTCAACCATGTTAGTCTAAAAGGCACATGGTTGAACACAAATCTGACCAAGTAGAATTTCACTTCCAGAACAACCAAATTCCAGACGTGACAGTAATAGCAGTAGGACAACAGACTGGTGATGGGGGGTCCTCTCTATTTCTGAAAATCAACCTTCCTTCCAGTTTAAGGTGATATTCCACACTGGAAGGAAACACTCTGAAATTATTTACCAATCCACAATCAGACATTCCCACTCCAATAGTCCAGAAAGATGTGAAATCAGCTCAGAGCCTGGCTGTTGTTCAGCAAATTGGAGAGCAGTTGTTCATCCCTGTTCATTTAAATGATGGGAAGGCCTCTGTTCTCGCCCGCGTGTGTGTGAACAACGGTAAGAGGTTCATCAGCGAAGCCATGTTCTGCCAACTCCTAAAAGATCCTACCATTCCCACATTCAAACTGATGGACAAATGGGAAATGGATCTAGAAACACCCAATTTCAAACATCTCCTGCCAAGCAGGTGTATGCTCAAAATCTCCATTGGCAACAAGAGCATAGTCCATAATTGTTGGGTCGTACGAGACGTCACTGCCGCCTTTTACTTAGGCAGTGACATTCTCAATCGCTTTGCCATTAGTTTGGACCTAATAAACTTCAAAGCTTGGTCCCGATTAGCGGATAATCCCATGGGCTTTGATGACCAAGAGAAAGCATTTAGGTCAGCTCAATTGCTACCTTACACAGTTGAAATTCAGATTGGAGAGGAAGTCAAGAAAGGACCCGAAAATTCTCCCTGGAAGTGAAAGTTAAAAGAGGACAAAAATTGAAAAACCCTGATGCTTATATTTATCTAAATGCTTCTCTCCAACAGCAAGGGTTGGGGGTAAACCCAACACCATTAGTCAATATAGAACATGACACCATGGCAATAGAGGTGGATAACAGTGACTTAAAAAGTATCATTCTAGCCGCAGGCACCATTATTGGAATGGCGGTTGATGACCAAAATTTTTCCATTGATATAGGAAATGAACTGTTAGGACCAATCCCCAAGGACGGTTTTGACAGTGACAGCGATGACAATACAACACCAGACAGGATCTTTACCCGGAATTGGGGGAACTTCCTGGTGTACACTTCCTGCCCTTATGGTAAGGAAGATGTCACTTGTGACTTCAGGAGGGATGAGGTTATTTTTCAGGTCCATGAGGGCTGCCTTTCCCACCTGAAGCCACCAGTCCAAATCAGCACTCTGACCAGGGACTTCTCCACCCAGCTGGATGAGGCTGCTAAGATAGCGAAACCAGAAGCCTTTCCAGGCATCAGGCAGATGGTTGAAGAGAGAGTCAACCTAGCTGATGCCTGTGTGACTCTGGAGCAGAAGCAAAAGCTGAAACAAGTTTTCTTGGATTTTCAAGATCTCTTTGCGGTAGACTCATATGACTGTGGTCGCACCGACATGCACACAGCAACAATTCCCACGGACTCTGGCATGACTCCAGTGTTTGTGAAGCAATATTGCTTGCCCCTCGCATCAATGGAGTCCCTTACTGAAATAATTAAGAACCCTGAGTCCCGCGGGATAATCCGTCCAGTCCACAGCACCTTCAATAATCCGGTGCTGGGGATGTTGAAGTCAAGCGGCCAGTGGAGACTCTGCGCCGACCTTAGGGAGCTAAACAAATGGGTCCATACTTCCCGATGGCCTCTTCCCTACATTGACCAAGGGCTGGCCAAGATCCAGGGGTCACAGGAATTCACTGCAATAGACCTGACCAATGGATACTGCACTGTGCCTGTCAGTAGGGAGGACCAATACAAGCTGGCTTTTTCCTTTGGGGGCCAGCAGTACACATGGACTCAGACTCCCTTCGGATATATCAACTCCGGCAATTAATTCAACATTTTTCTGCATAAGGCCATGCCAAACCTGGGTCAAAGGGGAAATCTGGCTTATGTAGATGATGTCCTCATCAAAAGCTCAACTGTGGAGGAACATATAGCGGAGATCCATTATGTTCTGACCCAGTTGAGGGCCACTGGAGCAAAAATGTCCTTTCAGAAAGCACAGTGGTGTAGAACCCGTGTTAATTTCTTGGGGCATGAGATTACTCCTCAGGGTCTCTGTCCCCGGAAAAGAAAAGAAAGTGGAAGCACTTCAGAAACTGAAAGACCCCAGAAATCTGCGGGAACTAAGGAGCCTCCTTGGACTGACTAATTACAGCAGAAAGTTAATTGAAGGCTACGCAGAGATCACCAGACCCCTGATTCATCTTTTGATGGGGGGGTCAAGTGGGAATGGGGTCCAGAACAATCCGAGGCAGTAAGACAGCTCAAAAGAAGCCTTTCACAAGCGCCTTGCCTAGCTCACCCTGTCAGAAACAAGGAGTTCTTCCTGGAGACAGGGTTTTCTAATACATGCTTGACTGCAGTATTATACCAAAAGAATGATAAGGTCAATAAAGTAATATCCTATGCGAGTAAAACTTTATCCTCTTTGGAGGAAAAATTCAACGATTGTGAGAAGGCACTCCTGGCAAAGGTGTGGGCATTGAAGAATTACCGCCCGTTTATCCAGGGGAACACATCATAGTGGAAACTCCACACCAGCCTCTGCATTATCTCCAAAGTGACAGAATCCGGGCTGGAAATGTGAGTAATTCCTGAATTACTTCCTGGATTCTGTCAATGCAAGGCTTTCCTGTGGAGATCAGATATGGCCAAAACAAGAAGAGTCCCTTCGCGCAAGGTCTCGCTGACTTGCATGATTGTGCCAGAGAAAACTGTCTCAAGGACGAAAGTCTAAAAATCAAGGACAACATGGAGGCATACCTTAATTCCCCACACAAAGTCTTTGAAGAAGACGAGTTTGAGGGAATGCCCACTGTCTATGTGGATGGATGCTCTTACCATGTTGACAACAGCGGGGAAAAAGAACTTGTGGCCGGCATAGGGAATGCATGAGTGAAAGAGTCCCCAGAACCCTCCGCTGGATACAAGATTGGTCCCCGAAGTAGTCAAATGGCAGAGTTGATGGCAGTGCATCAAGCCATCCTCACTGCTGTCCAACATCAACTCCACGAACTGGTCATAATCACGGATTCGGATTATGTACGGAACGGGTTCATGGAGCACCTGGTTAATTGGAAAACCAGAGGCATGCTATGTGCTAATAACAAGCCCTTGAAACATGAGAAGTTAATTCAAAATATTGATGATCTGGTAACCTCGAATGGGATGACCATCTACTGGAAAAAGATCAAGGGTCATTTCAAAGTAGAGGGACCAGACAAAACTGGAAATTACTTAGCTGATCAGCTGGCCAAAACTGGGGCTATCCAGGGGGATCTAATAGAGATCGAGTCCCTGTTGGGGAAAATCCAAGTCACTGGTATCACTAGGTCCAAGACAAATGCTTACAATGATTTCTCAACTGCACAATGGAGTAAGGAGACCCCAGATGCTGATTTGATTACGGCTCAAAAAGGGGATCCAATAATTGGCAAGTTTTACTAACACATTGAGGACCCTGAGAACTTTCCCCTGACGGATACCGATTACATAGGGAAAGAGGACCTTAGAGTGTTGATGAAATGTCCAAAAATGTTCCGAATCCAAGACCGTTTGTTGGTAAGGAAATCCCAAGCTGGCCCTGATCAGTGGGTGGTTCCTACCTCATTCCGAAGCCTGGTGTTAAGTCACCCCCATGATGCGGCCACAGCCGGTCATAGGGGGTTTCATACAACACTTGAAATCTTAAGAGAGGTTGCATACTGGCCACACATGGGGCAGGACCTCAACCAATACTTGAAGGGGTGTCTTGTGTGTGCACAATTTCAGCCAACATCCCTCACACACCGTGCACCTCTCCAAAAGAGGGGGATGACACTGCCATGGTCAGATTTGCAAGTCGACTTTACAGAGCCCGTTATTCGCTCCTCTAGGGGGAATAAGTACATGTTGACGGTAACATGCTTATTTACTAAATGGGTGGAATGGCTCCCAGACCCAAACTGCAAGGCAGAAACAGCAGCTGCCCTGATGATCAATCACATCTTTTCGCATTTTGGACTACCCCAAAGGATTGAGTCAGACAGAGGTAGGCATTTGACCAGCGAAGTCATGACAAAGATGTGGGAGATACTTGGGGTTAAAATGAAGCTACATATTGCTTACCGGCTAGCCTCTAGTGGGGCAGTAGAACGTTACAACAAAACCATTGGGAGCATCTTAAAAAAGTTTGTGGCAGATTATGGGCCAGGTTGGGATATCCGATTACCTCTTCTCCTAATGTCCATCAGATCTATCCCTTCATCTGCAACTAAAATGTCACCATTTGAGCTGATGACTGGACGCAGAATGGTGCTACCCTAGCATCTGCTCTACAGGACCCAAAAGCAGACATTGATCAATGCCTCCACAACTCATGAGTATATTGAAAATTTAAGAAAACACCTTCAACATGCTTTTGCCTATGCTCAGTGAAATCTAGAAAGATCAGCCGATAGCATGAAGACCCACTATGACTTGAAGACTACTAGGAAAGAATACAATGTAGGAGACCGGGTCTATCTATACAATTTCCAAAGGAACCAGGCCAAACAGCGGAAACTTCTGCCTACCTGGAAGGGACCTTTTGAAATTGTAGACAAGATCTCACCAGTCGCCTACAAGATCCGCATCCCCAAAGGCAGTTTGGCAGAGGGGGAAGATAAGTGGGTCCATATTAATCAGTTAAAGTGTCGCCACCCTAGGCACACTCTGCAGCAACTGGAAGAGTCCTCTGGAACCCCAGAGGGGGCCGCTCCAGGTCAATAAAATTCCAACCCTAAAATATTCCAAATATAGTCTATAAAATATAATAATAAGAATGCAAAGGTCTCCTGATTTATAAAATGTATATGTTCAACCCACTACAATAATAGTGGTGGGGAAATATCTACGAATGTGTTTCTGCCTTTTGCTTTGTCATCCTAGGTGAGAAGGAGAGAGAGAGATAAACCATGGAGACTGACCAAGGAGGATGACCCTGGGACCGGGAGCAAAGATCCGAGGGGCCCGGGGTATCGCTCAATACTCCCATCAGGACTGGCGAGGAGAACCGATCGATCCACCCCTGATGGAGGAAAAGATGCTGAACTTTGCTATTTTTGTAATCCGGAGAGATGAGGCTGACATCCCAGTCTTGCGAAGTTCCATTTATGAAAAATCAACTGCCATCACAAGAGGAGGGCTTGTGGGATGTATTAACCCACGCATCCAAGCCCTGCAACAGTACTGTGCATTGCTGGCAGCAGAAACATCAGAATGGCCACTGGAAAGCATGCTGCTCACTCAAAACCATCCAAAAGGGCGCAGTAAAAATCTGAAAGATAGGCTGCCATCCACTTTTGCCTAGCTTAGTGAGCACAGGAGACCACTGCCTAAAACCACCATTGGGCCATCCACAAAGTAGCCTTGAACTTCTTGGAAAAAGCAATGCTAATTGCCAAAAGCAACACAGAGCTGTTTGGGAATTCATTTTCTTGATTTTCAAAATGTGCTAAAATCATGGCTCACAAATCACCAAAAAGATCCAACCTTCTTGTTGGGTGTTCCACATTATTCTACTGCAAAGAATCCACATCAATACAATGTCAGCAAGAATCATATGCTATCAAGCTAAATTCCCTTTTAAAGATAGACCGCTATCGAAAATGGGTGTAGTACCATTACTCGCCTCTGTCTGTCAGGTGCTGGAGATCTCTAAATTCTGACAGGAGAGCTGTGTTTCAGAAGCTAAATATGCCAAAGAAGAGAATTCCAGCAAAATGCCATATAGAGTGCTCCACAGTGATTTCATGATATATTGCTTACTTTAAGTTTGTAAAATGCATTTTTTTCATAAGGAACTCTGTTGAAATTGACTAGAAGGTAATCTGATTTAATTAAAACTTCAAGAGGCCTTCTGTCCATGGGAACTCTTCACACCTGGCCTTCCTACCAACAGGAGAGGATATCGCATGGACATGTTAATTGGAACTGTTGTGAAAGGAGGAGATTTCCCCCGCTGGCAGGAAAAAGAGACAATAGATTCTTTGAGCTGAATAGAATATGCTGATTTGGGTGTGCCTGGTCAACAACTGCTCTAGCAGGGAGGCAGGCCATGTGACCATCTGACTCACCCAGCTCTGGGGGCGGACCAGACTGGGATGTGGATTTAACATTGGTCCTAAAATATTGTAACACGCTGACAAAAATATGAAACATTGAGACAGTTCATATGAAAAATTCACTCACAATTTAAGACTAAGCTGGACGCCGGGTGACGTTCTGAGACCAAACCCCGTAATTTATGAATATTGTAGGAACAGTGTTTATGTTATGAACATAAGAACTTACAGTAATATGCCCAGAATGGATCTGCATGCATGTGTAAAATTTGGTGCAGAACCAATATTGAGAAACCCACCAAAATCACAAATAAGTTGTCATTTCTGAACTAAAGCTCCTAGGAAGATCAGAGTTGGACAAGAATACGCATTAAGTAATCTGTGATGTGTGTATGTATTATGAACAAGTTGTGCACCTTGGAAATATGTTTGTTATGAAAAATTGATTTTCTAAGTAAAAGCAAAGGGAAGTGTTCTTTCCTTAAGCCATAAACATGACACCTGATGACACAGGATGACATACTACTCTTTTCTCCAGTCAGGGGACAGGATATTCTCTGACCTATCAAATCCGTAAGGAGTTGGGCATGTAGAATCAGCCTCCACGTCCACTTTGTAAACACATAAAAAGAGACTGCCTAGGACAGATAGAACACTCACTTTTCCACTTCAACCGATTCCTGCGCAGCACCCTGCCGAAAGACTCCAGAGACCAGAACTTAGAATCCAGACTCCAGACTCCAGATCTAGAACCCACTCTAGAACCAAACTCTAGAACCTTGAAGCAGTGAGGCCTAATCCACAAGCTGAATCCTCTTCAGCAGGCCTCAGAATCTTTAGCAACCTGATTCTCGCATTCAACAGCCGGGCTGAGCTGTTCTATTCTAGCCAAGAACCCTGTGCTAGATCCGAGGTCCAGACTCAGAAAGCAGCGCTGTATCCAGAACCCATCAGACCCAGACCAGAGGCCACGTTGTGAGCAGAACCCAGTGCCTGAGACCGCCTGGTGGCGAGAGTGAAGTCCAAACCCTTGACCAGATCGGTGACAAGGCCCATTTCCCTTCCATTCCAAAACTAGGAGTAAATATCTATCTAGTCTAGAACTGTACAGAGCCAATCTCTTAATTTAAAGTAATCCTCTTCCATTCATTTCAACCTATCCAGAACTGCATTATAGAATCCAATGTTCATCCTGTTGATTTCAAATCTGTAAAGCGCCATCTGTCATTTTGAAATCTTGACTTTATTTCTGTAAATCTACCTCCACAAAAACATCTGTATCTTTTGAACCACCCGTCCTAGAAACGACATTTAACTGTCATTTTAAAGCTAAGATCCTAAGCTTTCCAATGAACACAAAACGACATTCCAATTGTAATCGTGATTTACGCACGCAGAAACATTTCCACGAATTGCTATTTAGCTCCATTTCACCACTTGTAAAAATAGCTGCTACTTGCTTTCCACTGCTGAATTTCGTTTCCAATTTGATAATCATTCATGAATCATATCTAGTGTTGACCTGAACCAATCCAAAGTAACTATCACTTATCCTGAATATCCTTTGGTGAATTAAAATCATTTTAGCATATTTTCCCATCCATTGCAATCACTTTCCAAAGCATTTTGACCTGTGTTTTGAAATCATACCTGTTTTCTCTAAATTTGCTGGGGGAACTGGAATTGAACTGCATTCTTGATTGTATTCCTGAAACCTGTGTGCCCTCATTTCCATCTCTTCATATTGCATAGGGGGGAGTGAGTAGTCACAGGGGAAAAAGTGACCATATTATATTTTGATTGAAATCATATCAAGGTTTATTTCTGTGTTGCATTCGTTCCCATTATTGCATTTCCTTGAGTTACATAAGGTATTCTCTGATACAGTATCCTTCATCTCCATACTCCATAAGTGATTAAAGAGATTGTTCTTTTTGTAATATTATCCATTGTTGATTACCGTCTATATTCATAAGTGTGCTATTCAAATATTATTTTATTCATAAAAGTGTGATCGATATATTGTTTAATTCTTCAAATAAATCCTTTAATTTGCAAACCAAACCTACTTCATGGCTCAGTGATGTCAGGGGGATTCAAAGAGAGGGGTGTTATATAAGGGTTCATCATCCAGATTTAACAAACTTCGACATAAAAATATATAAATAAGGGCTTCAATTGAGCATCCCATCCTAAGCACTGACTTAGTTTGATTGCTGGATTGAAGTACTTATAAGTGAGCGAGGGAGAGGGACCCACAGAGCAGCACTGAGAGAGCAATAGAACACAGCAAGATAGCAGCTGACCCAAAGCATTTGAAACCCAGAGTTTGTTGGAACTTTCATTTTGTTCAAAGTTACAGCTATGGAACAGTTCAGAGCATCCAAAGAAGAGGAAGAGTAATGGACAGGAAGTGACATGTGGGCAGGGCAAGGACTGTCACGGACTACAGAGATGCAGAGAAGAGAGGGAAATGCAGTTAAAAACAACAAAAAAAAGGAAAATGAGTGTTACTGATAATTTTCTGTTATTTTTCGGTTATTTTGTTGAAACTGCTGAAGAGTAGTAATGAAGAAGTTGAAGCTTAATGCTCGCCTCCTGTCTTTAATAGAATCAGGATTTCCAGCACTGTGTGCAGGGGTAATCTTCATTAACATCAATGCTTTTAGTTTTGGTATCCCGGGTGTAGGAGAAGGGCTTCCCTACTGCTTCCGCCACAGAGGCATCAATTCATTCCACAACTTTCCCTCTCCAGTCACCATTCCCCTTTGTGTTACTTCGAAGAAGGCCTGCTCCTGTGATGAAAGTGGAGGGTTCTGAGTAGTATGTCCTGCCCTAGTCACTTCCAGACTTGCTTCACTGCTTCAGTGTTGAGATATCCTTGTCTCAGGAGGACAGTTTAGGGGCAACATACTCACATTGGAAGCAAGAGGACACGGAGCAACACAGGTTCGATCCCCGGGTCCGCGCTTAGAAACATCTGGGTATTAAGCTCGTTATAAATAACCTATCATATCATATCAAAGTTTGCATAGTATTTTCAGAAAGAAGCTTATCACCTTTGTATATGAAAGATTTGTGCTGCCCCTCCCATCAGCAAGTTTAGCAGGCTTCAAACTGGGGTGCCAACAGGATGTCGATAGGCATGGCTAAGCGTTGTTCGGTGCTTTTCTCTAGCACCAGGGACAAGCAAGGCAACTTTAAAAAATGCCGGGACAGCTTTACAGTGTGTGCTGCCCCCAATGCACCCTCCAAAAGCAACCATGTGCCGTACTTCAGCTATCGCCTGCCCAAACAATCATTATAAATAAATCCTTGCAAAATATCGGCATTTCTTGCACCATCTACATAAGGGAACAGAGTACTTACCTGTTCAGTGGAGAGAAGATAAGAGGATGTATGATGTAATGAGAGAGCTTTAAGAACCAAGGAGACTGGGGATTGTTCAAGGACAGAAGGAAAAAGGGATTGATGGAGTGGAGTTTTGAAAAACGTTATCCTTTTTCACTTTTCTTACTGTTATGAATTAAGTAGAAAGGAGATGCTACATAATAAAAAAAAAGCCTATGCATCATTCTGTAGAATCCTGTTTATTGTCTGAGAAGTTAGCAAATAGGACAGACTGGAGCCAGGGCAATTTAGAGGAATGTTTGAGCTATGGCCAAAGACACGTTTTGGGGTCCAACCGAGCCAAAAAATTAGGACTTCAGAATATCACAATCCAAAGCTTGATATGCTGTCTCAGCAGCGATCAATATAAGCACAGGAGCTTCCTTGAAGAAGCCTGATCCCCCACACCTTCATCCATGCTGAAATGAGAAAAACAAACAAGTGTCATTTCAAGGGCAACATGATCAGTCCATGATGTGGGTACTCAGGTTCTAGCAGTCCCAGGCACGGCATCCTAGCACCTCAGGCACACAAGGCTCCCGTGCGACACAAATGCCTCTATGTTCTCGACACAGAACACCTAGAAATAAACCAGCACACAGAGCTCAGGTTACTTCCGGTCTTCATGCCTCAACACACCAGCCAATATAGCTTGCCTGTTCCCTCTCTCCCCACTAACCTAAATCACCCCCATCTTTTCAGATGCAGCAAAGTGCCCAGAGACCATGCAAGTGGCTGGGTGTGCCTCATAAATCCCAACAACTTAACATAGGAACAGGTCACATTTTAACAATAACAGCCACTAGAAAGGTATGAGAGATGTAGTATAAATGCAAGTCACAGATCATTAGCTGTATAAAATAGGTAAACATACCCCAGCACAGCCACAGAACTGAGATCAGTGGACTCACAGAATATGAAAGTGCTCAATCATGGATACAGATGACAGACTGGAAGAAATGAGAAAGGTACACATATCATGGATATTGGACACCAATTAGATGCTAGCAAGACGGTGAACGTATCCGAACATAAAGTTTTCAAGTGGTGTTGACATGAGTGTGCAAAGGAAAAAATAACTTTGTTGTGTGTGATGTAGCAATGGTGACTATTATTATATGTTTTTTGATATTTGATATTATGTGTCAACTAGTTCACATAACTATGTTAGATATAGAAACATGGAAACCAAATAAATTAAAACAGATTTGTGCAAATCAAATCAATTCAATCCACACCATGCAACACCTAATTATTAGAGCAATTCTCCAATGTTATTTTTTCAACCTGTAGGGCCTTATACAGAGCAATAATTAGGGGTATGTTGCAAGAATTTTGACAAATGATCCAGAAACTATGTTCACCTATCCCCTAAAATCTGAAAACAAAACGGGTCAGCAATTTCTCATATATCGAATTCACATTTTGGCATGCGGTCAAAACCTGTCTAGCAGTTTCCAGCACCAATGGCTCCCTACACATACAGATACAGGATTCCTTGGGAATACCCCGTTGGGGGCCTAAGGTGGGCGACATTGGCAAATGATCCGGTCCAAGCAGGAGATAAAACCTACGAACAGAGAAGGCGGGCACTTCATAAGATAAGTTTGTGGAGACAGGAATGGATTATTCAATTCATAGTGTTTCTGGTATCTCTTTCACTTTTCTAAATAGGGGCAATTGGCAATCCAATCCCAGACTCTAACTTTGGCAGCCAATTATTCATTTAATTCAGAAACATATAAATACCAGTCAGGAGACCAATCAATATCTTCAATGAAATCCAGAGATAGTTTAACCCACTCGTGTAGCTCTTCACTACTTTCCTTGCTACGTGTGGCACTCCACATCAAACTCAATAAAGGGTACCTTGGATCTTTCCGGGCCTTAATCAATAAAGTATAGCCTGTTAAGCAATGGATGTGATTTGTTTAAGAAGTGTTTCATAAAACTAAATCACTCTTAGAGGCTGAACATTTTGAAATATTTAGGGATTGGATAACTTGACAGGTTGGGCACCAAGGCTTGAAGTGAGTTGTCCAGGATCACACCCTTTGGTTACGAGGTGAAGCTTGAATTTGGGCTAAATCTGCAATGTCTGAACTTGACCACATTGTTCCCCATTTCTTTTGTTAGAGCGAGGGGCAACTATATACCCCTTGCTACACTACATGGTACGACGTTCATCCATTGGCCATTTATTTTTCGTGACACTTTTTGCGGACACTTTTTTGCTGAAAAAATAATCGAAAAATTTGGAGGGGGGGTGTAAGGGCATACAAGGGGTAGGGAGGAGTGGGGTATAGGGAATGTCCGATAGGGGAGGGTGGTTTGGGGGGACCCACCCCAAATTTTAAAAAAGAAAGTATTTGATGCATTTTTTCAGCAATTCATTTCGGCCAAGGAATCCGCAGAAAAAAAACTGGGGATGAAAGAACATAGAACCGTAATACATTTACATTATGTAAATGTTTGACTTTCGTTAACTAAAACAACGCCCCCTGCTTTGCAGATCAGACTTGGGAAGCACTCAAGACTTTACAGAATCTTGTTATGCAAAAGGAGAATGATTCTAGTTGTCTTTTCTAATCATCGGGGAAGGTATTCAAGTACCAGAATACTAATTCATATGACCCATATTAAATTCTCACATGGCATCTTAACACTTTTTAAAAAGCTCGAAGTGCACCCAGCACACAGACATATGGATTGTTTTTCATGATGTGCAGAAGAGCATTTGAACATGTACAAAAAGGCAGACAGTTTCTTTGGGTCAGATGAGTTGTCTTCACAATAAGACGGCCAGTTGCCTAAGACACTTGGTCACTCCTGAGGCCAATTCTATTGGCAGAGGGGAGCTAAACAAGACCACTTTACCATACCCACCACTTCTGTGTAAGACCTCTTCCTCTCAGCTGGCCTTTACTTAAAGAAGGAGCAGGCAATGGACTTAAGAAGGCCTTCAAAGGAATCAGATTATTTTTTTATTTATTTCAGATTTATAGAGTGCACTAGCAGCCCGGAGGCATCGAGGCCATGTTACATGAATGTGTCTTCGTTACATGGAAGATACATTGCTACAGGTCAGTGTAGCAGTATTCTGATGTAAAAGCATTTTACAGTATTGTGGTTACAAGAAGCAAATACAGGTGCCCTCAGCACAGTGAGAACTCAGTCAACCCTTCAAGGCAGCAACGTACTAGACGAGTCAGGAACAGCTCATCACAGTGTCCGTTTAACCACATTTTCTTGTGCCATTCATTTGGTGAGTAAGTGCCCCATACCCCTTCTATTTCACACCCCTCCTCCACTACCCTAAAACGCAATCTAAAGCATACTCTCTTATCCCAAGCCCCCTGTCCCCCAATAAATGCAGCAAAACACGATGAAACAGACATGGTGAGCTGGGCAGGTACCGATGTGTCCAGGATCACTGTGTCGTCTGGTGGCAAAGCTGGGCTATGAGCCTCAACACTTTCATTCCAGAGTCTCAAACATGGCTGCCTAATCACCTGTACTGACTAACACGTAATGCTCATCATCGGGCTGGATACGCGTTTTGCAACCCTCTGGGGTGGAACCAATCTCTAGACCTGCGCCATATTGAGGTCATCTTAGTTTATATAGCTAGCTCTGTCTAGCTCTGGTTCTTAATTTTGCAGCACAGGAAGTATTACTGACATCAAAGTAAATATACATTCAAGTTTATCAACCTCAGAGAGAGAAACGACCGAGTCGACCGAGCTGGAATCTGGGACTGAGATATGTATACAAATATAGAACTCTGCAACGAGTGCTTAACACAGCGAGCTATTTTCTGAACCATAGTGACACTCACTAATAGCTAATTCAACTTCGGTTATTACACATTCAATGGATTCCCCACAGAAGGGTAAAAACCCTACACGACTAGTGAACCCACAATCTGTGTACAACAGTCAACATTCGACTCCAACATTCCGTGTGTTCTCATTCTGCTCGATCTCTCTTCTGCCTTTGACACTGTCAACCATGCCATCCTGCTCAACCGTCTCCGTGATAACTTGGGTATCACTGGTCAGGCTCTGGCGTGGCTGACCTCTTTCCTTTCCAATCGACCCTCCCAGGTCCAACTTGGGTCCTTCCTCTCTGACATCTTTTTCTCCACCTGTGGTGTTCCCCAGGGATCTAATCTCTCTCCCTGGCTGTTCAACCAATATCTGGCACTCCTTGCCCACCACATCGCCGCTCTCTGCCCCAACTTTCAGTGCTATGCGGACGATACCCAGCTCATTTTCAGGCTACCCTCGGCCTCCTCCTCTCCTTCCCTCATCTCTGACTGTCTTGTCTGCTATCCAGGAATGGTGTGCCGCCAATGACCTCTGCCTTAATGCCAGTAAGACTGAGCTTCTACTCATCGGCACACCCACTCCCTCCTTCCCTGCAGCTCTCTGGCCACCCTCTCTTGGCCCTCTTCCTGCTCCTACCTGCAAGGCAAAAAACCTCGGGGTCATTTTCGACTCCACACTCTCCTTCTCTCCTCATATATCTGACGTCTCTAAGAAGTCACACTACCATCTGCACCTCCTCAGAGGTATTCTTCCCTTCCTCTCCTTCCCCCAGAAGCTCACTGTCTCCCGAGCCCTGGTTCCCTCGAAGCTGGACTACCGTAACAGCCTCTATCTTAATCTGCCTGCCTCCACTCTCGGCCCTCTGCAACTCATCCAGAACAGAACTGCGAGACTTGTCCTTGGCCTCAAGCCCTGGGACCGTATTTCTCCAGGACTGAAATCTCTACACTGGCTCCCAGTGGCTGCGAGGATTAAGTTCAAAACCTTCTGCATTGTCCACAAGGCCTTCTGGGGCCTGGGGCCTAAATACCTTCAACTCTCTCTTCCTAAATATCTTCCTTCCCGAGCCCTTCACTCATCCGTCTCCAACTCCCTCAGGGTCAGCCGCTTCTCGAAGCAACGAGCTGGGGGTAGATCTCTCTCCGCGGCAGGGGCCTCCCTCTGGAACAACCTTCCTGCCTCCCTGAAACTTGAGGAGAACCATCTCTGGTTCCGGAAGCACCTCAAAACCTTCCTCTTTGCTTCTGCTTTCTCTCTCCCTCCACCTTGCTAAATTCTTCATTGAAACTGCACTGAACCTGCACCTGGGCCACTCTCACCGACCTCGGTCCTTGGCCCAGCCACTCTCCACTTGCACTCCCTCCCTAGCAACCCCTGCACTGCGGGACTGTCTCTGTATCCCCACAGCCCCCCCCCTTCCCAGCACTCGTCTGCACTTACCTTGCACTTGCCACCAGCTGGCCCTATTTATTTATTTCATTCTACTTACTTTGTACTGCACTTCCCCCCCTTCCCTTGCATTTTTCCCTTCCCCTACCCCTGCACTTGCGCGGTCTGAATGACACCTGGCCTAGTAGGATTGTTGTCTGTCTCCCCTTGTCCCCCCCCCCTGCCTCACGCCTTGAAACACTTGTGTATAGGCGCGTTACAAATGCCATATCATATCTTATCATATCATATCATTATCAACAAAGAACGCATTTCAGAACATATGTGTTAACAAGAGCCAGGCAGTAAACTGAGACCGTCAGCAGGAACCCCTCCCAAGTTGGGGGCCACTTTGGCCCTCCCGTGAATTTGTCCAGTCTGCAGGGAATAAAGCGAATGAAAGTGTCGTGTTTCATTTGGATGTGTTTAGTAGGGAACCCATTGAGAGAGTTGTTTGCTGCAATATGGGATATGAGAGAAACACTACAGCAGTCCCTGCGGGTAAAGGTGCGCGGGAAAAGGAGACATTCGCGTTGAAAGGTCCATGCGCCGAAGTCCTCTGTTAATGTCACGACGTAAAACGTGACCTGAGAGACCGCCTCATTCCTTCTCAGTCCTGGCCCCAAGTTTGAAAGATGAAGTGTCACTAATAAATCAAGTGTCCCCCGAAATACCCCGGACAGCCTCCTGCCCCAGGCTGCGTTCTGTGAGCTCTGTTCCCGATGTGGCTTCTGCAGGTGTGTGCCAGGATGATGGATGGCACGGCAGTGGCCAGAAGGACACCTTCGCCAAAAGCGGAAGAAGATGAGGCTGTTATTCTAGTCTCCGGATATCTGCAGAGCCTGCCAGGCACGGAGACCAGGCACAGCGAGGAAAGGGAACATGTTTACTAAGAAAATGGCTGCGCGCCCAGATCCGACAATCTATTATCTATCTATCTATCTATCTATCTATCTATCTATCTATCTATCTATCTATCTATCTATCTATCTATCTATCTATCTATCTGTCTGTCTATCTATCTATCTATCTATCTATCTATCTATCTATCTATCTATCTATCACTTCCTATCTATCTCTCTAGCTGTCTATCTCTATGCCTATCTATCTATCTATCTATCTATCTATCTATCTATCTATCTATCTATCTATCTCTCTCTCTCTCCATCTCTCTCTCTGTATATCTCTCTATTTATGATATGGTATGATATGATATGGCATTTGTAACGTGCCTATACACAAGTGTTTCAAGGCGCGACGAGGCAGGGAGGTGGGACAAAGGGAAGATAGACAACGATCCTACTAGGCCAGGTGTCATTCAGATCGCGTAAGTGCATGGGCAGAGGGGGAAGGGGAAATGCAAGGGGAAAGGGAGAGGGGAAATTGCAGTACAGGGGCAGTAGAATAAACAGGATAAATAATAAGGGCCAGCTGGTGGCAAGTGCAGGGTAAGTGCAGACAAGTGCTGGGGGGGGGGCTGTAGGGATATCTATCTATCTATCTATCTATCTATCTATCTATCTATCTATCTATCTATCTATCTATCTATCTATCTATGTATCTAGCTATCTATGTATCTACCTATCTATCTCTCCATCTCTCTATGTATCTATCTCTCTAGCTCTATCTAATCTATCTATCTATCTATCTATCTATCTATCTATCTATCTACCTGTCTGTCTATCTATCCATCTATCTCTCTATCTTCCTACCTACCTACCTATCTACCTATCTATATATCTATATCTCCAGCTCTCTATGTATATATCTCTCTATTTATCTATTCATGTATCTCTCTATCACTTTCTATCTATCTCTCTAGCTGTCTATCTCTATGGCTATCTATCTATCTATCTATCTATCTATCTATCTATCTATCTATCTATCTATCTATCTATCTATCTATCTATCTCACTATCCATCTATCTATCTCTCTCTCTCTCTCTCTCTCTATTCCTCTATCTCTATCTATTTAGCTCTCTATCCCTCTATCCATCTATCTATCTATATATGATATGATATGATATGATATGATATGGCATTTATAACGTGCCTATACACACGTGTTTCGAGGCGTGACGAGGCAGGGGAGGGGGAACAGCGGGGAGACAGATAACGATCCTACTAGGCCAGGTGTTATTCAGATCGTGCAAGTGCATGGGACGGGGGAAGGGGGAAAGTGCAGTACAAGGGATAATAGAACAAATACAAATAAATAAAGATAGGCCAGGAGGTGGCAAGTGCAAGCGTAAGTGCAGACAGCAGTTGTCAAGTGCTGGAGGTGGGACTGTAGGGATACAGAACTGTCCCCACGGGCAGGGATTGCCAGGAAGGCAGTGCAGGTGTATGTGACTGGCAGGGGAGGGACCTGGGCCCACGTCAACAGGGTGGTCAGGTAACCAATGCAGTTTAGGTTTCAGTCAGGAGGTCCGCAGGGGAGAGGGGTAGAGAAAGCATAAGCAAAGAGAAAGGTTTTGAGGTGCTTCCGGAACCAGAGATGATTCTCCTCGAGTTTCAGGGAGGCAGGGAGGCTGTTCTAGAGGAAGGCCTCAGTCGAAGAAAGATCTACCACCAACTTGTTGCTTGGAGAAGTGACTGACCCTGAGGGAGTTGGAGGTGGATGAGCGAAGAGCTCGAGAAGGAAGATATTTAGGAAAAAAGAGTTGGAGGTATTGAGGCCCCAGGCCCCAGAAGGCTTTGTGGAGAATGCAGAGGGTTTTGAGCTTAATCCTTGCAGCCACTGGGAGCTAGTGAAGAGATTTCAGTCCTGGAGAGATACGATCCCTGGGCTTGAGGCCAGGACAAGTCTTGCAGTCCTTTTCTGGATGACTTGCAGAGGGCAGAGAGTGGATGTAGGCAGATTTAGAAAGAGGCTGATGCAATAGTCCAACCTAGAGAGAACCAAAGCTCTGCAGACAGTGAGCTTCTGGGGAAGGAGAGGAAAGGAAGAGTACCTCTCAGGAGGTGCAGTCGATAGTGTGACTTCTTAGAGACATCAGAGATGTGAGGAACAAAGGAGAGTGTAGAGTCGAAGAAAACCCCAAGGTTTTTAGCCTCATAGGTGGGAGCAGGAAGAGGGCCAAGAGAGGCAGGCCAGAGTGTGACAGAAAAGGAGGGGTCGGGTGTGCCAATGAGCAGATCCGCAATCTTACTGGCATTAAGGTAGAGGTCATTGGCGGCACACCACTCCTGGATAGCACTCAGACAGTCAGAGATGACAGAGGGTGAAGAGGTGGCTGAGGGTAGCCTGAAAATTAGCTGAGTGTCATCCGCATAGCACTAGAAGTTGGGGCAGATTGCAGCATTATGGTGGGGAAGAAGTGCTAGGTATTGGTTGAACAGCCAGGGAGAGAGGTTAGACCCCTGGGGGACACCACAGGTAGAGATAGAGATAGAGGAAAGGAAGGAGCCAAGTTTGACCTGGGAGGGTCGGTCAGAAAGGAAAGAAGTTAGCCATGCCAGGGCCTGACCGGTGATCCCCAGGTTATCATGGAGATGGTTGAGCAGGATGGCATGGTTGACCGTGTCAAAGCCAGAGGAGAGATCAAGTAAGATGAAGACACAGGAGGTGTTGGAATCAAGGTTGGAGAGCAGATCTTCACTGATGTTCAGGAGAGCAGTATCCGTGCTTCTGGCAGCTCTGACGCCAGACTGATGGTCATGGAGACAACCAACAGATTTGGTGTGAAGATTGAGCTGGGAGATAGCCAGCTTTTCCAAGAGTTTGCCCAAAAAAGGAGTGATAGAGATTGGGTGATAATAAGCCAGGCAGGACGGATCAGCAGAGGGTTTTTTAAGAAGAGGGTGCACAAGAGAGTGCTTCAGGGGTGAAGGGAAGACTCACGGTGGTGAAGAAATGGTTGCAGAAGTCAGCCAGGGCAGGAGCCAGGGAGTCGATGTGGTCCTTGATGGTTTTGAGGAACAGGGGTGGACCTGTTTTGACGAGACCTTCATAGATCGGACCTGTCTAGAAACCTTGTCTGGGGAGAACAGGGGAAAGGCAGAAAAGGAGGGAGGGGAGGTGGTCGTGGAAGGGCCAGTGTGTGAGTAGGGAGTGGAGGGAGGAGGGGGTGAGGAAGAGAGAGAGGACAGGATGTCCTGAGTTTTTGAGATGAAGTGAGAAGTCAGGGCCATGCAGAGGGCCTTGGAGGGGACAGGAGAGGTAGAGACTGCAGGAGGATTGGCCAGCTCCTTGCAGATTTTAAAAAAGTTCAGCCGAGTTGTTAGATGCCGCTGAGACACGGGCTTGGATGTGGGCTCTCTTCTTAGTGCAGACAGAGAGCCGGTATTGCCTTTGGAGCAAGCGGCAGGCCAGTTTGTCTGAGGATGTACATGAAGCACGCAATTTCCTCTCGGCCACCCTGCACTTGCGTTTAAAGTGACGAGGTCAGAGTCGTACCAAGAGTTGTAGTTGACTTTGGGCTTCAGGCGGATCCTAATGACAGGGGAAAGGGAATCAAGAGTTTCCGATATAGCTGAGTGGAGCATGGACAGGGTTGTGTCAGGATGAGAGTCAGCCACAGGGGGAAGAGGGGATGAGAAAGTGGGGCGAAAGCCTCAACTGACATGCGCTTCATGGGTCGGATGACCGAGAAGGTGGGTGGCAGTGATGGAATTGGCCTGACCTGATGGGTAGAGAGGGAGAACTGGGAGGAAAGGAGGAACTGATCACTCCAGGAGAGAGGAGTGGTCAGAGGGACAGAAAGGGGAAGGTCTGAGGAGATCAGAGCATCCAGAGTGTGCCTGCAGAGTGAGTCCAGCGTGAGGGGAGAATAGAGAGTGAGAGAGAGTCACAGAGGTCGTGAAAGAGTCCAGTGGAAGGGCAGGAGGCATCCAGGTGTATGTTGAAGTCTCCAAGAAGGAGTTGAGTGGTTGAGACAAGGAGTACAGAGGAAAGGTCCGCCCACTCAGAGAGGAAGGAGGAGATCTGACCAGGTCGTTGATAGATAGCCACAGTAAGAGAGTGGCTAGGAGAGAGAGAGCCTGCAGACGAGGCATTCGAAAGAGGAGTAGGCTTGCTATCTATCTATCTATCTATCTATCTATCTATCTATCTATCTATCTATCTATCTATCTATCTATCTATCTATCTATCTATCTATCTATATCACATTCATAAAGCGCAAAACTTTAACTAGAGGCATCAGGGAACTGAACAAATTAAAATCATTCAGGGATATCAGAGAACAATTGCAATCACCTTCAAACTGTGCTTTCAAGAATTGGAAGAAAAGTGAGGTCACATTATCAGTCTGGTATTCTATATTCTTTGCTGTGGTGCTATAAAGCGGCAACAATTGGCGAGCTGCACTGATCATAGCACAGGCGGGGTCATTTGACAAGAGCCGGAGTGGGAAAGAAAGCTGTACAAGGAAGGCATAATGCTGTTATGCCTTCCTTACCTCTCTTGCCCATTTGAATTTGTTGTTAAGTTAGAGAAGGGGGGCGTAGTGGAGTTAAGACCTCTGCTATGCCTTTGTCCTCAGTCTGGAAAGTACATTTGATAGACGCCTGAATGACATTTTCATGGAGGTGTAAAAGAAATGGATTCCTATGGAATCCGCCTAGGTCTGGCACCTGCCGAAGACAAGGTGGATTCCATCGGAATCCTTGACAAGCGGTGGAGTAAAACGAAAGAGTAAATGTGATTTCGCCTTGCTTTACTCTTTTTCTCTCGCCCTCCACCTTCTGAAGGTTTCAAATTGCTTGCAGGGGACGTAACAGCACGTATGTAGGGGCTGATGGTTTGAATAAACAGCACAAAGGTCTCGTGCACGGCACTCATTAACTCGAGAACAAAACGGCAGTGTCTCAATGAAATTGGGTTGAACATTAATGGGAGGTCACTGATGCCAGCATGCATACATAACGCAACAATGAACATAGTTGAGTTTCTCTGGGTGGTTCAGCCACATGGCGAGTACTGATCTGAAAATGGCCCCCCCTCCCTCCTCGATGATCCCCCCGACAAGTGCATGGTGAAATGGGTCGAGTGAGAGGAAGAGTGTTAGGAAAGCAGAGAAATAAAACAGGAGCAAGAATCTAAAGTGATTTCATATATAATTTGATCAGGGCTTTTAGAAGCATTGGGTTATAACAAAACAAATGTGCTTAATTTTAATAGGATGTAAATGTAGAGAAACAGACGTACAGGTCATCTATAGAGCCCACCCGCTCACCTCTGTCATACTGGAAGAACAGTGAGAGAACAGTGTGCATGGCACCTGGTATCATCCCAATACCACATCAAAGGTACGAGAGACGTTATGAGCTCAGACAACCATATTGAGCGAACCTTCGTACGGATGCATTAGACATGACCCTGCAGACAGCATTGGATATAGAAAAACTATAGGTCAATTCTGAATGAAGAGAAGTGATGTCAGGAAGAGAGAAGATAAATAGACTGACTAAATCTGGTGATTGGAGATCTAAGGAATGAATATGTGACTAAAGTGACAAAGTAAACATATATGCGAATATTAACAACATATACACGTAGTAGATAAATGAAAAGAGATGCCGTTTATGTATATATGCAGAAACGCCAAGGTAGACGAGACAACGTGGAAGCTTGCTGATGTAGGAAATATAACGCGAGTTAAGCAGCCATGTTGAGAAAATGGACGTCAGTATCATCTAATAGTAAACGAGAAGCCTTCGAGGAGAGAGACAAAGGCTGCAGAGCTGACAGGCACTGGAATACAGATTTGTGCAAGAACAAAGGGTATTTGATTGCCTCTGGATCAAGGATGCCGCAGTAAGAAGCAACTGCAAGGAACTAAAGGAGCTGAAGTGGATAAGTCATGTACGTAAAACAATTTTCTCTCAGATTAAATAAAAGAGTGAATAATTATGAGTGCCAAGTATTGAACAATCAAAGATGCAGAAAGCACATGTAAGACAGAGCAACCAAGTATCTAGAAGCCTAAAGATTAGCCCCCAATCAAATAGCATTAAATAGAAGGAAACAATTGACAAAATCATGGTCTCCTCACACATGGTGTGAAACCAGAAAACAAGGCCTATGCATAAATCTCCGGTCGAAGATAGCAAAAGTTCCAGAGAATCGAACAGTCAACAAGGTCAACTACAAAAAAGAAGCCTTGTTTTATGGCCTTACTGATGACAGATGGTATGATAAGTAGCTAAGAAAGGCAGTTGTCTGATGTTGTTGCTTGCACCTGGGTTTTGGTGCTCACATGCTGCTAACATGCCGAATGTCCAAGGTTGGAAGAGAGTGACAACCAATCATGTGGGCCTATGTAATGGTGGAACATAAATCATTGCAGAAGTCTATCTGCTGCTTGTATTATGCAATTATCTCTATTTGACGTAGTCAGAGGTTGTTCAAAGTGTGCCTACCAAATAAGGGGCAAACAGTGATGATACTAATACTTATGTAGACTATGGGTATATATGTTCCGTTATATATGTTCCCTTAGTAATCCCTGCGCCTGATAGGTTTTTTACTGTTTGTCATCATCGAGCAGACAAGTGAGGGAGCCACCACGATCGACCCGACGGCACCCATTATTGACACCTGACAAATAGAAACATCTTCTCCTCGCTTTCTTATTTATAATCTGTGCATGAGATAATAGTTGCACAGTGTTTGGAGGATTTTATGATACTATTTGCATCGCCTGGAAGGATTTGGCTACACGCCACCATTGCCTGCAACGTGGCTAATGGCCGCCATCTTTTTACTGCGATCCCCACATTACCAGGCCTAACCACCTTTCCTGGACGTGGATTGGTTCAGAGCCGCTATTTCCGCCTCCACCCCCCACCGATAGGCGGAAGCCGGAGTGCGGACGAAGCGCCGCGGCAGAAGGGCCATGCAAAAGAGCCTGTCTGTGCCTGTCCGTGAGGGCCCGCCTGTCGACCAGTCCTGCTGTCCAGCTGTTTCCTACGCCATAAACTACCCGTGACCGACGAGGTCTACACTATACTGTGTTCGATTCAGGTACTGTCATGTCCGTTATCCACACGCTTTATGGATCACTGTGATCGCTGATCGTAGCGCACTGACCACCCCCTAACGCTACCGCACCACGTGTGAGCCTATGCCAAGTATCAACTCAGGCATTAACAATGTCCACGCCACCTGCATAAGCCTCAATATTTGCACAATGTTGATTGCCCATAAATTTGGCTATATGGGTAGCTGTGTGAAGCTGCCGTTTGCTCTGCATTCCACAGCCTGTTTAGCCCAGTCACTGCCAATCTAGCTATTTAACATCAAAACCCGATTTTCATAATACAGTTATAGCACGTAACCAGCCTCAGCAACAGGCATCTATCCAGCTATATATACCCTAACCACTATTGAGCGTCTGCATCTGGCACATCCCAAATCGAACCTACTTACTCTGCACACTCCTAGCTAATCTGTATTTACCTACTGTCTTGCATTGCCTACTGCCTTCCTGTTTATTTAAACCTGCCTTTTTGCACAATCCTAGCCAAATCGAATCTGCCTACTGCTATGCACATCCTGTTTATTTAAACCTGCCTCTTTGCACAATCCTAGCCAAATCGAATCTGCCTACTGTTATGCACACCCTGTTTATTTAAACCTACCTCTTTGCACAATCCTAGCCAAATCGAATCTGCCTACTGTTATGCACTTCCTGTTTATTTAAACCTGCCTTTTTGCACAATCCTAGCCAAATCAAATCCACCTACTTCTACTGAGCAACTGAATGTCCATGCACATGCACTTACTCTCCAGTCTCTCTCAACTATTACCCCCTGATCTACCCACCGATTGCCAACCTGTATACAACTACACCATCCACTTGCCAGTATAGTCACACCTCACCCCTTAGATAGCTAGACAACCAGACTACGTCATGTGGCTGCTGCCACCGGTCTGTCATCACATCTCTTACCTGGTCACCCTTGGGTACCTAACTGTTACCTACTGCATCCCCCTACTAGCATTGCCAAGACAGACCGCTACTACCCCTCCATACACCCCAGAATCATGTCTCACAGCACTAACTTCCCAGCTAACCCATTCCTCAATGACCCAGCCTTGTGGCTTCAACACTTTTCCACCAAACCTACACCCAATCAACCATGCACTCTCCAGTCTAGGAATCTCAGACTCCGATCTAGACTGCCCCGTGCTCCATGTGCTCAGCGCAGCTGCACTAACACTACACAGTCCACCAAACAGATGACACCTCAACTCCCCACCGCTATTAAAGAACTCAAGGGTGCCCTCATCGACGCCAGATCCATCACGGCCCATGCGCTGGATATTACTGACCTAATCACCGTCCATAACCTTGACTTTATCGCTATTACTGAAACCTGGCTTCACACAGCCTCCGGCCCACTCCTCGCCCTCGCCATCCCGAATGGTTACACCATCAACAGAATTGACCGACAGTCATCCTCATCTAAAGGAAGTGGAGTCGCATTCATACATAGAGACAACATCACTATGAGAACCATCCCTAGCACTCAATTTAGCTCTGCAGAATCGCTATCGGTGAAACTCACCCTCTCTCCAACTAACACGGCATCCACACACCTCATTTACAGACCTCCAGGACCACTTGGCTCCTTCACACATGACATCACGTCCATCTTGACTGACAACACTAAACCCAACTCTCAGGTGATGCTACTAGGTGACCTTAACCTCGGCCTAACTGATATTAAAGACCACATGGCCACTGAGGTCATTACCACTCTTGCCAACCTAGGCTTCCAGTAGCGCATCCTTGAACCTACCCATAACAAGGGCAGAACGCTCGACTGGATTGCCAATCTCAATTGCAGCATCTCGATAAGTTCCAACCATGCCTGTGCCTGGTCAGATCACCACATCATCATCTTCCATCTACCAGCCACCAACCCTGATTCCAAACCCATTATAGCCCCTGCTATTCCTACCAGGAATAAAAAAGACATTACCAGGGACAAATTACTCCCGCTCATCCTCCCCATTCTCAATAATTGTGCATCTCGGCACAAAGACCCTACTATCCTAGTAGACACCTTCAACCAAACACTGCTTAGAGCTATCAATACTATAGCTCTGCTTAAACTTCGGAAAACCAAACAATGAGCCCATCTGAACTCTTGGTTCACCCCACAGTTTAGAGTCCTGCGTAAAGAAAAGTGCAAAGCTGAAACTCTTTGGAAAAGTCACCCATGCAAATCTAACAAAGACTGCCTTGTTATCACCTCCCTTAATTATAAGGAAGATATCTTGCACGCCAAAAAAGAAACATACAATCAACGGATTTCCCAAGCGGAATCCAACACAAAGGAGCTATTCACATTTCTCAAAGAATTGGAATCCCCCTCCCCTGTACCTGATACCTGTAGTAAGGACAGCACGTGGTGCAACAACATTCAAAATGCTCTTCTTAACAAAATAACCACCCTACAATCCAAAATCAATGCCAAACAAACCACCCTCTTTTCCTCTCCCATATCCAAACTAGTGTCACCCCCTTAGCCTCCTTTACCCACACTCCTTTCAGCTTCACCCCACTCACCATCTCTGAGTTGGAACATATTATTTGCAACTTAAAACCATCCAACTGCCAAGGTGACTCCTGTCCGGCACCCATCATTAAGGAATCGCACATGACCTGGCACCCTTTATCCTTTATAACGACCAACAACCTCCTCGGCACAAGACAATCTGGCTTTAGACCAAAACACGGGACAGAAACAGCCCTCTTAGACCTCAAATCTCAAATGGAGGATCTAAAAGACAATGGCAAACTAGCCCTCCTACTCCTATTGGACTTATCCACAGCCTTCGATCTGGTCAATCTCCAAATTCTCTATCAGCACCTGAAATTTGCTGCCCATTTCTCGGATAATGCCACTAGTTGGATTAGGGCATTCCTAGACAATAGGCATTTGAGAGTTTTTTCACCTACCTCCTCTGCAGATCCTGCTTCAGTCCCCTGCGGAGTCCCTCAGGGGTCTTGTGTCTCGCCCACACTTTACAATGTTTTTACCAAACCATTGTTCGATGTGCTTGACTAGCTGGGCGTCACCTACACTAATTATGCGGATGACACCCAGATACTCAGTCCCATCACTGGTGACTACATTGTTGACTCCAAAGCTCTGAATGACATTTACTAAGTCATCCAAGCTTGGATGGCACAACACGAGTTGTACCTTAATGAGGATAAGACTGAGCTCTTCATCCTGGGTACACAACAGAGACTAAACAAACTGAACCCTTTGTTTGCTCTTTCAATATTGACGGCAACACCATCAAAGTATCTAAAGATACCAAAACCTTAGGAATCTACCTCGATTCCACACTCTCCCTTACCCGACAAACTAATGCAGTTGTAGCCACTTCGGCTTATACCTGCAAGCTGATCACAGCCTGCCGACCTTTCCTCACCACACAAAATTGCATCACCTTGGCCAGGACATTGGTTATGTCCAAAGTGGACTATTCCAATGCTATATAATAAGGCACCAGTCATCGGAATCTCAACAAACTACAGATCACCCAAAACAGTGCCATGGGAGCGGCCCTCAATATCACCAGATCAGCTCACATCTCAGAAACTAGGAAGAACCTTCATTGGCTCTCAGTCTCCCAAAGGATCTCCCTGAAAGCATTGGCCCTCACCTACAAATGCGTAAACAATCAGGCCCCTATTTATCTAGCCTCCCGCTTCACCCAGTACATCCCAACACGGACTTTTAGATTGGTCCAAACGCAAGGTCTCATGATCCCAAGATTCAAGCTGCAAACAGCCGGAGGTATTAGCTTCCCTGTCCAGGCGGCTAAACTCTGGAACACCCTGCCACTCATCATCAGAAATCTACCATCATCTAACTTATTCAAACACAAAGCGAAGCTTTGGCTAACCACCACACATGAACTAATGGGTACAGCCTGACTTTCTGCATGTGCGTGGTGACCACTTACTGCTTATGTATTATACTGCTCCACTGTATATAAATTTGTTTGTAACGCTTACTGTAATTCTGCCATGATTGTAACCACTCGCCTGATCCTGTCATCCTTGTAATGTACTTTTGAAGATATGCGCCCGGTTGCCTTCGGGCCTGGCTGTGCTATACAAATAAAACAAATACAAATACAAATACAAATATATGGTAACAGAGAGTGAGGATTGGATAACTCTTATCGGGTGGATGTCTATGCCCATCCCTCTACAAAACTCATGATAGACGTCACTACAAGTACGACGTCTCATTGGTTTTACTAGCTATAGGACCCTAGATTATTTGGTCCATTGTGACTGGGTAGGTTACACCCCTAGACATAAATCTCCACTTTAATTAGCAGTATGCAGAATGGCCACCCAGGTGCAGGATGGCCCAAGATTCACCCTGCCTCCTTTCCATCAAACACTACCCTTAGGCCTATGTGTCAATTAGTTGGCTGAGAGTGGCCCCGGACTGTAACTTCTTATCTGGAAAAGTTATGGCAACCTCTGGGTTTGGATGACATCAGATGTGGGCATCTCTCCGTGCCAGGCTGATCACGTGTCTGTGCACCATAGATCGGCTTAAATTTCCCTCTTTTTGTGTGTTAGATCCTTTCTTCAGCCTCACCACTTGTCTGGGCCTCCTTATTTAGACCTTCACGGGGCAGGCTTCTATGCTCTTAAGTTTCGATTATTCGGAGTTGCTGCTCTCCTCCCTTCCTTGGGTTGACCTCGAATTCCTAGCAATGAGCTGCTTCTTGCTGAGTTTCGATTCCACTCTTTCAACTGACTTTGAGCTAGTTTATGAATCCTGGCCTGTTCGTCCTCAATCATCCAGGGTTAATTCTGCTTTTATAAAATGGAGTCGCACTTTTATAATGTGCTTCTTGAGGTAGAAATATAGTTGGCACTTGCCGCTCTATTCTTCTACTTAAGCATTGCAAAAAGTACCGTTTCCTTAGCTTCTTGCGTTCCAAGCCTATTTACAGGCATTTGGCCACTAACATACTTCCATTCTGTTTAAATAGTTACGTTTCTACATGGTTCAGCAGTGTTTCTTCAGTTATGTTCATTACATCCTTATTCGCAACATTACGTCTTTGTTTATCACCTTTTGGTTGTCGTTTCTTTCATCTGTGAGTCTGTCCGGACCATTGTGACGTCAGCATTCACCTCCAATGAGAGCCCTTTGGGTCCCTTCCTGGACAGTTTGTAAGTAGTCTTCATTTCGTGTCAGTTGCTGGTACGGTTGTCTCAATTGGTATTGTGCGGCCCGTGGTTGTCTGGTTATTGGTGCTTCAATAGGTATACAAGTCCTTCTGATGGGCACTGGGCAGAGCCCTACTGTGGCTCTCTGTTGGTATATTTGCTCCTTATACGTCACATATCTTGGCGAGCATGCTTCTGGCAACTCAAAATGGGTGGCTGGAGTGCAGGCCATATTTGGGACCTCCTCTAGACACTCAAGGCGAAATTCACCACCACTCCAATCTTAGGACATCCATGCCCAGACCTTCCATATGTGGTGGAGACTGATGCTTCCAGTATGGCGATGGGTGCTGTATTATCGCAAAGGGACCCACACACTGGCCAGCTACATCCTGTGGCCTTCTGGTCACAAAAATTCTCGCCACCTGAGCTCAACTATACCATCACGGATAAGGAGCTGCTGGCCATAAAGGCCACTTTCAAGGCCTGGCGACACTATCTGTTGGGAGCCAGACACACAATCACTGTGATAATGGACCACTGAAATCTACAATACCTGAAAAGTGCAAACGCTCAATCTTCTCGACAACTACGCTGGGCACTGTTCTTCGCGGAGTACGACTATGTGATCACGTACCGACCAGGAGTCAAAAATGGCAAGGCTGACGCCCTTTCACGCATGGGCACCAATGAGGTGGTGTACATACCTCCTGACCCCGTGGCCATCATTCTGGGGGAAAGACTCTTGGGCATTACAACTACAATGATGCAAGACGAGTTGCTGTATGAAGTCCGGCAAGAATTAACTCAGGAGCAACTACAGGAGTGGTGTTCAAGAGGAGAACACTACAGTGTTAAGGACCAACTGCCTTACTACAGAAATAGGCTATTCGTGCCTGTAAAAGAACTTCAAGAACAGGTGATCTCAGAATATAATGACTCCCTCATGGAAGGCCACCCGGTCATTGCCAAGACCCTGGGCCAGATGAAACCAAGTTACTGGTGGCCAACGTGGCGCAAAGATGTAATTCAATTCATCACTTCCTGTGGTATCTGTGCTCAGAATAAATCATCTAAGCAGAGACCCTCTTGACTTCTACAACCATTGGACATTCTGCCGGCTCCATGGCACACGTTATCACTTGATTTCATCACCGACCTACCCTCCTGTCAAGGTTATAACACTATCCTAGTGATCGTGGACCTGTTCTCCAAGATGGCCCATTTCTTCCTGTTCAAAGGGCTACCAAACACATCGGGTCTCGCTAGAACCTTCCTAGAACACGTGATATGGCTGCACGGGTACCCATCAGTCTTGATTTCAGATCGAGGTCCCCAATTTGTGTCCAACTTCTGAAGGAAGTGTTGCTCGATGGGCCAAATAAACATCCGATTATCCACTAGCCATCACCCCCAAAAGGATGGTCAAACAGAGAGGACGAACCAAACGCTCGAGCAATACTTGTGCTGCATGTTTCACCAAGTAGAAGGGAGTTGGAAGGATCTATTGTGGATTGCTGAGTATGCCTGCAACATAGCAGCATTGGGCAAACTCCGTTCTTTACTGTATATGGCAGACACCCACACACGTCAGAAATGGACATCCCCACGACTCTGGAAATGCCAGCCGTCACAAACCTACACACGACCATTTCACAGGCCTTCATGAGAACATTTGCAGCAAGCCAAAGCCCGCCAGAAGAAGAACGCAGACCAGCATCCCACAAAGGCCCCCGACTACCAAATAAGGGATATGGTGTGGTTAGCCTCCAAGCATGTACCTCTCAAGGGAACCCGGACATTCCGCCCACGGTTTTTAGAGCCGTTCCCAATCAAATCCATCATAAACCCAGCCGCGGTAAAGCTGACGTTGCCAACACACATGAAGATACATCCAGTGTTTAATGTATCCCTCCTGAAACCAGTTCAGTCTGGAACCTGAGTAACTATCCCACCAGGGCCTGTTATAATTCATGGAGAATCAGAATTTGAGGTAAAAGACATCCTGGATTCCAAGTATGTTAGAACAAAACTCTACTATCTAGTGGACTGGAAAGGATATGGTCCACAGGACAGAACATGGGAGCCCAGTGACTACATTCATGCTCCACGCCTGATTTGGCGTTTCCACCAAGAGTACCCCACCAAGCTGGGACCAGACAGGAGGACCACCCTGTTAGGGGCCTTAGGGGGGGTGCTGTCACGACCTTAAACCTGGCCTGGGAACTCAGGACCTCTGGCCCTCGCCACAGTGTTCCTGCAAGGCCCTGAGGGCCCAATCATGCCCCCCTCGGCTGTCCTTGAGCCTTTGGCGCCAGGCTCATATGGCAGGTGGTGTTTCCATTGGGGAATGGACCAACATGGCTGCCCCCACAAGGATCGAAGTGGAACTGCATCATGCAGTTTAGCATCCAGGGCGTGGAAGGACCTGGGATACCTGCTGGCTATTTAAGCCACGCCCAAGCTGAGGCATGTGCTTCGCGTTGTTCTGCACTTGCAGCGTGATGTTCACCAAGACCTGCTTGCAGCATCCTTGGCCCGCATCTTCTGGAAGAAGAAGAACACTGTCATTCCTCCTTACCTGTTCTGCATCCACCTCCTCGTTCACTCCGCAATCTTCCCTAGACCTCGTCTTCATCCGCTAGCAACATCCTAGAGAGGAGAGACCAGAAGAGGACAATTAGTAAGCGTTCATCTTCCGATTGCATCACCTCCAGATTCTGCTTACTTACCGAAGCTCTCCTGGAAATTCAACTGCCACCCGGACATCTTCCATTCTACACTCCGCTTCCATCTGGCCGCATATCTTCCAGGAACTCCTCGGCGACCTGCAAGGAAGGACACTCATTCTTTAAAAAACTAAAGACTTCCCTTTAGAAGGGAGTCGCAGCCGGCCTGGACTACCATGGCCCATGCCAGTGAAGTAACTCGGCGGAAGGTGCCCAGCCACGGCGCGCCCCTGCACAGAACGGCAGGACGGAGAGCGTACCTTAATGAGATACAAGGTGAGAGAGGCTCCAAGGGGGTCGCAAGGGGAACACTTTGGAGGCGGGCCCCCAGAGAAGGGGATTGTGGCTAAAACTGAACTCCTGTCTTTCAGGATAAGCCCACGGCAGCGCAAGTCCCCGGGGGAGGTGAACCAGTCCCAGAATCGCTCCGGACCAGTTGGGTGGTGTCCCTGTGGATACAAGGTGAGCGTTACAGATCCAGGCAGAACCACCTACCGAGAACCACCTATCCAGAACCTCCTATCCAGACCCACCTATCCAGAACCAGATTAATCCCAATAATTCAGGGTGAAAGGAGGAAAAGCTGCTGATCCCTTGGGGAAAACCCATCAACTAGACCCGTTTCCCAGCTGATGCATCCCGCTGTCCACAGTGACCAGACTCCTGTTGTCCAGCTGTTCCCATAAAGGAGAGCCCAGCTGCTGTCCAGAGACTTGGTTAGCTGTCAAATCTACCCCACTCAAGTGCATTTTATTATTAACGTCCTTGCCTCCTAGACTGGTGAGGACCTACCCGGGGACCTGGAAAGGGAAGGAAGGAAAGGGGGTGCTGCTCCATACTCGCCAACTGAAAGACGGAAGGAAATCCAGGTGTGCCGCTTCCTGATGAAGAAGAACTCCACAAGATGAATCCCACTTTGCCCTACTCTCCCTCAACAAGAAGTCACGGGAGAGCGGGGGGGGGGAGGATTATGTGGGCTATATTTACCAGCCCCAAAAGAAATCGCCTGCATCACAAAACTGCATTTTAGCAGTTAAAAAAATAATGGCTGTGCTTCCGTCTGCTAAGCACACATTGGGCAAGATTGAACATAGCAACCCCAAGAATGGCTGCATTTTATTTTCTTCATGTGAATCTAAAGAAAATAATTCAAAGGCACAATTGCTCAGCGCTGCTGTACTGTCTTTTCAGAAAAAAACTTAAAGCTGCACAAGAAAATGTCCTGCATTTAAAACGGCCTTGCACTGGTGCTACTTTCATTTTTAAACATCACACAGTTTTGTTCTAGTAAAACACAGCCATGTCCATTTATTTCATGTTGAACATCATCAAATAAGGCCATCCCTCCCAGAACGGGATTGTTTTATCAAATAATGTCTGTGAAGAGCAGAGAATTTTATTTCAGTCCGCATGACTAGGATTCACTTTAGAAACAAATTAACCCACACCAAGTACTTCAAAAGAAAGCTCTCTCTCGCTTGCTATATGTCAATTACGAAGAACCCATCTTTTCCAAGCATATCCCTGTGTACAGAAACTGACCAGAGCTATAAAAAGCCTTCAGAAAGCAAAGGCGTGGAAAACCGCATCTTGTGAAATCAACATGTAGAAAATGAACACATGTAAATCAGTTTTTGCAAAAGCAAGAAAACTGCTCTTTTGAAAGCTTAATGTGAAATCATCCAATACTCGCAGAGAAACAGTATTATATGTGTGGGGCTGGGGTGGTTTAAATGTCTATTATATTTATTTACAAAAAAACTTGGGTTTTGGGGAAACTTGCCGGCATTTCTACAGCAAGGGACAATGGACCAAGGGTAACTAACCCTGTCACAGAAAGGTGCAATTTCCTTTGACCCCCCCTCCTCAGCTTCAACTGCCTAGGATCAAAAGGCGCCATGGTAACCCTATTGGTCAGACTGAAACAGGGGGGGGGGTAGGTTGGCTGTGGAGATTTGAAGGACCGCTCATACAGTGACAAATGCCATCCATAGACTTTAAAGAACTGTCTACATTAAGACATTTATTTCAATAATCTGAATAAGCAGTAATGTGAGATTATGACAGTTTTGATATAATTTTTGGAGAAGTAAAATAAGACTATAGCAGTGATTACGAGTTTGGCCGTAACTGCATGGCTACGGCCAAACTCATGAAATTACCGGCACCCGGCAATGGGGACGTAGTGGGGCATTCTGACCGTCCCCATTGCCGGTATTCATTACTCCCCATTCCCGTTTGAGCCCTGTAGGGGCAGAAAGGCACCCGCAAGCACAACTCATAGTTTGCCGGTCTGGTTGTAACGGCACCAGTAGCTTACTGGCGCCATTACTACCGGACCGGCAAACTTATAATGAGGCCCTATGTGTGTCTTCCTAGCATTCATGAATGGTGCCGGTGCATCCAACGAGTTGTGCTCGCGGGTGCCGCTCTGCCCGCCAGGTCAGACATTAATGGGCCCATTGTTAGCATCCTCCCCATTCCCATTGAGCTCTATGGGGGCTCAAATGGGAATGGGGATGACCGGGTCTAAGTCCCACGAAAGGGAATTACCGGGCACTAGAAAGTCAGAATGGCCTGGTAACTCACCTTTTATGGGACCCCGACCCGGTACCTGGTTTGGGGGTAGCCATACTGCTAAAAAAAGTCAGACCTGGTGGGGAGAAAGGCACCCACAAGCACAATTCATAGTTTGCCGGTCTGGTTGTAACGGCACCAGTAGCTTGCTGGTGCCATTACTACCGGACCGGCAAACTTATAATGAGGCCCTATGTGTGTCTTCCTAGCATGTGGTGGGCATGCATGGCAGTAAACGGCATTTCAGGGGAAAGCGTAAATGACACAGATATTAAATTCGGAGAAAATATGCCAGACACTATCATGTTTATGTGTAGCCATTTGTAGAATTTTAGATAAAATGTTTCTCCTGAAAACTGCAAAATGGTGCCCAAAGGGTGAAGCAGCATCGCAGCCACTTGGCGTTTGAACTGGCATATTCCTTGTGAAATGTGTGATCTGCCTATCTGATTTGTATACTGGTGGTGATTGTAAATATAAAGTTGTACTCCATAACTCATTTTTATGAAAAATTAGGCTTGTGGGACAAAGAAGTCATAGAATGCATACACCTAAGGGGAGGTCACTTCCTTCAGTCCAATCAGATCAGAAGGAGGTGGCGACAGGAATAGCCTGACGTATCCTAAATCAAGAGGTATGTCCAAATTATTTCCGCCCACATTGTAAATTCTCTGATGTAATTCTGCCTATATAAGATCAAGGCAGGGAGGCATGAGGAGATTCAAAATTCCAAATTCCCCCTGCAAGATTCCAAGACTCCAGTGCCAGGTCCAGTAGTAGCTGATCCGAATCCAGGCAGAACCACCTACCCAGCACAACAGATCCAGAACCTCCTATCCAGAACCATCTATCCAGAACCAGATTCATCCCAATAATTCAGGGAGAAAGGAGGAAAGGCTGCTGATCCCTTGGGGAGAAAGCAGCCACTAGACCCTTTGCCCAGCTGATGCATCCCACTGTCCACAGTGACCAGACCCCTGTTGCCCAGCTGTTCCCATAATGGAGAGCCCAGACACTGTCCAGAGACCCAGTTAGCTGCCCAAACTACCCAACTCAAGCACATTTTGTAAGTATCACCCTCCCCAGTACCAAAAAGCTGCAAACACTGCTCTGTTACCTTGCATTCTATCCAAACCCTATAAGAACTCCATAAGAATCCTGTTAATTTTCCAAATTGTCAGCATCCTCTGTTTATCTGGTCCTTAGAAGAATCTGTGTAGCTAATAATCTAGCCACTAAAATACAGTCTCGGTAGAACAAGTCATTTTGTTAACAAAACCGTTTTTTGACCGTGTGATTGCTTTCACTGTAAAATCCGATTTTCATTTCCTATAAAGAAACCCATACTGTCACCCCATAGGAGTCATACTTTCACTTCAGTATCCTATCTTAAGAACCGATTTCCGATTTTAAAAAAATATATATATATTTATTTATTGTGATCTACAAATCATAACAGAAACATTACATTGGGCCTCATTACGAGTTTGGAGGTAGCCATACCGTTTTTAGCAACATGGCTACCGCTAAACCAGGTACTGGGTCGGGGTCCCGTAAAAGGGGAGTTACCGGGCCATTCTGACCTTGGAGGGCCCGGTAATTCCCTTTCGTGGGACCTGGACCCGGTACATCCCCATTCCCATTTGAGCCCCCATAGAGCTCAATGGGAATGGGGAGGATGCTAACAACAGGCCCGTTAATGACAGGCTTGTTGTTAACATCCTGGTCTGCTAGCGGGTCCTGCTCTACAGGTCTGTCTGGCCAGGCATCCAGAGCGGGACCTGCTGCAGACCTCGTAATGTGGCGGCCCGGCATGAACAGTGCTGGTCCCTTACCAGCACTGTTCATTCCGTGGCCGCCTTCCTCGTAATGAGGCCCATTGTGTCTTAATGCAGTAAGCGAATTGGACAAGAAATCAACAAGGTTGAGTTTTGTTATTTTTCAGATAGAACACCCCCCCCCTTCAGAACAAAAATCAGTAAAGTGGAGGGCAGTGAGTAAAATCAAGTACAGAAAAGAGAAAGAATAGGAACATCCCCCCCATGCCAGCCCCCCCTCCAGGGTCCTAACCGCTCAGGTTGGCTGTTGCCTTATGGGAGATGAAAACTCAAACTCACGCTGTCTACCGGGAGCATATGAACCGTGCGACGGCTCATCTGAGAGTTGTAGGTGAGGAACAGGATTTTGTGGGTCTTAGTCAGATGGGTAATTGCGACATGCCTCGTTTGGGCTGGTGTGGGAGTGAGTCCAGGGTGTGTGCGTCTGATTGGTTGTGACTGTGTCCTGTGGTTCTTGCTTGGGTTGGTGAGTTAATCTGGGTCGGTTTGTGCTTCTCTGAAAAATTGCAGAAAAAGGGAGCCACTGTTGATCAATATGCGTGTGTGATTCCATTAGCAGCACTGTTAAGCTTTCCATTTCGTAGATTTCCTTAGCTTTGCACAGCCAATCTGTTTTGGTGGGGAGAGAGCTGGATTTCCATTTAATTGTGATGCATATGCCCACTGCTAGTAGCACATTTCTAGGCATGTGCGGGAGGAGCAGGTATCTTTCCTCGATTTGTTCAACCCCGAAGAGAACCAGGAGGGGCGATAGGTCCCTGTGGATTCCTTCGAACTGGTGGATCCACCCCAAGATTTCCTTCCAGAACACCTGTGTGTAGGGGCAACTCCACCATTGGTGTCAGTATGTGCACACCTGTGCACATCCTTTCCAGCAGTAGGGGGTGATACCCTCTTACATTTTGGTGAAGCGTTGGGGGTGAAGTGCCACTGTGTGAGGATTCTGCAGTTATGCATTTTGAATTGCACGGAAATTGAGGACTTCCACACCACTCTGTGTTTAGCATCCCATCCCTCCTGGTTGTAATCCCAGCCCAGCTCCTTGTCCCATTTCATCTTTGTGTTCGGGGGTGGGAGGTGTCCCCTGTCTATGAGTGCCTTATACATGCTGGTTATGAGTCCCTTAATACCCAAGTGCGTGTTCAGAATTTTCTTGAAGGGGGTGAAAGGGTGCTGTAACTGGCCTTTGCATTTCCGGTCTGTGAGGACACCTTTCAGCTGTAGATATGGAAGGGGTTAAATGCTCAGACCTTGCTGTGCATTTTTAAGTTCCTCCTTGGATAGGAAGGTTCCATCTCGCCACATCTGGCCAGCCCTGACCAGGCCTTGTTCATATTGGGGTTGGAAATGGAGGGGTTCTGAAATGGAGTCTTTTATTGGGGGGGGGCAGATGCAAAGGAGGGCTGATTGCCAGGTTGTAACTCCTACCATGCCAGGGTGTCTCCTATTCCATATGGCCCACAATGCTTCTAAGACTGGATGTTCCCATGCTCTACGTGGGATCGCCTTAGGGGGAGCCCACAACCATTCACCCATTGTTACAGGAGCGAAGAGACCATTCTCCAAATTGACCCATTGCTTACTCTTGGACTCCCGATGTGGAGTGCTATAATGGGCAGATGTGTTGCAATTTGGTATTCATGTAGATATGGGTAGGCTAAGCCACACTTCTCTTTCGGGAGGATTAGTGTGCTGTATGTAATTTGTGGTTTCTTCCCTTCCCATAGGAATGGCAGCAGGGTCCTTTTGGCTGTGTTTAAAAATGCACCCCGGAGCGCGACTGGGATGGATTGGAACAGGAAAAGGAGCTGTGGCAGGATGTTCATTTTTATTGCGGTTAGCCTGCCTGCCCATAAGAGGTTGAGCTCACTCCAGTTGTCTAGGTCACGCTGAATCGTAGCCCAGAGCGTCTTATAGTTAGCCTGGAATAGGTCCCGCAGGTATTTTGTAATCGTGATCCCCAGGTAGCGTATGCTGGATTGCGTGACTTTGAGTCCCCAATTTTGTGTGGTTGCGTCTAGCTGGGCTTTGGTACCTGTGAGGGGGAAAACTGTTTTTTGCTTCGATTTATTCGGAACCCAGAGTGCAAGCCGTATTCCTCTATCGCTTGCAGGAGAGCTGGGATTGATTGCGAGGGGTGAGTAACATAAGCTAGCACGTCGTTCACGAATAAAGCGAGTTTGTACTCACTGCCATATCTAACAAATCCTTTGAACCTGTCATTGTTTCTGATGTTTTGGGTGAGGGGTTCCATGACCAGAATATAGACGAGTGGTGAGAGGGGGCACCCCTGTCTGGTCCCTCTGGTTAGTGTGAACTGTGTAGGTGCTACCCCATTCACTACGACTTTGGCTTGGGTGTTCTTATATAATGCATGCGCGCCCCTTACCCATTCTGTGACCAGGCCTGCTTTGTGTAGGATGTTTGACATAAAGCCCCACTCCACTCGGTCGAAGGCCTTTTCGGCGTCGACCGAGATTAGTGTGGGTTCTGCTTCTGAGGCCTCAATGGAAGCCATTACATTTAGTGTCTTGCGGACATTGTCAGCTCCCTGCCTATCCATGACATACCATGCCTGGTCACTGTGGAACAGCATGGGGAGGACTTTACTCAACCTCTGTGCCTGAATGCACGCATATATTTTGGCATCAACATTTAACAGAGATATCGGTCTGTAAGAGCTGCATTCTAGCCTGTTTTTCCCTTCTGTAGGTATGACAATAATCCTTGCCTCTGTGAAAGTGGGTGGGGCTTGCCCGGTGGCCATAATGTCTAAAAACAGGTCTAGAAATGGGATTAGAGCACCCTTAAATCTTTTGTAGTAGGCCGAGGTGTACCCATCAGAGCCTGGGGCTGGGGCTGAGCCTGCTTTTAGGTTGGAGATAGCATGTTCAATCTCTTCTGTGGAAATCGGACCATTCAGTCGGTCACAGTCCGTAGCCGACAATAATGGGAACGTGGTTTTCGCCATGAATTCTTCAGTGCTTTCAGGGGAGGAGTTGGTGTCTGATGTGTATAACTGCTCGTAGTACTGGGAAAAACGGACCGTGATTTTTGTTGGGTTCACTAAGACTGTTTTCGAGGCTGAGTTTATTTTTAGGACTGCCCTTTGTTTCCTATGTCTGGCCGTCAGTAGTTTGTGTGCCTTGTGCCCCTTCTCAAAGTATCTTTGTTTCACGTATCATAAGTGGGTTAGCACCTTTTCTTCCTATCTCTTTAAGCTCCTGTTTGAGGCTTCTGATCTTTTCCCTAGTGTCTGTAGCATCTCCGTTCTCCCTGTCCTTTATCGCCTGCTTAACATGGGTCTCTCTCAGGAGTTTTAATCTTTTGACCGAGGATCTCTGGGCTATTATCAAGCCTCTTATTGTAGCTTTCGCAGCCTCCCAGACCGTGGGGAGGGGCTTTTCACTGTGTTATTTATTTTGAAGAAGTCACGTATTTCTGCGTCTAGCAACTGCCTACAATTTTTGTCTTTAAACAGTGTGTTGTTACATGTCCACCTTTTTTCTAATGGCTTACCCGGGCCCAGATCAAGGTCGATCGTAACCATGTCGTGATCTGACAACCCCACCACTTCTATGGTTGCTTCTACAATTAGGTGTTCCAAATGCCCTTCCAGGAAGATATGATCTATGCAAGAATAGGTTTGGTGTGGAGGAGAGTAGAGCGTGAAACCTTTGCTTAGTGGATGCTTGATTCTCCATGCATCAGTTAATAGGTGTTCTGAAATGAGGTGCTAGAAGGCTTTTCTATCGGTGTGGGGATGTGCCCTCGCTGTAAGATTTCCAGCTAAAGCTTGATTCATAATCAGGTTGAAGTATCCGCCACATATTAATGAGCCCGTTCTTCCTCCGTGTAGTTTTGCTAAGAGGTCTCTTCAGAAGGATAGTTGCTGGGTGTTCGGGGCATATGTGGAGCACACTGTTACATTTGTGGTTCTAATGGTGCCTTGCACGATGAGGTATCGCCCTTCTGGATCTCTGTGTGTTTGTAATATTTGAAGTCCCAGGGAGGAGCGATACAAAATGCCCACATGGCTCCTTCCCGATTTCTCCCTTTCAGGTCGAATTCCCCCTTGTGCTTAAATTTAGTTTCTTGGACCAATAGAACTTCCAAGTTGGCCTGCCTGAATGTATGTACCAGCATAGACCTCTTCTGCGGTGAATTAAGGCCTTTGACGTTCAGGGACCCTGTTCGAATGGAGTCACCCGCCATCATCTTCATGCAGTGCGTTTGCTGTTCGAGGCTTGGCATGTTGTGTTTTGCCCTGAGCCCTTTGGTTCTTTTCTCTCACGTGTGGTCGAGGCTTATGGGGATACCCTTTCCCTGTTGGTGAGTGAGAGCCCTGAGTTCACTGTAAGAGTCGGCGTAACGAGTTGATCTCTCTGGTTTGTGATTCTACATCATTTCTCCCAGTACCCTGGAAGGACCCCTGTGTTCCCTCCCCCTCCCTATCCCATTGCGAATGGAAAAGAAAAAAGAGTAAAGTTAGAAAAAGAGGAAGAAAGTGAATATCAGCTACCGGCAACTGACGCCCTAGGCATCATCATAGGGCCACACAATGGGTGTCGCCCCAAAAACCCTCAAGGTTGCTATTGCAATCTTTGACCAGTTAGTCATGCGAAAGCTTGCTATCAACTTTCAGGAGTGCCCGGCCCGACTGCTTCTTTTTTTTTAAAACAACAAAGCCTAGATGGGGGAGGTCACGAGGGTGAGAAAAAGTGGCAGTTTGTGGGTTGAACCTCTGGTGGTGGATCGTCATGTTCAGGTGGCAGCGCTGGGTGTTTATTGAGTTTCATTAGTGGTGCAACCTGTCTCCTCCCCTCTTGACTTGGTCTAAGTGCAGTTCTTATCTCCCAACTATCCTTGTTATGGGGTGTTCAGTCTTTTGAACTTTCTTTTTCCCTTGGATCAGCTTCTTTGCAGCCAGGCACCCAAGAGCATCCGTGACGGGTCTGATGAGAAGGCCATTCCTCTCCTTCGGCTGCGTCTCCCTCTCCCTGCAGGCTTCTCAGAACCCTATTGGCTGCCTCTCCCATGGTCACTCTATATTCCTTGTCTGCATAGGTGAATACGAGGGCAAACGGGTGGTTCCATATATATCTCGTTCCCTTGTCTCGCAATCATAGAGTAAGGGGGCTGCATGCCTTCCTCTGGGCTAGGGTAGCTGCTGACAGGTCCTGGTAGATTTTAACTTTTGAGTCTTTGAAGTCTATTGAGTCTTTCTCCCTTGCTCGCTGCAGGATGTCTACTTTATGTTTATAATGATGACACTTCACCAGGACCGATCTTGGGCCGCCTGGGGGGCCACCTGCCCGATGAACTCTTTCAAATTCGAGTTGTGGCGATATTGGCGAAGGAAGTATGGTGGCTATGAGCTCTTTGACCCTTCTCTCCAGTGATCCTGGCGTATCATACGGGGCCTCTTTAAGGCCATGGATCCTTATGTTTGCCCTTCTTTCTCTGTTTTTCAGGTCACCGACTTTGGCTTCCAGGTCCCGTTTTTTCTGTTCTAGCCCTTGGAATCAGCCTTCTGTTTTCATCTCGATTATGTTGACTGACTGTTGATAGTTTTCAAGCGCTTCCACCTTGTCCTCTATCCTGTGTACCTTTTCCTGGAGAACACTGACCTTTGCGGTCATGCTAGTCCTTTTTCTTTTTTCTTTTTTTCTTCAAAATTATGTTTATTCAAATAATATAAACAAGAACAATAGCATTGTTGTATAAAATAACTTTTTTTAAAGTACCGCATATCAGCTCAACCCTCCAAAAGGTGTGACAGAAAAGATGAAAGACGAAGAGAATAAAAGAATGAGAAATTCCAACAAGATGAAAGAAGAAAAAAAGAAAGAAGAAAGAACGAAAGAGAAAGAGAGAGAGAAAAGAAAGAAGAAAAAAAACACAACTTAGACCATGAGAAACAACAAATTATATAGATCATTAAATCCGCCCCATATCCTCTCATATTTATCAAGTTGATCCTTAGCATTAAAGGATACCTTCTCTCTCTTAGACAAGAGGGACAAACTCTGTAACCAAATATCCACACAGGGGGATGTGTCGCTTCTCCAAAATTTAAGAATATGTTTCTTAGCAAGAAGAAGAGCTCTATATGTCCAAAACAACTTACTGTTAGACAGTACAATACTTGAGGGGAACCATCCCAACACACCAAGAAGAGGGTCTCTTGGGAGAGATTGGCCCAAAACCAAATCTATTCTCTAAAAAACAGCATCCCAAAACAATTGAATCTTTCTACACAACCACACCATATGGAACGTGGTGCCCACCTCTCTTTTACAATTCCAACAAACATCTTCATTACACAGTTTACATGAGCGCATCTTCCAGGGGGACCTGTACAGGTAGTGGTTGATTATCTTTTGCGTGTGCCTAAGTTGTAAGTCAATTTTATATGTAATTGGGCCTATACATATTCGGTTCCATTCAGAATCCAACAATACATAACTCAAATCTCATTCCAAATTTCTACTACCACATTGTGCTGTTATTTGGGATGCAGTTGGAGTAAATAACTTAAATAAAGTAGATGCAGACAAAGGCGTAGGGCCTCATTACAGGTCGGGCGGTCCGGAAATAACAGTGGCGGTAAACCCGCCGCCACTGTTAATTCCGGACCGCCCGATCCTGACTCCTGCAGTCGGGAGGTGATATTCCCGCCAGGTCTGACCTGGCGGTTTTAACACCGCCCGCCTGCAGGCAAACGTGGAAACACCAGCACGAGATGGTGCCGGTGTTTCCACTCCCCCATTCCTATGGGACTCAATGGGAATGGGGATTTACCGAATTCCGCCTCCGGAATTCTCGGGACACGAGGGTCGTAATGCCCTGGTATTTCCGGGAGTCACGGAGGCGGAATGGTAATACGAGCCCGGCGGTAACCAGGTGGTTTTACCACCTCGGGTACCGCCAGACTCATAATGAGGCCCATATTCTTTGAAAGGCGCAAAAATGTGGGTGGATCCTGTAGTGCAGCATTCAATGGTGAAAAAAGTACAGCAAAAATGTCTTTTAGAACATTATAACAAACAATTTAATTTGCTTTCAGCTTGTTTTTAAAATGCAAAAACTCAAAGTCAACCACATTTTTGCATTTTGCCATGAAATCCACAAAAGCATATAGTTCCCCTGCTTCCCAGCTGGATTTTTCCACAGACTCCAGTCTGCACATAGAAGGTATTTCTCATCACAAATTTCATTACACTTGAGCCACTCCTTCACAACGTGCTTTATAAAAGGCGGGGTTGTCCTAACTGGGAATCTCTTGTCTGCAAATAGAATAATATCTAGAGGTGCAGGCGAAACAGATTCTTTCTCTATTTCAATCCATCCTTCCCTACTTGTTTGGTCAGCCAACAACCAATGATGCAAGTTCTGCAATGTAAAAGCTGTGTGATACCGTTTTATGTCCGGGTAACCAAAACCCAAAAATGCACTGGTCTCAAAAAGACCTCTTTTGGGATTCTGGCATGACCTTCTTCCCCCCAAGCAAATCTATTCAAGGACTTGTTAATACACAGTAATAAATTATTTGAGAGTGGCAGAGGGAGCATACTAAATACATATAGTAACTTTGGGAGAAGGGTCATTTTTTCCTACATTAACTTTACCCCATAGGGTCAATTTTAGCCTCTCTAATTTACTGCACATTCTATTTATTTCCTCAATTTTCAGGTGGATATTATTTACGAGCAGAGATTAAATATCCCTATTGATATGAATGCCCATATACTTTAGACCTGAGTTTACCCACACCTTTCGACCCACATCAAACTAAGCCCTATGACACGCGAGGGATATCGGAAAAGTAGGAGTCTTTGTGATATTTATTTTATAATTAGAGAAGCGACCAGATTCTTGTAACGTCAATAGAAGCTCTGGGTAAGAACGTTCTGGATTTGAGATTAAAACTAAAAGGTCATCAGCATACAGAAGGACCTTCGAGACATACTCCCCAAATGGAATACCCAATATACCCGGATGGTTTCTAAGCCTAATGGCAAGAGGTTCAATAAATAAATCAAAGAACAATGGAGATAAGGGACAGCCCCTTCGAGTCCCTTTCAGAATCCAGAAGCATTCAGAGCGACAACCGTTAACAGCCACAGCCGCTTTTGCACCATTATACAGGGCACTAAAAAGTTTAAGGAATTGTGGGCCACAGTTTATTTTAAGCAAAACCTGACGTTAGAAAGCCCAACTCACACTATCAAAAGTTTTTTCTGCCTCTATACTGACAGCTGCGTATACTTCTGCAGAATTTCTCTTCAGGTAGATAACATCTAGTACTCCCGCAAGTTATTGTTACTATTTCTTCCACTTACAAAACCCGTCTGATTTTTATGAACCAGTTTTGGAAGCAAGCCGTTTAATCTTCTAGCAAACATTTTACCTAAAAGCTTAAAATCTACATTTAAGAGTGAAATCGGCTGATACTTTTCACATAAAGAGGGGTTTTTACCTGATTTTGGGATTACCGTTATTAATGCAGTTTTCATTGAATCAGCAACCTTTTCAATATGCAAAATCTCTGTGTATATTTGCACTAGAGAAGGTGATAGCATCTTACTAAAGGTTTTATAAAATTCTAGTGGAAATCCATCAAGGCCAGGACATTTACCATTTGATGTGTTTTAATTGAAAATTCAATTTCCTCCACTGATATTGGTGTGTCAAGAACTAATCTTTCATTCTCATTCAAACTAGGCATATCAAAGGAACTAAGATCATTGTTAATTTCAAATTCGGAAGCAGTCTCATCATCCTTGTATGAGGCAGCATAATATTGCTGAAATTCTTCACAGTTTTCCTCATTCTTTCTCTTTATTATTCCTTCCTTATCCACAACAAAAGCACCTGTCTGTTATTCTCCCTCTGATGTATATGGCTTGCCAAAAAGGCCCCTGATTTTCCACCCTGCTTCCAAAAGGTTTGTCGTGAATAAAAAAGTTGTATCTCTGCCCTGTGGTGGAGTTCACAATCCAGGGCTTGTTTTGCCTGGGACAAAGCCAACATATTGGCCCTCATTAGGACCCTGGCGCTAAGTGTTTCACGGCGCCGTAAAAGGCTGCAGTGCCGTTAAACACTTAGCGCCTTACTACGAGGTCCCTTTGCGGGACCCGACCTGAACGGCTGGACCAGCCGTTAAAGTAGGGACCCGCAAAGGGACTCTCGAGGTAAGTACGGTACCGCAATTTGCGGTACCGTACTTACTGCCTTCCCCAGTCCCATTTAGCCCTATGGGGTAAAAATGGGAATGGGGAAGGGCTAATGTTCAATGGGGAATTACCACCCCACCAACCTTGGAATGGGGTGGTAATTCCCCATTGAACATTGGCGGACTCGTTACGATACCGGCACCAACCATGGTGCTAATAGCGCCATGGTTTAAAGCCAGTATCGTAATGAGGGCCATTCTCTCTATTAGGGCTACTACAGTAACGTACTTCACTTGCCTTATACTCATCTTCTAACTTGACCATGACCTCCTCCCGCTGGCATTTCTTGTATGAGGCAAAACTAATGATTTTACCACACGATGTTGCCTTCAAGGCATCCCAAATTACAGACATAGAGCTAACCGAATTCAAATTGTCCTTCATTACTAAGATATCTCTGTCTCTATATATTTGACAAATTCTAGATCAGAAAGGAACTGTACATTCAAATGCCAATGTTTCCTAGATCTTGAACCACTCGGAGATTCATCCAGTGCCAACATAATAGGAGCATGGCCTGAAATTATTACTTTACCAATCTCAGGATTACACATTTCCCCACATAAACCTCTACTGACAAGAAAGAAATCAATACAGGAAGATCTACCATGCACCATTGAGTGAAAAGTATATTTCTACATTTCTCATTAAGATTTCACCAAATGTCATGCAAATCCCATTTATCCACATATCTTAAGAGCCCCTTTCTTGCGTTAGCCTCAGCATAACAATTCGCCTGAGCGGTCTTGTCCACTTTCATATCAATTGCGGTATTGACGTCTCCCCCATCAATAATTTCTGTACAATTTAGTTGATCCAAAACTCCAGCTAGCACTGCAAGGGAAGCAGCCTGATTCACATTAGGCACATAAATATTTAGAATTGTCAAACGTTGTTATGTTCCACGAACACCAGGGACGCAAGCTTGTGTAATAAATAAGTTCTTTATTTTAAGTCTATGGGACGACCCCCGGGAGGGGCTCAACCGCCGTCCACAGCTTTGCCTTCTCCTCCTCACCGCCGTGCCTGGAACCTGGAACCCCTGAGATTGAGGATCCACATTCCAAACACACATACAAACCGAAACACTGATGTAATATACATTACTTACATGTGTAACATTGATATCCTAACACCTCCCTCCTTTCTAACACTTGAAAACGATGTCTAAATCTCTTATGTCTGAACAAATGCTATTAATTAAAAATAAAGTAGAATTCTGATACATAACATATCTTGAATTGTACTGAGCTGGTGCCAGTAACTTAAAATGAAGTAGAACTCGAACTCTAAAAACAACATGTCTTAACATTTATACTGTTAGCATTATATGTCGACAGTGATGATAATGCCAGTGACTCTGTATGCATATCTATCACTCTCTTCCTTTGATGCACTTGACAATTGCTACTCTCTCCTTGTTCCAAATACCACCACCTCTGACCAATACCGATGAACCTAAATCTTTTACCACTTGTTTGGGCTCAGAATACAAAGATGCTCCTTTGTGTACTTTGGTGGGCAACTTAATTTTGATCCAATCACCTTCATTAATCTTAAATTCCTTACAACTGTTTCTTTGATCATATCTTACCTTAGATTTAACTCCTGCTTCAAACATTCTACTCCTCACTCTTCCCAAATCCACATCAACCATCCTGGATTTCCCCATCCATCCTGGACATAGATGTGAATTGGGTTTCCTACCTCTCAACATCTCAAATGGCGTTAATCCTGTGACACTATGAGGCGTTATTCTATACTGGAATGTCCTTTCCATTGCCGTCCTGAACCAATCCCCACCAGTTGCTACTGCAATTCTTATGGCTTCCATCAACGTCCTATTGAAGCGTTCAACACAACCATTACTTTGGGGATGATAGAGGGAGGTGTTTGCCTGTTCAATACCATTCTTGTCCAAATATTCTCTAAATTCCTTGGATATTAATTGGGATCCATTATCCGACAAACATTTTCTAGGAAAGCCTTCTCTCCAAAATAGTTGTTCTAAGAATTTTGTAACACTGCTGCTGGAAATGTCTCTAAGTAAACAAATCTCAGGCCATTTGGACAATAAATCTATGACCACGAGCAGATAACTGTCTCTGGTCCCTCCTATGTTAAATGGTCCTAATAGATCTATTGCAATCTCATCCCATGGTACCCGCGGGGTTTCCCTAATAACCATAGGTACTTTTCGTACACTCAAACCTTTGTTTCCCTCCAGGCACTCTGTACACTCCTTAACTTGCTCTTCAATCTCTTTATCAATTCCAGGCCACCAGAACTCAGATCTTATTATACCCTTAGTCCTAGCTATACCTAAATGTCCTTCATGGGCTAGTTCCATTACTTGTCTCCTCATACTCTGAGGAACTATCATCTGATGCCCTCTATATAGATACTTGTCATTGATCCATAAATCTCCTTTAACTCTGGCAAATCCACCCATATCACCTTTGTAATTCATTACTCTGTTTTCTCTCACTAATGTTAATAATTTCTGGTATATTGAATCTTCATTACAAGCTTTATCCCACTCATCTTTTTTTAGAGACTCATGTACTTGGAAAATCTCAAATGTTTCTTCCTGATCTGATTGCTCTAACTTGATGTGGCCATCTCTATGAACTGATCTTGACAAGGCATCTGCCACTACATTGACTTCACCGCTAATGTGAATCATAGTAAATTGCAGACCTTGAAGAGCTGTAACCCACTTCATTATGCGTCTTGATACACCTTCCAACCCACCTTTGGTAAAAATCCCAACCAATGGTTTATGATCAGTACAAATCTCAAATTTCCTTCCCCACAGGAACCTTTTGAACTTCTCAACACACCAAATGCAAGCTAGAGCTTCTTTCTCAACCACTGAATATCTAACTTCAGGATCTTTCAGTGACCTTGAGGCAAATGCTATAGTATGCAGCCCCTCTGAATCTTCTTGCATAAGAACTGCACCTATGCCATAGTCACTGGCATCTACAAAAAGTAGTGTGCGTTTCCCTTCTTCAAATGTCCTTAGAATGGGAGCATTCATTATGGCCTTTTTTATCATTTCAAACTCCAGCTTACAGTCTTCACTCCATTTAAATATCACACCTTTGCGAGTGAGCCTTCTCATGTGTCTTGACATGTCTGACAAATTCTTAATAAATTTGCCATAGAATTCAACTAACCCCAAAAACGACAACACTTCTGCTTTTGATTTGGGATCTTCCATTTTCCTTATTGCTTCAACAGCCTCCTCTTTAGGTTTGACTCCCTCAGCAGTGATTTCGTGACCTAAATAAACCACTTTACTTGCTTTGAATGTACACTTTTCTGATGCTATTGTTAAACCAGCTTCTCCTAATATGTCTAACACCCTTTTTAACCGTCTGTCATGTTCCACCTCATCACTGCCACATACTAGAACATCATCTTGGTAGTACATCACCCCTTTCTCTCCACCTAGTAATTTGTACATAATACTCTGAAATACACTCGCAGCCGACACCAAGCCAAACGGCATGCGTACACATCTAAATAAACCGTTAGGAGTGATAAATGCTGTTAAATCTCTGGAATCTGGATGCAACTCAATCTGGTGGTAAGCAGACTTGAGATCTAAAATTGAAAATATTTTTGATCCAGAAACACCCACAAGTAGGTCATCTATCCTAGGTAGTGGAAACCTATCTGCCACCACCATACTGTTAAGATGTCTTAAGTCAATGCATATCCTCAAGGACCCAGAGGCTTTCCTGACTACCACTATGGGACTCACCCATTCTGAGGAGTCAATTCTTTCAATAACCCCTTCATTCTCCATTCTTTTTAATTCATTTTCTACACCCTCCTTAAGTGCCAGGGGAATGGTGCGCAATTTCGCAATCTTTGGAACTGCCCCTTTTTTTAATCGTATTTTGTGAACAAATCCTTTCATACATCCAAGCTTATCTTCCTTTTCAATCAATCCCTCACCACTCACTGTTAGGACCTGTTCAGGATGACCTGCTTCGAGTCTGATTTTTAGTTCAGCCTGATCACTCCACGATAGTAACTCTCCCCCTTTGTTGGCAACATAAATAGTAGTGGTGGCTTCCCTATCTTTAAACTGCAGTTTAGCGTCAAAGTATCCTATTATCTCTATTGGTTTGTCACCATATGCATTCACCTTAATTTTGTTTTCTCGTAATGTACAGCAATTAAATCTCTCTTTCCATACCTGCACTCCTATTAATGTATAATCCGCCCCACTATCCATAAGCATCGATATTTGTATCCCATTGACCAACACAATGGCATATGGCTTTTTCTTCCTCACTTTCCCATCAATGGCATTCACCATGAACACCACTTCTCTACCATTTTCAATATAATCATCCTCCTCATTATTTACACTAACATCGAAAACTTGACCTGAATTGGAATTAACATTTCTACAACATCTGGCAATGTGTCCACGCATGCCACAATTGTTGCATATGACATGCACTGCAAAACACTCCTTGTCCGATGCTACATGTGAGAAACTCCCACACCGGAAACATCTTCTTGTCGTGGAATCTCTATTTGTCACTGCCTCTTTAAGGCCTCTGGAGAAGTTAGACTCTCTGGAGAAATTCCTGTTGTCTTTGACTAACCCTTGGTGATTCCAACTTTTCCCCACTGGAGGTCTACTCTCCTGTCGATCTTCGCCTTTTTTTCCATACTGCAACTGTCTCTTTGAAAAACTTGAGCCCATCCTCAGATTAACTTTTGATACTTTCTGAACTGCACCCTCTGTTCCTTCCAACTTGGGTTTCTCAATGTTCGAATGATTGTCTGCTTGAAGTAACTTTATACATTTATCAGTGTGTTCCACCATAATCTCTATTGCTCTATCCAATGTGGGATCTTTCTCCTTCCAAAGCTCTTTCCTAATGTTGTCATTGTTGCATTTAATCATTAATTGATCCCGTATATGTTCTTCCTGACAGTGAGTGAATCTACATTTCACCGCCAATCCCCTCAGAGCTGTAATAAAATCTTCTATGCTCTCTCCATTCTTTTGTTCTCTGGTGGCGAATTTGTATCTCTCTAAAATGATGTTCTCCTCTACTTTGTAATGTTTGTCCAACTTGGCTAGTGCCTTCTCATATGGGCCTGTGTCTGGTGTATCTGTAGGTTCTGGTAATTTTCTTAGAACTTCCTGACCTGCTGTCCCAAGGCAATGAAATAATAAAGCTTCTTTCCTTTCATTGGAATAATTGGGGCCAAATACTGCTAACGCATATTTGTGGAAACCTTCCTTCCAATCTGACCATCGCACTCTGGGTTCTCCAGGTGAGGATAAGAAAAACACTGGGGCTGGGACATTTGCCATTGTCTACGGTAATACCCGTGACTGTGGTTATTACGCTGTGGTACGATTGGTATATATTGTCAAATTTCCCTCAATTAACCATGTAAATAACTGCGTTATTTGTAACTCACCAGCCGACTTGTAGCATGTGGTACTGTCTGCTTGTTCTGCAAGCTTTGTAAAATCCGTTGAATCGCACACTCGTCCGGCGTCCCACTGGATGCTACTCTGCGTTAGTCATCTGGCAATGTCGATGAGCTTCCACTGAGTCACTTTGTTCTTCGTTTGTTTACTTTCAGCTGCTGGTCCGCCTATGTATTCTCTTTTGTTGCGTGAAGACGTCGATTACGGCGTCCGTTACGCCGTAGGGTCCTCTTTTCGGTTGACTCCGTCACGTCACTTGGTCCTGTTTTCGAACGCTATTGGTGCGTATGGCGGAGTCGCATTGGAATGCACATTCAGGTATTTTGAATGTAAACACTTTGCTTAATGTCACTTTCTGTAATTAAAGTGGTTATTGTCGATACCTGTGTTCAACCAATTCTTATCCAGTGGCTCCCGAGCATGTATCAATGCGTGGCCGCTTACTCCTTTTTTTTTTTTTTTTTTTTTTTTTTTTTGATCCGTAGTCTTCTTAGTTAGTATTGTGCCGGGGGTCGTCTCTGGAAAATCCTTTATCCTCGTCGCCAGTTGTTATGTTCCACGAACACCAGGGACGCAAGCTTGTGTAATAAATAAGTTCTTTATTTTAAGTCTATGGGACGACCCCCGGGAGGGGCTCAACCGCCGTCCACAGCTTTGCCTTCTCCTCCTCACCGCCGTGCCTGGAACCTGGAACCCCTGAGATTGAGGATCCACATTCCAAACACACATACAAACCGAAACACTGATGTAATATACATTACTTACATGTGTAACATTGATATCCTAACAAACGCCTATTTTCAACTTGTAATTTTAATGCAACATATCTCCCCTCCGGATCTACGCATACACATTCAGTTCTATATCTCAAGCCTTTCCTAAAAAGAATAGACACACCACGTGAATTGCTTGCAAAGTAACTCGAGAATTCTTTTACACACAAACCATTCAGAATATACCCTACTTGATCCCCTATCAGATGAGTTTCTTGGAGTAATACTATATCTGGTTTTCATCTACTCAGCTGCGATAATATTTCCCTCCTCTTAATAGGGTTATTCACGCCCTTAACATTCCAGCTTAAAAATGTTAGGCCTGCAGGCATTTTTCAAAGCATAACAAGATACTAATGCCAACTAACTTGCACCCAATGACACTTTGCATCAATATTAAGTAAGCCTTCTTCCTTGTACTCCTCACTCCCTCTCTACTCCTTCCCCCATGCACCCACCCCTCAATCCCTCTCCTAGATAAACACATTCTAAAAAATAAAAAAATCATAACTATTATGAATTGAAAGAAAAAACAGATAAGATGAAATACTCTCCCTACAGCTGCTGGAAGCAGGTGAGTGAGCCCTGCTAGAGCCCCCGGGCCCCAATATTGGCCAAAATGACCACCTTGGGTGCGCTCCGTCAAGCCAGCAGCCCCTTTGTCCCCCGGTTTCCCTTCCCTGTGTCCGCTTCCTCTTTCTCCCTCCTCCCGCCTCCCAGCACGCCCCCGCAACGTGATTGGTCCGTTGCTCCTCTGCCACTGAAGGCCTACGGCCCGCGCTGCTCCGTGCCTCCACTCTCCCTACAGCTGCTGGAAGCAGGTGAGTGAGCCCTGCTAGAGCCCCCTGGGCCCCAATATTGGCCAAAGTGACCACCTTGGGTGCGCTCCATCGAGCCAGCAGCCCCTTTTTCCCCCGGTTTCCCTTCCCTGTGTCCGCTTCCTCTTTCTCCCTCCTCCCGCCTCCCAGCCTGCCCCCGCAACGTGATTGGTCCGTTGCTCCTCTGCCACTGAAGGCCTACGGCCCACGCTGCTCTGTGCCTCCACTCTCCCTACAGCTGCTGGAAGCAGGTGAGTGATCCCTGCTAGAGCCCCCTGGGCCCCAATATTGGCCAAAATGACCACCTTGGGTGTGCCCCGTCGAGCCAGCAGCCCCTTTGTCCCCCTGTTTCCCTTCCCTGTGTGCACTTCCTCTTTCTCCCTCCTCTCGCCTCCCAGCCCGCCCCCGCTACGTGATTGGTCCGTTGCTCCTCTGCCACTGAAGGCCTACGACCCGCGCTGCTCCGTGCCTCCACTCTCCCTACAGCTGCTGGAAGCAGGTGAGTGAGCCCTGCTAGAGCCCCCTGGGCCCTTATTTTTGGCCAAAATGACCACCTTGGGTGCGCCCCGTCGAGCCAGCAGCCCCTTTGTCCCCCGGTTTCCCTTCCCTGTGTCCGCTTCCTCTTTCTACCTCCTCCCGCCTCCCAGCCCGCCCCCGCAAAGTGATTGGTCCGTTGCTCCTCTGCCACTGAAGGCCTACGGCCTGCGCTGCTCCGTGCCTCCACTCTCCCTACAGCTGCTGGAAGCAGGTGAGTGAGCCCTGCTAGAGCCCCCTGGACCCCAATATTGGCCAAAATGACCACCTTGGGTGCGCTCCGTCGAGCCAGCAGCCCCTTTGTCCCCCGGTTTCCCTTCCCTGTGTCCGCTTCCTCTTTCTCCCTCCTCCCGTCTCCCAGCCTGCCCCTGCAACGTGATTGGTCCGTTGCTCCTCTGCCACTGAAGGCCTACGGCCCGCGCTGCTCCATGCCTCCACTCCCCCTACAGCTGCTGGAAGCAGGTGAGTGAGCCCTGCTAGAGCCCCTTGGGCCCCAATATTGGCCAAAATGACCACCTTGGGTGCGCTCCATCGAGCCAGTAGCCCCTTTGTCCCCCGGTTTCCCTTCCCTGTGTCCGCTTCCTCTTTCTCCCTCCTCCCGCCTCCCAGCCCACCCCCTCTTCCCTATTGGTCTGACCACTGCCCATTACCGACCCTTCCGGGGCAGCCCTCTGCCCGGCAGCCCCCAGCGGCTAAGGGCCCCAAGGCCAAGGGCGGCTCCAACAGAGGCGGCTCCAGGAAGTGTCAGCAGGTGTCCGCAGGGGACGCCAACAGAGGCGGCTCCAGGAAGTGTCAGCAGGTGTCCGCAGGGGACGCCAAGGAAACCACCAGACAACGACAAAACTGTAAGTGTTGGCTTGGGTGAGGGGTAGAGCAATTACTCTACTCCAGAAAGCTCCAGCCACTCTAACCTACCTTTCAATGGCCTGCAGCCTAATGTTAACCAGTGATTGTTAGCATATGCCACACTTAGATCGAATCTCTAATAGCATCTCTATGAAAGTTGAATTCAGAAGTGTACCCAACTGCATTTAGAATTGTACCCTACTGCATTTAGAAGTGTACCCAATTGCATTTAGAAGTTGCGCCCAATGGCATTTAGAAGTGGTCCCAACTGCATTTAGAAGTTGCGCCTAATTGCAGTTAGAAGTAGCGCCCAATTGCATTTAGAAGTTGTGACCAATAGCCTCTCTGAGAAAGTTGAAATTAGAAGTGTACCCAAGTGTACCCAATTGCATTTAGAAGTGTTCCCAACTGCATTTAGAACTGTCCCCACTTGCATTTAGAAGTGTACCCAACTGCATTTAGAATTGTACCCTACTGCATTTAGAAGTGTACCCAATTGCATTTAGAAGTTGCGCCCAATGGCATTTAGAAGTGGTCCCAACTGTATTTAGAAGTTGCGCCTAATTGCAGTTAGAAGTAGCGCCCAATTGCATTTAGAAGTTGTGACCAATAGCCTCTCTGAGAAAGTTGAAATTAGAAGTGTACCCAAGTGTACCCAATTGCATTTAGAAGTGTTCCCAACTAAATTTAGAACTGTCCCCACTTGCATTTAGAAGTGTACCCAATTGCATTTAAAAGTGGTGACCAATAGCCTCTTGGAGAAAGCTGAATTTAGAAGTGTACCCAATTGCATTTAGAAGTGTTCCCAACTGCATTTAGAAGTTGCGCCCAATTGCAGTTAGAGGTTGCGCCCAATTGCATTTAGAAGTTGTGACCAAAAGCCTCTCTGAGAAAGTTGAATTTAGAAGTGTACCCGAGTGTACCCAATTGCATTTATAAGTGTACCCAACTGCATTTAGAAGTTGCGCCCAATAGCCTCTGTGAGAAAGCTAAAATTTGGAAGTGTACCCAATTGCATTTAGAAGTGGTGACCAATAGCCTCTTGGAGAAAGCTGAATTTAGAAGTGTACCCAATTGCATTTAGAAGTGGTCCCAACTGCATTTAGAAGTTGTGCCCAATTGCAGTTAGAAGCTGTGCCCAATTGCATTTAGAAGTGTACCCAATTGCATTTAGAAGCTGCGCCCAATTGCATTTAGAAGCTGCACCCAATAGCCTCTTTGAGAAAGATGAATTTAGAAGTGTACCCAATTGCATTTAGAAGTTGCGCCCAATAGCCTCTGTGAGAAAGCTAAAATTTGGAAGTGTACCCAATTGCATTTAGAAGTGGTGATAAATAGCCTCTTGGAGAAAGCTGAATTTAGAAGTGTACCCAATTGCATTTAGAAGTGGTCCCAACTGCATTTAGAAGTTGCGCCCAATTGCAGTTAGAAGCTGTGCCCAATTGCATTTAGAAGTGTACCCAATTGCATTTAGAAGCTGCGCCCAATAGCCTCTTTGAGAAAGATGAATTTAGAAGTGTACCCAATTGCATTTAGAAGTTGCGCCCAATAGCCTCTGTGAGAAAGCTAAAATTTGGAAGTGTACCCAATTGCATTTAGAAGTGGTGATAAATAGCCTCTTGGAGAAAGCTGAATTTAGAAGTGTACCCAATTGCATTTAGAAGTGGTCCCAACTGCATTTAGAAGTTGCGCCCAATTGCAGTTAGAAGCTGTGCCCAATTGCATTTAGAAGTGTACCCAATTGCATTTAGAAGTTGCACCCAATAGCCTCTTTGAGAAAGCTGAATCTAGAAGTGTACCCAATTACATTTAGAAGTTGCGCCCAATAGCCTTTGTGAGAAAGCTGAAATTTGGAAGTGTACCCAATTGCAGTTAGAAGTTGTGACCAATAGCCTCTTGGAGAAAGCTGAATTTGGAAGTGTACCCAATTGCATTTGGAAGTGCACCCAATTGCATTTAGAAGTGTACCCAACTGCATTTAGAAGTTGTGCCCAACTGCATTCAGAAGTTGCACCCAATTGCATTTAGAAGTGTTCCCAACTGCATTTAGAATATTTAGGAAGAGAGAGTTGAAGGTATTTAGGCCCCAGGTCCTAGATGGCCTTGTGGACAATGCAGAGGGTTTTGAACTTAATCCTCGCAGCCACTGGGAGCCAGTGTAGAGTTTTCAGTCCTGGAGACATACGGTCCCTGGGCTTGAGGCCAAGGACAAGTCTCGCAGTTCTGTTCTGGATGAGTTGCAGAGGGCGGAGAGTGGAGGCAGGCAGATTAAGATAAAGGCTGTTACAATAGTCCAGCTTTGAGAGAACCAGGGCTCGGGAGACAGTGAGCTTCTGGGGGAAGGAGAGGAAGGGAAGAATACCTCTGAGGAGGTTTAGCTGGTAGTGTGACTTCTTAGAGACGTCAGAGATATGAGGAGAGAAGGAGAGTGTGGAGTCGAAGATGACCCCAAGGTTTTTTGCCTTGCAGGTAGGAGCAGGAGGAGGGCCAAGAGAGGCTGGCCAGAGAGCTGCAGGGAAGGAGGGAGTGGGTGTGCCGATGAGTAGAATATCAGTCTTACTGGCATTAAGGCAGAGGTCATTGGCGGCACACCATTCCTGGATAGCAGACAGACAGTCCGAGATGAGGGAAGGAGAGAGGGAGGCCGAGGGTAGCCTGAAAATGAGCTGGGTATCGTGCGCATAGCACTGAAAGTTTGGGCAGAGAGCGGCGATGCGGTGGGCAAGGAGTGCCAGATACTGGTTGAACAGCCAGGGAGAGAGATTAGATCCGTGGGGGACACCACAGGTGGAGAAAAAGATGTCAGAGAGGAAGGACCCCAGTTGGACCTGGGAGGGTTGATTGGAAAGGAAAGAGGTCAGCCACGCCAGAGCCTGACCAGTGATACCCAGGTTATCATGGAGACGGTTGAGCAGGATGGCATGGTTGACAGTGTCAAAGGCAGAAGAGAGATCAAGCAGAATGAGAACAAACAGAATGTTGGAGTCGAGGTTCAAGAGCAGGTCCTCACGGATGTTCAGGAGAGCAGTTTCCGTGCTTCTGGCAGCTCTGAAGCCAGATTGATGGTGTATCTGGTGTCAGAGAGTTAAATTAATTGTATCATAACATTTTGCTGTATATTATCACCCTATTGGTGATTGCTGCCCTAAATTTGATTTGTTTGATTTTGCATTTCAATTTAAAAATAATAAATATTTCATTATTAAACACCGGCCTGGTTCATGGTCCATGATGACACGGGGTGTTTGTCAAGGGGGGGTGAGGTGGGTTTGGTGCCTTCTCAAAGCAGTATCCAAAATAAACAATGTTAAAAGCGTTTTTATTGTGCGCCACATCCCTTGCCAGTGGAAAGAGTCCTGGTCTGGAGTGTGCCGTGTCGTAAATTCTGCTACACAGGGGGGGCTCGTTTGCCGGGATTGAGATTAGTGTTTCCACACGTGACAGCTTAACACAGCAGGCTAACCCAAAAAAGGTAGTGATACTTTTTGTGTTTAGAAAACTGTGTTACACTGTGAAAGCGCCATCCCAAAACTTAACCACTAAGTGTCAGGCCTGTGTGTAAAAATAATATAAAAACTTAACCCTGAACTAGACAAAAGCATAGTACAGATTTGTCCTTATATAAATAATTTAATAAAGGAAGAACACTCTTCATAATAACCCCAGTGGAGGCTAGGCAGCCCCTTCTGTTCAAACTATTCATTAGAAGGGAATGGGCAGAGCAAGATCAGGAGGCCTGGGTAGTAGACATGATGCGACAGGTCACCTCCATGAACATGGATGTGTGGCGGGACAGTAGCCTTTTGCATTAAGCCCTGACTGAGTTTTATATGACTAAGAGTATCAAAGAGGAGCAGCTTAAGTTGGTCCAACGTACTGCATATATATATTTCCACCTGATAGCCATTGAAGAAAAGTATCGGGAAAAAGTGCAATCTTTGCACAAATCCAGTCTGAGCTTTAAACAAAATCCAGAGTGATTTAAAACTAGAAGAGAAATTGCAAAAGAGCCAAATTTCTGAGGTCGAATTTGAAAAGCACATAAAACAGTTAAAAGAAGAGTTGGCAGTACAGCAACATACCAACTCAGAACAAGAGGCCCAATTAGATGCATTGAAAGTGGAGTGTCAGGAAAAGGATGACTCTCGACAAGAGCGTCAACAGAAATTGAATCAACAACTAAAATTTAACAGAGCCTGCTCAGAGCAGATAACCACTTTACAAAAACAGATTGCGAAATTGGAAGAGGAAAGTAATAAATTAATTATTAAAGAACTCCACTCTCAAACAGAATTTGACCAAGAACATCAGAAATTAAGTTCTATCAAGAAGCAAAGGGATGACCTGACTGAACAGGTGAGGAAAAAGATGCTCTACACAAAGAAGTGTGCAAATTAAAAACAGACCTACAGAAAAGACAGTCAGACCATCTGGAACTGGCTGACTTAAAAACTGAAAATGAAAACCTAATGGGTCACACAAGATAAGTAGAAGGTGATCTAGAAGAGACCGCCCGGGCCAAAAAAGTTCAAAGTCAGGAGATGTATCTCCTGCAACAAAAACTGTCTGAGTGTTCCCAGGCAATACAGGCAGCACAAAAAGACAATGAGGCACTCTCTGATGAGAACAGGAGACTCTAGAACCAGGTCCAGAGGTAGCTGATCCAGATCCAGGCAGAACCACCTATCCAGAACCTCCTATCCAGAACCACCTGTCCAGAACTAGAATCAAGGCAATAATTCAGGGAGAAAGGAGGAAAGGTTGCTGATCCCTTAGGGAGAATCCAGCAACTAGATCCTCTGCCTAGCTGTTGCATCCCGCTTTCCACAGTGACCAGACCCCTGTTGCCCAGATGTTCCCATAATGGAGAGCCCAGCCACTGTCCAGCGACCCGGTTAGCTGTCCAAACTACCCTACTCAAGTGCATTTTATTATTAACTCCCTTACATCCTAGACTGGTGACGACCTCCTTGTGGACCTGGAAAGGGAAGGAAGGAAAGACGATACTGCTCCATACTGCCCAACCTAAAGACGGAAGGAAATCCTGGTGTGCCGCTTCCTGATGAAGAAGAACTCTACCAGATGAACCCCACTTTGTCCTACTTGCTCTCAACAAGTCACGGGAGAGCAGAGGGGGGGGGGCGATTTGGGGTATATTTACCAGCCTCAACAGCAATCCCCTGAATCACAAAACTGCATTTTAACAATTACAAAAATAATGGCTGTACTTTTGTCTGCTTAACACATATGGGGCAAGATTGAACATACAGTATTGAGAAAGTGTCTAACTCTAGAGACACTCCCATCCCCTGCACACCCATATACTGGAAACCAGTCAAAGAATTAGTAACACATTTTACAATTTTAAATTGGTTTACTTATGTGTTTCACAAATTGATATTAAGTGTACATTACATTACATTATAATTGAGAACAAAAATCAAGATTCAGTAGCCTCTACAACTCTCGGGTATAACTTGATTATGTGTTTTTTGGAAGCTCAACGCATTTCTGGAGTAACTCCCTTCTTCAGGAGAAAATTATTCTGAAAGGATATACATAAAACAACAGTCAAAACTTTGTTCACTTTGAGGTTCACACAGTTTAACAACAGGTTAGAATTATATCTATACAGCATTGTTGAGATAAATTGGCATTCACTCCTTGGTGGGTAATAATGCTTATTCAGAAATTTCAGGCAAAAGACAAGGCTACATTCTTAATATAAACCTATGTATAGCTCTTCTATTAATTTAGTGAGGGCAAAAAAGCTCAATTTCCTCTACTAATTCGGTAACCCATTTTTTTATACATTGCCATTCACTCTGAGACGGGTAGTCATTGGAACAATTGACCATATTGAAGTGGCATTATTTATATACTGAGTCATCTATATAACTATTCTCACCATGGATAAAGAGTATCACAAAATGTTAATTTGTTTCAACAGTTTTAGCTTGATTCACATTTCAATACATCACTCTATCTAAATTAGATGATCATTGTGGTTATAGTACCTGGAGTCCCAAGGGACCGGCATTGGGTTGAAAAGATATGCTGGAGGGTGCACTGGTCAAGGCACTCTTCCTGTATGTTTCCTCGAGTGTGTACCTAGGTATCCTTCGCTAGAGTTCGCCCGAATTCAGACACTCCTATAGTAAAGCATTCTCAGATTAGCGGAACGAATAGTAACTATAGACATCTTTCAATGAAAATGGCTAAGACACACTCACCAAGGAGAGGACTTTCGAAGGGAAATCTCAGCCTAGATTTAAAATGGCATCTAATTGTCCACAGTCTTGTTGTTAACGTGTAAACATTATACACTTTGGTTGTCCAAGAATTATTTCTGTGAGGGATTCCCATAGCCATTAGAATCTATCCAATAGTCAATGTAAGTCTATTCAAAATAGATAAAGTTCAAGCACACTCACCAACGTAAGGGTTGTGGTGAAACATTCTCAGTTTAGATTTAGGGCAACCTCTAATATGCTGCAGTCAATCACTGATCTGATACCGAGCAATGATTATACACATGGATTAGTCAAAGAATAATTTCTGTAAAAGAAAATAGTGCTATTAGAGTATACCCAGCGTATGCCAATAAGTCCAAAATGTTTGTACAACCTATCCGCTACGACACAATACTCCAGGTGTAGTTAGTCATTCCTGTTACTATTGTGTCCTAGTTACAAATTCAAACTCAATACTATTTGAGTGAATCTGTACACTCTAGCCCTTTATGTGTACTAAAGACACATGGACATAATGGTCTTTCGCAAATGTGCTTACCTGTAGCTATTGTGTTTTCTAAGAACCCGATGTATGGCGTCTCTGCACTGACATCCAACGGTGCGCGGTCACGTGTCATGTGGAAAATCATGTGGCTGTTTATGTATATATATGCTTCATCCACATACCGTCGGCCACTAGAGCACATCAAACCCGGCCCGTGGTGCGGTATGCGTGTGGGCATAATTGCAATAATCTACTCATGCGGACGCTCAGGCGCTGTCAAAAGCGCGTAGTCTCACATATTGATGATGATCACCAATAATCTTTTAAAAAGTCAGAACCAGACAGGAATAAAGTATAGGAAATACTGGCACTAACGGTGAAAGGCAATCTTGTTGGTGAAAAATTATTTTGTTCAAATCAGGTTTATTTTAGGTGAAACATAATTTTTTGCAAATTAGAAAACCAGATGAGATTCACACTGAAAACAAACGCTGTGTAGTCACATATCACATGCAAAATAACGATGCTAGAGCTCAGTAGAAATAATCTATTGTCACAAGATAATGTGCATGTAAGTCAAAATCTAGTAATAGTCTTCTGTTATAACGACTAGCAGGTCTGAAATGATCATTCTATGGCGTAATGCTTGGCTGTACGGTACATTTTCCATCATTGCTTTCGGATGAAAGCTAGCAATGTGTGAAAGATTATTAAGATCTGTGGGTTTATGATACAGGGACGTCTTGATCGTACTGTTCATTATGGTCAACTGTACATACAGAAAATGCAAAGTAGGCTCTCCAATCTCAAATGTACATTTAATTCGTAATTTTTGTCAATATCAATTTGTTAAACACACAAGTAAACCAATTTAAAATTGCAAAATGTGTTACTAATTCTTTGACTGGTTTCCGTATATGGGTGTGCAGGGGAATAGAGTGTCTCTAGAGTAAGATACTTTATCTTTACAGTATGTTGGTCAGACCCTGTGTCAGAGTCTGCATTCCTCCCTCCACCCAAGTTTTGTTATTACTCTTGTATGAAGATACTTGATTTATATTACACTGGTGTGCTCAGATAGACATTTGCATTGCAAGATTGAACATAGCCACCCCAAGAATGGCTGCATTTTATTTTCTTCATGTGAATCCAAAGAAAAGAATTCAAAGGCAGAATGCTTCAGCGCTGCTGTTCTGTCATTTAATAAAAAACTTAAAGCTCCACAATACATTTTTTTTGCATTTAAAACGGCCTTGTACTGCAGCTACTTTCATTTTTAAACATCACACAGTCTTGTCTTAGTAGAACGTAGCCATGTCCATCTATTTCATGTTGAACATCATCAAATAAGGTCATCCCTCCCAGAATGGGATGGTTTTATCAAATAAAGTTTGTGAAGAGCAGAAAATGTCATTTCAGTCTGCTTGGCTAGGATTCACTTTGGAAACAAATTAACCCACACAAAGTACTTCAAAAGAAAGCTCTCTCTCGCTTGCTATATGTCAATTACCAAGAACCCATCTTTTTAAAGCATATCCCTGTGTACAGAAACTGACCAGAACTATAAAAAGCCTTCAGAAAGCAAATGTGAGGAAAACCAAATCTTGTAAAATCAACATGTAGAAAATCAACACGTGTAAATCTGTTTTTGCAAAAGCAAGAAAGCTGCTCTTTTGAAAGCTAAATGTGAAATCATCCCAATACTCGGATAGAAACAGTATTATTTGTGTGGGGCTGGGGTGGTTTAAATGTATGTTATATTTATTTACAAAAAAACTTGGGTTCATGTGGAAGAAAGAGAGAAAAAGAAAAATGTTTGAAAACAGCAGGACCAGTATGGCAAGCCAGTCACGTCAAAGGTACCAGCCCCCATGGGAAAGGAAGCCCCTTTACAAATATGAAAGGGCCAAGGTGTGGAAATTCTCGACCTCGTCAGACCTGTCGGTATTTCGATAGCAAGGGACAATGGACCAAGGGGAACTAGCCCTTTCACAGAAAGGTGCAATTTCCTTTGACCCCCTCCTCAGCTTCAACTGCCTAGGATCAAAAGGCGCCATGGTAACCCTATTGGTCAGACTAACACAGAGGGGCTAGGTTGGCTGTAGAGATTTGAAGGACCGCTCATACAGTGACAAATGCCATCCATAGACTTTAAAGAACTGTCTACATTTAGACATTTATTTAAATAATCTGAATAAGCAGTAATGTGAGATTATGAAAGTTTTGATGTAATTTAATTTTTGGAGAAGTGAAATAAGACTATGTGTGTCTTCCTGGAATGTGATGGGCGTGGATGGCAGTAAAAAGGCATTTCTGGGGAAAGCGTAAATGGCACAGATATTAAATTTGGAGAAAATATGCCAGATGCTATTATGCTTATATGCAGCCATTTGTAGAATTTTAGATAAAATGTTTCTCCTGAAAACCGCAAAATGGTGCCCAGAGGCGAAGCAGACTTGGCGTATGAACTGACATGTTCCTTGTGAAATAGGGGATCTGCCTATCTGATTTGTATAATGGAGACGATTGTAATTATAAAGTTGTACTCCATACACTTAAGGGGAGGTCACTTCCTTCAGTCTAATCAGCTCGGAGGGTGGTGGTGACAGGAATAGCTGGACCTAGCCTAATCCAAGAGGTATGTCCAGATTATTTCCACGCACATTGTAAATTCTCTGATGTCATTCTGCCTATATAAGAGCTAGGCAGAGAGGCATGAGGAGATTCAATATTCCAAATTCCCCCGGCAAGACTCCAAGACTCCAGAACCAGGTCCAGAGTAAGCTGATCCAGAGCCAGACAGAACCACCTACCCAGAACCACCTATCTAGAACATCCTATACAGAACAACCTATCCAGAACCAGATTCATCCCAATAATTCAGGGAGAAAGGAGGAAAGGCTGCTGATCCCTTGGCGAGAACCCATCAACTAGACCCTTTGCCTAGCGGATGCATCCCGCTGTCCACAGTGATCAGACCTCTGTTGCCCAGCTGTTCCCATAAAGGAGAGCACCACCGCTGTCCAGAGACCCGGTTAGCCGTCCAAACTACCCAACTCAAGTGCATTTTGTAATTATCACCCACCCCAGTACCTAAAAGCTGCATACACCGCTCTGCTACCTTGCATTCTGTCCAAACCTATAAAAACCCCATAAGAATCCTGGTAATTTCCCAAATTGTCAGCATCCTCTGTTTATCTGGTCCTTAGAAGAATCTGTGTAGTGTATATCTGTTAATGTTATTCTTTTGAAATCCTTTCAGCTAGTTGTGCAAGTCCTTAGCACCATTTTTGAGTTAAATGAATTAATTCCCCTACAAGGAGGTGCACAGTGCGAATTGGTTGCAAATTAACCTCCTTGCGTGCAGTGTCCTTCTTTAATAATCTAGCCACTAAAATGCAGACTCAGTAGAACGAATTGCCCGTGTGATTGCTTTCACTATAAAATCTGATTTGCATTTCCTATAAAGAAACCCATACTGTCACCCCATAGGAGTCATCCCTTCACTTCAGTATCCTATCTGGTATGTGCATTTGTACCCCATCATACAAACCGATTTCCGATTTTGACTGTTTAGGCTATTTCCCTAGCTATTTGCTTGTTTAAATTCCGTGAAAAATAAGAAATTGCAATTCTGTCACGTGTGATTTTTTCTGCAGTGCTTTCCTTTCCAAAGTCGATTTTGTCACCTGTGTTCATGTTGGTAAGTAACTTGCCCTGTAGCTTGTAATCTTTCTTGCCTCTTTAGTACAGCCACACACATTCCTGTCCTATCCATTCTACCGCACATGTAAACTGACCTCTAATTATCCAGTGATCTCTGAGTGCCATTTTGCTCCTTTTTCAATGATTTCATTTCATTTTGGCTTCCCATTCTGGGGTGGTAGGTCGAATTTACAATCAGATTTTTCCCTCTTATTTGTGACCCCTTGCCACTCCTTTCCACAAACCCAGAATATAGTCTGGAGGGGTTTCGGGGAGTGTTGCAGGAGGAGTACCTAACATAAGTGCTATCTATGAGTGTGTCAAAAACTGATCTTGATTCTATTCATATTTACCTTATGCATCTGCGGTCAGAAAGTTACATTAATTGTATCATAACATTTTGCTGTATATTATCACCCCATTGGTGATTGCTGCCCTAAATTTGATTTGTTTGATTTTGCATTTGAATTTAAAAATAATAAATATTTAATTATTACACACCGGCCTGGTTCATGGTCCATGGTGACACGGGGTGCTTGTCAAGGGGGATGTGAGACGGGTTGGGTGCCTTTTCAAAGCAGAATCCGAAACAAATAAAGTTAAAGATGTTTTTATTGTGCGCCACATCCCTTGCCAGTGGAAAGAATCCTGGTCTGGAGTGTATTGTGTCGTAAATTCTGTTAAAATTCTCATCCCCTCCCCCACTCTTCCAGTTTCCTGTGTTCAATGGCACCCTTGACTTTAACAGTACGGCATTCCTCTGCTCTTAAAAGATGCTCTTGTCATAGAACATCTCGGATGTCCAGGAAATGAAGGGCATTCACAAGAAAAAACAAGCATTGGCAAAGCCAACCGTTTTGGCTTCAGTGAAGGGATAGCGTAGGCATTCGCTAGGCATCGCCATAATGGTAGTACCTAGCCATAAGCTGCAAAATGTTGTGGGCACCTCAGCACCTGGCAAATGCCTATCAAGTACCCATACACAAGTCAAAACGCTTATTTGTAGATGTTGACCACTAACTAAGAGAACCATTAAAAATGGGCACAGAATATGCTAAATGTCCACCAATTAGCGTAGAATTATCCAGGTAGTTTACCAGAAATTGTGTAAAGCGTGACCAATGCTCTGTGGGCTTGGCAGTGGCGTCTGCCAGTTCCCGATCAGTATCTTCCTGCTTATTCCGCTATAAACTGGTTGCTCAGCCTATCTTTGCCACATACCTGTCTGTAGGGAGTAGGGCCAAACCCAAAAAACCTGCAAGTTCATTCATCAATGCCACCCGGCTAAGCAAGAGGACGGGTTTCCTGCACCCATCAGGCAGGCCGGCAATGGCTGAGATTTTGTCGCATTTTTGGGAGGATAGCTCAGGGGCAACGTGCTCACCTTGGAAGTAAAACGACACGGAGCAACACCGGTTCGATCCCCGGGTCCGCACTTAGAAACCTCTGGGTATTAAGCGCGTTATAAATAACCTATCATATCATATCATGCCATCGAACAGAACGCTGTGACTGCGGGCAGCACCAAGGTTATATCGGAAACACCTCCCTGTCTGTATGGACCTCTGCAGGAACCTGGGGCCCAAGGGACCAAGTATCGTTATTTTCATTAGGGCCCACTAAAACGGACCTTTACATGTACCATTTTGTGGCTGGTACACATGTTGTCTGCAGATATAAATTACCCCCTTCTGATCAGGAAGCTCATACCACAGCCCCACTACACCTGTGCAGGTTTTTAATGAGTGTGCCAGTTTGGGAACTATGGCAAGCTAACTGATATAGGCAGGGTCGGACTGGGCCATACAATGGTCTCAGTCACCAATGAAAAAGTAGCCCACAGCCGCAAATGGCTATTCTTTGCTTTTGTGGCACTGTTTGAATAGTGCCCAAGGGGGAGTTTTTTGATAATGTGATCCAAATTGTGCATTCTAAAGAATATTTATTCAGCAACACTGGACCAAACTACTAGCCACAGAGTGCATTAACTCATCAAACTGGCACACAGTGGGCAAAAAAGTGTCCCCAATGTGACCCAAAACAACTGGCCCACACAAGCATTTTGTGTTTTTGGTTCGACCATGGGCCTATTGCCCTATAGGCCAGTCCGAGTCTGGCTCTAGGTGTGCTGATTAGACTAAAGGAGCGGCTTGCCAAGGACGGTCCTGAAGCACAAGGTCCACTCCACGTTTTTAAGATGGTCAAACCAAATACCTTTATTTCCAGCAAATCGAAATGGAAATATATAGACATGATGGTTGTCCTGGAAACCAGGTGTGGTTGGACTCTCTCTCGAGACCTGACTTGGACACCTTCCTTTAAAGAAAGCGATGCTAGCAAATTAATACGCCATGGCCTCGTGGAAAGAAGTGCGAGGCACCCGGTGGTAGTATTCTGTTCTGCACCTCATGCTGTGTTTCACCAAGGGAGGAGGGGCACACCCAGCCTCCACCAATCATCCTGGAACTTTTCAGAAGAGCCTCTGCTCATCTCCTTCGGGAGTCTGTTTACTGCCCGTTTTATGTCTCAAAAGCAGAAGCAGGACGGGGGCCAACCAGATGCTGGTAAAGTCATGTTTAAAGGTACTTCAAACGCCCCCAACTGTGTAAATATAGCATTTGATTAAGGGGACTTATCCCCGAAATATATTGGGCACCATTGCAGACGTTTGATATTACATACAAATCATCTGTATACATGTATTGTCAAATTACAACTTGCGTTTTGAAGGAAATCTACCAGGTAACAGAGTGCTAACGCAAGCATTGAAAAGGTGGCAGCTCCTTACATTTAAACAATTGCCAATTCACCTTGCGCTCCCATTGGCCAGTGCCCAGTGATGAAACAACCTTCGGTCCCAGGATTTTGTTAGTTCATCACATGGTATTTTGATGATTCACGAGCCGATTTGACACCTGCCGTTTATCAAATAATACAGTTTGTAAAATGGCTCAAATTATTCAGTTGCTCACGGGAGACTGAGCTCGTCAAGATGAAAGACATTTATTAATCATTGACGAAGCAAGCCAACTGCGTCCTACGTGCCTTCTGTGGGTGTTCACTAACCCCTGCGCTGCACAGGGAACAGGACATGTAAACTAGCTAAAGAAAACAGCCAGTGAAGCTGTTTACTCCATGTTCGGAAAATAAATGAACTGCTTGTTGTAGAGGCATGCTTATTGCTCAGGAGCTCATATTTAAGCATTCCAATTGCCTGTTAAGTGCTTGAGAAACGTCCTCATTGTCTATGTTGGGTTCTAGTCAATGGCACTGTGTGATCCCGGGCAAGTTATTTTACGTAACGGTGCTAATTGTCCCATAATTGTTAAGAAGGGTGACAGTGGAAACAGTCGAAATGTCAGTATTAAGACATGTGGAAGTGACAGACATGTTTAATGTCATAGGTGTGCATTAATACATTGATTACCCATTCATCTGCTATAAGTTTGCTGGCATCTTGGTGCTAAATCTTCTGAGTTACCACCAAACTGTATTGCTATTACCGCCACTTGGTCCTGCGCTATTACCGCGGGATCACAAGTGGTGTTAGGCGTTGTTAGCCCCTATTGGAGTCCATATGACTGTATGAGGGATTTTGCCTGTATTACCTCTTGCAGTAATACCATTGAAATGGCTGATTTGGGGGGCTGTAAGGTGGCAGAATTACCTCCAGCTTCTTGTTGGAGGTTGTTCCTCCATCCGAACCCCAAACTCGTAGTTGGGCGGTGTGGTAATGTAGTGGTAACGGTATTGCTGCCGCATTTTTATCACGCCGCACAACTTATAATGAGGCCCCCGGTGTGTCACTTTTCAGGTGAACACTTTTCCTGCATCTAGAGTGTACGGTATTCAGTGAAATTCCCTTTTAGACATTTAAAAAGATAGCTCCAGAAAGAGAGCTGAGGGACCGCTCTGAGATGGCTTTCTAAAGCGACCTGTGGTCACCTGTCAGCCCCTGGCTGCATACGAGTGCAAGCAGCGGCTGACAGGAACGGCTGGGCAGGAACAGGAGACAGAAGTGCGGGGGCGAATAGGTGTGTGGGTGGGTCTATATGTGTAGTGGGGACATTTTTGGGTGAAGGGGAGGGTGCTGGGGAAGAAGTGTGCTCTTATTTGGCAGTCTGCGTGTGTGCGAGGTGGGGGAGCGAATGTGAGGTTGCTTGTATGTGTTTAGGGGGGGGGGGCGGGAAGAGGACTGGATGCGCAGGGAGGGAGCCGCTGAGTGATGGTGGTTCGGCCCCCTCTATTTAAAGGACTTCCCGCGCTGGGGGTGTCGACAATAAGAGGGTGGATTGGAATCGTGATATTTTGGAATATTGAGGACTACAGTAAATTGGCGGGAAAGAACGGTATTTTTTGCATGTGGTCCTCAATATTCGAAAATATTGCATAGATCCGTGGAATCGTGATATTTTGGAATACTGAGGACTGCAGCAAATTGGCGGGGAAAAAACGGTATTTTTTTGCATGTGGTCCTCAATATTCGAAAATATTGCATAGATCCGTGGAATCGTGATATTTTGGAATACTGAGGACTGCAGCAAATTGGCGGGAAAAAACGGTATTTTTTTGCATGTGGTCCTCAATATTCGAAAATATTGCATAGATCCGCCGCAGGCTGCAGACCCCCGGGCTATAAAGTCGTGCAGGTCTGTAATGATATGATATGATACGGCATTCGTAACGCGCCTATACGCAAGTGTTTCAAGGCGCAATACGTGAGAAACCCTTGTTCTCCCCAAAGCCGCTTAACGCATAAATAAATACATCTCAAGGGAGCCATGTCACAACAAATGAAACGAAAAGGAGTAGGTCTTTAATACTGACTATAGCCGGAATCCAAGCGTTGAGTGTGTAATTAATGGCCTATTTTGGAAAATAAAATTGGCTGCACAAGGCAGCAAGGGGTGCCCGAGAAATTGCCAATGAAATTACAATACAAGATAACATGGGCTGTATCAATGACTTTGATTGGTTCTGCTTCTGGTGGCGGCTATAACAGGTTGACATGTTTCTTTCACATGCATGTTCTTGTGTTTGCTGTCATCTTGATTTTGCTCGGGCTGCGCAGTTGAGGGATTAGAAGTCCTTCGCCTGTCACGTGGCGAAAGAAAACAAGACATCTGCAACTCACAAGTGATGCGCGGTGCCTGAGAAACCAACAACAAATAAATATATATAGCAATAACGGACAGGTCATTTACATGTAATTCTCAAATAAATAAATAAATAGACATATCTTCCTTCATACAGCCTGAAAGAGACGGCTAGGTAATGACGCCAGGCCATCTTCTGCAGGTGGCTGCATGCTGGCTGACGGCCTCATTAATTAACAGCTTTCATCATAGCTGGTAATGTGAGAAGCGAGGCTTAATTGCGACGCCGGTAAGAAAAGGCGTAAGTTTAGCATCTGAATCAGGAAACCTGCTGACAGGGCGACACATCAGCCGGTGTGTATTGTATTTGTAGCACCCAGTCTCATTTTTAGATCGTCTGCAAACCACTTTCTGATCTTGGATGGGCTCAAGCAGAGGATGAGCAGCGGTTGGATCACACAGAGTGAACTTCCGCATGGTGGTGATTTAGGAACAAAATGATCAGCCTGGTGGCAATCAGGCTCCGCCACCACCACCCTCCACGGTAGCGATCAAGCTCCGCCACCACCACATTCCATGGTAGTGATCAAGCTCCACCACCACCACACTCCACGGTAGCGATCGAGCTCCTCCACCACCACACACCACGGTAGCGATCAAGCTCCGCCACCATCATACTCCACGGTAGTGATCAAGCTCCGTCACCACCACACTCCATGGTAGCGATCGAGCTCCTCCACCACCACACTCCACGGTAGCAACTGAGCTCCGCCACCACCACACTCCACGGTAGTGATCAAGCTCTGCCACCACCACACTCCACGGTAGCGATCGAGCTCCACCACCACCACACTCCACGGTAGCGATCAAGCTCCTCCACCACCACACTCCACGATAGCGATCAAGCTCCGCCACCACCACACTCCACGGTAGCGATCAAGCTCCGCCACCACCACACTCCACGGTAGTGATCAAGCTCCTCCACCACCACACTCCACGGTAGCGATCAAGCTCCGCCACCACCACACTCCATGGTAGCGATCAAGCTCCGCCACCACCACACTCAATGGTAGCATTCAAGCTCCTCCACCACCACACTCCACGGTAGCAATCAAGCTCCCCCACCACCACACTCCACGGTAGTGATCAAGCTCCGCAACCACCATACTCCACGGTAGTGATCAAGCTCTGCCACCACCACACTCCACGGTAGCGATCGAGCTCCACCACCACCACACTCCACGGTAGCGATCAAGCTCCTCCACCACCACACTCCACGATAGCGATCAAGCTCCGCCACCACCACACTCCACGGTAGCGATCAAGCTCCGCCACCACCACACTCCACGGTAGTGATCAAGCTCCTCCACCACCACACTCCACGGTAGCGATCAAGCTCCGCCACCACCACACTCCATGGTAGCGATCAAGCTCCGCCACCACCACACTCAATGGTAGCATTCAAGCTCCTCCACCACCATACTCCACGGTAGCGATCAAGCTCCGCCACCACCACACTCCACGGTAGTGATCAAGCTCCGCCACCACTACACTCCACGGTAGCGATCAAGCTCTCCCACCACCACACTCCACGGTAGAGATCAAGCTCCTACACCACCACACTCCACGGTAGCGATCGAGCTCCTCCACCACCACACTCCACCGTAGCAATCAAGCTCCTCCACCACCACACTCCACGGCAGCGATCAGGCTCCTCTACTACCACACTCCACGGTAGCGATCGAGATCCTCCACTGAAACTTTGCGCATCCATACATCCGTCCTCATTACATCATGCAGTACGACAGACTGTTTCTCACCCTGATATGCACGAATTTGCTTGCTGCGGCAGGCACTGTTGATCAACTCGCACTGCTGCCCAAGTTGGCCACTCTGGCCATCTCTTGGACCTACAGTGTCTGGATGCTCAGCCAGCTCCTACATTTTACTTTTTGTATTGATATGATATGTAATCTCTTTGGGGAAAACTCTCTACTTGTTACATCCAGTGTTCTTTGCTACAAAGGTCTTTTAATACAAAGTTAAACATAGAAACATTGTCAATTTACCTACAAATGTCTTGACATGTTTTGTTATGTTGTCAGTATCCTGCCAACTAATGAACAAATACAACACCATATTAATATCCCTTGACTATGAAAACGTTGCAGTGCTAGATAGAGGACCACAAGGAGGATCCCTAACTAGAAAACAAGTAACTCCTGGTTGTACTCGACCTCTCGGCTGCTATCGATACACTAGACCACCAGGCGATCATGGACACCCTACATCAGCGCATATGGATGAGCGACCTTGTCCTACGCTGGTTCAAGTCCAACCTCAACAACCGACAGCAGTTTGTTCAGACAGACTCACGTAGATTGCCAATTCTACCCGTCACCTGTGGAGTCCCGCAGGGTCCCATACTCTCTCCAGTGATCTTCAATCTATACAGGATCCACTGGGAGACTTCCTAGTCACACACAACATCCAAATCACCATCCACCAATATGCTGACGGACGGCACACAGCTATACCCCAAGACCGACTCCATCAAGGACGGATCCTAGGATCAAAATCTGCCTCTCGCTGATCCAGTCTTGGATGTCCAGTGCATACTTGAAGATCAAACCCTCCAAGACCGAATTCCTACTCCTCATCAGAAACACTGAACACCCAGACATACAGACCTGGCTATCAACCATAAACTCTGAGGGCTTCATACCCAGGCTCACCTCCTACGCCAAGTCCTGCAGTTTTCACCTCGACAAGCACCTCTCATTCAAGACACACATAGCTAAGAAAACTCAGACAGCTTGGTATCAGCTCTCCCTCCTGGGGAAAGTCACGACCACATCACCTCGGCCCTCATCGACCTTCACTGGCTCCCACTGTACACACAAATCACCTTCAAGTCTTGCTGCATCATCTATAAGGCAGTCTCCCACAAGTCACCCAGCTATCTCGTGGAGAAACTCAGCATCTCCGACAGACGGTGCACCACCAGAAGCCAGGACATGTGCAGACTTGAAATCAGCTGCTGCAACTAGGAAAGGACCAGAAGACAAGCCTCTGCCTATGCCCCAAGAAATGGAACCTCCTCCCCATCAGCATCAGACTTGCTCCTACAATTCTTTTTTTATTTTTATTAAAATGTTTTGTTTGATTTTACAAACTTTTAATTTATGGTACTCTCTCAATTTCACATATTTTTACATATCATTTGTTTCAGTCTATTAAGTCTCTTTTTTGATCTCGATCCAGAATTTAATTATTGTAATAATAAGCCACTGGTCGTTTCCTTGAAGTAAATTAGCCCATCTTTCTTAGGTCGTCATCACTTTTTTCGAGATTTTGTAAAAATCTCTGTAGAGTTCTCTCTTTTGTTTCAACGCAGGACACACCATGATCAGATGAAATAAAGCTTCTATTGTTTGGTCTTCTTTACAAAATCTACAATACGGGGATGTGATGTCTGTTTTGTCTATCATCGCTAGATACTCTCGGGTTGGTAATATGTTCAGCCGGAAACGTAGAAACAAATCACGAATCACTCTGTCTGGGAATTGAATTAGATAATGGGGTAGTTTGTTAAGAGCTCTTACTTCATTATCACATTTAAGGTAGCGTTTATATGTTGTTTGGATCTCTACTGTTTTTATCCAATCATTGGTTTTTAATTTTCGTTTCGCCTGCTGAGGTCTCTTGATCAACATATCATCCGATATTTCTTCTAGTTGCATTTTTCTTTTTATGTTTATGGTCCATGTCGAAAGAGCTGAGGTTTGCAGAGCTTGTTCTTTTTCTTTAAATATTTCCAGTGACGGAATCTTGTCATCCGAGATTATCTTTCTATATAGATCAATTTGCTTCCATGTAACTATAGATTGGATTGACTGTAATCCCAGTTCAAATCAGATCCTTGCTATTGGGAATGATTTTGGGCGGGCTAGTGTCATCCGCCAGCATAGTCCTTCAAGGTAAGGCCAATTAATAACTTTCTGATCTACTAAAGTTTCGCTGGCATAAGTCATTATTGGAACTAACTTTTGCTTATATAAAAGGATGGTAGCCTTTGCTGAATATGTGCCGTATTTCAGGTGAAAAAACCTCCCTTGTCTTGCAAGGGATCTAGCCTTGCCCTCAATGTGATTGCACCATTCTTTTTCGTTTTTTGAGAAATTGATCAAAGCACCTAAGTATTTTATTGTCTTTGTTGTGGTTATTTCTTGACTTTCTAGCAGAATTTTTGTGGGCTGTTGAATTTTCTGGTTCTGCATAAAAAAGTTTCATTACCTTTGTTTTGCATGTGTTAATTTGCAGATCGTTTTCGCGCATGTACCCTTGTGCTCTGTCTAGGATTTCTTGTAAGCCTTTTGTAGTTTTATCAAGTATGATGATATCGTCAGCATAGATTAGTGTTTGGATTGACTCACTGTTAATCTTCGGTGGATTTGCTTTTGGATTTTGTATTTGTTCCTCAAAATTGTTGGTGTATCAGTTATATAAACAAGCGGCTAGAGGGCATCCTTGTTTCAACCCATTCCAAGTCGGAATGGATTCTATGACCTTACCATCATTTGTTAGGCGAACTCAGACAGATGTATTTGAGTACAATTGAATTCTTGGATTTAGAATGCAAGAAGGGCAACCCCATGATGTTAGTTTTGCCCAAAGCTTATGCCTGTTTACCGAGTCAAACGTCATTTTCAGGTCTATGAAAAGTGCATATACTTGTTGTTTTCTTATGATTGCTTCTGTTTTTACCATATTCTGTAGCAATAGGTTTACATTGGTTCCAATCTTGGTAACAAACCCTGTTTGTCTTTCACTTGCCTTTCGTTGTTTGCTGCCCAGTTATTAAGTTGTTTTTGTAGATGGCTTGCAAAATGTTTTCCCAGCGGATCTAATAGAGCTATTGGTCTGTAGTTCCTGGATTCTTTCGGGCACCTGCCTTGTAGATTGGAATTAGAATAGTGATTGTCCAGGTAAAAGGGATCTCCTTTCTTTTCTCTATAAGATGTAGCAGCTGAACAAGGAATTTTGCCCATTCTTCTGGTGTTGCTTTAAGGATTGCATTTGACAGCCCATCAGGGCCTGGCACCTCTGGATGGATTTAGGGCTTTGATTTTGGTTGTTAAGTCGTCTACTTCCCAATTGAAATTCCAAGTACAGCTATCTTTTGTAAGGCCCTCAAAATCGCTTCAGCGTCGGTTTGATTCATCATCGTCTTGTCTGCCTTTAGGAAATTGGAATATTTTTGTTTTTCTTTTTTTATTAGGTTTTCAAAATCAGTTATTTCTTTTTTTCAATTGCCATAGTCTCATTTGGTGGTCTTGTTTCTTTTTCTTAATTTCTAGATTGTATTGATGGCCATAAGAAGAATTAGCTTTGGTCGTAGATTTAACTTGAATGTGTTTGCATTTTTCCAGAATCCATCCATAATTCAACTTTACCTGGTCTTTCAGTGGGGCCTCTTGAAAAGTAGAAAGCAGTTCAGATACTTGATGGCTTCGGATTCTTAGCTTATTCAGCCCATTCAAAGTTCTGGTAAATTTATTTGCTCCACGATAGTTTTTTGAGCAATCCAGGAAATTGACATTTGGTGGTGGTCACTAGCACAATGTGATATATTATTGGTTGCAAGTATTAGTTTCTGCAAGGTTTCAGAGGCAAATATATAGTCGATGATTGAGGTGGAGGTTTCACCTGTCCAGGTCGGGAATGGTAATCCTTTTGCATTTGTTGATTGGTCAGTTAGAGTGATATTACGAATTCTCATTTTCTTCAACCATTTACATGCACGAGGCAATATTTCTTGCAGAGTGCGTTTGTGGCCTTCTCTATTGAATAGATGGATGTTAAAATCACCTACTATGATAAATTAATTACTGCTGTTAGAAAGCGCGATGGAATCAATTTCCTCACAAATAGCGTCAATTAATTTGTTGTTGCTAATCGCAGTAGGGATCCAATAAATGTTAAAGATTAAAATACAACAATTATCTAAACACTGTGTCGCACTGTTGTCATTATGTGCTGGATTGTAGGCTGGCATGCGAATAGTAATGTATTGCGCCCAAGGATTGATGTTCTTTCTTGCTATTATTGACCACGTAGCGTTGATTTTCATTAGGATTAACATTCCTGATGCCGTTCTGCCTTTATTTGAAGATATTGCGGGATTCAGCCAGGTCATGTATCCGTCACAAAGAACCTCTTCAGTCAACCAAGTTTATTGTAGACAGATTATTTCTGATTCTGCAAGAATTGTAGATGGGTTTTCCAGAAGATGTTTGTGACCCCTTGTATTCCATGATGTTAGGGAGATTTTATTTGTGTCAGCTTCTTTGTTCTTTGGTTGTTATAGATATGTTTTCCTAGGCACTTGGCTTTGGTTGTCTCTTTTAGCTTCATGTCTTTGTTTCGGGGTACGTGTGGAATCTCTCCAATTATTACTTCCATTTGTTTCGTTCTTTTTTTTGTTGTTTATATTTTGATCAAGTAATGCAATGTTCTTAGATTTCTTTTCCGCCATCCTTCTGGTTACAAAAATGTCTTCTGTTTTAAATCCCAGTTTTTCAAATTGATGGTTTGCCGCTAAAACCCGCTGCATAGTCTCGTCTGTGTAGAAATCTATGTGAGCTTCTTCCATATGATTCTTGTCTGGGAAGATGATTACTTCAATATCGTCCGATCCAATTGTTTTAAGTTGAGGTATGGCTTTGAATAAGCGTAGAGTGTTGGATCTGTTTAGCATCACCGGCTCTTCTGTAGTTAGTGTCAATTGAAACATAGCTATTCTATAGGCATGCGTAGAGCTCAGTGGATTCTGGAACTTAGGTCTTGTAATGGGAGGACTTCCAGCAGGCAATGGTCTGTCAATTTTCTTTGCACTCTTCTGCCTTTCTGCAGATAACCATGTTTCATCGTTTGATACGATAAATATGTGAGAGAAATGTTGTGTTGTTGTTCGTCCGATCTTTGCGTAATTATTGAGGTGTCCAAGGATGTCTCTTTGCATTCATCGATAACTATGAGTGCATCATCTTGTGAGTTTATGGAAATTGAATTCTCCTCCGACGATTCCTCACTAGTCAAAATCTCTCGTACAGGGACCTTGGTTGTTGGCAGGTTTGTTGCATCAAGGTTGATTTCTGTTATCAACTCATCCAATGGTTCGGGTAATACTTGATTAGCGATTTGCGGTGTTGGATTCAATATCTTTGATGCAACCAGAGTTGGGTTTAGCTCTTTTTGCACTATGTTCTTGGTCGCAATTCGTTGGTTAATTGGCTGTATTTTGTCGCCTAATGATTTTTGAATAGTTTGCATTTTTCTCAGGAATGCACGTGACCCCGTTTGCGATTTCTTGACTGCTTTTTTATGAATTGGTTTATTCAAGGTATCTTGGCCTGTCATTCCTCGTTTGGAAAGGTCAAATATATCTAATGGTGTGTACATCGGTGGTTCAATAGTGCATGGGATTACCGAAAGTAAGGGATTATTTGTTTTAATCGTGAAAGGTTGCATTTCAAACTGTGTTGCCTGGTTGATATTAATGCCATTGATGTAACTTTTTTCATCAGTTTGTGTTTCTTTCGTTGTTGCTTGGAATTGCAGTGTTGTATGTAGATGTTTGTTTGCTTTTTCATCTATTAATTTGTTTGTTATAGTTGACACTGTTTCTATTAGATTCTGTTTGTCAATGCGATCCACTCTTGCCATGTCTGCTAGACGTGATTGCCATGTCCTGGACGTGTCTGCTTCATATTTCATTTGTTCTTGTAGGGCATTTGTGAATGATTCAAACTGAGTCTGTTTCGTTATAATCATCGCTAATAGTGTCGCTTGATCTTTTGTTGCGTCAACCATGGATTCCTGAATTTTCAGAAATGGAATCATTGCATTTGATAGTACTGCAACCAGGGTGTTTTGCAAGTCTAACATCGTGGTAGGCAGTCTCTGTGGAGATTTGAACAAATCCCTCATCGGCTCAGAGTGCGTGCTTATGGATAAAGATTCAAGAGTCTCTGATCTGTGGTTCTTTGCATGGTTATCCAATTTTTCCACGGGTGTTTTTGATGTTATTTGACTTTCTTTGTGTGCTATCGGCGTTGACATGTTTATTTGATTGATTTGTGCAGTTGGAAGGATTCCCTTAAAAACTTCATTTCTTTTCTCTTGGGAGTCCATTATTGCATCTATCTCGGTAATATCAAGCGACAGGTGTGCTATCCTGATAGGTAAAGACTGCATGTTATTGTCACAGATGGAATTGGTTGGACAATATGTTGACTGCCAATGCAGTTTTGTTATCCTTGCTCTCTCTTGTAATGATGGAGTAATACAGGAATCTTCAGATCTTGTTTTTTGTAATTTTTAGCTTTGGGCTTTTCTTTGACTTGATGATACTGTAGCTGCTGTAAGATTTGCTTCTGTTAACTTCACCTCGGATGAAGTTTCAGTTGGTAATATGCATGTCAGCTCTGTACTTCTTCCAACTGTAGAATGGATGTGTTCATCCATGTTGACAACCATAGGCACCGGTGGCCTTAGTGTTAAAACACTGTTTTTATCTTTTATCTGAGGTTTCTGAACGATATTCACTTTATTTTTAACTGATCTGGGCCTCTCCTCTATAGATGAAATAGTAGTCAGAGGGTTGGTATTTGCGTGTGATGTCAGTCGATTGTTCAAGGCTACAGATTCTTCTAGTTTCTCTTGTAGTCTTGTACGGGGTTTGGCAGTATCCATCTTATCTATTGGTGGTGGTAGCTGATCAGGGAAGTGAAACTTCTAGCAACTTAAGAAATAGAATTTGGGTGTTTAGTAAACACTTACCAGCTGATCGTGCCGACTCCAGCCGTAAACAGCAGTTAACAACACGCCCTTTCCTACACGCGGGCTTCACGCCGCAACGGTCGCGCTATTATGCTTAAATGGGATTGTCAAGGGGGCGTGACTTCTGGATGTCACGTGAATCGTGTCACGTGAGAGTGCAAATCAGCCTGCTTCGTGTCCCGCTCTCCTCAACTGCTGTCAGCTGATGTGCACTGATGTGCACTGACAGACTTACGCGACTGGGAGCGGTAACAGAGATTCAGTCAATGAAGGTAAGTGAAGGAGATTCCAGTCCTCCAGCCGAACAGCAGTTAACAGCGTGCCCTTTCCTCCACGTAGGCTCCTACAATTTAGAAAATAACTCAAGACCCACCACTTCAAGGAGTCTCTCTTTCTCAACATCTCAGCCATTACGTCACCCTCCGCACCACCTGACTTACTCCCCCTCTCCTTCCTGCTACCCTGAACAGTTGTACCCCACCTTTGTGCCTCCCTGTATCCTACCTCCTCACTGTATATCTGTTCTCTTGTTACCTTTGAAAAGCACTCCATTATACATCTGCACTGTTTTATACCTCTGTAAAGCGCTCCGTTGCTTCTCGGTCTCGGTTCGCTAGGTCTATGCTCAATAAATACCATAATAATAATTTAAAAACCTTGGCCCCAAGAAATAGCCGATATGTGTTTTCTGTACAATAAGCCTGACCGTCATTGCATCCAGCACATCTTCTTTGATCTAATCAAAAACCCCTGCTTTCCACCACCAAATTCATGCATGCATCCCAGACATCTCTATTACTTTATGGGGTATGTGCAGCCCAGAAACTATGGATGATAGTGAAATTCTTCCTGGAGCGTTTTAAGCTTTACCAATGTGCCAGAAATCCTTCCAGCCCACCACAGTAAATGTGCCTTTCTGGAATCTAGAATGAGGTGTATTGGCTGGATCGCCACAGAAAACAGGCAGGGTGGAAAGACAAATTAGAGAAGCAGCAGGAAGCTGTGGCAGAAAATGAAGCTTCAAATGGTCTATTTCTTCCCTACAGCATAAGAATTGCCTTATTACAAGTCTGCTGGGCTGGAATTACGGGTGCCGGTAGCAACGTACCGCACCCATTCCGACCGGCAGACTACAACTGAGCCTGCCGGGGCCTCTGCAACTGGCAGAGTATGACCTGCTGGGCGCAGTGGTCTCGGTAGGCACAATTTTCACTGAAGCACCGGCACCGTTATCAACAGTGTTGGTGCTTCTGTCTCTCCACTCACATAAAGTCTTCTTGGACTCTATGGGGAATGACGACTTAAAATGTCCACCACCTGAGATCCCGGGTCGCTGAGACTTGTAATCTTCCAGTGGCACCAGGATCTCAGGCGGTGAAAAAGGTTTTACAGGGTTGGTGGCAACCCACCAGTGGCACCCGCGAGTTACCGCCAACCTCGTAAGGAGGTTCTAGGACTCTGCGGGAAAGGGTAGTTATGACTTGATGGAAGATATACTGACGCCGTTCGTACTGCCCTAGAGAAATGTGTCCATGCCTACTGACTATGGATCCACCTTCAAACTCAGATTGAGGAGAGATGCAAACAGAAATACTCCCCAGCGCTCACTTGCTGTGCAGTTTTCAATGACCTACAGAAGCCCAGTAGGGGATCCCAATTTGCAGACTGTAGAGCTAGAAGTTGCGTACCAAATCCACGAGCGCCTACTTGATATCTTTCGAATATGTTGTCCATTCTTAGAAAGAACAACACTGCACCATATCTCCCTTGTCACATCTGACCACAAAAGAACCTATCAATTACTATAGCACATTTTTTAATGAATTCCTCTTCCCACTTACAACCTCTGAGCTAAATGTGTGCTTATGAGGTGGTACCAGGAGGTTCTCAGCTTATTTGCTTATGAGAGAACTCATCTAAGCAACTAACTATTTGTGTAAACCACCCCGCAAAAGTGATTTCAAACTTGCTTTTCTGTGATTCGAGAGGTAATCGGTAGTTTATTTCATTTCTGAGGTGTCAGGGTTGAGAGATGTATGCTGTGATCAATCTCTTTGCATAAGAAGTACCATGAAGGCATTTCATGGTCATGTTCAATGTTTGAATTGTCTGAGAATGTTCTGATTTCACTGGAATTGAATGGGGATCTTGATGCATATCCTGTTATTTGCTGCCTGGCATGAGGGTGGTTTTCCAAGGCAAATGCTGATGTTTGTTGTTTCCCAATCTAGTTGAATAAGCAAAGCAACCAATGTATTCCTGCTTAGTTATACATGTGTTATTACATGATTTCACTGGGATTGAGGAGGAAACTTGGCAGCCTGTTCACATGTTGGGTTGTACAGGCTGAGGGATGTTATCCTGTGTAGTGGGTGATGTTTGTTTTCACCAGGTTGGCTGTAGCGTAGGTGACACTGCTCTACACAAAGTTGCCTGGCCATCGTATTCCAGAGGTAGTGGCTGTAACATCCTATTTTGACATTCTTTGTCATTTCCTGTTGTGTCATGGGGCCACACTAAAGCTGCTTCATTGGACCATACAGTCATATCATCTTGACGAGGACATATGGGTGAACCTTTTTTTCAAGGATACAGTATTTTCAATTGGCTGGAAGACAGTAAAGGTTCTGAGGAATATAGTACACTATTTCCAATCTCAGCAGAAATCTGTGCTCTTTGAAGACAGTTAAAAAGATTTCCGAGAGACCATTGAGAGGCTATTGGCATAGTCCAATTTTGATTGTACAAATGCAACAACCAGAAGGGTGCAGAAGGGGAGCAGCAGATATGGCATAATGCATCAGATGGAACTCAAGTGGAGGATTCCGTTTTTGACCAGTCCTTTGACTTGTTATCCCATTGTAAGGGAGCTCTCCAATAGAGACCTGCAGCTTTTTAGCCGCTCAATGGGTTGTGAGCTGTCTCCCATCTCGAACCTCAGTCAAAACATCTGATGAATGTGTGTATCTAGGAGATATCTCCAGGCATGTCCGAGGACCCGCAGTCTACCTTGAAGGTATACATGACACTGCCTTACTTAAAGAGAACATTGTAGCTGGAGTGCTAGGGCTGCATGTAAAGTGTTTTTATTTGCACAGGACACCAGAAAACCTGGAGCATGATCCAACATATTCATCAGTGTCAACATTCATGGAGTGCCCGGGTGAATTCTGTGTAGACTTCACCAGATTGCCCAGACTTAAAGCCAATTGAGATGTTATTTGAAATAGTCCACAAACACAAGAACAAGCTGTATCCCCGTTGTTAAGACATTTAATTTCTAGGAATTCTGGAGGGCCATTGGCCCCCACAACCTTTTTTTTCCATTCATTATTCTTTAGATTTATGATATCTTTCTGTGTCCAGAGGGACTTCAACTGAAGTCCACCCTCCAACTGTAAAACGTCTTGACTCATTAGGAGTATATGGTTGTGTGGTTGCCCATTTGTCTACTGTGATGTGGAGCTCCTTAAACAGCCCTCTCCACCCTTAGACTGCTTATATGACCCTACATTGGTTTTCGGGATTATGGTAGTGGCAGCTGTAATTTAGCCATGGCTTCACTGAGTTGGAAAGACAGTTTACAGCTTTAGTAGCCCAATTACATTTCTGGCAGCCATTGTTGTTCCAATTTTGTTTTTCAAGTCTTGCTCTTGGCCCTTTTGTTTTAGAGGTTTTCTTTGTTCAAGAAAATCATGAGATAGGGAACAGGTAGATATTAGACACATGTTGTATCTTTCAGAGACCAGCCATTGTGGGGTAAATTATAGCCCCTGAATGCCAGAAATAAAGAGGCCAGAGTAATTTGTGGTGTCACATTGAAGTCTGAAACCAGCACAGAAATGGTGATGTCAGACATGAGGCCTTTTCAACTAAAGACAGGCCTGAATCCTAAATGAAGGAGAAGTGTGCTTGGAAGTTCAAAAGTGCGAAGATATGCGCAATGCATTTCAGCAAGGAAAGAGAAAGACATATGGCTGAAAATGGTGTTTTACTCAATCCATGGAAACTATACTTTTTACTTAAGGAGACAGCAACATGTACATTATCTTCAATGCAGCACAATACTGTGATCCAGAAATCTAAAGTGAAGCCAAGCTTATTGCAATTATAAGAAATAAAAGAACTTCCTTTTTCCTCATCCCAATGACAGTATGCAAAGAGAAGTGCCCACTTGGTTTCAAGGTGAACATGGTGTTCTCATATAACGTTCCTGTGTATGGACAATCCAGAAGTGATAGCCATGTCTTTGGCCACTGAGAGATTAAAGGAAATACATTGCACATGAATATAAGGCCCAGATGCATTATACAATGCTTCATTCAAAATGTATTATGTGTGAGTTTAAAAGCCATTTCTTGCAGAATTGTACATGCAGCTGGGCATTTCTACTGAAATGACACTTTAACCTCAAAGACCTTTCCACTGCTTGTCCTGAGGGAGGTCTGGTTGTCAAGAATCAATCAGCTCCATCGCTTAAAAATACAAATAAATACACTTCCATTGTTTGAAACCACAGTGGAAATAGATAAAGCCCTGCCTGTTTTTCAGCAGAAGTGACCTTGAGGTCACAACATCCATACAATGTGCATTAAAGCTATAGCCAGGACGATTGGGAGGCCAAGGAGGGATAGGCAAAAATAAACATGAGCCAGCATCTGGCGGTCACATGTTTAAGGTTAAATGATACTTAGAGGAACAAAGGTGGGGGCTAGAGTGAGCGAGGCCTGTGAAGCTGGGGTTTTATTAATCGAAAAAGACATTTGTATTGCACAAAAAGCGCAGCGTATATGCCACAATGCTCATTCCAGACTTTTATTAAAGATGGCAGTAATCCCATTTGAGCCACGCTAAAACAATTTTTGTGTGATAAACATAACAGAAGTTATTAAGCAACATTTGATTTGGCTGTTCCCATGATTGCAAGAGATTTGAAAGTTTGTGTGAGGGTGATGGACAAAATTAACATGAGAACTATGAAGTAGCGTGTTTTCACTAATGTGGCTCATGAGTAAATGAAGAAAAACTCTATCTATGCATAGGAAGGGCATGCCAACTTCAGATGATCAGAATCATCTGGTTTGCCTTAAAATGTTTTTATTAAAAATATATCCATGCATGTAAAGATTTGGAAAATTATGGTATTTTCGATGCTGATAGATTTTCAGAGTGTAAACATGCCAAAAAAACATGTCAGTTTGGGATGACAAAGCTTTCTCCTCCCCAAGCCTTCCTAACTCACACCCCTCATCTCCTTGTCCTATTAGAACACATGTGGGGGTGGGTGGAGAGAACCAACCAATCCCGTCCACGGGAATCATGACAAGTTTGTGATGTGATTTGCCCTATAAGTAGACCAGTTTGCATAAGAACTGGGATTTTTCACTTTATTCCGGGAGGTAAGCTGCTGCTGAACTCTTGCGAGAAACACACAAGGAGAGAGGTCCCAAATCTTGCATTGAAGAAAGGGACCAGGAGACATAGAAGCTGACTGAGACCATTTGGAGGAGCTAGATGGGACTATCCTTGACTGACACCCTTGCTGTCCCAGAGGAGCCCTGCTGTTCCCTGATGCCCACTACAAGGCCTCTCTTGTAAGTAAAACTATCCCAAATCCATGGACTGTGTAGGCCTTGCATTTTTAAGTATTGTTTTAATTATTTCCCTATAGCAAAATAGTTTGTTAGCCTGTGTAGATCCTTAGCATATTTAATTAAAGTAAATCAATTAATTCCCCTATAGAAATCATGGGATGATTTTCCCAGTGTGTTTCAAACTGGTATTGACATAAAAATTTGATTGACCATTTGTAAAAAAACCCCTGACCTCAGTACATAAAGGGGGGTCCTGAATCCAAAGGAATTACTCCCCAAAACCCTGTTTCCAAGTGAGTGTGCAGCGTGCAAATCAAAATTCCCCATTGATCCCCTACATTTTAAATTAGAAGTGTGAAGCCTTGTATTTCCTTTGAATTTGTGGTGGAAAAAAACAATATTGCCCCTTTGTTCCCATTGTGCTCTGACCCAAGCCACAAAGCCCTGTCTTTTCTTTTTATTTGTGCCAAAACAATTTTTACAACTGTTTTTCTTTCCCCCATGTTGTATCTGTAGTAATAAGTGCAAAACGATTTTTCCCCTTGAATCTCTGTTCCAAAGAGTGTATTTTTCTATCAGAACCCTAAACGATGTTCCAATTGTGTTCTCACTCTCTGCCACTTGCTTTCAGTTCAGAGGTGTCAAGTCTAATTGATGTTTGGAGTGTGGGGGTTGCTGGGAGAAAAAGTATTATAACCAAATCAGAAATCACTGTGTGCCTTGAATTGTTCTTTTTCTGTATTGGTGAATGATTTAAAAAGAAAAGCTACATGAAATTGTGTCTGCATATCTTAGCATTATCTATGTGTTGGTGCCATTATGGAAGCCATTTTTGTTCTTGTGTTGCCACAGCATTGGTGGCTGATGTTAGTCTATTTGTCAAATTTGGTTTAAATAAATTAACAAATCTATATTCTTACTACACACCGGCCTGGTTACTAGTCCATCTTGGCACCAGGTATTTGTTGGGATTGGGTGCAAGAAGGGTTGGGGGCCTTACCAAACTGAATCCAAATAATATGGCTTTGTTGTGCCACCTTGATTGGAGGAAAGGAACTCCCTGAGTTGAGTGTGACCACGTAATAAACCGCAACAAAACATACCTTCTATAGTAGTTTACAATGGTTCAAACCAGTTCCTGGGCCTGACATGTATCATCCTATGTGGGTGGTATGTGATGACTGAAAGATTTAGGGGCCAACCATATTCGCCTACCACTTGACCCTTTGAGAATGATGGGCTGCCATAGGCCAGCCCATGTGTTTTTGTGTGTGAACGTGTGTGCCTTTGTAGCTGGAGGTGACCATAATCATTCATCAGTTCTGAGCACTTTTTCTTGGAAAGCTTACAGAGTGCTTACCTGTGGGAGGGATCCCACCATTTATAGGCTGTCCCTGGATTTTTAGGACCAGATCTGGAAATACAGGTGGACCCTGTGTATTGGGTGTATCTCCCGTTTAAAATTTGAGTTGGTGGAAATCCTTTTTGAGCCTTTTCTATCCTCCTGCTCGCCTGCCTCATTGATTGGACCAGACCTCCCATGCAGGGACTCTCTCCAGGCCAATTTACTGGGTACTTCCAGTTTTTCGGCTTAGACCATCTCGCCTTGATTTTGATAGCTGCTGTCATCTGGCCCAACTCCAAGACCCTGACTTATATGCTCTTCTGGACTTCCCAGTATCACTCCCACTTTGGACACCAATGTCGGTGGAAGGGCAGACACTCTTAGTTTAGTCAGCCACTGGAGCCTGTTTGCTGGACTCTCCTGCCTTTCTATAGTCAGTCACACCACTGCTTTTGCTGCTGGTTTGAGGGTCCCACTCCTAAGAAGGGTGATTGTTCTTTTTGTCCATTTCTTGAGTAATTGTTGGAGCAGCATTCAAGTTACTCACTGTTCAGATCCTGTAAACGGAACTGAAAAGAGGCGTTGTGCTCACTTGATTTCATGAACTGACCTTTTGAGAACAAGCAGTGTGAGCACCTTCCTCTAGGCCCTGGGTTGCTAGTTTGTTCTCGATACTGTTAGGGGTCCCAGTGGTCAGTGGTATAGATTTTCTGCATGTGGGTCTTCACCAATTTTCCCCATTTACATCATTGGGGCTCACCATGATGTTCTGCAACTCGTCTCAGGGCTACTGGTTCTTGAACTGGTTTCTGGAGTTCTTCCCGAGGATCTCCTGAGTCGCCCCTCAGAATTGTTTATTGACAAATCCACATCGTTGGGGAGAATTGACACTTACCTCCCTTTTCCCCAGATATGTGGATCTACCTACTGGCTAGTTTTATTAACAATGATCTAAAACAGGGAGTTTACTATGAACATCAATGGATGTACGCTGAGTTTCTCTCAGCGATCCTTACACAAATCTTAGCTTTTATATCAAAAATACATCAGCAGTGATGTCATGCTACATGGCAATAATGAAACACCTATCAAGGGTCGGGATTGGCTAAGGGAAAGGACTAGGATTGTGGTTGGCTGCCCACTGTCAGATGGACAACATATGCCTACCTCTAAAACATGTCAACTTCAAAAACATTAGATACACAGTTTCTCATTGGTTTTCAAACTATAAGGTGTTTGGTTATATGTCCTACTACAATTGGTTGACACACTTGTGTCAGATCTGGAAAATTCGGTTCATTTAGCAGCATGTAAGCCCAGACCCAGGTGCAAGGAGATGGGGCATGACACCACCTCGCCACCCAATCAGCCCAGCATCTCTCATCGCCCATGCCTTCTGCCATGAAGATTGTGCCTGAACTTGGTCGGTCTTGCAAAGTATCCTTGTCTTTAGAATACTTGGGAGTGAGACACTCACTGTAATGTTTTGGGACTCCAAGTTCGAACTCTATTTTCATCCTTGGCTCACGTGACAGGAGACCACGATTTTGTACATTTTAAATGTCTTAAATGAATTAAACTTGGCACTCTTGGTGTTCTTTCTTTGCACCTTAACAAGGGATGATTCATTATGCGCACGTTAGCTCATTTCCAGAGTAGAGAGCTGGCCTTGGCTGCTTTACTCTTGACTACAGGCCAGACAGCCTGGTCTTGCAGCTCCATGATTCTGCTTACTTTCCCTTCCCGCTTCATGGGTCCCTACTTACAATTCATGATATCGATGTCCAGCTTCAATACAATGGTGGCTTTTCCTGCATTCTACTCATACATATAGCCGGTTTCTATGATGACTTAGTCTACCATGCATTTAGGCATTTGTTCATTTATTGAATGGTTGATTTTCTGCAACACTTGTGCATGAGTAATCTTCTTTTTTATATTTAAAAGTTCACTTGATTCTCTACTTCGTCATTAGTTTCTTTAGGATGTATACATCCTCTTCGGTCAGCATCTCGGGACTTCGTGCGTACCATTTGTGACGTCACTAGCTCCTTTTTTTGCTCTTTCTCATATTTCTTCAGGGCGTTCCTCCCCTAGGTTGTCATCACTTCAGGGATACATTTGGTAGTGTTGTCTCAACGGGTATCTTCTTTTGAACACATTCTGCGGTATTGGCACAACTGCTGGTGTCAAACAATTTATGGTCTCTAATCTCCAACATATGGGAGGAAGGAAGAAAGAGTTTCCCTCAGAGGCATGCAGCTGCTCCTCTACATTCCCCCCTTTGGTTGAGTCCTCGACCACCTCCTCAATCGTTTCTACATCCTGGTATTTTCTCTTGAAGAAGTGTTTCTTGGGTGTCCATATCTTCATCACCCCGCTCCAGGTGCCTGCTGATTTGACATGTTCATCTACACTCCAGGTCATGCAGTTACATTGTTCATTCGTTATACAATAGACCCATCGTTCTGCATACTACTTATGATTTTTTGGATACAGAAATCTTGTTTCCTCAGGTGCCATGATGCTAGCCTTTATGTATTCTCTGACAGCGTCATCAGTCAGCTCCTTGGTGTTTGGTTTATTTTTTACATCAATCATGATCTTAATTCCTACCACCCTTTTTGCCCTTTTCTTGCATTGGGCAATCACCATCCTGACTATACACAATCCAAACATTACTAGCACCAGTAATACTCCAAGTACCTTGAATAGATTTACCAACCACTGAGGAATCTGTGAGAACAAAGAGGTGAACCAATTGTAATCTTCAATGTCATATGTCTAGTCTGTCATCTTGGTATGCCGGGTTGTCAACATCATTATGGCCTTTGTCAAGGTCCCATTCTTGCCATCATGAGCACATGTCAATGTGCAACATGATGGCCCCATTTTGGTGCAAACTCTTCATGCCATTGCTATGATCAGGCCAAGGACATATCTATTTTGGAGGGTCATCAGTCATATGGCCTTCTTCTTTAATGGTGTTGAATTCCTTCATGGTATCATTGACTGTCTGCAGAAGCTCCCATTCCTTGGGATACTTCACATAGGCTCGAGAATCACAAGGCAAGTATTGATCCATTAGGACAGCTGTCCCTTCTCTCATTCCAGGAAAGTCAATTGTGGCTTTACATTCTCTGTTATATCCCACGTGGTTCTTTCCATGGCTTTGGAAACATAGTGTTGCATTTACCAATGGGATGACAATTACTGGGCCTGATTCGTCTTCTACCCATGTCAGCAACTTGGAATGCTGGGCCCATGACTTTAAGCATGCATCATTCACTCTCTGTACTGCTTCTATGTATTCCGTCTTCAGCAGATGAGCTGCACAGGACACCATTTGTTCTTCCCATCCCTTCTTGCTATGCACTCATCCATGGATCAACAGCTGAGTTTGTTCCCAACTTCCAGGTGATCCTGCTATTTCTGTCACATCAGGGCAATTCATTATCTTCATTTCTTCAATGATCACCTCATCCTGTCCTGCAGCAGGATACACAAGCATTTTGTATTTCCATCCAGGCTCCGTCTCCATTAGTGTGGTCTTGATATAGTCATCCTGCTATGGAAACGACCATCTTCATCTTCATCGCAAGGTTTCCCAACTTCCTTGGATCGGTCCTCGAGTAGTACATACTGCAAAATTGTCATGAACCATGGACATAGCCCCTTCTGGTTTTCCTGGTCCTGGTCCAGACGGAGAGTGTGCTCCTTGATACTTCCAACATGGCCGTGCCCAGTGCCGTGTTCTATACTAGCCTGTACGTCGGACACGGCACGTTCTATAACTGGGCCACGCCCCCGCACCTCAGTGCGTCTCAACGCTATCTCTAGGTAGTGTCTCGACGTGTGTGTGCTGCTCGGCGTTACCCTTCCAAGTTCCTGGCCAACTCCTTTATTCTTTCTTCCCTTTTTCCCTGTTTCCAGTATCTCTTACCTTTCTTCGATCCTCTTCCTTGATGTCCTGGAACACGCGACTTCCTGGAACTTTGAACGCTCGCGCTGGAGTCAGACTCGACTCGCGCGCACTTATACAAGTCCCGGTCCGGCCGGGAGAAGGAGTCCTCCGCGGAACGCCACAAGAAGAGAACTCAGGTGAGCCGGGGGGAAACCTTTGACAAAAATGACTGAGGTCTTTCGCATTGTGTGCTGATCCCTCCTTTGAAATGAAAGTCCTTACTGTATTCATGGCATAGGGAATGAGAGAGCAGACAAAGCAACTCTCATCAGATGGTCTTTCCCCCATCTTTATTCATGTGTTGATACCACACGTTATTACCCAGGTGAGCTGTATTATCTAGATAAGCATTTATACCTTCACTATCTTCCTCTGCATCTCTTTTATACCTCCCAATATACTTATGGAGATCAAGGAACTTTTCATTGTCCGTACTCATAGTGGGGAGAATCATGGGAGTTCTTTCTTCTAGAAACATTACGATAATAGAGACTGTGAAAAATAAGGAATAAAAAGATAACAAGAACAATCATGCAAATATATATTATGAATAGAAATCTAGACAACCATTTTCCATTCCATCCTACTGGTTGCTGGACTGGTGTTCTCTCTATAATTGTGGCGTCATCTTCATTAATCATTTTTAATACATTCATTGAGTTTCTTTCACATTTGTTACTGTACAATGTGTTCAATTATAGCAATAAAGAGTCTTCTTATCACTGGACCGTTTTTAGGATCCTGTAAAAAAGTGTGAATATTAACTTCTTTTCTGGCAAGAGCAGGGTAAGATTAAAGTATGAGCACAAAGACTGCAACCAGGAGCTGATGAAGGTCACTGTCGGCAGGTATCATGTATTTCTATCACCTAAAACAGATATTCTGCATGAAATGAAAATAGATATTGATCTCTCTTCCAATTTCTGATCAAGAACTGGGGTTCAGGCATAATTCTGGTGCATTATTCACTGCTTCAATATATTTCTAAAAGTTCTTTTCAACCCCTGGAATTCTATGCATGTCCTTGCATTCTCTGCTAAAATATATATATATATGGAGTGTCTATTGAATTCCATTCCAAATAAAGTACGTGGTAATCACTTGTTGTTTTATCGTCCTTCTTCTTAGTCATCGATCGGGTTCAGCAACAGTGGGAGGGAGGGTCACGCCTTTATAAATCTTCATGTCGTTCAGATGCAACTAAGCACATCTTCCCTGAACCTTAACAGCTAAAGGGGACACTTCCTCAACACAGAATGGGCCATTAAAGCGAGGCTCATGCCACTTCCGGGTGAAGTTTTTGATCAGGATCAGGTCCCCAACATATAACTTAGGTGGTGTTAATAGTTCACTCGGATTGGTCGCCAAATTATCTTCTTCAGTTTTCCTAGACCTTCCCCCCAGTTGCTTGACTTGTCTGAAATGAAAGAAATACTGGTAGTCATACATGTAAAATAATTGTGCATCTCATCATCTAGAGTTTTGGTTACACTCGGGGCATCACTCCGAATCCTAGACGGAGGTATAAGGGGCTTTCTAATTCAATGCCCTGTTACTAGCTTGTGCAGGGTGAGGTGGTGGTCCATCCCAGGCTGGGTTCGAAGAGCATATAAGGCCAGGGGTAGGCAATACAGCCATCCCGTTTTCAAAGTGAATTTAATCTTGGTCATCCTCTCTTTGAGGAGGCTGTTGAGACCCTCACATATCCTGTTCACTTGCGGGTGATACTCAGAAGAGAACTTGTGCGTTATACTTATTAAAAGCCCTATTTGTTTGAATAGCTCATTGACAAAATGTGGCCCATTATCGGATCTTAGCACTTCACACACACCCCACCTCGGGAAAACATTCCATACTAAAATCTTTGCTGCTCAATTGGCATCCGGGTGTGCACACTGACCCGCTTTGATCCACCTTGAGAAGGGGCACACCACCAGTATAGATACCTATATCCATTACATGACTGCAGCATATCAACATAGTCAATATGTAAATGCTGAAACAGACCATTCGGTCGAGGTATTACTCCTCTAATCGTTCTCAGTGTATGCCCAGCAGTAAACATTTGACACACAATTCAATTCATGATAAACAGTGCAATATGTTCCAAAAAATTGGGAATGAACGAGTCTTCTGCAATATTGGCAGCAAGACTTTCTCTAGTTACATGCGCGGGCTAATACAACTATTCAAGGGTGACATTTAATAAAGTTACTGGCATCACTGGCTTTCCAGTGCTGTCCTGTCACCATAAAGCTTCTGTGGGGGATAAGACCCCCTTTGTTTCCACAGTACTTGTTCTTCCTGTGGTGTGCTTCCCTGAATCTCTATTAATTATGTTATTGACAGAATATTAAACCCCTACTGTACTAACATGGTTGTAGCCAAATTTTCTTTAATATTCTCAATACCAAAACTCGAAATTTCTGGAGAATATGCAACCCTTTTGGCTTCTCTGCCTGCGACTTCGTTCCCGCAAGAGATAAAGTCTGTTTGTTTAGTATGTGCTGCACATTTTACAAATGCTATGGCTACTGGGAGTTGGAGTGCCTTAATGAGCCTATCCAATAAGGCTGCATGCTGCACTGGAGAGACGTCTGTGTGAAGATAGCCCCTTCTTTTCCAACGTGACAATCCTGCATGTACGGTTGAAGTCACATAGGTGGAGTCACTGTACACCGTCACTTCCTTTTCTTCATGTTTCTCAGGCGTGACAATGAGCGCTACTAATTTTACTTCTTGCACTGAAAAGTGAGACAGTAGTTTCGCACTTGCCACTACCGAAATTCCCCTCCCACCAAAGCATTCTCTTTTACACAGTGTATCCACAGTCATGCACATGATCACCTTCTTCTACGGGTTCAGCTATGAATGTGGCTGAGTTCACTACTTTACATTTTACCATTTTAATCGTTGTGTTAGAAATCATTACCTCATAAACTGAAGCTCTTTGGGATGTCAATGTACCCTTGGGGTTCTCTAGAATTGCAAATAAAGCATGCTCCACATAAAGGGTCATAGAGCAGCCCATGACAATACTTGTGGATTTCTCAATTGCAAATGTGGCAACTGCCAAAGATTGTTCGCAAGGAAAGTGTCCTCTCATAACTGGGTCTAGAATCCCAATGTAATGTGCTAAAGGTTTGTACCCCAATGTTGTCCTTTGTGTAAGCACTGCTGTCATTATTGATCCATTTGCGTGTGAAAAAAAATAAAATTCCTCGCTATGATTGGGAATCCCTAAACTGGGCTGTACAAATTGCCTTTTTCAACTCCTCAAATCCTTCCTCCATTTCTTCAGTCCATTCTAGTTTTTTTTTTAGCAACACATGCCAGCAGAAGTGGCATTGTGTACGTGCTATAATCAAACACCCACGCTCTAACGTAATTGCACAAACCCAAAAACTGTTGCATCTGTCTCACTGTGTGCGGCTTTGATGTTTTCATGATTGCCTCAGCTCTTTTAGGTGTCACTTTCTTTCCTTTGTGTGAAATTAACTGACCTATGTTTAACTACTCTTCTTGACAATACTGTAATTTCTCTTGATCTACCTTATATCATTTGTGTTCTAAAATAGTCATCAGTTGGATAGAGTCCAGCCTACACGCATTCTCTTTTTTACTGAAAATAAATAGATTATCTACGTATTGAATCACTATACTCTTGAGACAATATTGCCTAGATCTGTCTGTAGTACTCTGTTAAAGACTGATGGGGACTCACAGTACCCTTGAGGCAAACAAGTATGTTTTAGTCTTATTTGGCGAAATGTAAAGGAAGTGAAGTCTTGGGAGTCCTTGTGCAAAGGGAACGAGAAAAACAATTTTTTAAATCGATCACTGTGAAATACTGAGTATGTACTGGGATGCTATGCATATTGTCACAGGATTAGGAACTAAAGGAAACTCAGCGTCTACAATCTGGTTAAGAGGTCTCAAATCCTGTATAAATCTCCACGATACTCCTTTAGATTTTTTTATCAGATTAACCAGAATCCCCTGATTCATCAGTGCTGAAATAGTCTGAAATATACGTTCATCATCTTCTCGAGACATGGGGCCATATTATGCTCGGGGTAACATTGCTCCTGGTTTAAGCTTTATTTTAACCTCACCTATCAGATTCAATAAACCTACATCATAAGGGCCTGTGTTCCATAGAGCACTCAGCACCTTTTCAAGATCTTTGAACATTGTTGTATTATCGCCATTCTTTGTGGGACTTCCCTTTTTCCAATCCTTATCCAGTATATAATGCTCATGAAGAACACCACTTTGTCATTGCTTCAGTCTTCTCTGAACATATCATCATAGGTTATGTCAGTAAGTCTGTATCCCTCCTCAAGAGCTATCACTGTTCTCCGTGGTCTACCCTCATCGTCTATCCCTTCAAACATTGCCATCTCTATTCGTACTATAACTGCTTCCCACTCTGTAGGAATAGTTTACCCACCTTCTTCATCCATAGGTATTTGTGGTCTAAATAGAAACTCATCAGGTAATCTCACAATCTTCCCTACCAGGCCAGGTAGCCATGTCAACAAAATGCTTACTCCATACAGACACATCTCTGGGTCTACTGGAACGCCTCACAGGGCCACTTCCCCAGTGAATGCAATTATGAACTCTCCCACGTTTAAATAATGTATTCTTGGAGTGAAACACTCTATACCTTGATCAGAAATTGTCATGTTAAGTTTCATCATTAAATCTCTTCCTAAAATGTTAACTGGTGTCTGTCACGAATATAACAAAAGAACAGACATGACACATTCTCCTATATGGAGACCAGTAATTTATCAGTAAAAGGAACTTGGCTCGAAGTTCCAGAGAACCCTTGAGCATTCAAGTCAATACCTGACATTGGATATTTTCCTGATCATATACACAAACGAGATGCTGCAGTGTCTACAAGAAACAAAAGGATATTCCTCCTATCGTCAAATCAACCCTTGGTTCCTCTTTGGGATCTGGTGTCACAGACAGTACTTAACACATCAAGTCACCCTGTGAGCTGTCCTATTGCGGGTACGGGCTCATCCCTGTCCTTGTGAAAGGATTTCCTCCTGCCACAGTGACACCTCCTATTCTAGGCATCAATATTTGTCTTGTATTTGCATACTGCTGTATCTGCACAGGGGCTTGTTGTGACTGCCCTTGGGGTGGATTAATTTTGCACTTGTCCCTGCTGTGGACTCTGCTGTACTTGTGGTGCTTGTGCCTGGTAAGATGTGTGATCTTGAGAAAGCCCTCTCTGGACTGTGTGCTATATGGTGTAGAATAAGCTGTCCCCCGCTTTGAAAACTAGCAATTTTGTACATTCCCTCGGCTCTCACATAAGCACGCAATATGACTTGTCATTCCACAATTCCAACATACGGGGGGAACCCTTCTGATAATCCCTCTTTGGCTATATCCTCCCTGAGCACTCTGGTTCTTGTTCTGTGTGTTTTGAAACCCACCTTGATTATTCTGAAATCCTCCTCTTCCCCTATAACCCAAACCTCTGCCTCGTGGTGTAAACCCATACCCACGTTGGTCCATGTGCCATATGTGCCTGTGATGTACTAATTACTTCCTGCATTCCCATTCCTTCTCCTTTTGTCAATACCACCCCTTCTATGGCAACTTTTGAACACTTTTTCTGAACCAACTTGGCTTTCCCAATCTTTCTATTCTAATCTTTCTTTTTGTTCTTCTATTGTAATAACTGGCAATGGTGTACTATTGTCAACTATATCTCAGCCCATGGCTTCACTTCCATCCCCACTTGTTTTTTCATCTGCCTCTGTACTGGTTCAGGCAACCCCTGACATAAAATATGGTAAAATAATGCCACTGTCTTTTCCCACGGCTCACAAGTTTCAAGCTGTCATTTCTCCAGGATATCCTGGAATATAGCAATAGGGTCTTCATCTTCTTTCATTTTACATATCATAATTGCACCCATGTCTGATGTGTCAGGATACTGTACCTTCAGAGCCCTCCAGACATCTGCTCTACAATTATTGAATGGTGCTCCATCATGCCCTGTGTTTTGTGCAGTTACACTTAAATATCCCACTCTTCTCCATAAGTCTTCAGCCCTCTCTCCAAGTATGGCTGCCAGGAGACTGTTTATGTCCCCTATGGCCAGCGTATTTCCTTCTGTCATTTTCTCTAATTCGTATATCCATTTCCCAGCCCCCGAAGTCAAACCAGGGAGCTTACATTTTAAGTTATCCTTGTTCACCTGTGGCCATGGACTATTTAGCTGTCTTGCTCCCCCCTTCTCTAACAAGGGGGACTGCGTGAACCCCATCCCATAGCCAGATCCCACTATTAGTCTATCCATGGAGGGGATAATCTTCCCTATCTGTCTTCTTGCAGGTAATGACCTTAATCTGCTTACACATGGTAGTGACTCTCCCTTCCCACTACACGCTCGTCCTCGGGGATGCTCACTATATGCTATGGGATCTGGCGTTCTATCTTTAGGCTGTTCCAGATCTGACTATCTATCTTACTTATCTATTTGATGGCTTCCTACAAGGGAGGACGCACTCCCTTCTTCTGGACCAAGACTGAACTCTCTTTCCTCATCCGACATGTCTAGGACCCAACTAGCATAACTAACATCCTCCTCAACTTTGTCTAGGTTAAATCTGCTCAAAGACAATGTTCGATATTCATCACTAAACAGATTTTCTTCCTCACTTCATGATTGAGGTACTGAGGATTGACCATCGTTCCCTAGTTCTATACTCACTATCTCATCTTAATTGTTGATAGAACATATCAATCCTTTCTCCAATGCTTTCAGCATCATCCCTTTCTTCTTCTAGCGCTACCCTAGATGCTGCTGGCATTACTTCTTTTATCAGAAGAATCTCTTCAATTCTATCCCATCGTATTTCTGGGCTTGGTCTCACTTGTTCTTTACAAATAAGACTGGTATCTGAACCTTGCTGCCTCTTTTTTCACTCTATTTCTTCATTTACCTTCCTTCTCTTTCTCACATCTCTTCTAACTCTTTCTCCTTCCTGCCTTCGTTCTTTCCTCCTTACTCCTTCTCTTCGTTCCACTCCTTCTCTTCTCCTCTGTAACCTTTAGTCCCTTAATCTTTGTGGTTTTTCCTCCTCTCTCTCTCTCTTTCCTTCCTGTCCCTCTCTTCTATCGCTCTTTGTCTATTATCATACTTTCTTTGTTCCTCTGCCCGTTTTTCATTTTTCTCCTGTTCCTCCTGATATATTTTTTCTCACCGCTCCCTGCTTGTCCTTCCTTGCTCATCTTCCTTTAATCTCCTCTCTTGTTCCTTATCCTTCCTTTCTTGCTCGTCCTAATCTTCTCTTTGCCTAACTTCCTCGATACTTTTCCCATCTATCTTGAGTAATATCAGTCCTCTCATCCATTCCTTTTGTACGAGTGCCACCTCATCGGCCTTATCTTTTTCTCCTATCCATCTCTTGATTTTTCTGTCTATATCTGTCGACAAATTTGATAGTTCGCTTCTTTCTTCCTTGTCTTGTATGAATTTATAAAGATCTTCCTTTCTTTTGTTCTCTTCCAGACTATCGTCACTACTGTCAGCTGGGGGTTCATATATCAGATTATTATACCCGGTCGCTGCTCTTAGTTCCTTTAAAGGATAAACTCCTATCTCTTCAGTAGCAACACTCTTTACTTCAGGGACAGTAAGGGGAGCTGAGGGTTCAATGCCTTCGCCCTAATGCTTTTTAAGCATCCACTCCTCAGGTGGTGGGTCTTCTATTTCCTCTTGGTACATCTTCCAAAGTTCAAAAATTGATAATATGTTTGCTAATTTCTTCCCTGTGTATACAGCATGCAAGTATGTGGTCATGTGTTGCAATACCACTCTTGACAATGGTCCCCCTTGTGGCCATGGCATGAATACTTTACCTGCTGTGCCCTTTTCCCATTCAGCACTGTACTGTTTGAGCTGTGGCGCGTATTTTGGCAGTGTCTTGCATAGGTGCATGAGAGGAGTGTTGTCCATAATGACAAGTCTCAATCGACTGTCAATACTTACCAGATCATTAATTAACCTTTTATGTTGACTTGAATCACCACTTTTAACATTTTAAAACAATTATGAGCAAGCACCCTCAATCGCTGCTCAATACTCTTATTTCAATGACCAATCTATTCTTTTGATTGGCGCCAATCGTTTCACTACACTTTATCTTTAATCACTGTTACTTCTTCACCATTCTATCGCTCCTCAATACTTTATTATTCAACAAACAACATTTAGACTAGTCAGACATTACCCTTTATCAAACACTGTGATCACCTTCCCACTTATCTATGTCTCCTTCATAAATGTCAACATACTTCTTCTTGAGCCTTTACTTTACTCTGTACAGGGTTTAAGACATCATCTTACACAGTCCTGACCTGTGCCTTTCTTCTTTATTTTCTACTCTAGTTGGAGTTTGAAATGTCTCCTTCTAATTCCCTTGAATTTACGACTCCTAGGCATTCTCTCTTATCTTCACACTACTTCCCGTTACTCAAAATGATCACAATCCTGTCCCCTTATTTGCCTTTCTCCTTAGTCTACTTACCATTCGTTAATCGAATCGAGCCCTTCGGTATCGATTCCTCTTCCAATCTGGCCACTTCGCCTTTCGTCTGCAGAGCACCCGTGGAAACCGGGATGGGATTTCTTCAAAGTTGGACCTGCCCACCATCTCGGATCTTCTTGCAAGTTTATTTCTATTCAGCCGCTCTCCACAGGAAACTCTGCGATCTTCCGGCTAATGGTGGAGGATGTTCGATCGTCTGAAACTCTGGAGCTGAACTAGTTTGTATCTTTAAACCATCTGCACCGCGCATTATAAATACCCAATAAATGAAAAAATAAATACTTAGAGAATGTATTGAACTAACATTGATATATCTGTGTAATGTAATAGAGATGTGCAATTTCCAGTATAGTAGTGTGGGGTGTTTCTACTGAATATGAGTGTGGACTAATTTTGAATTTGTGTCAGCCTACTCCTGCCCTCATCCTGGCTCACTAAATTCCTTAAGAGAGGATTGTTTTCCCTGTTTGGTTTTGGTGTGCTGCCTCACTTTAAGGTTAGTGTTTGTACAGACCTCGCCAAAGGGTTGTACAAAAACTGACTTAGCACCCCTTATGACTCTATGCCATGTGGAAGCACAGTAGGCTGCAGCACCTGAATGATACAGAATGTGGGCATAGGATACCCAAGGGCAGCAGCAGAGTCGTGGAGCGAAAAGGGGGGCATCTGCCCACCCCAACTCTGGATTCCCCTTGGCTGGCCTGTGCGCCACCGTGCTTCATACTGGCACCCGATTATCTCCCCCCTTCTGGCAGCATAACCTGCCTCTGCTACTGCCCAATGGTAGACTGCCCAATGGTATACTGCCCAATGGTATACCACATGAAGGAGATTCCGTACCAGTGAGTAAATGTGCGGAATCACATGCTTCCACCTGGGTGATTTGGGCCAATCCCAGGACACCCTTCCTATATAAATGACCCACACAATTGCCACAAACATGAAACAACAGCCATAAACTGCCTTGTACTCTATTTTCCTATCACCCACCCCACCTAAAATCATCCAGGTCCAGCAATGCACTGCTCAGTGGTCCTGTGAAAAATAAAAAAAAGTGGGAGTACTCATTAACATGTCAATTGAATGTGGTGTCACCAGAAATGAGCATTTCAAGGTGTCCTCTGAAAAAATTGGGGGACACCCACCACTGGCATGTACCCCCGACATGAGCCCTGGCACTGCTCCAATTTCAAGATATGGGTTAGGCAGGAAACTGACTGTTCCGATCATAAGGCAGGAAATGGGAAGGCTCCTTGCCGCTGCAGATTGCAATGAAAAAAGGTGGTCAATGAAAAGCAGAAATGTGCACACTTTAAAATATCTTTGCACCTCCTTGTGAATGGGGACCACCCAGTGGAATAAATGCCTAGAGGTGCACCAGTCTGGACCCCTCCAACAGGGGTCGCAGTGATTAAGGCTCTTCTGAAAGCATCTTTCTGTGCCGAGTGGTGATTAATTGTCAATGTGTACTGAGTGGTCTCATCCACTCTTTGTAAATCTGCTCCTCAGTGCCAAGACTCTACATAGCAGCCAGCTGTGTTGCTCAGGATCGGACTGGGGCATCAAATTGGAGAGGAGCAGCTGAATGCCTCTGCAGGAAACCCTGCCCCTTTCCTCCCATATGTTGTAGACCTGAGACCGTGCTGTGTTTGACACCAGCATTTGTGCCAATACTGCAGCCTGCGTTCGAAAGACGATACCTGTTGAGACAACCCTACAGAATGTATCCCCGAAGTAATGACAAGCTAAGGGAGGAACTCCCTGAAGGAATATGAGAAAGAACAGAAAAAAGAAGCCAGTGACGTCACAAAAAGTATGCACGACGTCCCGAGATACGGACCGAAGAGGGGGTATAGATCCTAAAGAAACTAATGACGAAGTAAATAATCAAGTGAACTTTTAAATACAAAAAAGTAGATTACTCGTGCACAAGTGTTGCAGAACATCAACCATTTCATAAATGTATGGATGCTGAAATGCAAGGTAGACTAAGTCATCATAGAAGCTGGCTACATGTAGTGAGTAGAACGCAGGCGAAGCCGCCATTGTATAGAGCTGGACGCCGGTATCATGAATTTAGTAAGCCAGGATCCATGAAGCGGGAAGGGAAAGCTGTGTCGCAGTAACAATAAGCAGAATTGTGGAGTTGCAAGACGGGGCTGTCTGGCCTGGAGTCAAGACTGAAGCAGCCATGGTCAGCTATCTATTCTGGAATGATCTAACTTGCGAAGGATGAATCATCCCTTGTTAAGGTTCAAAGAAAGAACACCAAGAGTGTCAAGTTTAATTAATTTAAAGCATTTAAAAGCTGCAAAATGGACCAAATTGTGGTCTTCTGTCACGTGAGCCAAGAATGAAAATAGAGTTCGAACTAGGACTCCCAGAACATGATAGTGAGTGCTCTCACTCCAATATATTCTAAAGACAAGAATACTTTGTAGGGCCAAGTTCAAAGACAATCTTCATGGCAGAAGGCAGGGGCGATGAGAGATGCTGGGCAAATTGGGTGGGGAGGTAGTGTCATGCCCCAACTCCTTGCAACTGGGTCTGGGCTTACGTGCTGCTAAGTGAAATGAATATTCCAGACCTAGCACAAGTGTGCCAACCAATTGTAGTAGTCCATATATATGAAGGACCTTATAGTTTGAAAACCATTGAGAAGCTGTGTATCTAATGTTTCAGAAGATTACATGTTTTAGAGGTAGGCACATGTTGTCCATCTGACAGTGGGCAGCCAATCACAATCCTAGTCCTTATAGAAAAGTATACTTAGATGTTCCCCTTAGCCATACCCGACCCTTGATAGGTTTTCCATTATTGCCACGTAGTATGATATCACCTCTGACATATTTTTGATATAAAAGCTATGATTTGTGGGAAGATCGCTGAGAAAAACTGAGCATACGTCCGTGGATGTTCGTTGTTAACTCCCTGTTTTAGAGAATTATTAATTAAACAGTACTTTGCCATCTTCCTGAGTTAGTTTGTTTATTTGAGCTCGTAATTAATCTGTGTGATTCCATCCATTACATATGCACGTTCCTAAAGGGCCCTAAGCTCAAAATTGTCTCGGGCACCACTGAAAACAGTCGGCCACAATTGCAAATGGCAATTCATTTCTTTTGTTACAGACTGTTTGAGTAGTACCGAAGGGGAGGTTTTTGATAAAATGTGATGCAAATTGTGCATTTTAAAGAATACTTATTCAGTAACACTGGTCAAATCTACTAGCCGCATAGTGAAGTAACTCATCAAACTGGCCCACATTGGCCAGAAAAGTGGCCCACTTTGACCCAAGAAACTGGCCCACTCAAGCATTTTCCTTTTATTGTTCGGACATTGACCTATTGCCCTATAGGCCTGTCCGAACCTGGTGTTGCGATGTCTGGAAAAGATCTGGGGCTTCCCTAAGGTCGGGACTGTCGGGCTTCCAGGCTTCAATAGCCTTTTGGTTGTAACCCCTGATTTTCTGTCTGGGGCTAGAATCAAAAGACCCGGGGCTACTGTCCAAAAGACCCGGGGCTACTGTCCCCTCACCCCCACATCAACACCTGCACCAGCTCTTTGTAGCATCCCTCGATCTTGCTCTCCTCACCCGCAGAATCACAGGCTGGTGTCCTCTTGCATCGCTGTTGATCCTTTCCCCCACGGCAGACTGGTTGCAGGGTCCTGGTGCACCTAAAAGGGGCTCCCCACACATCAGGACCTTAGTTCCCAAAGTCAAGAAAACCATGAAAGTGAGCTCCCAGTTGCAGGAACATTTTATTGCTTCTATGGCAGGCAGAGGTATGCTTCATTCTGGTGCAGGTTCTGGGGATTCCGAGACCCTCTCGCCCTCTGCTGGAATGTTGCAAGCCCACAGACCTTTCAAATCTATTATTTATAATGTGTTGTTCATTTTGTAGACATTAGAGAGCTGTATAATGGCAATGGCAGAACACAGGGTCATCCTCTGACAAAATGGCCTGCCGCCTTCTCCAAGAGCAATATCGTCTCGTCATTCATTCTTAGAAGAGGGCCCACACCCAGGCCCGCGTCTCTGGAGCATCCAACAGCATGGCCAAACTCTTTAAAATATACAAAAAACGAGTTCATCCTTCTGCAGTTGCCACATCACCTCTTCCCTCTCAGGCCCTCTGCACTGCACTGGCCACCCACTTCACTGCAAAATCTCAGGACATCCTGAGCACTCTTTCTTCCTCCCCTTCTCCCCCTTCCTATCCCCCTGGCCACCCAACCTCCCTCAGCCTTTCTCTCCTCCTTCTGTCCTATCACATTGGACTAGGTCACTAGGGTTGTCCGCTCTGTGAAGGTCTCCTCCACACAGGTCTCACCTTATTCTTCCAGAACTATTAAGGACAACATTGTCTCCCTTGCTCCTGCACTTGCTGATTTCTGCAATCACTCTCTTGTTACTGGGTCTTTCCTCTCCTCGCTGAAGTACTCTCTTGTGCACCCCCCCTAAAAAAACCTTCCGCCCCATCTCCATCACTCCCTTCCTTGGGAAACTCCTGGAGAAGCTGGTCTTCACCCAACTAACCCAGGATACTGAACTTGTTGGTTGCCTACACGACCATCAATCAATCTGGATTCTCAGCATCCAGAGGCATGGAAACTGCTCTTCTGAACACCCGTGAAGAACTGCTCGCATCCCTTGACTCTAACTCTCCTGCTGTTCTCATTCTACTTGATGTTTACTCTGCATTTGAAATATATGGCCAACCACTTCATCCTCATAAAACGGTTCCATGATACCCTTGGTATCTCGGAGTGGGCCGTGGACTGGCTGACCTCCTTCCTCACTGATCGTCCCTCTCAGGTCATTGTGGGCTCTTTCTCCTCTCCTACCTACATCTCCACCTGTGGCATTTCCCCAGGGCTCTAACTTCTCACCCTGACTCTTTAAAGTCTATCTTGCTCCGCTTGCTCACCTTATCTCCACTTTCTCACCTCACTTGCACTGTTATGCAGATGACACCCACCTCTTCTTCAAACATCCATCTGATACTCTCCCTACTTCCTCTACCATTCCTGACTGCCTATCTGCTATCCACTCCTGGTGTGTCTCCAATGATCTCTGCCTGAATTCCAGCAAGACTGAGATCCTTCCTATTGTGATTCCCACTCCCTCTTTCCTCCCTTCACTCTGGCCACCCTCTATGGGCTCTACCCCTTCTCCCGCATCTGAACTCAAAAATCTTGTAGTCATCTTCGACTCCTCTCTCTACTTCCTTCGTCACATCTTGGACCTTGCGAAGAAGGCCCATTTTCAATTCCACCACCTCAAAGCTATCCTTTCTTTCCTCACCTTTTCCCAGGAGCTCAGAGTCTCTAGAGCTCTGGTACACTCTAGGCTGGACTACTGCAACAGCCTCTTCCTTTATCTACCCTCTTTCTCTCTCCGCCCCTCCAGCTTGTCCAGAATAGGACTGCAAGACATATCCTTGGCCTCAAGCCCAAGGACCATATCTCTCCAGCCCTAAAATCCCTCCACTGGCTCCCTGTTGCTGCAAGGATCACATTGAAATCACTCTGCATCATCCATAAGGCTGCCTGGGGCTGTGGATCAATCAATCTCAACTTGCTCTCACCAAATACTCTCCTTCCAGATCTTTACCTTCCTCCGGCTCCAACTCTGCACGTCAGGCATTTTTCTAAGCAGCAAGCTGATGGCAGATCTCTCTCCTCGGCTGGCTCCCTCCTCTGGAACAGTCTCCTCCTTCCTCTTTGTCTTGAGCCAGAGCTCATCAAATTCCAGAAGCTCCTCAAGACTTTCCTCTTCACCTCCTCTCTCACTCCTGTGCTAATACCCCACAGCTGCTGGGATTGGTGGCCTTCCAGGTGCCGGCCTCTACATAATCGCCTTCAGCCTTCCGCCCCATCCCAGCACTTGTCTTCGGTCACCACTGGCTTATGTTCTCACAGGCCTGCACTTATTATTGGCAGGTGATCACTCTTGCAATCTCTGCCAGGCACTTACTGTTTCACAGAACTGACTCCTTGGCACTTCCCTCTGTGTGCACCTATCCCTTTCCCTTCTCTCTCTCTTGAACGTTCTGAATGCTCACAAGGCCTAGTAGTACCAGTTCATCTGTTTATTTTATTTGCCTTTGTTCCCATGTTCCCTCTCCTTTGCCCTCTGGGTGCTTTGAAACACAATTTCTTGTTATATAAGCACCTTACAAATGCAATAAATACATGATAACTCGATATTAAACATGGGATTTACAAAGGAATGGCTGTTGAATGATAGGATTTGAGTCATGGTCGTGTCCATAGACCTCTGCTGTGGAACAATTGATCATGTCAGTGAGGTTACCCCAATGGCTAGTGAGAGAAATGGGGCTTCAGTGAACACGTGATCTGGGAGCTCGCTACTTCCCTGCTGCCCGGCCTACCTCCGTGCCAGTACAACCCCGAGTGCACCCTTTGATCTGGTATCTCATGACCAGCATTCCTATCTCCTTCTATCCCGCCCCCTACATCAATCAAGCCTCCCCCTGCCTATTACAGGAGTTTGTATTGACACATTATGTTGATTCCATCAGCACCTTATTGCTGCTGATGCTTTATTTGACTTTTATGGACTCATGAGACTCATGTTAGTTCACCCATCTCATATCTCGTCATTCCTTTTGCATCACGTAATCTTGGTGGCTGTGAATCATGCTGTGCCCATCTTCCACCTGAATCCTGGCTTACACTTTCTGTTCTCTTGCAACATTATGTGTTCAATATTTACCTCTGCAACTTGATGTGCTCTCTTCACTTGCTTTTCCGCTCTATAGCACTGTATTTACACTCAGTCTTCTCCGTCTCTCGCTATCTTCTTTTCCCTCTCTCCTGTCACCCTCCCCTTACTATATTCTCTGCACTTACTCTATCAGAATTGTCATCAGACCTAGTACGGTAGCCGCCTGTTTGTTTCCTCACCCTCCAAACTTGTTTGTTCCTCCCCCTGCCCCTCCAACACTACCTGAAATGTCGTCAGGCCTAGTATGATAGCCGCTTGTTTTGTTCCTCTCCTTCCTCCCTCCTCCCCCCTCCCTCACCTCTTGTCAATTGTTGACTCTACCAAAAATGTCGTCAGGCCTAGTACGATAGTCGCTTGTCTGTTCCCATCGCCTTCCCCCCTTCACTCCCTTCCTTATCATTGTCTAAGCTCTTGCACTATCTGAAATGTGTCCAGGCCTAGTACGTTAGTTATTTTCCCATTCTTAATGTTTCAAGGCCTTGTAAGAATGTCATTGTATTTTCCCTTGCTCCCTCCCTTGTCTTGAAGCGCTTTGAAACACATGTGTATATAGGCGCTATATAAATAAACTCAATCAATCTCACACGATGGGAAAATACATGTATTGGGACTACTGTAAATGTTGTATTCAAACAGCATTCGTTTACCTGATATGCTTTCCCCTTTAAATAATAAATAAAATCAAATGCATTAGGCATAATCAGTCCAATCTCTGGAGTGCTCTCTTAATGGCAGTAATTTAGGGGGAGTTGGTGGTTTCTGGTTGGCAAAATAGGGCCACTTGCGGGGTTCAGATAATTTCTTTTCAGAGGGGCGATGGTTGTCAAATCGGGATGCAAGGTTCATTGTGGCGGGTGTGCTCTGCAGCTGTGCAGCGCCTGCCAAGTGGTGGGTGCATCATTTCTACCTGCTTTCAACATGTGACGCCAATTTAGGCGCAAAGCGATGGCTTGCCAATAGACACTGCCCTTAACTGCAGTTAATTTTGGCATTTCCTTCCAACCCAATGGAAATGCGACCGCAGCATCAACTGAACGAATGCAGACAAAGGCCTCCATGTGGCTGTGGTGATGGAAGGCCAGGCAGGAGTGTGCTTGCTGAAAGCAGCTTTCATAACGTAGCTTGCATTGCATGCAACACTAAAGTAGTGAAATTGCCATTGGCTAAACACTAACCAAATGATGAATATTGCTTGACATGTGTACTATTACTAATAATACGATCAGCGCTGGTCATTGGGCCATTGGGCCGGCTCTTGCCGGGTCCGAGATCCGGCATCAGATGTCTCCCCACATCTCGGACCGGCCTGCCTCAGCCCCAGCGAGAAAAGCTGTGGGCTAAATTATGCGTTTGCAAGTCCTATTTGCTCAGCCTGCTTTCTTTCTTCTGGACTGAAGGGGACACCACCGGAAACAATGTACCATGGATATCACTGGGATGGGGGCCATCACTGGTGAAAGCCGGCTTTCCACATGCTGGGCACGCTATTGTTTTCCAGATGTGCAGCTTACACTTTCATAGAAAAAAACAAGACATTTCCAAACTCATGTGTCTTCATGCTACATCCAGTAATCTCTATAGAGATGGTTGCCTGAAATCGGTGCAACATCAATGTGGGCGTAGAAGGGTGGATAAAGGTCATTTTTAACATGTCTTTGCGAGAAACAAAATTCAAAAGGCCTTGAAGACCATATTTCAAGGCACTAGGATGCACTGTTTCCGAGATATTTGCACTGCAATGCACCGGATACATTTTAATTTTGTGTAATTTCAATGCTTTTCTCTTTCCAGATGCCTCCCAACAAGCAAAAATCTATTGGACAAATGAATCCGAAATCAAAGAAAGTGAGATTATTAACGGCCTATCGACAGAACCTGTGCAGGTAATTGTTGATAGCATAGTCATGAAGTCATTTACAACAGCCTTTTATAAGGTGTACAGGAACATGTTTTAAATAAACCATATCTTTTCGTTGCAATAAGCAGGTGTCAGGTAGGGAAAGCAGAGACATGTTAGAAAGAGGAATTACAAAATAATGATGTCCTCAAACGTTCATGCTAAGTTAGGATTATAAAGTATATACTTTATACTGAAGCATGGAGGAACACAAAACAATTACCCAGTTCCGGCCTTACTCCCTGGGCTTGTAGTAAATGATTATATAAGCTGTTGTATGAACAATGTATACTCAATTGGATTCCTCAATAACTGCAACAAGAAAAAAGGGAAACATTGTTTTTCTATGTGAGACCGAAAGTATTATTTGTCGATATCTATCTATACAGCCTCTCATTAAAAATAGATGGGGTTAAATTCATAAACTTTTCACCTGAGTTGTTCACTAAAGTAAGATCTTTAATTTGACTGTGATCTCGCAAAATAATGTATCTTAGAAATTGTCGCTTTTGCTGCCTTGCCACCCTTTCGTTTCTCCTATAATAAGAATATTACACGTATTCTACTGTGCAATGCACATTATGAACCCTACAATAACCGCATAGATTATTTTTCAGATAGAGGTTACAATTTCAAGATGGGGAGTCTGGTAGACTCCTAATGTACTCTTTTGAAACATGCCTACACAAAAGGGGATGGGGACAAATAGTGCCAAAGAGGGGTCCTGGCTGATTTGCATAAATTAAAAGAGCATTTTAGAGACATAAGTAGGAGAACAGATCTGTATGTTTGAAAAACATGTCTGCCATATTTAATTATTTATTTATTTTTTGCATTTGTAGAGCGCACTAAGCCCTCAGGCATCGAGGCGCTGGTTACAAACATTGAGCTTAGCTTGACAAGTTACATATTAGCATTTTAGCAAAACATTAGTCACGTTCGAGATGAGGGATGCATCTGATTCCTCAGGTTTCTTGGGAGAAGAGCAAGGGTTTTAGCTACTTGTGGAAAGCCCAATAGGAGTGTTCCAGCGTGACGGATGGTGGCAGTGTGTTCCATTTCTTAGCAGCGATTGCCGGGAAGCTGGATACAGCTGCTCTTTTCAGTCATAAGATGGAGAGTGATGAGGCGATTCGTGTGGGACGATCGTGTGAGTTTGGTGGCTGAGGTTTTAGTAAATTTGGACACAAGGTATCTAGAAGCAGAGTTTCTGATACATTTGTGGGTTATGGTCAAGGTTTTGGAACAAATGAGCTCTTGGGTTGGCAGCCAGTTTACATCTCTTCTCACTTGGGAGATATGTTCAGTGCTGCCCTTAGAGCATTGTTTTGCATAATTTGAAGTTTTTTGAGGTTACCAACAGAAGTGCCAGCGTATATGGCGCTGCAGTAGTCCAACCTAGAGCCTGTCAAGGCTCTTGCGATGGTTTATAGTCATAAAATCGAATGCAAAAATGTTGAATGTCAAAAAATTGAAAAAATGTCGAAAAATAAAAATTTCTAATTTCTTTTTTAATACGTTTTTTATTCGAATTGGGGGTTTCCCCCACAGCCCCCCCCCTTTGTTGACCTTTTTTTTTACATGCGGAGCCCCAAAAAAATATATAAAGAAAAAAAGAAAGAATTACATTTTTTTTTCGACATTCAAATTTATTGTAATTGGACATTTTTTTTCTCGATATTATGACTGACCACCTCTTGCGATAGCAAGGCAGCTTTCTGTGGAGAGGTATAGTCTACAGGCATAGATGAGTTTTGTGGTGTATGCTGCTGATGAGGCAATGGTGTTGACTTGCTTGGAAAGTGTCCAGGTGAAGTGAAGAAACACCCCAGGGGGTTTAACATTGCTTGAGACTTGGATAGTGATGCTGTCAATGTTGAAAGAATTATATGCCAGGTCTAGTTTGTTAAGGAGAGCATTTGGGAGCCGACAAAGAGCAGCTCTGTTTTCTCGTTGTTGAGACAGAGCATGTGTGTCGCTATCCAAGATTGGATAGTTTGGTACACTGATGTCAGTGAGTCAGAGTCGATGATGTAGTCGCCTGTTTTGGGAAGGAGTAGCTGAGTATTGTCAGCATAATTTATGTAGGAGATTCCTTGCGCGTTGAGTAGATCGAAGAGTGGTTTGGTGAAAATGTTCTATAGTGTGGGTGAGACACATGACCCTTGGGGGATGCCGCACCTGACAGGGGTAGGAGACGCTGAGGCAGATGTGGAAAATCTCTCATTGTTCTGTTGGAGAGGGAGGAAGAGATCCATTCAGTAGCCTTGAGGAAGAAATGGGCTGACAGGTGGAGGTGATGGCAAAGTTTTTGGCGGTCCATCAAGTCAAAGGTGGCTGAGATATGTAGCAGTAGGAGGATGGCTAGTTTGCCTTCATCTTTGGAATCATCAAGATTTTCTAGGTTGACGAGGGCTGATTCAGTCCCGTGGCCTGGTCTAAAACCGGATTGGCGCAGGCCTAGAAGGTTGCAGGACTCGAGGTGCTGTTGGATTTGTAGATATGCTGCTCTGTCCAGTATTATCAGCAGGAAAGGTACAGTTGTGATGGGGCGGTAATTAGTAGGAATGTCAGGATATAACGTAGGCTTTTTTAGGAGTGGTAGTAACCAGGCATCTTTTAGGTTAGCTGGCACAAACCCTGAAGAAAAGGATGCACTGATGTGGGAGGATATGAATGGGGCTATGTCTCCCGCTCAGTTGTTGATGATTGGGGCGAGGCAGACGTCCCCTTGACTTCTTGACGGCTTGAAACCCTTTATGATTGGGATGATATCGCTATCAGAGACAGGCTTAAACTCAAATAGAGGGATGTTAAGCCTATTGATTTGGGGTTTGAGGTATGGGATGTTGTTGGTGGTAACTTAATTTTCTTTTGCTGGATCTTTTCTTGGAGCATGGAGGTTTTGCTCACTAAAGCGTGTTGCATCTTTGTCAGGAATAAGGGCAGGCGCGGGTGTCATGGACCCATAAACAGGGCTAAAACATTGAAAATACACTAAAGACTACAATTCCCAGCAGTACCTGGGAGGCTGGATAGTAAATAGCCGTGCACGCGTGTGGCCAGCTGATTCTGATTAAGAACGGTTTATGAAGGGCCCACGGTGCACGGCAGGTTTGGCTTATTTTGCTTGGAGGATGAAGCTGTGTCGGAGGAAGACAGGAGCCGCTCACTCATGAACATTGCAGGAACGCAGAGGCGGCGGGTGTGATCGTTTTGCAGCAGTGAGGGAAGTGTTCACGGTGGCTGCTACAGGCTACATCATTCCACGTCCGGGAAGGCTCAGGAGCCTCCCAGACTAAAGATAAGTGTGGGAATGGGCTCTACTTAAGGACAAGATGCACTCGCTTATCATGAGCATGGTTATGTAATGAACTAGCGAAAATGCATGCGCTGATTATGAACAATGTTATATAATGAACAAGCGCTTTCTAGGTTCTATTAATGGCCAGCACGCCTCTGGTAGCACAAACTTGCCCTACTGGTATTGGGTTGAATGAGTACGCATTGGTTATTGGAGAGGTCTCATTTTTCCTCATTGTCCAGTGCTGATAAGGAGTACTAGTGGGCGAAAAACTTCATGCTTGAAGTATGCAGAGGGCACAATCTTTATGTTTACATGTGTTCTCCAATTTATGTTCTTGTTTATAAGTGTTGCTGACGCCAGCTCAGGGGGCCATGTGTTATGTTCTTCATCAGGGGAGCTTTCCCCATTGTATGTTCCATCATACTTGCTATGTTTATGTTTATGTCAGAGTGTGAAAGAGGTGCATGTGTTAAGGTGTCCTCAAGAGGTACGTTATGAAGGAAACAAGTACTGCTAGAAGTGTATGTTATGAAAGTATCAAGGGATACAAGGTATAGGTTTAGCTATAGGTTATGCTACAAGAAACACACCGTTGATGGTGTTACAAGCTATTAGTCAGTTTAGGGTTTTTCCCGTTGCTTCCCCAGTCCTATCCAAACTAGGTTTCCCAGTGCTCCTAAGCTTCCGTACCCTGTCCACAACCTCTCCCTAACCCTCTTCCCCCCACAGGCTGCCACGTGGTGTCCTGTCTACTATATCAGGTAACTGTGCTAACCACGGTGGGAGGGTCGACTTCATTCGGCTTCTGTGGTTCGGGGGAGAGTGTCGACCGCTCTTCCCCATTATTTTGTGTATCTTGACAATCTTAATGCACCAAGTGGTATCTTTTGTTCAGTTGGTCTTAGGTTGGGATGGGGATTCTAATTCCGTAGTATTGAAAAGAGCTCCCGTGTGCTGGAGTTAGCTTTGGAGATTCTCTCGTTGTAGGTGGTGCTTTTTGCTTGGAGGATGGCCTGTTTGTAGGCTTTTGTTGTGGCAAGGAATTGGATTTTGTTTTGCTGATTGGGACTGTTTCTCCATGAGGTTTCTGCTGTATGTTTCAAGGTACGCAATATTTTCAGATCTGCGGTGTACCAGCTGTCGGGGGTACTGTGTACATGGCTAAAGCCAAGGTTTGGTTGGAATAATTGACCAGGGGGGTTGGGTCACTAGTAGGGTTAGCTTGCTCGATGAGAGGCTTCAGAAAGGGCAGTGTATTTGCTAGGATTATGTTTCTGGCACTCCGTGTTGGTGCAGTGGGCAGCAGGGGAGGCTTGGTGTGCTGTGCCGGTGGGCTGGGTAGCTTGGAAGTGACAATATTGTGGTTTGACCATGGGCAGGGCGTGCTGGATAGGATTGTGATGCTGCAGTTGAAGTCGGCAAGCCAATCTAGGATCCGGCCTTTATTGTGAGTAGGAGACGTAATGCGTTGTGTGAAGCCAGCGCTATCTAGAGTGTAGGCTAGGGCGCAGGCGTTGTCATTGGTGTGATCATTGAATCCTAAATTTAAGTCATCAAGGATTTAGATTTTTGAGGTGGGCTTAAAATTAGTAGAGAGAATATATGCAATGTCATCCTCAAAGGAGACATGGAATGACTGCCTGCTTGAATCATTAAGTACATAATGCACACTGTGCGTGTTGCTCTTTCCATTACTCACAACACTTACCCTAACATTAAAATGTTTGTAATCATGTACCATATATATTCATATGGATAGCCTTGGGATTTGGATGTGAGAATAACATTTCTGTGACATCTGTCATTTAGGGGTGCTTCCACAAGCAAATCCATGAGCCATGCCGAATGTTAGAAGAGCTCGACCAAGTGGGGACGCTAGGCTGCTTGTATCCCCAGTCCTCAATTCACAGAGGGCAGAGAATTTTATATAAACATAAATAATATTTGTTGCCCTATTTTTAATGCCATGAAAAAAATGTGTACTTGCACCGGTGCAAAGTTTCTGTAATACTGCACCTCATGGGTTTATGGCTAAACCAATAACGTCCCCATTAGTCACGCTTTCTCTGCAACTTCTACGCCACATTTCCTGTCAACTGATGATAATGTGTTATTTATATAGCGCCTTTATCCAAAGCGCTTTACAGATCACATATTTACATACAATATCACCCAACCGAAATTGGTACTCATTTATCGACCTCGGGATTCGAACCTGCGAGCTTCAGATCACGCTCAAGCCGCTAAGCAATCTTACTGGCATGCCATGTGACCTTGCCTGCTGGTCCCAGTGTTTTACCAGCAGTTATTAGAGTGATTACAATGCTCCTCTGTATCACTCTGCCCATCTGATGTGTGTCTTGTATACAATTGTCTTATACACAATTCCTTAGCAAGAGATTCTCACACACAGCACAGCACAGGGCTCTCCAGAGAGGCCCTGACAGAATTTCGATTAATCTGTTAGATTTTGCTTTTGTTTTAGGCCCCTCTGCAACTTCAGCCAGGGATTGTGCAAAGATTGGATACATCCATTCAATCTGGAAATGAAAAGAACAATACATGAATGTTTTCTGCAAATAGCCGAGTGGGATTCATTAGTTAAATGCAACCGATGCTTATTCCTCATTCTAATCGCCGCGCGGCCCGTGCAATACATATCTGCCAGTTTCCAAATATTCTTGCATTAGTACTTGTCACATTAATAAGGTTTCCGTAACAAGAACATATTGCGTTTAATCTGTTGCTTGGTTTTGTTTGCAATAATGCTTTCCCCAAACAGATTTTCAGTCAATGTTTTTTGAGAAACAGGCTGGCACAGCAAATTATGGTGCATTAATTTGATTCCAAGCGGGCTTTCCTTCCCCTCCAACTTATATATACTTGTTGGAATGCGAGTGCATAAGGTTCCATCGTACCTTCCCAGCAGAGCTCAAAAGTCAGGGCTAAAGTCCATGGAGCCGTGCCAATCCTACAACAATATTGATCGAGCTCCATCCATGCTCATCAGGGTTGGACTGGGGACCAAAAGAGGCCCTTTCAAAGGGGCCCCATATCACACATGTTCAGACAGCCCAACTCTGTTCCTATGAGAACATTTGGAAGTTACAGCACAAAAGAGGCACAGCGTTCAGAGGCCTACCGGAAATTCTCCAGAGTTCCCTATAGGCCGTCGACCCCCGTGCTCATGCCCTCAGATTGCAACATCATTTGTTTCCGGATTGATTTATGTTGCATATATTGAACGCACATAATACCTGCAGGAATGCAGGCTGCTGTGGTCACACCTTGTTACTGCGCCAGAAAAATATTTATGCTGGAAACTGAGTCCAATTGCTGTTGTGTGATAGTCCAATTGCTGTTGTCCCGTGTGGCAGCACTTCCCTTGAACGCAGGACGCGGCAATGACATTTGCAGTTGGGATTGAACCCCGTTATTACACTTCCAGTAATGATCAAGAGAAATAAAGTTGGATAAGCCCTGATTTGAGAAAGGCACCTTGCCGAAACATGTGTAATCCATAGGGCAGATCAATTAAACTTCCTTATCACACAACAGCAATTGGACTCAGTCTCCAGCATACATTTCTTTCTGGCGCAGTAACAAGGTGTGACCACAGCAGCCTGGTTTCCTAATTAAACAAACAGAGTTGAGGAACTCGAAGTCTCCATTCTATGGCACACCAATGCGACAGTGCAAATTCTTGCATTTAATCAGGTCGCGGGGGTTCTAAGTGATATCAACCCAAAAGTTCCTTCAAAATCTGTACCTGCAGGAATGGTGGAGGGGGATGGTCAGAAAGGTTGCTCTTAGGATCAAGGGTCAGGAGCTAAAATAGAAGAGCTGCGTCTTCATTGCCTTTCTGATCTTAATTAATATAATTAATTGATTTTGTATAACCGGAAGCATTGTTCCTCTGTTGTGTCTTGCTTTGAAGACACACATGGTGCCCCTGGGCCATCCTCCCGTGCCATCTTCTGGCCGTCTGGATCAACTTGGAAGTGGCGTGGGAGAGAGTTGTATGGGGGTGAGACCAGAAAGTGGATGGGCTACCGCGAACATTCTTGGCCCAAAGTTTTTCATGGCCAACCTTAGGAATCTGGTTGAGGGGTAAAATGGGATTCACTCACAACATATTGAGACACTGAGTCGAAATAAGCTTTGTGCTTCAAGCAAAGTGTCCACCAAATGTTGTGTTCGGTCATCTTCAGCAAGTAGAAGGCCTTTATAATTGGGAAGATGAGCTAGTTGGTGTGGTTCCATGAACTGTCTAGTTTCCTGAACATGGCAGGAAAACGTCTGCAATCCAATTTTAAGAGGCAGAAGCAGGGTTTAGGAAACACTTGTGGAGCATTAAGTCAAGGATGGCCAACGTCAAGACAATGTTGACTTGTGGTGCTAACACATGTCTGCATCAAAGGTAAGTCTCTCTGGTGATGGACAAGCTGTGTGGGGATGTAATGGTTTATTGAGAAGCCACCCTCAACACGGGGAGTCCCTTCCACTCCCCACTCAGGTGGTTATTCAACAAACAGATTCTTTTTTTTAGCTCTATCTCAGACACATATCATGCCCCTTGTATCCCTCTCCCCTGAGCTAACAATGAGCCACGAACCAGGCCGGTGTACGGGAAATATATTGGTATTTAATTAAACTAACAGTAATAGAAATTAGCACAAAAATATCAAAAACACCGCTTTATCTGTGGTACAAAATAATCAAATTCTCTCAGCATAAATAAATCACAAATGTGAGTTAAAAAGAACACAGACACAATTCTTTCCTTTCTGTAAATCTCACTTCACAAAATAATTACACTCATCAATAATATAATTTCACCCCCAAACATTCGGTTTAAAATAAAAACAGGGTGATTTATCACTATTTTTTAGACTCCCCTCCCCCTTGCTTTCGTCTATGTTGGGAAGTCAGACAGAAAAATGTGAATGCATTGGAGAATTTTGGATTTCAGACCCCCCTGACTGAAAGGCCTGTGTTGGGGGGAGCTGGAGAAAAAGTTTGAACTGATTTAAGAACAAAGACACTCCTCTTCCTTATAAAAGCCATGGTCAGCTGGAGAAGGATTACCCAATTACATTGTAGGCTACAGTTTTCAGTGCAAACTGGGGAGTGAGCTTTGTTAATTTCGAATTTTAACAAAATTCACTCCGTAGTTTTCTGCCAAATGGGAATTAATTAAAATAATATTTCTGGTTACATGGGCTAAGGATCTAGACAGTTTTGCCCCCCACCCAATATAAAGGGAAAGGATTCCAGGCAAGCACGCCCCCCCACCTTTTGATTCTCCAGGGCTTAGTTATAATTACATAGCTAGCCTCTCTTTAAGGTTCAGGAAAGCCAGCAGCATCTCAGGACACTCTGGAAAGATAGGGCAGGAGTCAGTCACTCCACTCTCAAAGATGGCCTCCCGCTCTCCACCACAGGACTCAGTCTGCTTTAAGGCCTTCCTAGAAATAGTCAGCTCCACCCAGATGCTTTCTCAGCAATCTCCTCTGGTGTCTCCTTACAGCTGTCAGAATAGTGAGTTTCAGCAGCCTTCCTGATGGTCTGTCTCTTCTCTCTGTCCTCTTGTCTTTCTCCTTTTTCTGCCTCTGCGGTTTTTGTCTGTCTCTCTGTCCTAGTGCTGTCCCCGTTATATAGCAGAAATGACATCACCAATTTTACAATTTTGGAGAAGTACCTGCAATAATCCCTGCCACTAGGATTGGACAGTTACTCCACTCTCTCTTCCCAACCCGGCCTCCAAGTCAGGATTGATTTAGGCATTTGGAGCAAAATATGGCAATTGCTATTTGAAAACTCCCCTTTGTTCTCCTTTCAACCTTTTGGCAAAAGCTAGTTATGTATCACAACTTCATACTTTTCCTAGCAACTGCCGTACCAAGCATAATTTCTGTTTTAGCTGATCATGGAGGATTAGATAAGCCGACCACCAAATCCGTACGATGTAGTATGGCCATGTGGCACATTTCTGCCATTTCCATAACAAATACAACAGTTATGAATATGTAAGTTATTACACATATCCCTAATTTCATTTTCCACCCGCTCACCAATTCTCACATTTGGGACATGTTCAGATCAGCCAGAAACCTATTCTAACTGGCCATTACAGTTCTCAGAGTCACATGTAGATGCATTTTATATCCCCAAAATTGCCTGGAAATTGTACAAAAATGAATTCAATCCACATTAGGGTTGCTGTGAAAAAAGGCCTAAACGATAATGGTCATTTTAAATTAATTGTGAATATTCATGTGGGACAAATGGGAGTTTCTGCTTTCAGGGCATTTGTTGTCACTGGGTAAGCCTGTGACCAGAGCTTTTTGTATCAGTCTCCTTTGTGCTGGAAGCTTGCTCTTTGAAGTTACATCCCCCAGTTTCACACATATTTGCCATGATCCAGCCAAGGATGACTTTCCTTGAAGCCCCTGCTTTCAGAGCCAGAAAGTCAGGAGAACACTGGGTTTTCAACACCTTCAGCAGCATATGTTATTGTGGGGTGGGTGGTCATTAGGTGGGAGATGTGACATCAGGCTGGAAGTGGGAGTTTTCCTTTGTGAAGTTTTGGCCACAGCCAGAAACAGGTTTTCCATTAAGAAAAAGTGGCTCTTCAAATGCCACTGGAGTTTTGTAGGTGAAAGATAGTATTCATTGCTTTTGTCAACCCACACGTCATGTTTCGTTTTCCCGACATTTTTCTGTGAGCAGTGATATTTCTTTCAGTTTTATTTTTTTCAAACCGTTTTTATTTGCACACACATGTGCAGGCCATTTTTGTTTTCAATGTTTAAAAATCCTGCTTTCCATGTGACAGTGATCTTTGATTCCCCCTTCTTTTGTAAATTAAATGCTGCTTGTCCATTGATATTGACAGTTAGTCCCCTTTCCATATGGCTCTTTAACTTTGCTTGAAAAACATAAACAAATGCCAGGCCGTTTTTGTTTCAGTGTTTAAAATCTTGCTATTAATGTGAAAGGGACTTCTGTTTGGGGCCTTCAAATGCAGCTGACAGAGAATGGGAACAGCCCATGCGACAGCAGATACATGGTAGAAGACCAAGCACCACAAGGCAGAGTTGGAGGATTTCGATTTTGGATCTGTTAACACACAAGTGGTTAATTTGTACTTACGTCTGGGATAGGAACGAGGCATCCAGCGTCCAACTAATGCCCCCCATCTCTCTCATGTTTTTTGAGATGGGGCTTGGCACCATTAGCACATAGTGGTGCCAAGCCCCATTTCCGCAGCAGTGGAGTTCTTCATAACACTGCTGGGACTACCCTGGAGAGGTCAACTGTGACGAATGCTCCAGAGAGATCTAAAAGTCTGTTGTTGATGACTTAACCATGCTGGGTGACTGGGTTGTAGTGGGAGCCCTGATACTTTTAGAACTGTCTGAAGCATTCGTCACAGTTGACATCTCCACCCTGTTGACCCACCCGGCCTTGCTGGGCCTCTCCAGTCCCGTCCTGGCTTGGTTTACCTCCTTCCTTGTTGATAGGAGCCAATTGCTTTTGCTTCTTCCTTTTCTCTCTCTACCACATGAACTTTCATGTGGTGTTCCTCAAGGCTCTGCTCTGTTCCCTATGGTCTTTAACATCTATGTTCAGTTGCTGGTTCACCTCAACTGCTCTTGTGGTTTCAATGTTACTCCTATGCCATTGATAACCAGATTTCGGTCCGGTTAGATCTGGACCAAGCTGAGGTGTAGTCACGCTTGTGCCTGTTAGCTGTGGGAGAGTGGATGAATGGGAACTGGCTTAAGATGAATGGGGACAAAATAGAGGTCTTGGGCTGGTGGGTTCCCCTCCTAATCCAGCTCTATGAACATCTTTGATCTGGCCACCTGCACTGCGTGATCCTCCTCTTCCAGTGGTTAGGAATTTGGTGGTTCTCCTCTCTTCATCTCTCTCGATGGCCCCTCAAGTGAGTGTGGTCTGTAAAACAGGCCACTTTCTTCTTAGAGTGCTCAGCAAGTCGCATTGACTATTGCAACACCCTATATATGGCCAGGCCCACTGGCTCTATACATCCCCTGCAGCTGTTGCAAAATCTTGTAGCCCGGGTGGCCACTGACTCTCCTTATTGTGGCCATATCAGCCTTGTGCTTAATGCACTTCAGTGGTCCATGTGGCCTAGAGGATCAATTTTAAATCCTTGTGTCTGGTTCACCAGGCATTCTATCACCAGGGGGCTGATTACCTCCAAGAAAAATGTTGCACGTGTGTTCCAGCATGGACTCTCCACTCTGGTAGTGCTCATCTTGTGGCAATTCCATGAATTCACTTATCAAGAGTTGGAGGGTGTTCTTTTACCTTTGCTGCTGGTAATCTGTGGAATGTTATGTTATGTTACCGGAATTTGTTAAGCGCACATTCACCATGAGGCATCATGGTGCTGAAGACAGAGTGCGGACCAATAGATAGAAGAGAAGTTATGAAAACAGAAGCGTTTTCAATTTACGCAAAAAACTGAGATGATCAACAGTACTCCGCAGAGCTAGCAGTAGTTTATTCCAGGCAATCGCGGCCACAACAGTGAAGGCACGGCTACCCAACCTAGCCAGCCAAAACTGAGGAACAGCTATAAGAAGAGCTGATTGCAAACGTAGGGGCCGGGTCGGAGAGTAATGCACAAATTTAGCTTGTAGATACTTAGCTCCGATACTGCAAAAGGATACATGGACCATACACATAGATTTAAATACCACACAGGCCTCCACGGGCAGTGGTCATGTGAGCGCCAAAGGAGGGGTGGAGAATAGATCTTGCCGCTTCATTCTGGAGTAGTTGCAGCCACTTAGTTGGATAGAAGGGTTGCCACCTGCTCTTAGGCGCACCGAGAATCATCTCCAATTCAGACGATCCCTGAAAACCTTGCTGTTTTAGACGTTTAGTTACCTTAGCCAAACCTCGGAATGCACGCGTCAAAATGCCTTCAGATGAATGTTGCGTGTTACAAAGTGCAGCTGACATAACATAACATAACCATTTCTAGATTGTACATTTCTGTTTGTCCTTCCATGTGACACAATCTCCACTTGCGGCGGGTCACTCCATCAAATGTACTGGGTCACTTTCGGTTAACTGATACCATGTGACCTCTATTAGGGTTCTCAGGCGTGACTGATAATGACCCACATGTTGTGGGGTGAAATTACAGCTCCAGAGTGACAGAGACTGAGCGACCATGCTAGGCCCTATTGTGAGAGTGAAGTTGACTAATGTGGAGTTTCATTGAAATATAAAACCAGTACAAAACTGTGATTATTGACATCAGGCTGAGTGAAATGGAAAGAAATGGGCCTGAAGAGGGACAATCTGACTGTCCCTTCCCTTCCAATGGGCCCCCAACCGGAAGAAACCCCCCTGACATAATGACCATCGACTGGATGAGTGTGCTCCGATACCCACCTCTCCCACCATAAGCACGCACCACGAGCGGTACCCGGCCACCCGACCATACAACCCTGCGATGCTGCGAACTCTACCCGCAGCAAACACGGATAACCAAGACCGAGCTGGAGATGGCTAAATGGACCAAATTGACTGACATCTCCACAAGCCATGCTGCAAGTCGTTAGAGATGCCATGATGACATAGCTGCTTTAAACAGGAAGCACACGTGCATTCTGCACATTCGGGACACTTACACACCAATACACATGAAGAACACACGCGTACAGTTCTATGAACTAGAGGACAGTGACATATACATACTGTCTGCATGTTTATTATTTTTGCAACTTAGGCTCGCTACCGCACCGCAGAAACGCAAAATATCAGAAGAGCTTGTGCATATGCTTGCAGATGCTACATGCTATTAACCTTAAGGAAGGACAGGAGCACTCAAGGGACCTGACTGACCACGGCACATCTTAACATATGGATAATTACGCTGAATGTATAATCGGAGCCAAATTAGGCCTTGGAAAAATCCAGCAAGCCAGAATCGTCTCACAGAAACCTCAAGCCACAAGATGCTATGCAAGCAGAATAGGCCTGGCAGGGACTGCAACCGCCAAGGCCATAATGTTGCAAGTGGCATTCCACACCCACCGCGCCACAGTAAGACCGGCTGCAGGAGAGAATATTCCAAGCAAAATACAAATCAAATCAAGGTAATTCGGCCTCACCGGCGGTCGACCCACACGTGACCTGGCAGACTTAACATGATGCCAAGGCCTGGAGGCTGGGAAGATGCAGCCGTCCCACATCTGGGATTGAGCTTGTGACAAATTGCAACAATCCACCTACAGTATGCACTGTGTATGGAACGCTCTCATGGCATTAACAGAAACATCCCAATGTTACACACTGTCACATAGTCACACCTCATCGATACACAATGTACGTGAGCAGGTGTCATGCGGGCTGGGAACAGCGGTAGCCCCTGGGTTGGGGGCCTGCGGCCTGACCAATGAGAACACTGGGGGCTAGGGGCTGGCGTTGGGACTCGGCAGCCAATCATCGGGTTCTCTAATGTAACATTTTTCAAGTAACCATTTTTAGGGATGATTCAAGTACACCACCTGACACAGTGGCCACCAATAACAACACACACTATATGTTCCAATACGGGACCTACCACTCAGGGAGCCAACCCGGAGTGGCAGTAGGTTCGGGGAACGAACAGGCAGAGTGACCCTGGTTGTGATGTCACAGGTTCACAAAAGTGGCCTCAGAGCCCAAAATCGGCGAGGTGTGCCTGGACTGGATTGCTCCAAGTATGTGACCCCTGTCTGTTTGTTATAAAAAAATGTCAGTAACCCTTTGCTCCTTGTGTGGACCTCAACTTCTTTGTGACATTGGAAGGAGTTAGGTGCTGACCCTTGTTTTGGCTCTGCTGACCCCAGAATTTACCCTAACAAGTTGGAGGCCCCAGCAAGATCGTTTGTGATGTCAGCTGGGCAAGGTGCTGCCACCTCGTCATCGGACCATGGAGGACTGCAGGACCCTCAGGAATTGCGAGAAAGACCGGACAGCGCCACCAGAGATTGGCCGTCGGGAGCCGACTTCAAAATCATCCTGCCCACGGTTGGCAAGTGTCCAGATGCAGCCCAGAAGGGGCGAGGCGAGCCGAGAGGGAGGGGAGTCAGCGGCTGAGCGCCGCCAGCAGACATGCAACTAAAGTAAGTGTGGTCCACACAACCAGCAACAAACTATTGTGTGGGTGGGGAAAAGTGTAAATTAGACGGAGGGTAATGTAACATTGTCATAAAATTTGGTACCGAAGCAGTGTCTGGCACGTGTATGCGTGTAGGGAACGGAGCGGAGACAGTCCCTTTTTTGTGGTAGTGAATGTCCTGGGGGCAGGGCAGCAGGTACCTGTGTGAAATGAGGATTGTTACGCTGATAGGTCTGGACAGTGAACACATGTGTAGGGGTGTGGTTTTCCTATGAATCGAACTTTGAGCTATCTTAGATTGTGGAAGGTGACTGACTGGTTAAGTTTCCATGGTGAGAAAAGAATCACACGTCAGGCAACGCAATGGGTGCAGTTTAATCATGAGACGTGTCGGTTGATGACGTATACTCCACTCGGGGGGAGGTGGGAAGACAGCTGTGGGGATTGTGGGGGTGGGATTGAAATTGGGGGATTGTTGCGTGATATGTGCATGAATTGTCTGTTGGGAAGTGTTAGTCTGGGGACGTCACCCATAGGCCATTTCATAGGACACTGTGTTATCAACCAGTACAGGGTAGCAGCTCAGTGCTGGAACTACCGGACAGGTGGACGGGCAGCTGTGCACAGAGAATGCTGGTGCACGATCGAAGGGGCATACCGGATAGCGGCAACCCTAGTGAAGCCGGGGTGGTACAAGAGTGTGCTGCGCAAGGTGTGAGGCCACAGGGGGCTGTAGGCCTCGGAGGGGCGGGCCAGACAGCGGTAGCCCTAGCGAAGGTGGGGCGGCACTAGAATATGCTGCACAAGGTGTGAGACCGCAGGGGGCCATATGCATTGAAGAAGTGTGCCGGGCAGCGGCAGCCCTAGTGAAGGTGGGGCAGCACAAGAGTACACCACGCAAGGTACAAAGCCATAGAAGGCCGTAAGTATCGACACCAGGAACTTGAACTGTGTAATAAAATAAATGTTTTCCCTTGTACTGACAGCGGAACATCGAAATCCTCAAATCGAGGTAAGGTAAAATTACAATCAAAAGATGATCCCAATTCAGCACATTTGTAAAACAATGCCCATTTATAAAGACAGAATAGTAAAATACAGTGTGTGTCATGATCTCTGCTTCCAAAAGGTCAGGGTTTTCCCAACTCCCTTGGAAGCAGATCCATAACCCAGGTTCCGAGTGCCAACCAGTCCCAATTGGGACCTTTTGGACCCAGTCCTGGCGCCAGTGGCACCAGGCTCATAAATATGCCCAGTCCCAGCGCTGGAAGCGCCGGGCTCATAATGCTTGGGTGGACTTACCTGCAGCAGACCATGCTGCTTACTTGCCTGCCAGTTGAGCCTCTGATCCTCTTCTGTTTGGAACTACTTTTCCTGTTGGGTGGGGCTGGAGCCACTCCCTAGATTTAGAACACTGGAACTCTTCTGGAAGGCAGGAACTCTTTTCTTACCAGGAACTCTTTTCTTACTTAGGCGTGGCTGTGGAAGGAGACACCTAGGCACTACAGGAGGCTATTTAAACCACACCCGGTGGATGAATCTTGCTTTGCGTTATCCTGCACCCTCTGCAGCAGGACGCTCATCGTGTCTTCTGCATCCAGTCCTGGGCCTAAGGAAAAAGGCTTACCATCCTGAATCCAGTCTTCAGCAACACCTATAAAGACAAGAAAGAACAGGTTAGCATTCCGGCATCTGAAAGGCAAAGGCTTACCATCCTGAATCCAGTCTTCAGCAACACCTATAAAGACAAGAAAGAACAGGTTAGCATTCCGGCATCGGAAAGGCAAAGGCTTACCTACTCTTCGTGCGCTCCGGAGGTCTTCATACTGCATTCCGGCATCTGAAAGACAAAAGCTTACCAACTCTTCGCACGCTCCGGAGGCCTTCGGCGCTGCATCCAATCTGAAAGACAAAACAAGGTGCGTTTAAAGACATTGGGGAACTTTAATACTCACGTGCCATTACTCCTTTCCACATCTAATCCAGTGGGTATTCCGGCACCCTGCAGCCGCTCCGAACTCGTACCTGCAAAATAAAAAGACAGTTAGAGCGCATTGTGAAGCAGGCAACAAGCGCTTACTCACGTGCTTCCAGGCGCTTCTATTCATCACACGGGCTCCATCTTCAACTCACTTCAGCCCGTCATCCACCATCGCCGGAACCCTGCAAAACAAGAGACATCATTACTAAAGACTTTAAAAAGACATTTGAATGACTCGAAACTTACCGTTCGTGCAGTAAACGACGGACAGCAGTCCTCTGAAGTCAAGAGGCCTGCGCTACCTATCCAGTGAAGAAACTGGCTACAGCACCCTGCCCCGAGGCAGATGGAGAGCTCGGCATTCACTTACCTAAGGTGAGAGCGTTAACCTTTGGGGTCTACAGGAGAGGAGAAGAGGAAAGAGATAGGGACACCCCAATAACCCCAGTTCATTAACCCCATATTTTCTATCTGCAGACATCTTACTCTACACGTCAGGCATACAGTGCACAGAGGTCCAGCCCAAAGAGCCAACCGGGTGCTACACATCACCTTTGAAGATACGGTAATCGCCCAGTCAAGACCGGCGCCCCTGCGAGAATCAGGTGAGCGTTACAGAACGCAAAGCCTACCGCAAAACTCTCGCCCAGGCGCTATGGAAACCTCGGATACTGACCCCCTAGCCCGGTTACTTGGGGAACTAAGGGCAGAAGTGCATGCAACTCGTCAGGAAACGAATGCTCTAAGAAGGGAACTAATTATTTCCAAGGAGAGAACAGACAATCTTGCTAGACAAGTGCTACAGTCACAAGCCGGACAGACCCCGTTACCCGCATCAGGGGCAAATCTTCCTTCAACATCCTCTATGAATCCAGTGCAGATCAACCTACCTGGGAATGTACCTCTGGCTCCGCCCGAGCGATTTTCTGGTGACCCAAAGAGGTTTGCAGTATTTATCAATCAGTGCCGGTTGCACTTCTTATGCCGGCCAGCAGCCTTTCCAACTGATCAAGCTAAAGTAGCTTTTGTACTTTCGTACCTTAGTGGCAATGCGGCAGACTGGTCGATCCCTCTAGTTCATCAAGATGATCCGGTTCTCCATGATTTTCAAGCCTTTCAGCTTAGTATGGAAAAACTGTTCGCAAGACATTCACAGGGACAGGCCTTGGACAATGAGCTTCTTTCGTTGCGACAGGGTAATCAAGACCTTTTGGCTTATATTGCATCTTTCAATAGACTAATAGTGGAAACTCAATGGCCTGAGGACAAAAGGATTACACTGTTTTATAGAGGTCTACGTGGAGAGCTCAAAGACGTTTTAGCCCAAGTAGTGAATCCCCCACAAGACTGTTCGGATTACATAGACTTGGTCGTTCAAATAGATCACAGGCTGCAGAACAGGAAGGCCGATCGTTCCAAGTTTGATGCTCGAGTATTTTCCAAACCGCCAACTCCTTCCAAAGGAGTAGACTCCGGGGAATCCATGCAAATAGGGGGTCTGAAAGGTCCTCTAACACAACGGGAGCGGGAAAGGAGGAAACAGTTGCAATTATGCCTATATTGCGGAAACTCAGGGCACTTTCTTCGAGACTGTCCGGTGAAACCTGCCAAGAAGGCAGTAGGAGCTGCAGTTACCAAAGTTACAAACTCTGAGCAGGGAAACGACCTCGCCCGACAAGAATAGAGGTCCTCTTGCCGAGCGTAAAAACCAGTTCCGTGACCTCGCATTTCGTGATACCTATGGTCCTCATTAGCCCTGATAATCCGGATCGATTACATGCAATTGAAGCTTACGTCGACAGCGGTGCCATCGGCAATTATGTGGATCATGAAATGGTTTTGAGGATGAATCTAACTCTTTGTCCCAAGGCTGTAAAGGACGTCATTACTACGGTGGATGGTACGGAGATAGCCTCCGGGCCAGTAACACATACCACTCAAGAAGTGACGCTAGTAAGTCAAGATGGACACCATGAGAAGATCGTGTTCGATGTGATCAAGGCCCCTCAGTTTCAGATTATTCTAGGAATACCTTGGTTAGAGAAACACAATTCTCTGATCGATTGGCGAGCAAGAACGGTCCAGTTTCCAGAATGTGTCTCTACTTGTCACCCTCCACCTGGTGTTGCACTGGCCGCAATTTCTTCAGAGACTCCCCAGTTACCTGCCGAATACCTAGAATACCAAGATGTTTTCCGGAAGGATCAGGCTAACTCTCTACCTCCTCATAGGTCTTATGACTGCCAGATAGACCTGATACCTGGATCTACTCCTCCTTGTAGTAGAATTTATGCCCTCACCGAGCCTGAGAACCTTCACCTTCGACAATACCTGGATCAATACCTGGCAAATGGGTTTATTCGTCCTTCCAAGTCCCCTGCTTCTTCAGCTTTGTTCTTCGTTCCAAAAAAGGAAGGAGACCTTAGAACTTGTATCGATTATCGCTCCCTGAACCAGATCACCGTTAAGAATAGATATCCGTTACCTTTGATCCCTGAACTCCTGGACCAAGTCAGAAAAGCATGCATATATACAAAGCTGGATCTTAGAGGAGCTTACCACTTGGTACAAGTAAAAGAGGGCGATGAATGGAAGACGGCCTTCCGCACCAAGTATGGGCTATTTGAATATCAGGTCATGCCCTTCGGACTTTGCAATGCCCCGGCCGCCTTTCAAAATTTTATGAACGATGTCCTCAGAGAGCTCATAGATGTATGTGTTGTTGTTTACATTGACGACATCCTCGTTTATTCTTCATCGGAATCTGAACATCGGAAACACGTGAAAATGGTCCTCGAAAGATTGCGTCAACACAAACTTTTCGCTAAGTTGGAAAAATGTGTTTTCAACGTGACTGAAGTTGAATTCTTGGGATTCATATTATCACCTGGCGGGGTGCGTATGGATTCAAAGAAGGTCGATGCAGTTCTCAAATGGCCATCACCATCCTCCGTAAAAGGTGTGCAAAGCATGTTAGGCTTCGCTAACTTTTACCGCAGGTTTATCCCCGAGTTCTCTCGAATAGTCCAGCCCATCACTGCCTTGTTAAAGAAAAATAAACGTTTTGAATGGTCTACCGAGGCGGAACAAGCTTTCCAGGATTTGAAGACTAAATTTATCTCTGTACCAATCATTCCCGAACAAAGAATTCTGGGTGTAATCGCCACAGAATCCATAGAGGAAGTTAAGGATAAAGCCAGGCAACTTGTAACTCCAGCAGGTATACAGAATTGGCATCTGCAGGGAAAGGACTTTGCAGTAAAGGACAACCTATTGTATTTCCAAGAACGATTATACCTACCCAGCACAGATTTACAGAAAAAAGTAATCTCTTGTTATCACGACTCTTTAATGGAAGGTCATCCCGGTATAGCCAAGACCTCAGAAAAGATCAAGCGCTACTTCTGGTGGCCGTCTTGGAAAAAAGATATCAGAGACTTTATAATGTCCTGTGGAGTATGCGCCCAAAACAAGAGTCAAAAGGAAAGACCAGCAGGCCTCTTACGCCCTATTGACATCCCACCTCACCCTTGGCATACGCTTTCTATGGACTTCATCACCGATCTACCTCCATGCTCCGGATACAATACAATTCTAGTAATCGTGGACTTATTCTCCAAGATGGCGCATTTCATTCCGCTCAAAGGCTTGCCAACAGCAGCAACTCTGGCCCGAGAATTTTTCGAAAACATCGTCCGACTGCACGGTTTTCCTTCGGTTCTAATTTCAGATCGAGGTAGTCAATTTATTTCTCATTTTTGGCGAAGTTGCTGTCGGTCGGCTCAAATTGATGTGAGACTATCGACCAGTCACCACCCTCAGACCGACGGACAAACCGAGAGGACCAATCAAACTCTGGAACAGTATTTACGCTGCATGCTGCAACAAACTGAAAAAACTTGGAAAGATATCCTTTGGATAGCCGAGTATGCCTACAATAACTCTGTCCACTCGGGAACTGGGAAAACCCCGTTTTTTCTTTTGTACGGCAGTCACCCTCGAACCTCGGAGTTGGATCCCCTCCAAGATCTTGAAACACCAGCAGTAGACTACCTGCATTCTACAATCACCAAAGCCTTTAAGGAAGCTGTTTCTCACCTTCAAAGGGCTAAAGAACAATACAAGAAAGGAGCAGATCAACATCGGAAGGAAGCCCCTCACTATCAAGTAGGGGATCAAGTCTGGTTATCCACCAAATATCTATCTCTAAAAGGGCCACGCACATTCAACCCAAGATACCTTGGTCCCTATTCCATCACTACCATAGTAAACCCAGTAGCGGTCAAGTTGGACTGGCCCCCGCACATGAAGATACATCCGGTCTTCCACGTCTCTCTATTAAAACCCGTGCAACCTCAAACCCGACTAACCAAATCTCCAAAACCTATCCTAGTGGATGGAGAACTCGAGTTTGAAGTCAAAAGCATTCTGGACTCCAAGATCTCCAAATCTAAACTATTCTACCTAATTGACTGGAAAGGCTACGGCCCCCAAGAGAGATCCTGGGAACCTGCTGAATATGTCCACGCTCCTCGCCTAATCAAAAGATTTCACCGAACATTTCCTGACAAGCCAAAACCCCCGGAGAAGCCCGGTTTGGGAGGGGCCTTGAGGGGGGGTACTGTCATGATCTCTGCTTCCAAAAGGTCAGGGTTTTCCCAACTCCCTTGGAAGCAGATCCATAACCCAGGTTCCGAGTGCCAACCAGTCCCAATTGGGACCTTTTGGACCCAGTCCTGGCGCCAGTGGCACCAGGCTCATAAATATGCCCAGTCCCAGCGCTGGAAGCGCCGGGCTCATAATGCTTGGGTGGACTTACCTGCAGCAGACCATGCTGCTTACTTGCCTGCCAGTTGAGCCTCTGATCCTCTTCTGTTTGGAACTACTTTTCCTGTTGGGTGGGGCTGGAGCCACTCCCTAGATTTAGAACACTGGAACTCTTCTGGAAGGCAGGAACTCTTTTCTTACCAGGAACTCTTTTCTTACTTAGGCGTGGCTGTGGAAGGAGACACCTAAGCACTACAGGAGGCTATTTAAACCACACCCGGTGGATGAATCTTGCTTTGCGTTATCCTGCACCCTCTGCAGCAGGACGCTCATCGTGTCTTCTGCATCCAGTCCTGGGCCTAAGGAAAAAGGCTTACCATCCTGAATCCAGTCTTCAGCAACACCTATAAAGACAAGAAAGAACAGGTTAGCATTCCGGCATCTGAAAGGCAAAGGCTTACCATCCTGAATCCAGTCTTCAGCAATACCTATAAAGACAAGAAAGAACAGGTTAGCATTCCGGCATCGGAAAGGCAAAGGCTTACCTACTTTTCGTGCGCTCCGGAGGTCTTCATACTGCATTCCGGCATCTGAAAGACAAAAGCTTACCAACTCTTCGCACGCTCCGGAGGCCTTCGGCGCTGCATCCGCATCTGAAAGACAAAACAAGGTGCGTTTAAAGACATTGGGGAACTTTAATACTCACGTGCCATTACTCCTTTCCACATCTAATCCAGTGGGTATTCCGGCACCCTGCAGCCGCTCCTAACTCGTACCTGCAAAATAAAAAGACAGTTAGAGCGCATTGTGAAGCAGGCAACAAGCGCTTACTCACGTGCTTCCAGGCGCTTCTATTCATCACACGGGCTCCATCTTCAACTCACTTCAGCCCGTCATCCACCATCGCCGGAACCCTGCAAAACAAGAGACATCATTACTAAAGACTTTAAAAAGACATTTGAATGACTCGAAACTTACCGTTCGTGCAGTAAACGACGGACAGCAGTCCTCTGAAGTCAAGAGGCCTGCGCTACCTATCCAGTGAAGAAACTGGCTACAGCACCCTGTCCCGAGGCAGATGGAGAGCTCGGCATTCACTTACCTAAGGTGAGAGCGTTAACCTTTGGGGTCTACAGGAGAGGAGAAGAGGAAAGAGATAGGGACACCCCAATAACCCCAGTTCATTAACCCCATATTTTCTATCTGCAGACATCTTACTCTACACGTCAGGCATACAGTGCACAGAGGTCCAGCCCAAAGAGCCAACCGGGTGCTACACATCACCTTTGAAGATACGGTAGTCGCCCAGTCAAGACCGGCGCCTCTGCGAGAATCAGGTGAGCGTTACAGAACGCAAAGCCTACCGCAAAACTCTCGCCCAGGCGCTATGGAAACCTCGGATACTGACCCCCTAGCCCGGTTACTTGGGGAACTAAGGGCAGAAGTGCATGCAACTCGTCAGGAAACGAATGCTCTAAGAAGGGAACTAATTATTTCCAAGGAGAGAACAGACAATCTTGCTAGACAAGTGCTACAGTCACAAGCCGGACAGACCCCGTTACCCGCATCAGGGGCAAATCTTCCTTCAACATCCTCTATGAATCCAGTGCAGATCAACCTACCTGGGAATGTACCTCTGGCTCCGCCCGAGCGATTTTCTGGTGACCCAAAGAGGTTTGCAGTATTTATCAATCAGTGCCGGTTGCACTTCTTATGCCGGCCAGCAGCCTTTCCAACTGATCAAGCTAAAGTAGCTTTTGTACTTTCGTACCTTAGTGGCAATGCGGCAGACTGGTCGATCCCTCTAGTTCATCAAGATGATCCGGTTCTCCATGATTTTCAAGCCTTTCAGCTTAGTATGGAAAAACTGTTCGCAAGACATTCACAGGGACAGGCCTTGGACAATGAGCTTCTTTCGTTGCGACAGGGTAATCAAGACCTTTTGGCTTATATTGCATCTTTCAATAGACTAATAGTGGAAACTCAATGGCCTGAGGACAAAAGGATTACACTGTTTTATAGAGGTCTACGTGGAGAGCTCAAAGACGTTTTAGCCCAAGTAGTGAATCCCCCACAAGACTGTTCGGATTACATAGACTTGGTCGTTCAAATAGATCACAGGCTGCAGAACAGGAAGGCCGATCGTTCCAAGTTTGATGCTCGAGTATTTTCCAAACCGCCAACTCCTTCCAAAGGAGTAGACTCCGGGGAATCCATGCAAATAGGGGGTCTGAAAGGTCCTCTAACACAACGGGAGCGGGAAAGGAGGAAACAGTTGCAATTATGCCTATATTGCGGAAACTCAGGGCACTTTCTTCGAGACTGTCCGGTGAAACCTGCCAAGAAGGCAGTAGGAGCTGCAGTTACCAAAGTTACAAACTCTGAGCAGGGAAACGACGTCGCCCGACAAGAATAGAGGTCCTCTTGCCGAGCGTAAAAACCAGTTCCGTGACCTCGCATTTCGTGATACCTATGGTCCTCATTAGCCCTGATAATCCGGATCGATTACATGCAATTGAAGCTTACGTCGACAGCAGTGCCATCGGCAATTATGTGGATCATGAAATGGTTTTGAGGATGAATCTAACTCTTTGTCCCAAGGCTGTAAAGGACGTCATTACTACGGTGGATGGTACGGAGATAGCCTCCGGGCCAGTAACACATACCACTCAAGAAGTGACGCTAGTAAGTCAAGATGGACACCATGAGAAGATCGTGTTCGATGTGATCAAGGCCCCTCAGTTTCAGATTATTCTAGGAATACCTTGGTTAGAGAAACACAATTCTCTGATCGATTGGCGAGCAAGAACGGTCCAGTTTCCAGAATGTGTCTCTACTTGTCACCCTCCACCTGGTGTTGCACTGGCCGCAATTTCTTCAGAGACTCCCCAGTTACCTCCCGAATACCTAGAATACCAAGATGTTTTCCGGAAGGATCAGGCTAACTCTCTACCTCCTCATAGGTCTTATGACTGCCAGATAGACCTGATACCTGGATCTACTCCTCCTTGTAGTAGAATTTATGCCCTCACCGAGCCTGAGAACCTTCACCTTCGACAATACCTGGATCAATACCTGGCAAATGGGTTTATTCGTCCTTCCAAGTCCCCTGCTTCTTCAGCTTTGTTCTTCGTTCCAAAAAAGGAAGGAGACCTTAGAACTTGTATCGATTATCGCTCCCTGAACCAGATCACCGTTAAGAATAGATATCCGTTACCTTTGATCCCTGAACTCCTGGACCAAGTCAGAAAAGCATGCATATATACAAAGCTGGATCTTAGAGGAGCTTACCACTTGGTACAAGTAAAAGAGGGCGATGAATGGAAGACGGCCTTCCGCACCAAGTATGGGCTATTTGAATATCAGGTCATGCCCTTCGGACTTTGCAATGCCCCGGCCGCCTTTCAAAATTTTATGAACGATGTCCTCAGAGAGCTCATAGATGTATGTGTTGTTGTTTACATTGACGACATCCTCGTTTATTCTTCATCGGAATCTGAACATCGGAAACACGTGAAAATGGTCCTCGAAAGATTGCGTCAACACAAACTTTTCGCTAAGTTGGAAAAATGTGTTTTCAACGTGACTGAAGTTGAATTCTTGGGATTCATATTATCACCTGGCGGGGTGCGTATGGATTCAAAGAAGGTCGATGCAGTTCTCAAATGGCCATCACCATCCTCCGTAAAAGGTGTGCAAAGCATGTTAGGCTTCGCTAACTTTTACCGCAGGTTTATACCCGAGTTCTCTCGAATAGTCCAGCCCATCACTGCCTTGTTAAAGAAAAATAAACGTTTTGAATGGTCTACCGAGGCGGAACAAGCTTTCCAGGATTTGAAGACTAAATTTATCTCTGTACCAATCATTCCCGAACAAAGAATTCTGGGTGTAATCGCCACAGAATCCATAGAGGAAGTTAAGGATAAAGCCAGGCAACTTGTAACTCCAGCAGGTATACAGAATTGGCATCTGCAGGGAAAGGACTTTGCAGTAAAGGACAACCTATTGTATTTCCAAGAACGATTATACCTACCCAGCACAGATTTACAGAAAAAAGTAATCTCTTGTTATCACGACTCTTTAATGGAAGGTCATCCCGGTATAGCCAAGACCTCAGAAAAGATCAAGCGCTACTTCTGGTGGCCGTCTTGGAAAAAAGATATCAGAGACTTTATAATGTCCTGTGGAGTATGCGCCCAAAACAAGAGTCAAAAGGAAAGACCAGCAGGCCTCTTACGCCCTATTGACATCCCACCTCACCCTTGGCATATGCTTTCTATGGACTTCATCACCGATCTACCTCCATGCTCCGGATACAATACAATTCTAGTAATCGTGGACTTATTCTCCAAGATGGCGCATTTCATTCCGCTCAAAGGCTTGCCAACAGCAGCAACTCTGGCCCGAGAATTTTTCGAAAACATCGTCCGACTGCACGGTTTTCCTTCGGTTCTAATTTCAGATCGAGGTAGTCAATTTATTTCTCATTTTTGGCGAAGTTGCTGTCGGTCGGCTCAAATTGATGTGAGACTATCGACCAGTCACCACCCTCAGACCGACGGACAAACCGAGAGGACCAATCAAACTCTGGAACAGTATTTACGCTGCATGCTGCAACAAACTGAAAAAACTTGGAAAGATATCCTTTGGATAGCCGAGTATGCCTACAATAGCTCTGTCCACTCGGGAACTGGGAAAACCCCGTTTTTTCTTTTGTACGGCAGTCACCCTCGAACCTCGGAGTTGGATCCCCTCCAAGATCTTGAAACACCAGCAGTAGACTACCTGCATTCTACAATCACCAAAGCCTTTAAGGAAGCTGTTTCTCACCTTCAAAGGGCTAAAGAACAATACAAGAAAGGAGCAGATCAACATCGGAAGGAAGCCCCTCACTATCAAGTAGGGGATCAAGTCTGGTTATCCACCAAATATCTATCTCTAAAAGGGCCACGCACATTCAACCCAAGATACCTTGGTCCCTATTCCATCACTACCATAGTAAACCCAGTAGCGGTCAAGTTGGACTTGCCCCCGCACATGAAGATACATCCGGTCTTCCACGTCTCTCTATTAAAACCCGCGCAACCTCAAACCCGACTAACCAAATCTCCAAAACCTATCCTAGTGGATGGAGAACTCGAGTTTGAAGTCAAAAGCATTCTGGACTCCAAGATCTCCAAATCTAAACTATTCTACCTAATTGACTGGAAAGGCTACGGCCCCCAAGAGAGATCCTGGGAACCTGCTGAATATATCCACGCTCCTCACCTAATCAAAAGATTTCACCGAACATTTCCTGACAAGCCAAAACCCCCGGAGAAGCCCGGTTTGGGAGGGGCCTTGAGGGGGGGTACTGTCATGATCTCTGCTTCCAAAAGGTCAGGGTTTTCCCAACTCCCTTGGAAGCAGATCCATAACCCAGGTTCCGAGTGCCAACCAGTCCCAATTGGGACCTTTTGGACCCAGTCCTGGTGCCAGTGGCACCAGGCTCATAAATATGCCCAGTCCCAGCGCTGGAAGCGCCGGGCTCATAATGCTTGGGTGGACTTACCTGCAGCAGACCATGCTGCTTACTTGCCTGCCAGTTGAGCCTCTGATCCTCTTCTGTTTGGAACTACTTTTCCTGTTGGGTGGGGCTGGAGCCACTCCCTAGATTTAGAACACTGGAACTCTTCTGGAAGGCAGGAACTCTTTTCTTACCAGGAACTCTTTTCTTACTTAGGCGTGGCTGTGGAAGGAGACACCTAAGCACTACAGGAGGCTATTTAAACCACACCCGGTGGATGAATCTTGCTTTGCGTTATCCTGCACCCTCTGCAGCAGGACGCTCATCGTGTCTTCTGCATCCAGTCCTGGGCCTAAGGAAAAAGGCTTACCATCCTGAATCCAGTCTTCAGCAACACCTATAAAGACAAGAAAGAACAGGTTAGCATTCCGGCATCTGAAAGGCAAAGGCTTACCTACTCTTCGTGCGCTCCGGAGGTCTTCATACTGCATTCCGGCATCTGAAAGACAAAAGCTTACCAACTCTTCGCACGCTCCGGAGGCCTTCGGCGCTGCATCCGCATCTGAAAGACAAAACAAGGTGCGTTTAAAGACATTGGGGAACTTTAATACTCACGTGCCATTACTCCTTTCCACATCTAATCCAGTGGGTATTCCGGCACCCTGCAGCCGCTCCGAACTCGTACCTACAAAATAAAAAGACAGTTAGAGCGCATTGTGAAGCAGGCAACAAGCGCTTACTCACGTGCTTCCAGGCGCTTCTATTCATCACACGGGCTCCATCTTCAACTCACTTCAGCCCGTCATCCACCATCGCCGGAACCCTGCAAAACAAGAGACATCATTACTAAAGACTTTAAAAAGACATTTGAATGACTCGAAACTTACCGTTCGTGCAGTAAACGACGGACAGCAGTCCTCTGAAGTCAAGAGGCCTGCGCTACCTATCCAGTGAAGAAACTGGCTACAGCACCCTGCCCCGAGGCAGATGGAGAGCTCGGCATTCACTTACCTAAGGTGAGAGCGTTAACCTTTGGGGTCTACAGGAGAGGAGAAGAGGAAAGAGATAGGGACACCCCAATAACCCCAGTTCATTAACCCCATATTTTCTATCTGCAGACATCTTACTCTACACGTCAGGCATACAGTGCACAGAGGTCCAGCCCAAAGAGCCAACCGGGTGCTACACATCACCTTTGAAGATACGGTAGTCGCCCAGTCAAGACCGGCGCCTCTGCGAGAATCAGGTGAGCGTTACAGTGTGGAATGGACAATGTATAAGGATGGGAAGATAACGGTACCATGGCCGCATAGCGGCAGTTTTTCCAAGGACGTGTTGCAGCCACTACTCACCTACTTACACAACACATACAAGGGGAAGAAGTGAGCTAACCGTATGGAAATATTCGAGCTTTGATGCACGTTTCAGGGGTACTATCCAGGGATGATGAGTGTACAGGAGGTAAAAGAATGAGGAAGGGACTGTTGTGCTCCACCACCTGCACCTCCCAGCATTGTCTCAGACGCCACAGAGGAGGTAGTGGAGGAGTAGGGGTTATACCCGATTAGAGAACTAAGAGAGGCTACTGAGCCCTGAGAATTAACTGCGGCAGAGAGCTACTCGAACCCCATATACAAACCATCCCCATACACCCCGAATGCACATGCCCCACAAGACAGGACGAGGGCAGTGACAGACAGCCCAGGCCTCGATGGAGGCGGGCTGCGTCAGACAAAGATCGAATTTGCGAGTATTGGCCCAGACAAATGGATAGTGGCACAAGTACTCTTGAAATTACAAGGGGCCACTATAGGGGAGGCCGAAGGGGCAACTAAGGCCATAGGAGAGTTGGAGCTGGAGCATAGATGTAGAGGGAGGTCAACCCATGACGTAAGGGAAGGCCAACTGCAGGAAGAAGAGGAAGCTAACCTGGAAGCAAGAATAGCAGAATTGAAAGGAAAAAGGAATGTGCTAGTAAAACAGCTAGAGCTAAAGCAACTGGAAAGGCAGGAGCAGTTGGAACTAGAAAAGAAGGAGAAGGTGGAATGGGAAAGGCGGGAACATGAGGAATCGATGGAAAGGGAACACCGTATCTATCGTAATAGATAGGAATATGGCGGGAGGGAGAAGCAAGGTGAGTACGGAGACGAGGGGAAATACAGTAGAAGAAGAGGAAAATGAGGAAGATGAGTGAGAAATGGCATTGTGGAGGCGGAAGATACTTTCAGAAAGAACACGTAAGTATGAATTTATTATTTATTTTTATTTTATTTATTTGTTTGTAAGGCGCCAAAAGCCCGCAGGCATCAGGGCGCCACAGAGACGTTAACTTACACATAACAGTTGACTAAGTAATGGACAGAAAATGAGACACTTGGGATGCCAAGACACAGAGAAGGACAAGTACTACTCAGGGATGACTTTTTCACTTGAATAGGAAGGTTTTTAATTGCTTTCGGAATCTGAGGAGGTTTGATTCGGATCTCAAGCTCAATGGCAGTTTATTCCATTGCTGAGCTGATCGATTGGGGAAGGCTTTTACTAACCCATTTGTTTTCCTATGAAGGTTTGTTGTAACAAGTCCTTGCGTCTCGGATTTAAGGGTACGGGTTTGGGTGTAGCCCATGATCTTGGACTTCAGGTATGACAGGGCTTTATCATTTAGGCACTTGTGCGTGATTTTCATAGATTTAAAGATTACGCGGTCTTTGACCCTGAGCCAGTGCAATTCCTTTCGTGCCCCACTGATATGGTCACTTTTTGCTTTCCGCTTAATTATCCGTACAGCGTGGTTCTGAATATGTTGGAGTTTTGTTAGGCGTTGTTTACTGGCCCCCAGTAGTAGGGCATTACCATAGTCCAATCTAGATAAAATGGTCGCTCTGGCAATGGTAGCACAGTTATGTTCACTCAGAACAGGTTTGATGGCTTTTAGCAGTCTTAAGTAGTATGAGCAATTTTTGTTGACGTAGGAGGCTTCCAGCATCATGCCCAGGGTTTTTACGCTAGTCATTACTTGGATGTGGGACTCTTTTATCATAAAGGCATCATAGCTGAAGAAAAAAGATTAAAGGAGTTAAGGTTTGAAAGGGCATGGGAAGCACAGATTCAGAGGGATGAAAACGAGAGATCACTCCAGAGGGTGAGCAAAGAAATAATGGAAGAACTGGATAGGAACAGGAGGGTAAAGACGGAACAGGAAGGGCAGCAGAACAGGCAGGCCTTGAAGCGATACAGGGGAATAGTATAAGACCAGTTGAGGTGAATACGAAGGGGTCCGATGTCTCAGGTAAGGGGGGAAGGAAAGAAGAGAACACAGGCGACTTCGTAAACATTGATCTTGAAAGTGTAACGGTGCGCTATCCACTCACGCGCAAACTAACATTCTCAGATGGATTCTGCAGTGAGGAAGAAGAAGACAGTGATGATGTCGGAACAGAAGGGCTTGACAAGCTTTACATTACACAAACAGGCACAGGAATGTCATGGAAGTGCAGGACACAAGATGAGAGGGGCGGGGGACAGCACATTAGCAACCCGACTGAGGAAACTACTGTAGAAGCAGCCCTGTGCATACTCTATACTAACAGGCTCCGAGACATACGGATAAGGAAAACATTAAATACAGGTTGCCATCATTAAGTGGGGGAGCACGAAAGTGGATATATGAAATGGAGAAATTGACGGCAGGGCACAGACTGGCAATGGGCGATGTCAAAGAGTTGCTAGTATCTATATTGGGTGATGCATCAGATGAAATATGGGGAAGAGCGGGGTTCCCCAGGGTGACCTCCCAAAACACTACACACATCAGACATAGGAGCAATTACGTCACGCAAGATGTGTGATGATGAGGTCCCCGTTAGCTACATCCAAGAGATTCAAGAGCTTTGGCGCCTTGAGACTCGGGAGCCATGGGACAAAACGATAGCTATCGTTTATCACATCTGAATACAAGGGTTAACAGAGCTGGTGCAAAGACAACTGGAGAGACTGGTGGGAATGGAAGCTAAGGCATGGTCGGAAATACAACTCACAATAGTACATCATTGTAGACTCTGGCAAGAGAAAATTAAACAAAAGGCGGAGGATAGAAAAGCAGATGAAGCTAAATTGGTTCAGAAGAAATTATCAAAATATGCCGTGGAAGGGGCACTAATCACCAGCCCGGCACACAAACTCAAACGGCAGTTTCGCAACCCTAACCCCAGCAGCAGCTGCCAATGTACAACCCAGCACAGCAATACACACAACAAAAGGGGGGGATATATGGGTATGGGTGGGTACCAAAATAATTTTAGAGGTAGAGGAGGGTTTATCATAGGGAGGGGCTTTACACAGTAGGGGCAACAATGCTGAGGGTATGGGGAGGAGGATTTCCCTGGTAGGCACAGAAACCACCCCAGTGCTGGACGTGTGGGCAGTTGGGCCACATTTCACGGGCATGCAGATACAGAGGGATACAACAAGGGTGGGGTGAACAAGGGCAACAGAATTACCAAAGGGGGCAAAATGGGTACTACCCGCAGGACCCTCAACAGACAGGGCTATAGCAAATTATGGCACAGCAGAACACACCACAGCCACAGATACAACACCAAACACTGTCAGTGCCCAACCAAATACAACCACAACAAACACAGCAACAACCACAACAACAAATGACTGTACCCTTACAACAACACATACAAACAGCACATCAACTGACTCAATTGCAGGACAACATAACACAGCCATTGGATACAACGGTGGTGGTGCCAGTAACGAGAATGGGAGGGGTCACAATAATGGGACACAACCCTTACACTACAGGAATGGACAATCTCTAAACCCACAATAGGACAGCCCACAGACAAACTTGTTGTGTCCCATCCTATCTGTAACACCTAACCCTGCGAAGGAACCTCGCATAAAGGTGGTGATAGGTGACAAAACCTTTTCCTTTCTGGTTGACACAGGGGCCACTAGGTCATGCATACAGGAGGGGAAACATACCTTGTCAGGCGATGTTATGAACACTCAAGGATTTTCTGGGCTTGAGAAGTGGTTCCCTTTTCTGATAACCTCTCCTTATTAATAGGAAACCACGACTTATCTCTACCCCTACTTTACTCCAAACAAGCACTGTAAACATATTGGGATGCGACATAATGAGCAGACTAAACATGAACATCTCCTTTACTGACAAGGTTACAGTGTGCTCCACACCAGGCATCCACATGCTCACAGCCAGACAAATAGTTCATGCATACTGCAGCAAAAGTGTACAGAGGGGGGAGCCAGTAGATCCAGAAATATTTCAGTACAGGACAGACATGGCACTAGTATGGCTGCCTGGGATTGCAGGGAAGGTTTGGAGAAGGCCAGGTGAGTACCTCTTCAGGCCAGAAACACCAACGGACGAGAAAGAAAGAACATTTCTATCCATCGACATTGAAGGAATTGTGGCAAGGGAAGATTAGATTGCAGTACATGCCCTAGACGATGAAGGGAAGGCATGGAGGGCGGTCATTGCATTATCAGAGGGGTGTAGATTAACACAAGTGTCATATGAGGAACTTTTTTTTCGCAAAAAAAGGGTGAGAGTGAGATGATATTTGGGATGAGTGTAAGTGGACCAGAAAATGGCAATGGCACTGGAAGCGCCCCTCTCTGCACCACCTCCTTTCTGTGACGAGGATTTAGCAAAAGTACCCAACTCACTATGGGCAACAAGTCCCTATGACGTAGGGTGCATCAAGAGCATAGGAGGATTGAAAATAAAACTGAAAAAAAGAGCAATCTTGCCCAGAGTAAGGAAATACCCCCTATCAAAAGAAGCAGACAAGGGCATTTATGAGACAAAAAGTGCCCTCAGAGAAAGAGGCATCCAATTACCGTCAGAATCCCCATACAACACTTATGTGTACACTGTTCGCAAGGCAAACCGGGGTTTGTGGCGTTTTATCCAAGATTTATGACCTCTCAATCACATTGTATAAGCAGAGTACCCAGTAGCAGCTAACCCGGCCACAATACTTTGCGGCATTCCAGCTGAGGCTACATGTCTTACTGTGATTGACCTAAAAAAATGCCTTCTTCGTTAAGGGAGGCAATATTGACAGCCCCTGTCCTGGGTACCCCAGATTACAAAAAAGAGTTCTTCATCTTCTCACACTTTGATGGGGTGGTCATGAAGGCAGTACTCACAAACCAATTGCATACCACAGTAGACAACTTGACCTAGTAATGACAGGGCACTTATCTTGCGAACAACATTTGGCTGCTGCAGCTTTCGCTGTAGAAAAAGCATAATTAATAACTATGGGATGCTCCACCACACTTTATATGGAACATGCCCTATTTGCGATTCTGCACAAGCAAAAGAGCACACTGACAAAACAGAGGGCAACAGGATATGAAATCATCCTGTCACGGCCCAAATTAAAGATAGTGAGGTGCAAAACCGTTAACCCAGCACACTTTCTAGCAGAAGAATAAGAAAAAGGGGAATATGTCCATGATTGCACAAAAGTTACTGAGTATTACACAGAGACACGCAAAGTAGAGGAAGATGCGCTTGAGTGGGGAGGTGCCCTACATTGACAGTTCATCGTCAATTGATCAAGGTGATGGGGTGAGAAGAACGGGGCGGCTGCTGTAAGACAGAGAGGATTCGATGAGCGAGGCAGTAAAATGTGTTAAATTACCCCCTCAATATTTGGCGCAAGCAGCAGAACTAGTGGCACTGATATTAGCCCTCAGAGAAAACAAAGGGAAAAAGGTCACTATATACTCGGACAGTGCCTATGTTACTTCAACAGTACGTTCTGGTCTAGCTAGATGGCTAAGAAGGGGGTTCAGAAGAGTGGATGGGACCCTGTACAACCTGCCCTCCTGCTGGGAGAACTAATAGAGGTTGTAACATATCCGACAGAACTCGCATTAGTAAAGTGCAAAGCACATACTAATGGGAAAGATCCAATATCAAAAGGGAATGATGCGGCAGACTTTTACGCAAAACACACCTCCTATTTTGGGGAAATGTGGGACCTCAAAGAAAAACAAAAAGAGAGGGGGAGGGGTGAGACAAATGCTAATGAAAGAAGGTTATAACCATCTTCCAGAAACTCAAGTAAGCACAATTGGCGGAAAAGAACCTTTGAGTAAAAAGAGGGTGCTTAATGTCCCCTACAGATGCCCTGTGCAGGCAAAACAACACAGGGAAAGTAGTAATGCCCTTTGCACTATTAAAAATATCTTTAACACAATTACACCATCCTACACATACAGAGAAAGAGGTGATCGCAGAACGCAATGGAGAATCATGGTTCTGTCCTGAGATAAACATCCACGTGTCCAACTTCATCAGTAATTGCCTAACATGCCAACAATTCACTGCCGTCCACACACTAAGAGTGATAAGAGGAGTAATACTTAGGCCAAAAGCCCATTTCTACACCTCCACATCAACTACGTCAACACGATCAACGTATGTCAAGGCTACCGCTACATGATCGTGGTGGTCTGCCCCTTTTCAAGGTGCATAGAGGCTGGCCCGTGCTCCCATGCTGACGCATTAAGGGCAGCCACATTTCTAATTAGAGAGGCATTCCCAAGGTGGGGCATCTGCGATGTCCTGCGGTCTGACAACGGTCCTCATTTTGCAAATGAATTATTTCAACATATAACCACAGTACTAGGGATAAACCTCAAGTTCTCATGTGCATATCACCCACAAGCAAATGGTGTTTGTGAACACCTCAACAGACTTCTGAAAGAAAGCATAGCTCAAACACAACAAAGCACAAAGAAAACTGGCTGTAATGCCTGCCCTTGGCTCTGTTCAAACTACGGAACAAGCCCGGGTCAGATCCCCACTTCACACGCCACAAGGTGGTGACCGGACGCCAGATGCAACTTCTGTTAGCTATAGTAAGGGATTGTGAGGGGACAGCTGAAATATTTGGTACAGGAATACATGAGTATGTCAATTCACTGGTTTATAGCACCTCCTTTTTCTCTCAACAGATTTGACGGACACAGGGGAGGTTGGAGAACGACACACAAGAAATTGATAATACTCAGGAGCCAACAAAAGAATTGCCTATTCAAAAAGGAGACAAGGTGCTCCTGAAGAATTATTTGAGGGGGTGGAATTCACCCCGATTTACCGGTCCTCATACAGTCGAGGCGGTTATGGACAGGGCAGTAAAACTTGAAAATTGAACAGTCTGGTACCATCTCCACGACATCAAGCCCTACAAAGCATCGCCTCGCCCCAGTGTGCCATTGACAGGCCCAACACTACAGCAACTAGAGACACACAAGACAGTTGTAGTATTCCACCCTCAACAACTCCTCCCTTAGCTGATCATTCCCTGGACACGAGTGAATGAGAGTGTACCAATCACCCAATGATCAGGCGCTCACAAGCAGTTGATGTCCCTACGGCAACATTGATAGTAATAAATTAATAGTATAGTCATCGCCATCAGAAGATATAGAACTGTACAGGAAATGCTCACTGAACTGGTGAAGAATGCCATAATGTAGATATGGCCATACAGCACGCACAATCTCATTAGGACTACACTGTGCTAACACTGTCCTAACATTGTCTTTATTCGCACATGCAGGGTCATGTGTCTAATAAATTTATATGGATGAATGTTATGAATAGGCTGAAGTAGTTAACTTAAATGTTACCCCCTATCGACCACCCTGAAGCACTGTCTCATCAACATATTTATGCTATACGGAGGCTCATACACTCCAGACTGAGGCCACCAAGAGCACATTACAACGCGTTTATAGAATACATAGCTCAAACGTACCCACAACTTCACCACCTCCTGCCTACACTTAGAAATAGATCCATACGCAAAATCTGTGAGGAAATGTTTGCATGGGAATTAAACCACTACTTAGTACACAGGGCTTAAAGTACTTACAAATACTAAAACAATAACGCTTTTTATAGCAATTTTCAGGTGGGCAATTTTATCACCTCATCAACGGTTGGACTGCCGTCTAAGTTATAAGTAATGGCTGTAATAATAAAAGTTGGTTTTACCATTGTGTGGTTAACACTGTCCACTGGATTGCTACCTGCTGTCCTTTGGCAGTTGTACACAGCTTTGCATGTCTCTGCAGCTCTCAATACTAACATCTCCCCCACCCAAGCAGCAAGGAGTACTGTGTCAGGTGGTACGGGCAAACCTGCCGAGAAGATAAGGAGAGGCAAATGAAGAGGGAAAATGGGACAATCCCTTCCCCTGATTCTCGTCCAGACCTTGGCTTATGACATCACGAGCCAAGCACTCGCCACGCGTGAGGATTTTGACCATCCTACTGCCACCCTGGATGTCAAGATCCACTGTGGCCACGCCCCACACACCCAGGCAGGCTGCGCGTCACCCCAACCTCGGGCTGGGACCTCCGGTGGAGCTGACACCAACAATATGGACCAACTCGATTAGACATCATCCACCAACATTGCCATCGTTAGAGATGCCATGACGACATAGCCAGCAGACGAGACCACACGTGCCACCAAGCACCTGGATCAGACACACACTTCCCCTGATTCTCGTCCAGACCTTGGCTTATGACATCACGAGCCAAGCACTCGCCACGCGTGAGGATTTTGACCATCCTACTGCCACCCTGGATGTCAAGATCCACTGTGGCCACGCCCCACACACCCAGGCAGGCTGCGCGTCACCCCAACCTCGGGCTGGGACCTCCGGTGGAGCTGACACCAACAATATGGACCAACTCGATTAGACATCATCCACCAACATTGCCATCGTTAGAGATGCCATGACGACATAGCCAGCAGACGAGACCACACGTGCCACCAAGCACCTGGATCAGACACACACCAACCCACATGAAGAACATATTCAGTACTATATACATATTCATCGTTGTTATTTTTCACATAAGCCAACTACAGCACCGCAGAAACACAAGACGCCAGAAGATCTCATGTACATGCTTGCAGACACTTCCTCACTACTAAAGCCATGAAAATGTAGCCCTATATATGGACTAACGCATAAGAACCCATGTCGCCCCCACAACCCCCGTATAATGGACTGTATACCACCACTCATGTCCTAGGCCAAGGTAGGCCTCAAACCAAAGTCCTCAGGCTGGAGCAGCTCAGACAAGGCTGCAAGACGCTGATCATGGAGAACGAACCCTGACGAGAGCCCACAGCCAAGGCCACGAAGTTACAATCTACACGCCGTGTTCCCCGCACCAAGGTTACACCTGCTAATACTAAACACTCCTCAGAGCCGAAATACAAATCAAATACTCATAATTCTGCTCCAGCCACGGTCTCACCACATGTGACCAGGCTGACTTGATCCGATGCCAAGCCCCAATGACTAGAGAAGCTCTGGGGTCTCACGTCTGGGAGACAGACTGCAACAATGAAGTGACAAAAGGAACACCCAACAGCCCATAGTCAGACCTGTCCTGTCCATTGTCCGCCACTGACACATAGTCATACATTGTTGCCAGCTGCAGGTACACCGCAAGCTGGGAACGGAAATGTTCCCAGGCTTGGGGGCTCACGGATGAACCAATCAGCATACGAGGGGCCAACCACTGACGCCACTAAGTTTAGCCAATCACTAATTTTCCCCTTCTAACAATTTTCATATAGCAACTATTAGGGACGACCCAAGCGTACCACTTGACCGTTTCTCTACCAATAACATTTTCTCCTATATGGGCCTTTACTGACCCTATCACTCGGGGAGCCAACCTGAGGTTTTGGGGCTAGTTTTCACAGTTGACGCACGTAGACGCGTCATACAGCTAGAAAAAGGGCCTGAAAGCCCACCACACTTGAGATGTTCCCTGGGTACCTGTGATCCTAGAACCTGTCCCTGTCTTTTTTGTGCAATAAACAACAGTAACTCTTTGCTCTTGTGTGTGCCTCATACTCCTTTGGGACGGGGGAGGAGTTGGGGCCTCTCCAACCACAGAGGTCCACAGGCGGCCCTGCCAACCCCCCGGGAAATTACCCCGACATGTTGGAGGCACTGCTGAGATAGTGAGATAGACCACAGCGAGGCCGCTTGCGTCAAGGTGGCCCGGCAATGTGGCTCCCTCTGCCGTTGCCCCCTTTGGAGGACTGCAGGACCATCACGGAACTGCGAGACGACTGGACAGCGCAATCCAGTCCGTGGTTGGGAAGTGTCCAAACATGGTCCAGACGAGGGGAGGCGACGAGCTGATTGGGAGGGGTGCCCGCAGTCGAGCTTCAAGCACCCACGTGTGACTGGCAAATCGCGCTGATTTGTCTAGATCGCGGACACCTGTATAAGGGGGTGAGGCATTCCTATGAGTTGGCGTTGTAGATCAATGAATAGATGAGGATTCCTATTGATTGAGTGTTTTAGCTCGGTGAATAGATGACGTATTCCCGCAGGAGGTAGCTAGATTGTTTCTCAGTGCGTAAGATAGTTGGCTGGTTAAGTTCCCCTAGTGAGGGAGCGTATGAAACGCGAGGCAACGCAGCGTGCGCAGTCCAATTGTAATAACGAAGTGATTAATGAATACTCCACTCCAGGCGTGGTGGGCGGACAGCTGTGGGGATTGTAGAATAACGCGCATATCCTTTCCTGTTATAATTGCACGTACTGGTATCCCTTTGTAGTCGTTGCTGATGTCACCCATAGAGTTGCATAAGACACTGCAGTCTTTTTCAAGCGTGATCTGGGCAGAGACATGCGTAAAGGAGAGGTGAAGGGGGGAGAGGCGGGCGCGCACGGAGAAAACCGGCACGTCCTCGATCACAGCGGTCGCACTGAGAGGTGGTGCGACTAGTGGGAGGGGGAAGAGAAGGGCATACACTGCGCAAGCAGTGAAGTTAGAGGGGAAGGAGGAGGAGTAAGAAGTATGTTTCAGGTGCGCCGAGTAGCGGCGGAGCAGGAAAGGCGGGGCAGCTCAAAAGCATGCAATGCGGGGCACGAAGCCGCAGGGGGCATCGCGCGCCACGGTTCAAAGGGGGTCCTAGCTCCGAAAGAAGGAGTACAAAGGAAGGTGAATGTATTGTAAAGACCAAGAGGGCGATGACGCCCAGCACGAGAGTACTGTAATAAAAACTTTGCTTTTCCTTGCAGCGAAAAGTCCAAAAACCCCAACATACAGGGCCAGGTAATGGTGGTATTGAAAAAGTGAAAATTTCAAAAATGTCTATGTATTATAGGGCAGGGGTGGGATACAGAGCCAGCACATTAACCACACCACTCCAACATATCTGTGCAACGCTAACACTGCACAGAGATAAAATAGTAAAGTACAGTGTTGAGTGGACTCAAGGAACGAATAACATGGTCAGGATACCATGGCCGCCCAACGGCAGCTTTGACATGTCCACTCAACATTCTTTGCTAGCCTATCTAGATAACACATATAAGGGGAAAAAGTTAGTGAGCCACCTATAAGTATTCGATCTTGGAAGATGTTTCAAGGATTTGTACCAGGTGTACCAGGGATGTTCAGCATGCAGGGGGTAAAGGAGGAGAAAGTGAGTGAGGAGGCCGGGAGCAGCACACCCCAAGCTCCTCCCAGCACTGAAGAGAGTGAGGAAAAGGCAGAGAGGTCATACCCAGTTGCAGAGATAAAAAAGGAAAGTGAGGGAGAGATACCCATTACTAAAGAGGTAAAGAAAGAAACAGAAGGGCTGTATCCAATAAGAGAATTGAGAGAAGCGACACAATCACAGTTAACAGCCACTGAAGGATACTCGAACCCTATATACAGCCCACCGCCATACGCACCAGCAGACAACTACCAAAAGGGGCTGGGTACGGGGAGTGCAGCGGACACAAAATCGGCACAGGTAAGCTCCAGGAGCATAAAAAAGACACAAATAGACTTGGCAAGTATAGGACCAGACGAATGGATAGCAGCGCATGTGTTACTGAAACTTCGAGGGACTTTAACAGGAGAAGAGGAAGAAGCGGTAAACAGGGTAGGTAAGGAGGAGATAGGACACACACACAAAGGGTGCAAGGTAAGTACAAGGGAAGGGGGGAGCATGACAAGGGAAGAAGAGGAAGTGCTGGAGGCAAGATTAGCAGAGCTAAGGCAAGCGTTTAGACAGCTCGAGCAGGAAGAACGGGAGATAAAAGTGAAGAGGATGGAAGATAAAGAAGATCGAGCGTGATTGAACCGGTAAGTGGAAGAAAGGAGGAAACGGGAAGAGGACCGCATAATGGGGATTGCAGAAAGAGTAGCACTCATGGAGCAGTGGGAGATCAGGAGGAAAGAAGAGGAACGAGAAGAGAACGACAGGGGGATGACGCTATGGAAGAGGAAGATTATATCAGAGAGCGCACGGAAGTACGAGGAAGGGAAACTAATAGAGAATATATTTGCAAAGGAGGGCAGGATATGGAACGACAAGGATAGAGACGCAAAGGTATTAGAACAGGTAAGTGACGCGATAATGAGTGAAGTTTGCAGGGCAAGAACGGAGTTAGAGGATGAAGGAAATAAACAAAGTAATACAGGGCTAAGAGGAACTAGCCAAGCACACGGGACTAAGACAGATGCATGTGACACTAAGGAGGTAACGATGAAACGCATCCTGGGAGACGCGGAGAAGACAGGTGAGTACACAGACATAGACTTAGAAAAAGTAACAGTGGGGGGAAAAGCCTAAACACAAAATTGACATTCTCAGGCGGTTTTACAGTGAGGAGGCAGAGGGATCATTCTGAGGACGGAGTAATGGTAGTGGGGAGGGGCTAAGTAAATTATACATAACACGCACAGACTGCGTATCATCTTGGGAGTGTAAGACACAAGAAGAAGGAAGGACAGGAAGAGAGGGTAAAAGACAACAAAGAGAAGGAACACAACGACCAGTGACACCACCAGCACAACACACACCCTATGTTAATAGGCTTAGAGACCTCTCGGGATGCAAAATGGAAGGGTCAGCCACCACACACAAAAAGGATCAGATGGGCCAACGAAAGGAACATAAGGGCCTCGGAGATACTAGGTTCACCCAACATCTTACTGACTTTCTTGAAGAATTTTCTGACATGGAAGAGGAGAGCGAGTACACGCACACATCACCACACAAACTAACGCCAGGAGAGATGAGAGAATACACAGAAATGCCATTACTAGAGAGGGGGGGCAAGGACACAATATGTTCCATGGAAACATGCAGACAAAGAAAACATTAAATGGAGACTACCATCCTTGAGCGAAAGGGTGGGGAAATGGATATATGAAATGGAAAAAGAAACTGCAGGACAAAAGCTAGCAGTTGGCGATGTCAAGGGGTTGTTAATTTCCATACTGGGTGACTCAGCAGATGACATTTGGAAGAGGGGGGATTCCCAGGGGTGACAATCAGTCACATGATGGGACGCCATTTGCAAATTGTAGACACGCACTATGGCAGGCACTGAGGGTGCAATATCCAGACACTTCAGACACTTCAGACGCTTCAGACATAGGGGCAATAATGTCACGCAAAATGTGTGAGACTCAAGATAGGAGAAGTGGTGCCTGGAAACACGGGAACCATGGGACAAAACACTAGCAATAGTTTACCACATACTGATACAGGGACTCCCAGAACCAGTACAAAGGCAGTTGAAAAAGTTTGTAGGAATGGAAGCAAAAGCATGGCCAGAGATACAGGTAACAATAGTACACCATTGTAGGCTATGGCAAAAAAAGATGAAACAAAAAGAGGAAGACAGGAAGGCAGAGGAGGCAAAACTGGTCCAGAAGAAATTATCCAAGTACGCCATGGAAGGTGCGCTAATAACAAGCCCCCTCCAGGTGACAGCAGTACCAGCCACACAACTACCTGCCACTACACAACAACCACAACAACTAGCAGCACCACCACAGCAAGCACAGATTACGACACATCAATACCACCACCGCCTCCATACACAGCCCAACACACGTACGCTCCTCCGGCGGGGGGTGGATACACGCAAATGGGAAATGGCTACACAAACAACTGCAGGGGGAGGTGTGGGTTAGCAAGAGGGGGAGGATTTGGACCATCACACCACAACAAGGGGGAGAGTTCCGAGGGCACAACCAATATGGACATCAGGGGTAATTAGACAGTACTGGAGGATACCCATGGCAAGCCGAGAGCCGCCAACGGGCTGGACATGTGGACTAGTAGAACATGTATCACGCACATATAGGGCAAGACCGACACAAGCAGGATGGGGAGAGCAAGGGCAACAGGATTACAATGGGGGACAACAATACTATCAACAACAACAGCCACAACAGATGACAGAAACACAAGCACAGAAACAAGTGCCACCTCAGCCACAACAGCAAACATACACAACGCCCCCTGCACCACAAGTGCAGTACCAACCAGCACAGCAACAAGCACAACAGTAAATGACAACGGCACAACAACAACATGTCCAGACAGTACATCAGCTCACACAAATACAGGAAAGTAAACAAATACCCGCAGACACACAATACAACAGACGCAAATGGGAAAGGTGACGATATTGGGTCACAACCCATACACTAGGAACGGACAGTCACTATACCCCCCAATAGGACAGCCAACAGACGTCCTTGTTGTGTCCCATCCTATCGGTATTGTAAAAGGATGTAGAGAAGCACACCTTTTCATGTATGAGAGTTTTGTTCAGCTTGTACTTCAATATGTAGGAAAAAACATTTGTTGTGCCACAGAGTAGAATCCTGGGCTACAGGATCAACTTAAGTAAAGCAATGTGTTAGGTCACTCCAAAAAATGACCGATGCTCCGTGCACACTTTTGGGCATTTAACAACGCAAAAACATATTAATTATGGTAAACATTTTTCACATCAGCATTTTATTCTATGTTAAAAATAAGTAAAAATGAAAGTATATACTGTTTGTTCACATTTGATCATTCTTAAATTGCTCCATTAATCAAAAATTACAGATTTCACTCAATTTCTAATGCTTCTCAGGACTGAGGCCTTAAAACCCAAAGACTCGGAAGAAAGAGAGAAATTGGTATATGTAACTACTTTCTCCCAACAGAGTCCCAAAATTAAAAAGATAATCAAGAAAAATTGGACTACCTTGACTCTTGATCCAATGATGAAAAGACTTCCCAGAACCACCTCTGTTTGCTTATAACAAAAGCAAATCCATAAAAGAACATCTGGTGAAAGCAGACTTAGAAACAAAAAGAGAAACCTTGAGAAACCACAAAGGAACGGTACCATGTCAGAACTGCAATAATTGCAACAACCTAATCAAAGGTAACAACATTAATCACCCTCACAAAGGATATAAGATTAACCTTTTTCATTCAGCAACTTGCGATGCAAATATGGAATATACAGGATAAGATGTCCGTGTGGCATCTATTATGTAGGAATGACAACGAGAAAGGCGAAAACAAGATGGTCTGAACACAAGTCAAATATAAGGATAGAGTCAACTAAATCGCCAGTGGCACAGCACTTTAAGAAAGAGAGAAACAACATAGCACAAATCAGATTCATCATACTGGAGCAAGTGAAGCCATCAAGAAGGGGTGGAAATCTAACTAAAATGCTACTGAAAAAAGAGACATACTGAATTGAAAAATTGAATTCAATGCATCCCAATGGAATGAATGTAGATTGGGATCTCAGTTGTTTTCTGTGAATATCTAAATGAAGAGAGAAAATCAATCCAAAAACGCTCAATGTGAAGAATAATTAAAAGATTACAAAAAGAGGCATGGAAATATAAGGCCCATACTGCAAGAGATTAATATGACGTACAAGTTTCATGGATTGTCAAAACAAAACAAGTTAAATATGGTATAAACAACTCCACTACACAATGATACCCATTAAAAACAACCGCAAGTCACCTCCTCTAATCTATCGGCAGACAAACTAGAAAACTGGTTCCCATAGCGACGACAACGACACTGCTTGCGGTACGCGGAAGAGAAAGACGATACGGGGCTGCTGTGAAGCATGAACAAGCTAAGATGAAAAAGGCTAACATTTAAAACATGAATAATGCAGCGCTGAAATACAAATAACTAAGCAGGATCACCCGCTCTTATTATCAAATAGGAGACGTGCTGTGAAATCCTGAACACGAACGATAAGTGAGGACAATGGCTCGCACATATAACAAATAGTGCGGTAGAAACAAGAAAGAAAGGCAACAGCCGAGGAGACTCGAAAGGTACCATTTGACAACCCAGCATTAAACATGTATTTTGAGCATAAAGAACACAACCTTAAAGTATTGCAAATGCAGGGTGATGGTGCATATTCTGATGGTACCAATATTCCTCTATCTATTAGGGCAGTTTTTGTCTCGTAGATCCCCTCATCAGCTTCCTTAGATAGTGGGTACTGTTTCACCTTGCGTTGTATCCTGTGCTTAAGGCAAAGGGACGGTCTTGGCGTTTCATGCAAGATTTGAGGCCTCTTAACCACATTGTGGACGCAGAGTACACGATAGCAGCTAACCCATACTGTGCGGAATACCAGCAGAGGCGTCACGATTAATTGTGATCGACCTCAAAAAATGCATTTTTCTCAATACCGCTGCACCTTGTCAAGATTTAACAAGCTTCACATACTGCAACACAAAGTGGAAATACACTAGACTGCCCATGGGTACTGCAAGTAGCTATCCATCTTTAACAGAGTAATACAAATGGACCTAGGAAACTTAGAGATGGAAAGCACGGTGCTGCAGTATGTAGATGACATCATCATCTGCAGCACCACTGAGGATGTTACTCACAGGTGAGAGGAGTACGTGACAGGAGATCAGGACTGCAGACTTGTACTTGCTTGAAGAACTTGGGTTGGAGCCTCAACCCGAGCCTCCTCTCTGTGAGGGTGAAGGTTCTTTACAACGATATGACCCCTTGCTGAATGACGTACCAGACAAGGGGACCGATCATTCAAAAGAGCGGGGAGAACACACCGCCACGGACCCAGCTGTAAAGAAAGGGCAAGAGGTAAATTATAGATAGAACAATTCCCTTCCCTTCCCCGAGTAACTAACTTCTAAAGTAATACCTGTGTTGTTTTCCCCTTTAGCCAAATGAGAGAGTCGGGAACAAACTACAGAGCAGAAGAGGAATTAGGCACTATTCTAATGTAGGAGGAATAAACAAAAAATTTGTAGGAACAGGATATTACCACTGGATAGTGTTTTACCCAAGTGAATAAGTCTAGGACACAACAAAAGTATAAAATAAAAAAAAGGGAAAGTTAGTAAGGTAACTACACCCGAGCGGCACGAGGGTCGCACTGGGTCCGGGATGGTGCACAAACTGCAAAGCGTCCCTGTGTGCACATAAGAATGAAGGAGACGGAGACAACAATCCTTGGAAAAAATGTCAGCAGGGATCTAGATAGTTCTTACCACGTTGCAGGATGAGATGCAGCTGTTGTCGCAATCCCAGGAAGGGGAAGCACACAGTGGGTGCAGGAGAGGATGATTGAGGCAGTCCGTGCAGGTAAAAGTAACTGGTACACAGGCAGGCAGTAAACTATAGCCAAATCAGTATCCAAAAAGTCCATGGGCATAAACAGAAGGTCTGGTACACGGGCGGGCAGCAAAATATAACAAAACCAGCACCCTAGAAGTCCGTGAGCATAAACAGGAGGTCTGGTACACGGGCGGGCAGCAAGCAAGTCAAAAACCGTTAGCAAAGGCAATCCGAGTCAAAGATATGTTCGTAGCACAGGAAGGCAAACAGGCAATAAGGGACGAAGCAATGAATCCAGGTGGCATGCAAGGTCGAAACACAGGAAAAGCAGAATTTAAACAAGTGGTACAGAAGGTGAAACTTCCAAAATTAGCCGGGCATAACTGTAAACAGAAGCAATGTTCCTCGGACCGCCGCAGGTTAAATCACATAAGAAGGTGGATCCATGCCAAACTGAGGCTTCAAGCTAACGCCTCTGAACTACAATGCTAATCAGGCTTTCTGGGTAATGTAGTTCGTAGTGCAGCTAGTTTCCACGGAAGCTGCCACTGCGAGTAAAAAGGTGCAGTAAAGCGCTGCACACCATTGTGGAGAGTTATAACCCTCTTACGTTTCCTGATTGGAGTATTTATGGGATCCCTATTGTCTCCACGAGATCGGGAGACCTGAGAGACACGAGGCGGATCAGATGGCAAGGTAAGTGGCGGAGTGTAACAAAGGAAAAGTGCAGGAGGGACTCTGTAAAGATGCTAAGAGTGCTGGCTGAGAAAGGATACAAGGTTGACAAGGGAAAGCTGCAATACTGCCAAGAACAAGTACTCTACATCGGGCAGATCATTTCACAAAATGGAAGGAACATTGCACCACAGAGGGCACATGCAATAAAGAACACACCACAACCACAGACAGTAAGAGAATTGCAGCAATTTCTTTGCCTATGCAACTATTGCAGAGCATGGGTCTTTGATTACAGCTCATACATAGGACCATTGCTAGAGGCTCTCAGAGAAGCACAGAGGGGGACAAGGAATTTGAGATGGAGAAGAGAAATTACAGATGCATTCAAAGAACTAAAACATGCCATTTCAATTGGACCAGTACTAGCTACCCCTAACTATGAAGAGGAATTTTATATCTTCTCACATTGTGATAGTGCGGTAATGAAAGCAGTAAGAGAAAAGACAAGCATGGGACACAAACCAGTGGCATTTTACAGTGGCCATTTGGACCCTGTAATGATGGGACACTTCTGACCCACCTACACCACCCCATGCACACAGGGAAAGAAGTGATTGCAGCAAGAATAAAAGAATCAAGGTTCTGCCCCAAGCTAAACTCACATGTGGCAGATTTCATAAGCAACTGCCTCATATGTCAACAATACACAGACGGTCACACGCTGCAAGTGATCAAAGGTACAATACCCCGGACTGAAGGACCCTTCCTGCACCTACACATTGACTACGTTTACATGATCAACGTATGTCAAGTTTACAGATACATGATTGTAGTAGTGTGCCCATTTTCAAGGTGGATTGAGGCAGGTCCATGCTCTCATGCAGATGCATTCACAGCAGCCACATTATTGGCAAGGGAGGAGTTCCCGAGGTGGGGAGTATGTGAAGTACTGAGATCAGAGTCAGACAATGGCCCTCATTTTGCCAATGAATTGTTTCTGCATGTAACTACCCTTCTGGGAATTATTTCAAAAAAGGTAGCAGGCGCTCCTCTCCAGAAAGAACATGGCATGATAACCTGTTCTGAGATGAAAGTTTGCAGCACACACTTTTTGCTCACTGTACCTTTCACAGATGGGAAATATCCATTTGCATATCAGTCTTTGCCCCGCCCAGATGGGCAGTCTAGCACCCTCAGAAGCCCAAGCCAGGAAAAAGCCAACGGCACAAAAAACCCTGGGTAGCAGAAGAGTTGTCCTTGGTGGATGGATCGAAATTAAGTAAGTGCAAGGCCACACTGGTTGGTCTATTGAGGAGCAGTGGCTTCTGGAAGATGTAGTATCCAGTCCTGATACTATCGTGCATGACCGCAGACAAATAGGAGATTGCTCAAAAAAGAAAATACAGACGAGGAGAGAGAGCGTACCCCAAATGGAACGGAGGTTCCGAGGCGAAAGGGAAAAACAAGAATTTAGAAAGAAAACTCACCGGCAGTTTCAGTGGTCCAACTCCCAGACCGGAAGCACAGAAATAGAAACCAACGTCCCAAAACAAAGAAGCAAGCAATAGTTGGCTCACCTGTAGGAAGAAAACCGAGCCGAACCACCGGCGCAGAGTCACAAGTGTATGGAGGCAACTACCCCAATTGAGAGAGGAAATGGAGAAACATATCTAACTAAGGAAGGAGAGGCGAGAGAGAAAGAATACGGAGGGCTCGGGAGGCTGGAGCTGGGAAAAGTCACAAGAGGAGGAAAAAATACAGAGCAAGGCACAGCAGCATGTAGAAGTCAAAACGACGATACAACGCGCTGTTCCAAGGGGCGTGGTCTCCATATAAAGCTGTGGCGGCCATGTTGGGGGAACACTAGAACGCTAAAACGAATCCTGAGCATTCTAATGTTTCCATCTTTGCCAGAGTTTCCAAGGACGAAGTCTGACAGTATACCCTCTTCCCTTCAGGGTATCCCCAGGTTTACTTGGGAACAACCTATGGAATCTTCTTATGAGTCTGGGTGCATGGATGTGACTCCGGGGTTCCCAGGTTCTCTCCTCCACTGAGTAGCCCTTCCAATGCACCAAGTACTGCAATCTCCCCCTGTGGTAACGGGAGTCCACCAAGCGTGAAACCTCATACTCCTCTGGGCTATCCACCACTGTTGGCCTTATCTTCGGGATCCTTCTGTGTAAAGGGTCCTCTGTGTATTCTTTAAGCAATGTGGTATGAAAGACTGGATGAACCCGATGGAAACTCTTTGGCAATTGTATTTGGAAGGCCACTGGGTTGATTTGCTTGAGCACTGGATAGGGTCCGATGTAGCGAGGAGCGAACTTACCCGTATGCACCCACTTGGGCAGAAATCTGGTCGATAACCCGACCAGTGTATCTTGCTTCCACTCTGGGTTAGGCCTATTCTTGCAATCTGCCCATCTCTTATATTTTTGTCGACTGGCTTCCAATGACTTGATGGAGGTGACGTGCCCTCTAAATGTGCGTAAGGATCCATCAATGGTAGGAGAGCTGGTGGCTGTTACCCCCGTCCAGGGGAGATGCTGAGGGTTATATTCGTAGGTGCAAAGAAAAGGGCACATGCGGATAGAGCTATGCATGCTGTTGTTATAAGCGAATTCCGCTTGTGAAAGGAAGCAAGCCCACTTCTCCTGTTCTGAGCTGTAAAAACATCTTAGATATTGCCCTAGACTGGCCTTAAGTCTCTCTCTCTGTCGGCCCATTACTTTGAGGGTGATATCCAGAAGACAAAGCCCTGTGGATGCCCAATTGTTTGCACAACGATGACCAGAATTTCAAGGTAAACTGAGTGCCTCGGCCCGAGATTATTGTTCTGGGCAACCCATGTAATCGGACCATGTCGCGTAAGAACACTTCTGCGGTCTCTGGAGCTGAAGGAAGTCGAGCTAGGGCGGTGAAGTGAGCCAACTTGCTAAACGAGTCAATCGTCACCATTATAGTGGTCTTACCCTGGGATTCTGGAAGGGCCACTATAAAGACTGTGGAAATATGCTCCCATGGGTGAGTGGGTAGTGGAGGCTGCTGTAAGAGGCCCAACGGTCTGCTTGTAGATGTCTTGCTGGAGGCACAGGTTGGACAAGCACTGACATACTTCTTGACATCCTGTGGTAGGGATGACCACCAAAACCGACGAGTCATTAACTCTTGTGTCTTCTTGATTCCTGGATGTCCTGCCTATGGTGTATCATGACACCAGGATAAGGCTTGATTCTGGAGGGATTCTGTCGGTAAATATAAGGCATCTCCAAAGTAGTATACACCATCTTCCTTTCTGCATAATTACTGGTCGCCTGGCATACTTGGTGCATCTGATACTATTGTGGATCTCTTGTTCTAAAGGAGTGATTGCAGAGAGAATCTTATTAGGGGGAAAAATATGTTCCGTACCAGGAGTCCATCCTGGATCGTACATTAGGCTGCGTGACAAGGCATCCACTACTTGATTTCTGTGTAAAATTGGTAAGGACACAACAAGGGATAGCTGCTATGTCTGCTCGCTGATCCCATATGCCATGAGTGCTTCCAGGACCTTCGTAGCCACAGAAGTACCAGTGACAACAGCACAATGCCTCTTGTATCTTGCTCTGCTCCAGACATGAGGAAGGTTCCAGGGGAAAACAGCAACACTCAGATGGTGATCCAAGGCAACATACCCTTATGAAGATAATTTAATTTAAACACTACCCATGTTCGACAATTACTGGCAACATACTGAAGCGTTATGATACATAACTGACAGGCCAGAAAAGGGTGAAACAAAAGAAGTAACACTGGATTACTTACCCTGCAAGTGAAATGCAAAAGTGACAAGCAGAGAACCGGGTTGCTGGGAACTACCACAAATATTGATATATGGCAAAGTATACACAAAGGATGGATCGGTGGATGGAGTGGTGGGGAACAAACCATTGACTTTGAAAAAAGCTGCTGTGAATTAAGTTCAGGAAGAAAACGACAAGTGTCTTAAGGACAAGAGCGCAAGCCTGCTGACGTGGTTGAATAAAGAAGACGGACCACTGACAATAATACCCCTAACAATACCAGCATTGTGCTACCAACACCATGGGAAATTGAAGTAGGGACCAATGAGGGGTGGTAAAAAGAAATGAGAAACTTGCAGAGATGGGGACAGTTAGTTGACCACTATTGGGCCTGTGGTTCAAAAACATACAACAAGCTACCACCAAATTGGGGAGGAATATGCTCCCTAGCACACGTCAACATCGCTTCACTGCTGGTACCAAAGAAACACATTAAAATAGACGATTTTCCGAAAATGGATGAAAGCAACAGCAGGAGGAAGAGATCAATATCACTGACAGAACGCCCTACAAGTGACCCTACTGTCAAGAATGGAAGAATAAGAAGAGTAAAACGACAAGGAAACTTCCTTTGGGGAAAGTCTGAAACAGCCCTCGACGAAGTACCACCATCACACAGGTTCCTCAGTAGGACTGCCATGTTTTTCTCGGGCGCTGATACATCCAGGATTTCAAACATACGCCATTGCCAAATGGCTTCAAATCACCAGATGGGAACTAATGATGACAATAAACTCCAAGTGAATGGATTCAATGCAATAAAAGAAGACCTCCAAGCAATACTATTGGTGGCATTACAAAACAGGTACATCCTGGACCTCCTCACAGCAATGGAAGGAGGAGTATGTGCCAAGATTGTAAGTTCCTGTTGCATATTCATACCGGCAAACGACGAAAACAACGGGACGTTATTAGACGCAGTATCACAATTAACAAAAATGCATGCTAAAATGCAGGAAGAATCCAAAGGTTCAAAGAAGGACGGAAATTGGTTTTTGTACCTATAGTCTTGGATGATGTCTTGGCTATCGGATGTCCTAAAAATACTGGCAGGAGGTCTGATCCTGGGGATGGCCTCACAATTTGGGGTAAAAGCGTGCATGGCAAGATCAAAGACGACAGCAGAGGAGATGATCGGAATGAACGTACTCCTGCCTGTGGAGGATGACCAGCAGACAGATGTCATACGTATGGATCGAGAGAGGCTACAGCAACAACTAATGGAATCAGACATGTATCCACCATCAATGAAGTTAGAAAAGCCAAGGGATCTGAACATTTATGGTGAAAATGGGTTTACTGCAAGCCTGGAGGAGGATGTGTGTACATGTATAGGTCTTTTGAAGATCATGTAAATCACTACATACATCTAGTTGGGATAACAAAGGTGTGGCATTTGAGAGAGGACAAAAGGAGCCATCATTTTGTGGTTGACAACTTGGCCAGAGGGGGGGCTGAAGAGGGAAAATCCGACTGTCCCTTCCCTGCCTTTGGGCCCCCCAACCGGAAGAAACAACCCCGACAGAATAACCACTGACCGTATGAGTGTTCGCCGATCCCCACCGCTCCCGCCATAAGCAAGCACCAAGAGCGGTACCCGGTCACCCGACCATACAACCCTGTGATGGTGCAAACTCTATCCAAAGCAAACAAGGATAACAAAGACCGAAATGGAGACGACTATATGGAGCGAATTTACTGACATCTCCACAAGCCATGCTGCAAGTCGTTAGAGACACCATGACGACATAGCTGCGTTAGACAGGAAGCACACATGCAGTCTGTACATTCGGGACACTCACACACCAATCAAACACGAAGAACACATGCGTACAGTTCTATGAGCTAGAGGATAGTGACATATACATACTGTCTGCATGTTTATTATTTTTGCCACTTAGGCTCCCTACCACACAGCAGAAAGTCAAGATGCCAGAAGAGCTTGTGCATATGCTCGCAGAAGCTACATGCTATTAACCTTATGGAAGGACAGGAGCACTCAAGGGACCTGACCGACCACTGCACATCTTAACGTATGGATAATTACGCTGAATGTATAATTGGAGCCAAAGTAGGCATTAGGAAAATCCAGCAAGCCATAATCGTCTCACAGAAACCCCAAGCCACAAGATGCTGTGCAAACAGAATAGCCGTGACAGGGACTGCAACCGCCAAGACCATAATGTTGAAAATGATATTCCACACCCACGACGCCACAATGAGACCGGCTGCAGGAGGGAATATTCCAAGCAAAATACAATTCAAATCGAGGTCATTCGGCCTCACTGACGGTCGCCTCACACGTGACCCGGCCATCCTGACATGATGCCAAGGCCTGGAGGCTAGGAAGACACAGCCGTCCCACGTCTGGGACCGAGCTCGTGTCAAATTGCAACAATCCACCTACAGTATGCACTGGGAGTGGAACACTCTCATGGCATTAGCAGAAACATCCCATTATTACACACTGTCACATAGTCACAGCTCATCAATACACAATGTACGTGAGTAGGTGTCCTGTGGGCTGGGAACAGCGGTAGTCCCAGGTTTGGGGACCCGCGGCCTGACCAATGAGGAGACTGGGGGCTAGGGGCTGGAGAGGGGACACCCCAGCCAATCATCGGATTGTCTAATGTAACATTTTTCAAGAAGCAATTCTTAGGGACGATCCAAGTACACCAATAACAACACACACTATATGTTCCTATACTGGACCTACCACTTAGGGATCCAACCCGGAGTGACAGTAGGTTCGGGGAAGGAACTGGCGGAGTGACACTGGTTGTGATGTCACAGGTTCACAAAAGTGGCCTGAGAGCCCAAAATCGCGAGGTGTGCCTGGACTGGATTGCTCCAAGTATATGACCCCTTCTTGTTTGTACATCCTGTCGATCTAAAGCTGCATTTTCTGAAGTATGGACCCAGCTGGTGTTTTCCCCACTGAACTGAAAGTTCCCCCAGGAAAAGCAGGCCTAGTTCAGTTAGAAATATCTACAGTTAGAAATACAAAGCAATAACAGAGCATTAGATCCAAATTGTGGGAGCTGTAGATAACACAGCCAGCAGAAATTACCTTTAAAGTCAGATATTCCCATTAACTGTGCATTAGTGGCCAACAGAAATGACCTTTTCAGGGCTGACTCAACATCAAGAAATAGCTTCAGAGCCACCAATGGATGAACAAACATTGTGTATGAAACAGATAAGCAGATGTTTGTGTTAGGTGATGATGGAGAAATTAAACTTAGCAATGGGTGGGGGAAATGTGAAACTGAAGGACACATGTGATGCCTTGCCATTGATTAACATTGGACTCCTTTTTCCTGAATAAAAAGAGAATCATGTGTCCCAGTGATATCATCCCGGACTCATTTTATAGGGGATAAGAAGCCTGTCGGTATCATGTAAATATGAATCCTGTGTGATGTATAATATTTGAGTTACCTTCTCATAATTCTGAGGAAATGAACATTTGGTGTGGCAATAGGTTATGGAAGTAAGGTTTGAATCATGAAGGGTCAGATTTGTGACTAGAAAAAAGTTTTTTTTTCTTGGATATGTTGCTTTTGTTGATTTCAAGAAATTACTTTTCCATGCCGTTTGATGCGTTTTTGGTGTTTATTCGTGAAATGGTTTATTTGTTTTGAGTTTAGGTACACATTTGGGTACAACCGGGGCTCTTATGTCCCCATGTGGTCAGCCGACACCTGTTTCGACCTGTAGGTCCTAATCAAGGCTGATACATATTCAAAATCATGCAAGGTAACAATTGTGACATTAATGTGACATAATACATTGATGTAAGTGCAAAGTGCATGGTGTTAGGTGAGAGTTTGTGTGTTTGGAGTTGCAACATAAGTTTATTACATGTTACAATAAATTCAAACATCAGAACGATTGTGCAGTCGGGGAGAGAGAGAAGGAAGGACAGAAAAAGTTAGCATGGGATTTGGATTGGTCAGGCATTGGCAATGTTTGGGTATTGGATTCTGCTTAACTATTGGTTCTGGTACAGTGCCCCTATGGGGTCCTGGTAAAGAATTGTCTTGTTGATGTGTCCTGTACACTCTTTAGGCCAGTTCACAAACTCCAACCACTAAATCAAACATTACCATAACATGCCACTAGACGGCATACCCATCCTTGCTACCATTATGTAACTTGTATCGCCTTCCACTTTCACATGCCCCACTGGCCCCTTGGACGTGCCAACAGGTTTACAGCTTCAGGAGGTTTTCACCCCCAAACCACAACTCCAAGAGCACACGCTAAGAACATGTGCATGCACGCGAGTCAAAATAGTGAGCCAACCATACACATGCGCATTCTAAACATGACTCAACAAACACTAAGTATGGATGCACACAACGCATCTGCCAATACGGCAAGCCCACGATCGGTACCACCAATCCCTTAGCCATCCCCACGGAACCACCAGGTTCCTATATTAGTTCAAAGAACTACAATTCCCATATACACCGACAACGCCAAGGTGCATGTGCGGAAATCAGCATGATGATCCACCGCACATGCGCACCTGGTGCAGGCCCCCCCTGTGGCCCCGACACCGCTGCAGGCCCCAGGGACCAGGCTGAGCCTGAGGTCGTGTGTGTGTGCATTGCCTGCTGGGTGGGGTTTTTTGTTGCTGGCGTGCCGGCCTCCCCTTCGGTGGCAGGTCTAACATTGTATAATAAACAACACTGAATACAAAGTCATTGCGGCATGGCAAGCCGGGTATTAACATAACATTGCATGCAAAATAACCTTATAAATCGGTCAAGAACATAGTAAAGTTTTGAGGGTTCGAAATTGCCCTGATTGTTGCTTAGGCGATCCTGGTGGTTAGCCTGACACCAACATCTACCAAAAGCTGCCCTCTCCTCTCTCCCTGCCCACCGAAACATCCCTATGTGAGATTAACTGGGAATGTGATTTTGCTCTCCAGAGATAGCTCCTGCTTAGCGGGTATTTTCAGGTGCCGTTGAAGCCCTATGCTCCTACTCAACGAGTCCATCCTGTGGTCCCAGGTAAGTCACTCTTTACTAGGGCCTGTCAGTATGGTAAGCCTTCAGCTCTGATGTGCTTGGTTCCGACATGGTGTGTGGTTGGTGTTCCACACTTTTGCCGAACGGCAATGTCAAACAATTCATTTTCGCTCATTTTTTGCCACCTGTTGTTTAACTGCAAACTTGCAGATAGTACATTTGGGCAAGGTCTATAGTACGGTGTGGGGTGGGAGTGGATTGGAAGGAGTGGTGCAGGGGCAGGGTCTCGTGTGTATGCTGCCTGCTGTTATTATTTTTTTTTTTTTGCCAGTGTGTGTGAGGGGGTGGGTGACCACCCACGTCTGTGGCTGTCCGCCCTCATCTGCGGCCACAGAGCCACCGCAGGCCCTGGGCCTCCTCCTCGCAGTTTAAGTGTTTGATCTTGGACAAGGAACTATCACTGGCCCCTTGTCCAAGATCAAACACTTAAATTGCGCAAGGATGCCCAGGGCCTGCGGCTGCGGCCTTTGCTACTGTTTTCTTACGAAAATGTGTTTCTAAGAAAGAGAAAAAATCAAGCTATCCGATTATGTTTGAAGCCCCTTCATTCCTCGAGGTTTTCATCTCAGGGATTGCCTCAGTGGCTCGATTCCACTATATGACTCCACTAATTGTATAGACGTTTATCTCCCGTTGGATAAGACTAGGTCACACCTCTTAGAGCAGCAGCTGACTTTCCCACTGGTCCCCTAAGCCCTCCTTTTCTATAAATGTCGTACTTAGACGTTTTTTTTCTCCTTCTGTGCGTCGGTCGGTGGGGTGACTGTTACCCTGGGAGTTTTGTTTTTGAGTATGTTGGTGATGGAGATGTTGGGGTTTCAAGGCGAGAGTGATGGTAAAAGGAGTACTATTTTCTAACGTGCCGTGAACTTCCTCCTTTTAATGCAAGTTGTTTTCGTGTCTTGTCTACATTTTAAGAAATATGTTTTCCTGCAGGGATCACGTCAAGTGAGATGGTAATATTGAGCTTTTTAGAATGGCCGATGGGGAGACATGGACGACGACATCCAAGGAGAATATCGATGGGGATATTCCGTGAGGGCTATACATGGAGACATTAGCAAAGGCACGGGAATGAGACAGGGATCGGTTCTTGTGGACTATTGGTAGAAATACTGGTGTGGGATTCAGGTCAGGTAAGCAAACAGTGAGCACATTTAGTACAGGCAAATTGAGATTAAAGGTCCTGCGTGGTCATTAATGGGAAATATTAAGCTCTGTGTGTGTCAGGTTTGTTAGTAGGAGAAGCCTGCCTGCTCTTTTTGGGTCACAGCCTCAGAGCAGCGATGGACTCTCGAAGAGTTTAACTGTGAAACTTGGGCTCCCAGACAATTTTGTATACGATTAAACTCCTGTGACGTGTGATTTTGCTCACTACGAGTTTGTACTCCCAGTCACCATGTCATGGAAGTACAGACAAGCATGAAAGAGTTGCCACAATGTGTGGAATTTGCCCATTCACCTCGTTCCCTGGGCGTGCCGCATTTTGCACACCCGCCCTTTGATAATTGAAGTTTAGACAGAACACTATTTTAAGAAACAATGCATAAGTGGAATAACAGGTTTCAATGTTGGTAATCAGGTTTTGTAACACACCGAACTTCTGCAGACCTAGTATGGCAGGATGTGTACCTGAAACAAACAAATTGTACTTGTTTTGAAAGTGAGTGTGATGGTAGTAATGTATAGAAACAAGAACTTGAAATGTTTCTCCTCTTGATTTATGCAAGTACTTTGAAGAGATACAGGAAGATGATCAGGTGCAGTATTTGCCAATGCACTAATCAAACCCATTTTAAACTTGGCTCTAGGTTCTGAAGGAGATTCAAGTCGGAGACGTCTGGCTGTTTGGTGCAGGAGTAATGAAGTCCATGAAACAACTGCAAACAGTACAAAACAACGCTGAAGGTAACTTGTCGAATCATCAGAAAATGGGGTAAGTTCCAAAATCATTAAAGATTGTGGATGCCATACATGTTTTCTGGTGAAATATTCTCCCCCTCCCTGTTTATACTGGCTTTCCCCTATCCCCATGCCCGCCTGTTCGCCCCTGACCCCCCAGAATGTGATTTCGCTCTGTCGTCCTGTTGAAATAACAGGGCAGATCCACATAAAGAGGGGATTTGGGTTCATACACTTCGTGTGGCAACATGGACCTTGACACTGCTACATATGATGATCCATTCTTGTATGAAATGTCACAATACACTGATATCGTAACAATATTTTTCTTAGTGTACTGAGGAATAATGCTTTATGAGGGCACTTCCTGTGTTGTCATGTGGGGGCGTGGTCAAATGACATCACTTCCGGCGAGGGCATGCTCAAATTGCATCACTTCCTGTGGTGTCACGTGGGGGTGTGGTAAAATGACCACTTCCTGGGATGGGGGGCGTGGCACTGTGATGTCACTTCCGCTACCACTGGCATTTTGGTGAAATAACGTCCCTGGAGGCGGCTGAATCAAATGAACATGCAACAGATAAACAACCAACTAAACTTTCTTTTTCAGAGCAAATAAAAAGACACAAAAAAGCAAGTCACATCAAACCACAAACAAAGAAAACTGTAACATTCGCGGTACCTTTAACAAATGCAATAAGCCAGCCAGAAGATAGAGAGGAGGAAGACCAGGTAAAAGACGCAAGAGATTTGGAGGAAGAAATCGAGCAAAGACAAACACGGTCACAGTCCCAGAAGTGAACAGGACAGAAGAACGACAAAATCTAGTTATGAATCTATCCTGCAAAGAACTAACAACTGTAGAAATTGAGGTACTAAACAAGGGACTTTCTTTTTCGTCTTCAAGTAACAACTTTGTAGATATTCAAATTGACCTTTTCAAATGTACGCACCATCTAAAACTGACCAAATTCTTTGCAACCAAACCGATGATATACGAACCCAGAGAGGAGATACCACAACCAAGCTCTCTCACCACAGGTGACCTAGAAGACATCCATCTCCTAAGTACACTGGAAGAAGATCTCACAAGCAAAAAGGACTGCATATAAGAACTTGGGATTCAGAATGTAACAATGAGTATCCCAGACCTCAAAAATAAATCTAAATTTACACTTCAACTCTTTGCAGAGAACTATATTGATACCTTCCAACAGGCAGTCATCAATGACTTACATAGACTAGAGGACCAACGAAGTCACAAGCAAGACAGCAAAGACAACCTCTCCAAAGTAGATCTAGCCACCTTAAAAGAACTTCAGGATGAAAATGAAATCATAATCAAAGAGGCCGACAAAGGTGGCACATTGTGGTAATGGACAAAGCTGATTATGTTAAAATGGCAGAAAATCACCTCAAAACCGCAGGCAACTATGTAAAACTAGGCAACAACCCACAACAAAGAATCCTGAAAGAACACCAAGAACTACTGAAGCACTTTCAGATACAAGGACTCATCACGGATGAAGAACATGACTTTCTCAAAACAGATCACCCGATCATGCCAACTCTCTACTTTCTGGCAAAAATCCATAAAATCTTTGACAAAATTCCAGAAGGACGACTGATCATGAGTGGAATAGGCGGGCTTACTGAAACACTTTCAAGATACATCAATAACGTCATTCAACCATTAGTCATCAGGATACCGACATACCTCAGACACTCCATGCATACCTTGGCCATACTTTCACAGATCAAATGGGAACCCAACTTTTTAATGGCCACACTAGACCTAAAGTCCTTGTACACGTCCATCGACCATGAACTGGCTATCACAAGCCTAGGTTACCTGCTAACCCATGAATCAGCATCCCACTTGGAACAAGCTGAAATGACAAAAGAATTTCTAAAATTCTCATTGACTAACAACATTCTCGTTTTCAATGGTGAATACTATAAGCAAACTAAGGGGATTGCTAAGGGAGCCAGCTATGCTCCAGGATTAGCCAATTGCTTTATGCATTCATACGAACAAAATCATGCCATGCGAGAGACATCTCGCAACCCTGATCATCAACTGGGCACGCTATATAGATGATGTTATCCTCATATGGAAAGGAACACCAGACGAACTAAACCAATTGTAGACTACTTCATCCAAAACACCTATGTAATAGAACTAGCCAGTCACATTAGCACAGACCAAATTGACTTTCTGGACCTAAGAATCACAATCCAAGACAACATAATCATCACAAGAACCTTTCGGAAACCAACTGAGGTCAACTCGGTATTACATGCTAAAAGCTACCACAGGAAAAGTGTTATCCGTAATATCCTGCAAAGTGAATATATTCGAGCAAAAAGGAATTGCAACACACAGGATAACTTTACCGAAGAATGTGATCTCCTTGACCTAAGGTTCAAAAGCAGAGGCTACTCCAACAAAAACCTCACAGAAGCCAAAACGAAAGCAGCTACTACACCAAGGGAGAGATTACTCACCCCTAAAACTGAGAAGACAACCACAGAATGGACATTCAGATTTGTGACCAGATACAACATGGACAGCTATAAAATACAAAAAATACTAGCTAAACACTGGAACCTACTACTAATGGACAAACACATTAGTCCCAGTCTGAAAACATATCCAGGCCTATCATACAGCAGAGCCCCCACACTTAGCAACATACTTAGCCCATCTTTCCTGTCTGAGAAAAAGATCTTGGCAAAAGATTGGCTCAGCAGCCAGCCACCAATTTGCTTCACAAAATGCGGGACTTGCTCTATGTGTAAATATGCTACACAAACCAAATGTGCAATTTTCAAAGGCTGTCCACCATTCAAAATCACGGAACACCTGAACTGCAAAACAAAATATGTAATTTACGCACTGATATGTGTATGTGACCAAATATACGTAGGGAGTACTATCCGGGAGGTATGAATTTGAATAAGAGAACATTTTAACAGCATTCACTCCCAGGACCTCAAGCTGCCTCTGGCCAACCATTGGCAGAAAAACCATCAGATGGAAGACAAGAGCCAGATAAGATTCATTGGACTAAGAATGGTGAAGATGGGAGCAAGAGGAGGCAACAGAGTATGAAAGGAAGAAGCAAGACTCATCTGTTGCTATATATGTGTTAAGAATGGCCTTAACAGTGATCATGACTTTAATGTTTTTCTGTAAAAGTCACTTTCTGTGCTGCATGCATTTTACCCCGCCCCTCTTTTTCAGTGTACCATACCATCTAGCAGGACAGACACCAGGACAATGACACCCCTGAAAGCCCAAAGACTGGATGACTACCTTGAATGGTACTCTTTAGGCCAGTTCACAAATACCAAGCACTAAATCAAACATTACCATAACATGCCACTAGACAGCATACCCATCCTTGGTACCATTATGTAACTTGTATCGCCTTCCATCTTCACATGCCCCGCTGGCCGCTTGGAGGTGCCAACAGGTTTACAGCATTCACCTCCAAACCACAACTCCCAGAACACACGCTAAGAACGTGCGCATGCGCGTGAGTCAAAATAGTGAGCCAACCATACACATGCGCATTCTAAAGATGACTCAACAAACACTAAGTACGGATGCACACAACGCATCTGCCTATACGGCACGCTCACGATCGGTACCACCAATCCCTAAGCCATCCCCACGGAGCCACCAGGTTCCTATATTAGTTCAAAGAACTACAACTCCCATATACACCGACAACGCCAAGGCCCATGTACGAATATCAGCATGATGATCCACTGTACAAGCGCACCTGGACATGACCCGACAATCGCCTAGTGCGCATGTGCACTTCGCCCTTAATCAGACCATAGACCGCTGCACACAGCTGTGCGAGCAACCACGGAAGCAGACCGCAACAAACAAGATTCAAGGTAATATCTAGCACTAGAACAAGTTTCTCCCCATCCAGACGGGTCCTAAATGGAACCTGGGAGCCTCGCCCGACACTTATCACTAACTCCTTATGTTTCGATTAGCACTGGTCTATGTTATTAACCCTCGGGCACAGTACTCCCTACACGAGGCACATGCCCACCCGCCAGTGCTCGACCGCTCCACTCCACCAACCCAACCACCAACCTGGCACAGACCAGGATGCTGTAAATCGAGGCACCAGCTTAATCAAACATGGGGCATCACCCCCACAAACACGCCCAGCAACGAGTGCGCCACCACATAGCTCACGTAATACGAACCTAGGCACGGACCAAACCATGGGAAGGTTCAAGACTCCAGGCACTCCTTATTGAGCACATGTGCCCCAACAAATACCACGCCATGCCACAAAGTGCCATGAACTACAGAACACGTCCCTTTTGGACTTCCTGGTCCTTGTCACAATGGGGCGTGCACTCCATAATACTCCCAACATGGTCCTCCAGCGTGAAACATCTTTCTCACTCCACGCGCTGGACGTAATGTATTCTATTAATAGACCACGCCTTCCAAGGCTCCGCGCCTCTCAATGCTATTGCAAAGTAGCGATCCGACGTGTGTCCCGTAGCTCGCGGTATTGTTTCCTTGTACCTGTCTATCTACCCGTTCCTTGCCCCTTCCTTTCCTCCTATTTCCTGGACTCGTGTGCTAGTTGCACCTTTCCTAGTTCCTCGGATTCCTGGATCCGCGTCCCAGAAACTGAACGCACTCTGGAGTCGGAAGAGACTCGGGCAGCCTTGTTCAAAACCAGGTCTAACTTTTTCTGTCCTTCCTTCTCTCTCCCCTGACTGCACAATCGTTCTGATGTTTGAATGTATTGTAACATGTAATAAACGTAGGTTGCAACTCCAAACACACCAAATCTCACCCAACACCATGCACTTTGCACTTACCTCAATATATTATGTCACATTAATATCACAATTGTCACCTTACATCATTTTGAATATGTATCAGCCTTGACAAGGACCTACGGGTCAGCTGATCACATGGGGACATAAGAGCCCCCGTTGTACCCCAATGTGTACCTAAACCCAAAACAAATAAACCATTTCATGAATAAACACCAAAAACACATCAAACGGTGTGGAAAAGTAATTTCTTGAAATGAACAAAAGCAAGATATCCAGGAATCCCCCCCTTTTTTCTACCAAACAAACGAGGTTTTGGCTATACCACAACAACAACCTGTGATCTTGTGACCTAAATGACCTCCATCCAGATGAACTATGAAAACTAGAGCTCAGCAAGGTCATTTCCAACTCTAGAGCCCACTTCCCACTTTCAGATTTGTGACTATTTCAGCTCAGGATTAAATCAATAAAAACGGTAGCTCCTCCCATGAAGGGTGAGACATGATCAGTATTTTCTGACTTGCCATGCAATATAGAACTTGCATATATACATGTGCCTGCAGGTATCTAGAAAATGAGGGTAGCTGCCATGTTGTTATATTTTTAGGAACACTAAAAGTTAAACAAACTTGTCATTTTGGGATGAAGAATCTTTCTCCTCATTCAGCCGCCATCATCCACACCTCCCAACTCTTTGTCCAATCAACAGGCAGTGGGCGTATTGGTGCAGGGGGAGCAAGAGAGCTGGCCAATCTGTAGCATGGGAATTAGGATAATTATAGTCTCGGGAGGCTAGCTCAGGGGCAACATGCTCAACCTGGAAGCAAGACAACACGGAGCACCAGAGGTTTGATCCCCGTGTCCGCATTTGGAAACCTCTGGGTATTAAGCCTGTTATAAATAACCTATCATATGAATGGAATGTCACCAGCCCTATAAGAGATCAGTTTTCAATGTGAGGGGGATCTTTGACGTTTTGACTCTTGGGACTTTTCTTTAGAATTTTGATTTTTCCCTTGATTTTCCCACTCTATTGCTCGAGGTAGTCTACTTCTGGACTCTTGCAAGGAACAACTAGCAGAGAGACAGGGAGCTACCAAGTCTTTAAATATTGCATGGGAGACGGAGACTGGGAGATCTAGAAGCTAGCTGGGCCTGCCATTTGAGGAGCCAGAGGAGGTCTGAGTGCTGGGGACTACCCTTGACCAAAGCTTTTGATCAGATCTCTGCTGTCTTCAGAGGAGCCCTGCTGTTTCCCTGGATGCCCCATAAACAAGGCCTCCTATGTAAGTAGATAAATCCAAATGCCAACAAAATTGTGGGTCAAATTTGAAGGTTTAATCTGCATCTCGCATAGTGGGTTGGAACTGGGGAGACCCATGGCACATTTTATTAAATGTAACTCAAATAAAATCATCCACTATAGAAAATCACCCTATCCATTTAAATTAAATTGTATTGGGGACTGTCTGCCTTAATCCTTTCCATTAAATTGTGGGGCGGTGGAAGCTGTGTAGATCCTTAGCGCATTGAATTGAAGTTAAATCAATGAATTCTCATATAGAAAATAACAGGATGAGTGTTGTTAAAGTTCGAAACTAACAAAGGTCATGGCCAGTGTGTTAGAGCCGGTACAGTCAATAAAGTACTTGGGTGACTCTTCCTTTCGGAAACCCCTGTCTTCTGAACAAAAGAAGGGGTGTGTCCATAATCCCAAAATAAGTAATTCTAAAACGATGCTATTCAAGTGAATGTAGAGTTTGCAAAACGGAATTTCCCATTTATTTACTTGCATCCCACAACGATTTGACCCAAGTTCCTGCATGTCATGCAAATAAAAAGACCAACATGATTTTCCCATTGATTTCCTTTAATAAACTTTGCTTTTCAAATAAAAAAGCCCTAAATTATGTTTTTTCATTGTGTCTATTTTTCAAACTCTGCCTTCTTAATAAAAAGCCAAAACGATTTTGCTAGTGTATTCCCACTCCTTGCCTTCAAATGAAGGGGTCATATATATATGTATATATGTATATCTATATGTATAACTGATGCCTGGGTTTGGGGGTTGCTAGCAGATAAGTGCATTGGGACAACCCAAGCAATCACTACGGGTTGTTTAAAATTTCATAATTGTTAATGTGCAAGAAATCCTCTGTGTGTTTTGTTGTAAAGTCATTAAGTGTAACCTTTGTGTTGTAGTATCTGTTAGTTCATTAGAAATTCAAGTCAGTCAATTGATGCAAGTAATTTGAAATTGTGATATTTTGTTGCGCCACAGCATTGGTATATTATGTTTTGGTTGTTTTATTGTTCTTTGCCAAACCTTAAATAAATATATATTCTTACTATACCCTGGCCTGGTTCCTGGCTCATTGGTGGTACAGAGGGTATTTTCTGGGGTGGTGCGAGATAAGTTGGAGGCCTCACTAAAGTTGAATCTTTATAAGCACTTTGGCAGCGTGCCACCTTGCTTGGTGGGGAAAGGAACGCTGTGAGTGGAGAGTGACTGCCTAATAAATCATGACAATGTGTGACCTGCTACTTATCATACATCATTGGGCATGCTTATGCCCCAAACAGGAGTCAGCGTCACAGCCGTGCAGCCATATGGTCATATCCAGTGTTTGCCAACCAATCTTGGCTCCGCACAATCTGGTCACACCACATCAACAGGCATAGCCGCATTGCTGCCCTGTTAGGTATAACCACACACTCATTGAAAAACATAGACAATGATCAGCATCAACAGTTCCATGCTTTTTTTGTGATTACCAACAAAATCCCAATATTTTATTTTTCCTAAAAACATAGTTATTACAACTGAAATGCTCTATACCCATCCTTCTGGGCCCTTTGGCGGAGTCTGTCTTTTCTGTCAGTGCCGGTACAAAGAGGTTCTAGTAAAGCCTCTTTGTAAAGCAGATTAGTCTTTCCTTTGTACATCTGTTCATGTTATGCTGCTTGTAGGTTTATTACTGTTGCAAGTTTTGGCTATTAGGTGTTGCTTGTGACACCTATAAACGAAACTATTGCATTGGAGTACAGATAGGGAGGAATGGCCTATGAGCACAGATAGGGGGGAATGGCCTATGAGCACATATAGGGAGGAATGGCCTATGAGCACAGATAGGGAGGAATGGCCTATGAGCACAGGGGGAATGGCCTATGAGCACAGATAGGGAGGAATGGCCTATGAGCACAGATAGGGGGGATGGCCTATGAGCACATATAGGGAGGAATGGCCTATGAGCACAGATAGGGAGGAATGGCCTATGAGCACAGGGGGAATGGCCTATGAGCACAGATAGGGAGGAATGGCCTATGAGCACAGATAGGGGGGGATGGCCTATGAGCACAGATAGGGAGGAATGGCCTATGAGCACAGATAGGGGGGAATGGCCTATGAGCACAGATAGGGGGGAATGGCCTATGAGCACAGATAGGGAGGAATGGCCTATGAGCACAGATAGGGGGGAATGGCCTATGAGCACAGATAGGGGGGAATGGCCTATGAGCACAGATAGGGAGGAATGGCCTATGAGCACAGATAGGGAGGAATGGCCTATGAGCACAGGGGGAATGGCCTATGAGCACAGATAGGGAGGAATGGCCTATGAGCACAGATAGGGGGGAATGGCCTATGAGCACAGATAGGGAGGAATGGCCTATGAGCACACATAGGGGGGAATGGCCTATGAGAACAGATAGGGAGGAATGGCCTATGAGCACAGATAGGGGGGAATGGCCTATGAGCACAGATAGGGGGGAATGGCCTATGAGCACAGATAGGGAGGAATGGCCTATGAGCACAGATAGGGAGGAATGGCCTATGAGCACATATAGGGAGGAATGGCCTATGAGCACAGATAGGGGGGAATGGCCTATGAGCACAGATAGGGGGGAATGGCCTATGAGCACAGATAGGGAGGAATGGCCTATGAGCACAGATAGGGAGGAATGGCCTATGAGCACAGGGGGAATGGCCTATGAGCACAGATAGGGAGGAATGGCCTATGAGCACAGATAGGGGGGAATGGCCTATGAGCACAGATAGGGAGGAATGGCCTATGAGCACACATAGGGGGGAATGGCCTATGAGCACAGATAGGGGGGAATGGCCTGTGAGCACAGATAGGGAGGAATGGCCTATGAGCACAGATAGGGGGGAATGGCCTATGAGCACAGATAGGGAGGAATGGCCTATGAGCACAGATAGGGAGGAATGGCCTATGAGCACAGATGGGAGGAATGGCCTATGAGCACAGATAGGGAGGAATGGCTTATGAGCACAGATGGGGGGAATGGCCTATGAGCACAGATGGGAGGAATGGCCTATGAGCACAGATAGGGGGGAATGGCCTATGAGCACAGATAGGGTGGAATGGCCTATGAGCACAGATAGGGGGGAATGGCCTATGAGCACAGATAGGGAGGAATGGCCCATGAGCACAGATAGGGGGGAATGGCCTATGAGCACAGATAGGGGGGAATGGCCTATGAGCACAGATAGGGGGAATGGCCTATGAGCACAGATAGGGAGGAATGGCACATGAGGAGGGACACACAGCCTGTAGGTGTTTCACTACGCGCCCACCCATTCCTGCCTCTGCCCGCCCAAACCTCCTCCACTTTGGAACTCTTTGAGCTTGCTTTATTCAACCCTTACCATCAGGCGATGCATTCAAAGTGCCTGCCAGTGTATGTTCAAAGCAGTCTTCTCAGTTAATTGCTTAGTTGGAGTTGAAAACATCGTGACATGATGTAGGCAGGTGTGATACATTTACACAAATGCAAAAACAAACACTGAGGAAACAACACGTTATTAAGTGCTTTGTTCTGTTTTTGTATAGATGTGTGCTCGGCAGTGTGAACAATTACACTAGCCCATGAGTGAAGCATGTATTAGCCTTGTATTTCTGCTTATCACTTTCTTTTTTCAAGCAGAGCATTTAAGGTGGTTGTGATTTACAAGTGATGGCCTATTTAAGAGGCCAATGTTTTGGACAAGGCGTTCATAAGGTCTTAATAAATGCAAATAGGCATTTTCATTTTGAAAGCAGACAGAAAACATACATTAACTGCCTAGATCTATGCCTTCTCCAGAACAATTAAATTATATCACACAGAATAGTTTTAAACTAACTACATTATTTTCAGATATTCATGTTTAACACACCAAAAAGCATTTATTTTTGGTAGAATGTAATATTTGCATCACATCGTATACGTACCCTGCATTTGTCAAACATTGAAACATTTCAGACATTACATGTTGTTATAAGTTTTGAAAGTACGTTTAAAAAAACCAAGACATTTTATTGCTGTTTGCGGAATTACATTCTGGTATTTGTTGTCTTCCCGTCATGATGGTGGAATAAAGCCACAATTGTACACTTTATGGTTAACATATTGCTTTAAGAATTGACATATTTGAGTGAGTACCTTACTATGGTAATGGCACGTTTCAATTAATCTTTTATAAACCATAGCATTGTTGAAAGCCAGACATGGGTTGAGGAGGGGAAATGATGAGAGAGCAAGTGAGTCATGAATATTTGCCAAGGTTATGGCAAGAGAGGTTGTAATCCTGGAGACTGATGAAGTTATTTTGCCCTCATTGTTTACCATGTGCTGTTTTTCAGGGCACAAGTAAAGGAAACATGTGGCTGGACAGCTTAACTTTTTTCAAAGGGCGGACACATCCCCTTTGAGTCTTTTTGAGGTCGGCAAGCTTCTTCAAGCTTTTAGCTACCAGGATTTCACTAAGGTGGTCATGTTTCCAGTGCAGATGCTTACCCACAAGACCACATAACATTTTCATCAAAACATACGCCTGGTATTCAGATTTTGTTTTCCAGGGAATATTTCAGTGCAGGTTGCTGGGTTTGAAAGGTGAGCACCTTTTGTACTTTGCCAGCATATTTATTGGGACATTTCCTCTCTCTGTTTATCTTTTCTGGTATTGATTACTTTTCTTTGAAAGGACAATGCTCTTTTGTCTTGTGAACTTTCTTCTAATGATAAAGGTCAATTTAACTAAATTTGTATATTTCACTTTACAATGTGTTTACTTACTGTGTGTATATTCATGGGTGCTAGCTTTTGATTTTCTCTATGGCGGCAAAAGATCCCATGCCAAGTGAAGCGACAGAGCTGGACTCATCCACAGGTCAGAACAACACATTTTACAGAACATGCTGCAGCAAGAATAGGAAAAAAAGCCCTATGATTTACAGGAAGGTATAAACACATACCATCTCACAACAGTCTCCTAATTTACTGAATTCGCTCTGAAATATTCTGCTGTAGGATCCTCTGCTATTCTTGCAACCGGCAAACATTTCTGGCCAGCTCACCCCCTACAATCAAGACAGTTAAAATAACCCTTAGCTGTACCTTCTGAAATAAAAGCATATTGCTAATTTGGACAACATGACCAAATATAAACACTATAAAAATAAAAACAATTGTGAAACTTCTGCAAAAACAGCAGTTAGTTTCACTTTGCAAAACACAGTCACTATAGCTGTGCAATGCCTTTCACAGTGAGATAGTGTTTCCAAACCAAAGTTTCAAAAGACCTTTGCAAACAGTATTTCTGCCAATTACATCTGGGAAGAGATTCAGTCAAATTTCGGACTTGCATACTGCTCTCCAATCCCAACTTTGCCACTTAAACAAAGTTAGTGCTCCCAGGCAAACTTTTTATTACACTATGCCTTATTTGTTAAAATTAGATGTCTGTACAAGTTAGTCAGCTCACACTGTCTACTCCTTCCAAAAAAAACTCCTGATTTTGCCACATAGGTACATATTGATAGTTAGAAATCATATACTGGACTTCACAGTATATTTTTCTACTACCTTACACATGGCAACATATTTTTAATGTAACTTCCCATTACACCTTTGCGTACTAAAGACCAATTCGGTGCTATCACTCGGGGGTGTTGCTATGTCTAGTCCCTTAGCTTCTATTTGGGGCTACAACCAAAAGACCCAGGGCTAAAGCCCCTGTACTCCCCCTAGCAACTCCTCTGCTGATGTCACAATTTATACAAATAAGGAGGGTCAACACATCTTTTGCAGCCCAGGGCCCCGCAAATCATAGGGCCGGCTTTGCACCCACATGTGACAATCTGCACAGTTCTATTAAAAGGTCATACCTTCTTGGTACAATTACCTTGCCGGCATGTTATCATTGCTTGTATGCTAAGTGTTACCATGCTGCAAGCAGGGTGGGAAATGGCAAGGCTGCCAAGTGAACACTTCGAGCCAGTTCTGCCTTTTCAGTCACCAGCACTTGCCTTCTGGGTCTTGTGGTTCTGTTTTTTTTTTTAGTTTGGGCTCTTAGATGGGGCACCTATAAGCTGAAACTATTACATTGGAGAACATATACGGAGGAATGACATATGAGGAGGGACACAGGTGTTCTTTGGTTGTTTATGCACCCACCCATTGCCATGCCAGTCCCTATGGCCGCTCCCACCCATTCCTTCCTCTGCCAGCCCAAACACCTCCTCATTGGAACTCTTTGAGCCCGCTTTAATCAAGCGACGCACCCGCCTCTCATAAATTATGTCTCCTTTGGCCGCCTCGCTATCGAGTCCCTACCTCTGCCAAGTAGCACCAAGCGATTCTTGCCAAAGTGCACGCCACGCCCATATGGCACGTGCTTTTGTCCTATCCCCACTTCACCAACCTCAATGTCCATTCTAGAATCCTGCTAAAATTACAACTTACCGCTGCCATCTATGTTTCTATCCCCTGCTGCATCTGTGCCATCCCTGATAGCCCAGCAGCTTTCAAATGTTAACTGTAAACAGCCCACTGTACTATGTCTGCCTATTCTTAGGATGGATATGAGCCTATCTCACCCCCCTAGGTGTTTTCAGGTAAGGCGAACACCATATGAGGTGGTGTAGCATACAAGGGGGGAGTAATCCGCACTATGAGGCAACATGTAGAGGCACTGTAACACCTAGAAGCAGATGCGTGGCACTAAAAACCCTTAGCCCATGACTCCATTTTGTATTAGGCCTAAAAGGGATAATTTGAATCTTTTTCGGGTCCATCATTTAGGCGCGGGTCAATTTGGCACAGCATTCCGCTGCAGAGCCCATTTCGGCACGCCCTTTTTGGCGTGAAAGCGATTCCGGCACCGTTATTTTGGCGCGAGGGATGTTTGGATGTTGCTTCTCTTTTAATTAAATTAAATTAGTTAAATAATAAGAACCCTGGTCTGTTAGAGTTTGAGGTACAGCATTTAACCACTACACCACAATATCTTGGTGCTTCTTTAGGCATACATGTCATACTTAGTCTATCATTTAATATGTTCAATGATAAAAGGAAAGGTGTGAAACTTGTGAAAATCAAAACAATAACATCATTGTAGCACAATGGTTAAGTGCTGGGTCTTGAACTCCTTAAGGCCAGGTTTCTCCGATAGCAGTGTTCAGCATAAATGTGATTTTTTTATTTCATTTTTTCTGTTTAATAATGTTGCCCAGAGAGAGTCAAGTCCTCTTTTTGAATATATCTGCAGTGTAAGGGGGAATGTGTGGTGCGAGGGTGTGCATGTCATCTGAGAGGGTGTGCATGCAATGTGTGTGTATTTGATGTGAGCGTGTGTGTGTGTACATGGTGTGAAGTTGTTTGTGAGGGATAGGTGCATGCAGTTTATAAGTGTTCAGCATAAATGTGATTTTATTTTATTTCATTTTTTATGTTTATAAAAATGCAATGGCATGTGTTCTGAGATATTTAAAATGAAGAAAACGCACAGCATTCAGGTTTGTGGGACTGCCTGCCATCCATTCAGTAACCAGGGCCGAACCTGCTTAGTTAAAAGCGAGGAAGGATCCAGCCCCCTTGGGCAATGTTTCTCTAAGTGTTCTTAGGGGGGGGGGACACATATATTAGGCAACATGGCCTTAGTGGGCTGACCCCTTTCTCACTTTGAAGCGAAGCAGTGTTCGTCCCAGTTACTGCAGGGATGGGAAACCCACTCTTGCTGTAAAAATAACGTTCTTTTTTTTTTTTGATTGCCTGGGAGACTACAAATACCAGAATTCAGCAAAAGGCAAAAATGTGTCTCCGAGTGCAAAACCTTCAAGGGCTGACAGTAGCACGGGTTAAAAAAAAGTAAATATTTCAGATGCCCATTCGGTCACCCAACCATACAGTAACCTGGACTGATCCTGCTTCGTTTCAAAGCGGGGCTAGCCCTGCTTAGCTTCAAAGCAAGAAAAGGGCCAGCCCATTTCTCTAAGTAGTCTTGTAAGTTTGGCTCATTTATCAGGCAACATGGCCCCCTTCCTCACTTTGAAACTAAGCAGAGTCTGTCCTGGTTACTGCATGAATGGGAGACCTGGATGACAATTGAGTCACTGGCCATGGCCTTTGGCCAAAGCAGTGTTTTTTCACCCCTAGACGAATGCTTTGTGTTGCAAACTTGGTCCCTGGACCACCTCCAACTCCCAAATTTTACTCATTGATTTCTAGACATACCCCCACCTCTACCCTGCTGGCATTTGTTTGTTTTTTGACATGCAAATAGCTTTTTACTGCGTTTCATTTTCCCATAACCTCGGCTATTGCCGCGAATATCTCTCGCATCGAGAGAAAAACAAGAAGGCAGATGTTTCATTTCTGAAAACCATGATCCTGCAGTGCACCATGGGAGATATATCTATAACTTTTGGGGAAGGGGAAGCCCCCTTCTCCATCAAATTTTAAAATAACGAGGGTGGTGACATGTAAGGAATGGTTGTGGAGCACATTTGAGCCATTGTAGGCCAGTGTTGCAAACAGAATGTGGGTAGGTTGGCAGTGGCACAATACTTGTGAATGGAAGTGGGTACGCCCATAGTATGCGATTGAAAGTGCACATTATGGTAACTGTTGCAATTTGTTGCTGCATAGCTCCATGGCAGTGCACTGTGGTTGGAGATGCTGCAGTGCAAAGGCATGCAGTGTGGGCACTGGGTGCAGTGTTTGCATACTGTCAGTATGGTAGAGGGTATGGTTGAAGGGCAGCTTATATGTGCTTGGATAGTGTGCTGTGTGCACAATGCTTGTAGTATGGGCAATGTTGTCAACATTTTGTGGTTAAGTTGGCAGTGAGACAATACCTTCTGAGTGGAATTGGGTAAGACAATCGTATGTGAATAAAAGGGCATATGGGTGCCGGAGACAGTGTAATGTTTATACATTATGGTAACTGTTGCATGTAACGCTGTGCATGTCCATTGTGGTGTGGAGGTTGGTTAGGAGTGCTGGTGCCAGTGGTGTGTATATGTATAGTGGTAGTTGATGACATGCTGACATGCATGATTGCATCACGGTGCAGGGAATGTGTGCAGGGAGCAAACCCACTGGAGCAATGCAGGTTTGACAGTGCATGAGGCACAAGGTGGTTATCTTTGGAGAATGGGTGCTGAGCACATTGTCGACGTGCTATAGCACCACAAGTGAGTTGGAAAGCGTGTATTGTGCATTCCATGGTTGTGGTGATAGTTGCAACATGCTGCAGTATTTTTTGTGCGGAAGGAGATGCAGTGAAAAGTTGTACAGTGTGGCCACAGGATGCAGTGTGTACGTAATGTGAGTATGGAAGTGGGTATGGTTGAAGTGCAGCTTATATGTGGGTGGTTACTCTGCTGTGTGTAGATTTATTGAAGAAGGCCCGATATTGTGAAGCTGTTGTGCATAAGTTGCCAGTGACACAATACTTTGTGAATGGCAGTGCATAGAGGATGTGCAGGCTGTGGTATGTTTGTGGATTCTGCAAAGTGTGACACATTTTCGTGATTGGGTGTTTTATGGTGTGGGGGAGTTGGGTAGAAGTGTCACTAAGTATGTTACGTTTGTGCATAATGTTAGGTGCCCACATGGTCGCTTGCTTGGATGTATAAGGTTGTGGTGGGTGTGGAAAGGGCTGCAATGTTGTGTTCATGGCCAAAGGGGTGCTGGGTGCGTTTTAGGATCTTTGTGGATGCTGCAATCGTGCATTCTTTAGCAGAGGTTTGTGGTGTAGGCGCTTTGAAATGAAACAGAACTGTACTGAGTGTGTTTAACTGCAAATATGGAGTGGTGTTTAGAAATGAAAGTGTGCAATGCAGAGGTTGTGTATGTAATTGCTGCATGCGTGTCGGAAAATCTGACAGCACCCAATGGGGGAGTGCTAAAGAAAGTGACTGTGCAAAGGGAAGAAGTATTGTCTGAGCTTTACTGCGTCATGGCCCTCACTGTAGATGGGAAAGTGCAGGTGCACATTCTGCCATTATGAGCAGGGTGGGAAGGGAAAGGGAATTGTGGGAAATAGGCAATTAGGAGTTTAGGGCGTGGGCCACAAGAAGAGGCGGTACCATTTTGTCCCAATACTGTGTCGTGCAGGTGGTCGAGATGGAGAGAGGCACAGTGCTTATCGTCGGTGATACCTTTGTAATTTTGGGTTGGAAGGAGTGGACGCTTTCTGGGCCTTTCAGGGTGACTGCAGTTTCGGCAGGATGGTTCGCCTTTGCAGATATGTGGCATCCATCACGAACGTTGACTTTGTCGTGCTACACTATGGAAGTCTACATTTGGGGTACGTGTTGTGTGGAAGATTAATCCGTCACCTGAAGAGGTTGCTGACCGCAGTGATGCATATTTTTCATACTGCCAAGGTCGTTTTCTCATACATAACACCAAGAGGAGATTGGGTCCTTGACTGTGTAATTTGTCCCCAGCCAGAGGTCGGAAGGTGTGCTATAAACAGAATTATGTGTCAGTTTATGCAGACTGCTGGCATGTTCTCTACCCACTATGAGATCATGAGGTTGCAAAATACGCAGTGGTTCTGTAGAAATGGCATTTGTTTGAGCACCATTGACAATGCTGTTTTCTTTTACACTGTGCAAGAAGCATTGACAAGAATGTGGTAAAAATGTGGCACGAGGCAAACAGAAACGCATGTAAAGAGAAAATACAAAAGAATGTGCTCACCCTCACGGCAAAAAAAAAAAAACCTTTTATACATCTACGATGGGAGTGAGAGTCAGCTACAAGAATCCTCCACACAAATATCTGAAACCGCACGAGATGAGACTCATCAAAGACTTGTATAGTGATAAGAACATAACTATCCGTCCAGCGGACAAAGGTGGAGCGCTGGTTATCCAGAACACGGCTGACTATGATGCAGAATGCAACAGGCAACTTCAAGATAGGACGATTTATGCCACCTTAGATCAAGATCCAACTGTCACGATCAAGCAGAACCTGAAGACTCTACTAGATAAAGCTCTCGAACTTGAATGGATAAATGAACATACCCAGAAATATTTGTTTAACGATCACCCAAGGATTCCAAACTTCTATACTTTACCAAAGATTCACAAACATACCACTAATCCACCAGGAAGACCCATCGTTGCAGGCATGGAAAGTATCAACCAACCGCTGGGCATCTACATAGATTTTTTTCTACAGCCTCTGATCCAAAAAACCTCCACATATACTCGTGATACCACACATTTCCTACAGAAACTTAACTCTATAACTCCCGAACAGGATGATTTGATGTTTACTATAGACGTTAAAAGCCTTTATACGTCTATACCACATGACCTCGGGATAGAATCTGTAGAATGGCTACTGTTACAAGCATCTGAAATCCGAGCACAGAAAGAGTTCATACTAGCCCTCCTACAATTCATTTCCGAAAATTCTTACTTCCAATACCGTAATCAGTTTTACCTTCAAACCTCGGGGACATCCATGGGAGCAACAATGGCACCCTCATATGCCAACAGCTTCATGTATAAGTTTGAGACTGATAATGTACTTAACAATCAGCTTTGGAGGAATGACATTCACCTTTGGACTCGTTACATTGACGATATTTTTGGAGTGTGGAGGGGCACCAGGATAGCCTTCGACACTTTCTTTGAATATCTCAACAACATAGACAAACGGATCCAATTCACGAGAGAAATTTCACATGACACTATCACCTTCTTGGATGTTTCCATCAAAAAGGAGACCACGTGCTACAGCACCTCAATCTTCCGTAAACCAACTGATCGCAACAACCTTTTACATCGTCTGAGTTTTCACCAGCCCAGTTTACTCAAGAATCTCCCATATAGTCAACTCCGAAGGGTTAAGAAGATTGTTAGCGACCCTGATGACTGTTTAGCCCAACAACAGATCATGAAAGAGAAATTTCTAGCCAGGGGCTACAAACAAGCAGAACTTGATACAGCATCAGCTAGGGTCAACAGCCTGGCACGGGAGACCTTGTTATCTACCCAAAATCCTATAAAGAAGAGAGAACTGAAAACACCTGTATTTGTATCTAAATGTTCTATTCAGAGTAACAGAATTAAGAAAATGATCAGCAAGCACTGGGGGATCTTTAAAAATGATATCAGAGTACAAGGTTTATTCACAGAACTACCAGTGTTTGCCTACCAACGTAGCAGGAATTTGAGAGATGAACTTGTGCACACAAGACCACTCCTTAAGGAACCGATAATCCAACGGACGGGCACATACTCTTGTCTGAACTGTACTAACTGCAATTTAGTTATCAAGGGTAATTCCATTAACCATCCCAGAACAGGGAAAAAGATTTTGCTCAAAAACTATGGTACCTGTGACAGCACCAACATAATTTATGGCATTAAATACCCGTGTGGAAAATTCTATGTGGGCCAATCCACAAGAATGGCCAAAACAAGGTGGAATGAGCATCGTTCATGTATTCGAAATGCTAACACCAACTCTGCCGTACCACGGTACTGGTTGGAAAATGGACATAATTTGACTCAGATTAGATTTGTGGTTTTGGAGGTACTCACAAGAAACAGCCCACATGAAGACCTTAACGAGCGGCTGAATCGCAGGGAGTCATTTTGGATTGACAAACTTGGGAGTCTGGTTCCCAATGGGATCAACGAGTAGATTAATTATCATTGTTTTCTATAATTTTGTAATTTCTTTGCTTTTAGGTATATGTTTCTAGCTACCATATGCTGCACTATACCTTATGTGTTATGGACCGAGGCCACCCCGCTGTGTTTCCTGGACTTTTGTCTGGGACCCAAGGTGCCGTCTGGCGACGACACCATTACAGTGGGGTGGTACTTGAATAATGTCTCATGTAACTAATCTATCCGCTGGTTTTCCCTATGACTGTATAAACAGCCTCAGATGCCGTCGTTCGACGACACGGTCCATGTGCTTACTTTGCAACTTCCTTCAAGCAGCCCAGCATTCCTTTGGGCTCTTTTTGTATTCACTATTTCCCTTTCATGACTCTCTCCTTGTTAGTATCTTTCACTTTTTTTCACTCCTGTTATAAGTTGTCCACTTATGATTTTTTCCTTCGTTTGAGTATTTCTTTTATCTCTATGCTTTTTACTTTCCTCGTTTTTTACATTATATTATTTTGTTTCCATAATTCCTGACATATTCCCATCAAGGCTAATAATTAGTTTATAGCTCTGTACAGTTGCTCAGCAACCCATATGCAGTCATTTGTCCCAGACCCCGCGCCCCGCCAGGCCGCGGTCACGTGGTTTATTAAAGGAGCGTTGTCTGGGCAACGCTCCGATGCGAACAACGCAGTTACATGCCGGCAAGTGAGAGGAACAGTCCGTCTCCTCGCTGTCCTTATGGTAAGCCCCCCAGAAGCTATGACACACACTGTCCACACGGATCCCACCCGGGTTTCTTACAATGTCTTTCTTACATTGCACCCTATCTGCGCCTCGGCGCTGATTTTGTCTGGGCAGTTTTCTGCCACCTCATGGTTCTGGTTCACCAAGCCACTTCCCATGCAAGCATTCTGCCATTTTCTCAGGTAAATGCGTGTTGCATCTCTTGTCACCGCCAACCTCATTACTAACAGACTTCTTATTGCTCGTTCTTTTTCTTTTTCTATTTTATCTTTTATGTATCAATCAATTTCGGCTTCTACTACTACAATGATTGGTATGTTATTTACATGTTATTTACATTTTTTATGTGAATGTACATTGTGATACACTGTAAATCTGAAATGCATTGGCAAAAAATGTTTTGGTCTGATGTAAAATGCTAGTGGTTTTTTTCTTCCTCACTAAGAAGATATTAGTGACGCCTCACACCAAGAGACGCATTTTTTTCACAAAATCATTTGTTGTGAAAAGTCTTTATGAAAAATCACTGAACTCTTATTATTTTCATCATTTTTGAATATGCAAACATTTTACTTTGGAATCTACCAAGCTTTGGAGAGTTTACATCACTTCTATACCCTGATTGGATCTTTTGAGACAGCGGCTGTATGACCTTGTATCCCACTTGGTCTTTGCTTCCTGTGTATTTTGAATTAGGGTGTCTCCTTATTCGTCACAGCCAGCTCCTTTTTTAATTTGTTGACAAGGAATTTTCAGAGAATTTGAACTTCTACACAGAAACGAATATTTGAGAAACGTGAACATTGTGCAGTGGTGCCCACTTTTTTTGCTTTCGGCCTGCATCCCCTACCCAGTTTGATATTGTTTACCCACCTCCCCCCTCACTATCACGAAAAGGTAGTGCATCATGCAGTAATTTTAGGATTACACGTGCCACATCCAGGGTGGCTATCTGGATGTATGCGGATGGAGAAACCGTGCATACTTCATTGAACTTTGTAGTGGACGTGCTTTGGAATGGCACAAAAGTTGTACTGTAAGTGTGTAACGCTACATTTCAAGCGTTGTACAGGAGTGACAGTGCTGGATGATGGCGGCTTTGATGCAATTGGTGGTTGCGTGTGTGAATATTTACGCGTAACCCAATGAAGTAGAGCTGCAGAGAAGATAGTGCAAAGGGAAATATGTGGCAAAATGTGCCCTTTACACCACCTTACGCAATTGCCATGGCAGTGTGGGGATTAGCCAATCAGGTAGTGTGGGTGTGGTTACCAGGAAGGGGAGGTGAAACTGTTGCACATTACACTCTGCGTACTGAGGGTGGCTGACATGGTGAAACGCATTGTGTTGACAGAAGGTGATCCCTTTGTCATCGATCTGCACACCTATGCCCTGCAAAGACACGTTAACAGCAATTTTGGTTTGGAAGGAGTGGGCACATCATGGAACACTGAGTACGAGTGCAATTTTGCCGATATGCATGCACTTTGCAAAGACCTCGCCATTTTTCCAGTAGTAGATGTTATCATCATCCATTATGGCGGCATGCATATGGGATACCTGCCTTGCTTAGATTTGTTCTGTCGACTGAGGATATTGCTGAATGTCGTGAGGTTGCTTTTTCCCACCACCAAGGTCCTTTTCTCATCCATAATACCATGAAGAGTATGGCCTACTGCTCGTGGATGTTGTTCCGAGACAAACGCAGGAAGGTGTCTCATCAACAGAAGCAAGATGTCTCTTCAACAGAAGCATGTATACTTTTTTGTCCGCTCGTGGAATGTTCTTCTGCAACAATGACCTCATTAGTTGTGGAAATGCAGAGATTTTCCAAGAAAATGGCATTTTGTTGTCACCCATTGGCAATGCAGTTTTGTTTGCACGTCTACAGGATGCGGTGAAGAGTTTACTGTACTAATGTGAGCAGAACACACCAAAGCTAATAAAAACCGAAAAAAGGTATTTCCGTAGAAGCATCTAAACAAAAAAAACAACCAGCTCTTTTAAGAGTCACCCTTTACCACAAACTCCCCCTACCCTGGTTGCAAGTTATTCCCCCATGCAGCACGAAAGCCACATCCGGGGATTTTACGAGTGGCAGCAACGAAAATGGAACTGTGGGGATTGTCCAATCACATGCTTAGGGTGTGCGGCAATTGGAAGAGGGACTCCACTTCACTCGGGCCCGGCCCTCGACGTACTTGGGGACCCGCACGTGCCACATTCAGCGCTTCTCACCATGCTGGCCTATAGAAATGGGACTGCAGCGATTGTCCTATGAGGTGGTGCTCAGGGTGTGCATCACAGGAAAGCGCGGCAATAGGAGGAAGGACTCTTCCTTCTGTACTGGAGCACAGCCCGCGTGGTACTTGGAAAAAGGCACGTGCCACATTCTGCACTTCTTAGCATGCTGACCAATGGAAATGGGACTATGGCCTTTGGCCAATCATGTGCTCAAGGTGTACGTCACAGGAAAGAGCACCAATAGGGCGAAGGAGTCCTCCTGCTTCACCAGGGCACGGCCCTCACGATCATTGGGGACAGACACGTGGCACATTTTGCGCTTCTCATCATGGTGGCCAATGGGAATGGGACTATGGATTTTGGCCAATCAGGTGCTCTGGGTGTGCGTCATAAGAAAGGGAGGTATTCACTTTCCCCATTACTTTGTGTACTGTGGCTGGCAAACATGGCAAGACACATAGCTTCCGTTGTGGGTGATGGCTTTGTGGAAGATCTGTGCATGTATGCCCTCCAAGAAGACTTGTTTGGCAATTTTAGTTTGTAGGGAGTGGACGCTTTGTGGTGTAGTGTCGAAGCGCGCTGTTTCGGCGGACTGCTTGTAGAATGTCGACCCGTGGCCTCTTCGGCAACTGTATACGTTGTGATTGTGCACTTTGGAGCCTTCTTTATGGGTTACATGCTTTGTTCCTGTGTGTTAAGTCAACTGAAGTTTATGATGAAAGTAGTGCAGCACATTTTTCCTACTTCCAAGGTGCTTTTCTCATGAATACCTCAGAGAATAGTGTGGAAGTATTCCAATGATTCCTGTCGCCAGCCAGAGGTCGGAAGAGGTCTCATCAATAGAAGCATGTGTGACTTCTTGAGTGCTGTTGGGATGTTCTCCTGTGAGAATGAGAACATTGGTTCGCGATACATACACCTTTTCAAGGCAAATGGCATGTCTTTGTCGCACAGTGGCAATGAAATGTTGTTTAACAATCTACACACTGCAGTGAAGACCCTATTGTAAGAATGTGAGCTGACGTTGAAAACACACATTTACGTATGAAAACCGCAAACAAAGTGTTTCTAGAGAAGTGCCTTTAAAAAAAAAAGAAAAAACAACAACAAAAAACAAAGGTTTTTTGCCACCACAACTAATGACGTCCGCTCCCCTGGTTGAAAGTTATTCCCCCACTCCTGCGTGCGCCCAGAAGAAAAAGTCTGCAAATATTGCGATAGTTGCAGGGTGGCACGTGTTACAAATGCCCCTTTTGCAGATGACAGCCATAGAAATGGGTCCGCAGAGGCTAGGGGATTGGGCAACAACATTTGTGTGCTACACAGTGTATTTGTCGACAGAAATGCAGAGGGTGCGGTTATGGCTGTCTGTTTCACGAGGCACCGGGCGCGGATTTTAGGGGATTTCGACATACATTGAGTGAAAGTGAATGGAAAACACTGTGCATTCGCTACTCATTTTGCAATCTTTCATGTGCATGTATAGTGCTATGGAGAAGGTACAATGAAGTGCCAGATTTTGGTTTCTATGTGTGACACTTTGGTGACACGGAATCATGCCGATATTACTGTTGTTCATTGTGCAGGGAAAATTGAACAGCATGTTACTCAACCTTAAGTGCCATTTGCAATGAAGTAGGCACTTGCCCAGTTCATGCGTTTGTTTCGAATCTCTTGCATAAGTTTCTATCATATTATGCAGCCACCGATGTGGCAGCGTCACTTTCTGTTTGGTCCGTGAATGCAGACAGCACGGTACATTGCAAAGAAAAGTATTTGTTCCTTTGTTCGACATGTGCCAATGGCACACTTCAAACATGGGATTATGACGTTTCACAGCATGAATACTTTTACCCAGCTATAACGTTCAGCTTACTATACCAGCCATCTAAATTGGCTTGGTGCCCTTCTTGAAAGTAGTGATTTTTTTTGTAGTTAGTGTTGCGCTGTGACTCTCTTCAAAACGCTCTCCAACACATAAAAAAAAAACCTTTTTGTACAGGGACCCCCTTTCTAACCCATTCAATTACAGTGTTTACCACACTGCCACTCCTCCCACCCTGTATGCGTGCATTGGCAATTCTGTTGTTGATCTGCGAAAGGTGCTTTCTTCATTTACCTTTTTCCCTTTCACAGTTCATTTTCAATTATTATAGTGTAATCACACACGCCACAGAAGGAACGGCAGGAAAGGTCTGGTACAGAAGGGGCAGCTGTTAGGCTCACCTGGTATCCACAGGGACGCCACCCAGCTGGGTTACTCGCTGGTATGCTTCTCAGATTTGCCCTGATGTGGTCTGGGGGAAGGGTCTGCCTGAAAATACAGGAGGACTGTGTTCAAGACTGACTGAATGGGGTAAGTATCCTCCCTCCACCCCGTATGCTTTCAGTCCCTCTGGTGCCCTCTCCTCACCTTGTGGTAGAATTAGGCATGCTCTCCGTCCTGCCTTCTTTGCAGGGACGCGTTGTCTTTCATGGGCAAGTGCGGTCCAGTTACTTCACTGACGCTGGCCCGTTTTATATTGTTCAGGTAGGTCTTTAGTTTTGTTGCTATCCTGCATGCCTTTCTTTGTTTAAAATGTCTCTTATATCTCCCTTAGGTATGTGGAGCTTCAGCGCGGCGAACTGGCTTGGTTGAGCCCCGCTGGTAAATGATGCGCACTAAGAGCGCTATGATGCAGTAAGTAAGCGCTATGTGCAGCAATGCGAAGTCTTGCCTTTGCTAACCTGTGTTTTCCTTCCATGTAGGTCGCGGTGTTCTTCAGCCCGAGTGGAATGTCCGGAGTGGTGCCAGCCGAGAGGCGACCAGCCAGGTAAGCCTTTTGAGCAGTTCATAATTTGTAAATGTCTCTACAGCTTTCTTTAATGTTGCCTCAATCTTCCTCTTTCAGGTCGTTCTGTCCGGGAAGAATGCAGATTCGAGGAAGCTGTTCTCAGTAGCTGCGAGTATTTTAAGATGAAGACTGCAGGTAAGATGCTGCTGCTAATGATGTTCCTTTTGTCTCCTTGCAGGTTCTGCTCCTCTGAGGTTCGAGGGAATAGCTGGACACGGTGAGCGTCACGTTGCAAGCTGCAAAGTAACACAAAGCATGTTCTGCAGTCAGGGTGTGGTTTACATAGCCCAGGTAAAGTAGTACCAGGGAAAGTAGTTCCAGGCCTGCCACACCCAAAACACTTGACCGCATAGCTTGGTTCTTAGGAACCAAGCTATGTGGATGCCTCCATGTTGGCTGACAATACAATAAAGTAGTTCCCAAGCACATTGTTGTTCATGGTGTATGAGCCTGGCACCATAGGCGCCAGGACTGGCCCCATGAGGGCTTTTGAAGAGGATGCCAGGCTCTAGAGGCCCGAGTCCTGACTCCACCTGGCCAATGGGTTTGCCAGAGGGGGTTTTTGGCAGGGGTCGTGACAGCAGCAGCTGCATGGATACAATAGGGGACGTGCCGGGAGACGGAATTGTTGGGTGGCCCTCACCTACATTGGCGACAGTCATTGTAATGCTCTCGTAAGGACCATTCCCAAGCACCAAATACCTTCACTCTATAAAGTAGCGCGTTGCAGTACATGCACAATACAATGCCCTTTGCCGGGTAAGGGTCTGTAGCGTGGCATATGGTTTGCAAAGTTTGTTTTACAGCTCTACTGCCCTACAGGAGTGCCCCTCTTGTTGCCCCCAGCAGATGTGGGAAATGCTGTACATGAAAGAACCCTACATAATTGTTGGAAGGGCGGTAGCCTGCCCACTGGTCCTTTGTGCTTCCATTTCAGTTGTCGTCACATGCAGTAGAAACAATCACTACGCCATTCGTGTTAGGGGTACCATTCACGGATATACATACTTTGTGGAATACAAGAATGTTTACAAGAACGCGTAACACAGTATTACGTGCAGCAGGAAGTCATTTATTCTGTGCGACCCATGCAGCTACAGCGCTTTTCTAACCACCACTAAGGTTGTTTGCGCTCTACATATTCTGCTATTTCCTTACTTGCCTTTACATGCACTAGTATGTGCGTGAGGAAGGTGCACCAGCTTTGCCATTTTGCAGACTTAGTCCAAACTGTCCCACATACAGTTACATGTTATCTTCAACCTTAAGACCGGCAGGCGACTGGTTGATACTTTCTGTCACACTGCTGAGTGCAGACACAATGTATCTGATTCACGGGCCATGGCAAGGCAAACAGCAGATAAATCAAAGTAATGCGACATTTAACACACCCACGTGACACTGCAAGTTGCTGTTACTTGTTTGCCAGTGGCCATCATACAGTTAGGAGTACTTTAGCCACACATTGGTAGGTTTGCAGAGCCATCCACGAAGTTGGCAGCAGTACTTTAAATGCGGTAGCCTACTGCATGAATATGTAGGGCTGGCGACAGGGGCTGTGTTACCAGCATACAGTGGATGACCTATGCATGAGTCTAGGTGTGGAACGGAAACACGTGCGCATCCACAACTACTTAAAAGTGCATTCGAAAATGCGGCCAAGCGGCCACTAATGGAGTCCCACGGAAACTTGCAGCGTGATTGCACATACGCCAACCAGGTGCAGTGTCCCTAGGAAACTTACATATTACATATTGCTCATCTGTAGTTATCTCGGCCAGTAGTGTGCGGCAGAGATTTATCATGCCCTGCTACCACACAAAAAGAGAGCCTACTGACACACTAAACAACATTTACTATGTACATCTGTATTTGGTACAATACACCAACACTATTTTGAAAAGTAAGGGGTAGCGTAAATGGATACATACACCACACAATTTGCGCTTTCCAGGCGTTCATCATGAGGGCAGGCAAGGAATTAGTAACAAACCGTTGTTAACAGGACATTATGGTTATGTTGCTGGACCAAATACCTATCCTCTTTACAAACGCTATGCTAAAGGAATGTTCTACTTACAGTGCTCTGCTAAAAACCTATGAAATTCACTAACAAAAACATTGTTAAATGGTCGTTAATGTTAAGTTGCACTAGCAAAAACCTATGAAATTCTATGGAAAAACGTTGTTACAGGAACGTTATGGTTACAGGTAAAACCGAAAAAAAAAAGAAATTCGACAGTTATGGTAAGCTAAGCAACCACAACTCGTGTCACCAGTGTGCACTGCAAGGACTAATACCCAGGACATCAAAGATGCCATCACAAATCTCATTCATGACATCATATTCCATAGAATTTCATAGGTTTTTGCTAGTGCAACTTAACCATAACGTCCCTTTAACAATATTTTTGTTAGTATATTACATGGACGCAGTAGCGTCCATGTAGTTATGGTTAAGTTGGTGTTTCCATAGGAAGAGCATTTTTTGGGTGGCTTATAACTTCGCTCCCTCTGGACGAATCCTCACCAAACTTTGCAAAAAAAGTATATGGCCCACTCTGAATTTATTTGCAAAGTTTGGAGAGGTTTGGTCAAGGGGGGGCAAAGTTATAGGGGGGTCCCAAAACTTTTGTTTTTTCCCATAGATATAATGGGAAAAAACTTTGCGCATGCCTACAGCCCAAACCGCTGGACGGATTTACACCAAATTCGTGGCAGGAGCGGGGGTTTGGTCCTGAAAGCGTGCTTTTGCAAATTTGGTGTAAATCCGTCCAGTAGTTTTTTTTTAAAATGACCAAAATGCAAGGCAAAAACATTTGTGATATCTCAGTTCGCTTCGCGGACGGACTTCCCGGTTCGCTCCGCGAACAGTGCCCTGTTTGGCCGAGCGGCTTGCGCGATGTCCGCGGACATCCGACGTGTTCACTGATTGGATGGCGTGGGGCGTTTTATGTGCTAGATGCTTTTGTTGTGTTCGATTTGTCTGCGGACAACACGGCTGTTCTGAAATGTTCGTAAATAAACAGAATGGATTCGGTGTCAAGTTGAAAGTGTTCTAAGAAGACGTGTGGGGTCCTGGAATGTTCGCAGGGGGTGTCCTGAAGACGTTGTCTGTATTGTTCGTTGTCAAGCTGAAAGTGTTCGAAGAACACTCGCGGTGTCCTGAAATGTTCGTACATAAAGAAAATAGGGGTGTCCTGAGGACGCTGTCCGTATCGTCCTCTGGCAAGTTGAATGTGTTCTAGGAACTTCCTTGTGTCCGCGGACATTAAAATAGTTGCAATGCTTGAATCTATGGGTGTGATATGCTGCGGTGGTTGTGGCCAGGGTATAGAATGTTGGGTGCATGGCCGTTTGGCCATGCACGCAAGACTTTATGCCCTGGCCACAACCACCGCAGCATATCACACTCACATGCCATGCACCCAAGAGTCTATGCCCTGGCCACAAGCACCGCAGCATATCACACTCATAGTGGCTTATAACTTTGGGTCAAAAACAAATTTATAAGGAACATTGTTATAAGCCAGTATGGGTGTGATATGCTGCTATGGTTGTTTTTATCATGTTATAATTACTGTTTGGTTTAGTAACGGGAGTCCATGTTTTTCTTGTTCATTTCTGTGATAAAAGAAAATAGCATGTTAGTGTTAGTATTTTATAAAGACTTATTACATTGTACAATCAACATTTTCTTCTTTTTTTTACCCTCATATTTAGTAGATAACAAACCAGAGTACTGTGCAATTTGCTCCGTTTCTGTGTTTGTTGCTAAAATCATTGGGTCTGTGGGAGAAAAAAAATCCATGTTGGATTAAAAAAATAACCTGTTTCTGTTATGCTACAGTTTATTTGTTTGTTTGTTTGCAGTGTTCACTTGTTGTTTCTGGCTAATGCTTTATACATTGGATTGTTCCAGTTTTTGGGAGCAGTAAGATATTAGGTATTTGTTTGGATATTGTAAAATTTTGGAGCAGTTAGATACCAGTAGGCGATTTCTAACTGTTTATTTTTTTATATAATTTCGTGGTATTGATTTATCTGTTTGGATATTTCTAAATTTTGGAACAGTTAGATACCAATTGGCGTATTCTAACTGTCTGTTTCTTTTCTCTATTTGAGTGGTATTAATTTATCTAATTAGTTGTTGTAGCATCTTCGGGCAGTTAGATAGCTTTTGGAATATTGTGACAGTTTATATTTTTTTTACTTCAAGTGTACTTAAGGTTTAAGTACAGTTTAGTTATCAAATTTTGGTTTTAAGAACATTAAATAAGCGTTTGTAAGATTTGCTGGTAATCTCTGCTTTAGAGTAATGGTACTATCATTACATTCAAACCATCCACATTTCTTTTTTTATATATGCAGTGTAGTGCCCTGAATTGGTTTTGGCTCCTGCGTGGTAGATTATACCTATTGTTGTGAAGGTTTTCCTACCAAGTGATATTTGACCATGTGTGAATCCAGTCAGCTTGCAGTTTTTTTTGGTACCATCTGCATTGTAACGTAGAAGCATTAGTATTACGTATTTACTATGTGTTTGTATTACTAACGTGGAGCGATTATCTGAATTGCAGGTCGAACATAATCTACCATGGTTTGCATTTTGTACAAGTTGCTGAAATGGAATAGATTCACAATTAGGTATTGATATATACACAAAGCGTTCATTAGGGATTTGTTCTTGTGTCACATTGTTGCAGAGAGTGCATGTATGTTTCCACATGTATGAAATCTGGAAGATTTCATTTATAGGTATGTTTTTGTTTTCCAGTACTAATGGTAAGTACATTAGTCATTCTTGTGGATCTTCCTGCGAGTTTATAGTGAATTTCACCATTCCAGCACAGTAGTCCAATTGTTGTCTTATTCCATGAACACTATACGGGTTGTCAGAATGGTTTGTTGCGTTTCTGTGAAGTACTAACATTTGCAAACACAATGGGTCTGTACTGTGTAAGTAAATGTTGTCAACAATTGGTGGTAATTGAAATAGAATATTAATTGCTACATTTGCATAGCAACTTACACCAACTATATTTGAGAGTTTAAATGGTCCAGGTCGTTCTGTATCGGACTGCTTTTTTTGGAGTTTGTCTTCCTTCTTTGAAGAAGTACCTGGTTTACATTCCCTAATTGATTCTTTTTTGCTTGTGGTACTTGATGAAGTATTACTTTCTTTTACTCTCTTTGGAGGATTTGCAGTGACATCCTGTTGCATTTCTGTTTGATTTATTTTTCTTTTATAACGTTTTACTTTTTGTGGAACAGAATATGTGTTTAGATGGGGGGTGTATAGTGAGCGAAGTCTATTGTATTCTAAAATGCAAGGAATATCAGCGTTTATTTTACTTGCATCAAAGTTGATTAGAAATATACCGTCAGGTGTACGTAAGCGTGATAGTGCTACGTAGCTCATGCCTACTTTAAAAACTGTGTTACCAATGTCTTCATTGCTTTGTCTAGGGTAAAACCTTGTGATTTATGAATGGTGACTGCGTATGCAAGAGTTAGAGAAAATTGTTCTCTGCGTACATACATGTCTTCTGAAAGTTTGTCAAAGAGAATATTGACAAACTGAATTTTGTTGTCACGTGGGTATGTTTGAAAGCCAACAACTGTACCCAGTGCACCATTAACTAGTCCTTGGTCCACGTCAAGGTTACGTTTCAGCATTACTTTGCAATTTAAGGATAATTTTAATATCTTTTCCAAGCCTGCTGTGTTTGAGATTGATTTTTCTAAACTATTTAGTCTTGTTGTGGCTTGGTCACACATGGGTAGTGTCATTCCATGTACATCTAGTTTGTCTGTGGCGCTAATTTCCATTATTGGTTGCATTTCTTTACTTAAGATTATTTCATTGAATTTGAAACAGATTGCAAGAGTTGGCATTAAGGCCATAAAATTGACATTTTTGTGGGCTAATTGTTCCATAACATCTGTAGCACATACATTATCACCATAAAGTGCATGAATGTGCCAGGTTTTCAATATTGCTTCTGCTTCTTTAGAAAGTAACTCTGATACTTTTTAAGATGTTGGCATAAGTGAGATCTGCAGATTGGCACATGTTTTCTGTTAATTCTCTGTATTGGAAATGTTGCCAAAGGTTGACATTTCCAATGCTGCCAACAGTTTTACGGCAGAGTTTGTGTCCTAATGTTTTAAAAATAGGCTCACCTTTTACTGTTGTCAATTGAAGAAGATCTCCGAAAACAATAATGTGTTTTCCTGCAAAGAGCTCTTCATAGTTTGTTTTGAGTATTTGTTGTAATCTGAGGTGATCAAAGCCAACATTAGGTTGGACACCATGCTCACTTCATCTATTAGTAGCATTTTCATTTGTTTCAATACTCTGCGTAGTTCCATTGCAGCTTCTGCAGAAAGTTTGTAATAATCTCATTTGTTTTGGTGTTCTATTGGCAGGAGTAGTAATCGGTGTAAAGTGACACCACCTATGTTGTAGGCAGCTAAACCTGTGGGGGCAGTGACAACAGCTGACAGTTTGTTGTTTGTCAATTGTTGAAGGAACTTACTGATGATTTTGATTAGGAATGTTTTGCCAGAACCAGCTTCACCACTGACATACAATAGTATAGGTTTGTAATTTTGACAGGTGCATTCTTTGTTTTCATGTTGTACACCATGTGCAATTTCTTTTGTTACTTCTTGAAAATGCTACGTTGCTCATTGTTTAGCTTTGATTGTAGTATAGTTAAGTCTTCTTTTCTACTCCTATCATAGTTAATTCTGCCTCATTTGTTATTAGTGGGTCTCCCAGTGGTTCTTGGCTTCCTGTGACAGAAGGTTGACTACTGTCAGGAGTGTCCTTATCTCGTTGGGCTTGGAGTTCTTCTTTGTGTTGCTGTTCATTGTGCAACATTGTTTTGTACTGTGCAAAGTTTACATCAGTTATACTGCTTTCATTTGCTTTGAAAGCGTCTTCATATGAGTCATAGTTATCTAGTATTTCTTTTTCTTTTCTCCATGGTTTAAAGAGTTGTAGCAGGGACATGTAATATACATCTTTATGTTGAGGAGTCTTTATTGACAATTTGATATGATTAATTAAATTTGGTTTGGTGAGTTATACTAAGCTGCCTTCACAGTTTGTCACTTTGTATTTACGGTTTTGTTCATCAGGTTTTATATTATTTTTGTATGTGTAGTTTTGGGCTATGTGGTATGGTTTCCAAAGTGGTACTCCTGATTGGGTAGTATGTGTCCTATAAATTGTTTTTTTAAATGTCTTGGCTGTTGGGATCATGTTTGGCTACTGTTTCTATATCTTCGTATGATTTTAGAACTCTTTTTCTAGATTTAGCTGGACCAAGACTTAGCCATACTATATTTTCAGATTTACCATACAATGCAGTACCAGTTAATCGATCAGCTGCTTCATAGGATCCACATTCTCTATGGGACAGCATTTTTATGCTCAAGCTGTATAATTTCTGAGACACTGTTTTATCTGATGACAGGTCATTCCAGAGGTCTTGGAGCTCTGTGTTTTCTGATTTGGTAAGTAGGCTGTGACATATCGTGCAACTGCAGTAGAATTGTCTGCAATGTACTGCACATCTATGTCTGCATTCTATAAGTGGGCAATGATTGCATTGTAATCATTGATATATTTTTCTTCTTCTTTCATTTTTATGCAATATGTATTTTTAGGTGTCTTACCTTTAACACTATGTCTAACTGAAGACATGAGGTTGTTCACTTGACCTGTATTTGTAAATGGTCTAGGGAAACCAAATCGGCATTTGGTGTAGTATTTCCCTTTGTTTTTGTATTTGCAACGACAATATTTGCCACATTTGTGTCTTTGTAATTGTAAAATGTTTGCATGAAGATCACTATTTGTGGATTCTGATGGAATTTCACAAGTGACATATTTTTCAATAAACTGTAAAACAGTGGCATCACTGTCTTGACCAAATTTAGGAGCATCTTTAATCCATAAAAGCATGTGGACATGTGGTGCTCCTCTGGCTTGGTATTCTTTTCTCCAAAAGAAGTGTTGCACTTCTCCAAGGGGAGGAACAGTTTTATTACAAATAAAATGTAGCATAGCAATGAAGCGATGGTGAAAATATCTTGAAACATTAACAGGATCCTGAGAACAAAGTTCTCCAGGTGTTAGTATATCTATGTTTGTTTTGTTTTCGTTTGATATGCGTAGGAAAGCATGTAAATCTTCCCATGCATATTCTGCACAACTTAATGTAACAAACCAAGTGGGTGGGCCAAGGTTTCTGATCATACAACGTACATCTCCATGACGTCGAAACCAGTACTCTTTAGTACCATGGATATTTGCTAATAGATTTGTAAGATTTGCTTGTAAAACCTCATCTTTTTGTTGAACTTTTTGTTATAATTGTGTAGCTGTCATATTTTGAAAGTGTGATCCTGATTTTAATATGTGTGCAACTCTGTAACATAAAGTTGCTAGTTCACTTTCAAAGAGCAGGTGGAATATATATTACACATTTTGTCAAAATCTGGGATCTTCAGAATACATTCGTAATGAGCAATATTCTGATGCTGATATTTGAATAGGCCTATCATCGTATTTTCCTCCTTTTCCAGTCAGAAAGAGTAAAGGAAAAGCACGTGCTTCTATACATTTTGCCATATGCTGATTTTTATCCTTTTGTTTGACGCATTTGGTACGTCTCCAGTGCATCTTCTATGGTGTCATTAGAGTGCAATGGATGAATTGTATAATGGTCTAAAGTGTTTGATATTGTAGCAGGATCTAGGAGCTCAAATTGACCAGCTTCTTGTGTCTCTTGAATTATTTCAGTTGTATCTTTCAAGTTTTCTTCAAAATTAATTTCTTTGTAATATTCATTATTCTCTTTAAGATATTGCAGGGCTTCTCTAACTTTATGTAAATCTACCAGTTGTTGCCAAATGTTTTTGTCTTTTGTAGGTACTCCATTTACCAAGATAATTAAAGATTGTTGCATTGGACGTTGCACTCCTAGTGTGTGCACATTTTCTTTTAGATCTAATGGTAAATACACTACTTTTCCACGAATACTTTCGCCTAATTCAGAGGGAGGTAATTTTGCAGTTTTTGGTTGAAGGCGTATTATTGCTTGAAATGGGTGCACTGTTTGAATTATGATGCTCTCATATAAATTAAGTTGTTGAAGGAGTTTTGGTAGTGGATATAATTCCAAGTTATTTGTGATAGTACGTGAAGGAGTTTGGTTGTTGTCAAGTTTTGTAGTGCAGTGACTGCAAAGTATTATGTGGTCAGTTATTTCGCATTTGTTTTCTGCTATAAGGTAGAGAGCTAATTCAAACCATTTAGAATCTTCATTGTCTTCTATTTTGTATGATAGGTCTACAGTTTTTGTGTTACTTTTATAAAAATTTCTGCGGCAACATACACACACGTGGTTTGGTAATTCAGCTGAAGTACTTTCAAATTTTAGTATTTCTTTTTTGTATGTGTGTAGTGAAAGGTTGCCATGTGCAGAATTTTACGAAGTTGGTTTACAGCTAATTCATCTTGTAAGTGGGTTTCACTTCCAAAATATTTTGTCTGAATATAGTTGATTTCTTCTAGTAGGTCTTTTGCTGTACCATGTAGAAGAATGTTATTTAAATTAGCTAGTGCTAAAGCAGGAGTTTTAGCATAGTATAGTTTATAAACTAGATTTCTCATACTTGCATCATGTGTTGATATCCTTTTGATATCATGGAAGGTTGTTTTGCAAGTAGATCCTGTAATGCAGGCCAATGAATGTCCTTGTAGTCCTGTGCACTTGCGTACTGTACAAGCATCCATATTTTGCAGCAGTTTCATTTTGATTTTGTCTCTGCTTTTCACATATTGATTGAGGAGTTGGAGTAAAGACTTGAATTTTTTTTTGGGAATGTTACACATTGACGTGCATGGCCATTTGTACACTAGATGTTCTGATTCAGTTGAATGGAGGGGTAAATCTACGTTTTCAGGGCATATTTTTGTAAGGAGTACTTCTTGTTCCATTATGGTATTATTAACTTTTTCATAACCTCGACCACTGCTATGTATGGCAATTGTATTTGTTTGCTTTTGTTTGTACTCTTCTTCATTAAAGTACAGTTCTGTGCTTGTAGTGTGACTCCATTCACCTCCACAGATATTTAAGAAGTTATTTCTGTTGACATTTCATTTATTGAGAAGTCTTTTTTGTAATTTAGTTATTAGTTTTGTTAGTGGTTTCATTCTGTTTAACACTAAAATAAATAACTTTCTTTTGAGAAGAATTGCACTGTCTATCAACACTTCTAAGATTACTTTCCTACGATAGGTTTGAAGTGTTGAACCTGGTTTCTCTCCTGTTTTTATAAGATTTTGAAGGACTTTGTGACGGAACATTTTAGCTAAAATACTTTTCTTGGTATGCTTACTTTGTACTATATCAAGATTTATAGAAGAAGTTTTATTTGTAGTGATCGTTGATTTTCTGTTAATTGTTTTTTGGGTTGTTTTACTTTTTAATAGAGGAGGCAAAGTTTCTGTACTAGAAACATCTTCTGTTTCACTACATGACTGTATTAGCTGTTGTGTTTCAACTTTTTTGTACAAATTCTGCTATAGATGGATGTTTATGTTGGAGACTTTTCTTTTCATTTGCTCTACTTCTGCGTTCCTTTCTACGGAGTTGCTTTTTGGTAGGCATTGGTATGGGTTGGGGTGTTCTGCAATGCATGTGTGTTGTGTGCATGAGTGTTTGAGTAAGATGATAAAGATGTATGTAATGGTGTGTGATTGTGCATTGGGAAGTACAACTACTAGGGACGGGTATTCTTGAATTAATGTGTTACTAAACTGGGGTTCAGATGACAGAAAAAAGTAAGCCAGTGGTGTGGAGAAGTATAAATAGTATATCTAAAGCTATACAATTAAAACAGTTGTTTGTTCTACAACATCTAAATTCTAGCGGCTGAGTTGGGTAATTTGTGTGTCGAAAAATAGGAATTTGTGGGCCATTCTGCCAGTAAATCACTGTTTAAGACGGGGGGATTTTTGGTCAGAATGGTGCAGAATCTCTATTTTTAGGCACAGAAATAGCATGAATTAACCTTACAGTGTGTTTGAGTAATAATTCAAATATTATGGAAACATTCTACTTACTTTTTTTCTAAAATGAGCAGTTTGCTTCTTAGTTGTACTTTGTACTTCAAATTCGGCTGCTTCTTTTCAGGAGAATGGTCTTCACTGCAATTGTAAAAGAAAGAAATTAGTAATTTGGTTTGTATATAGCACTGTTTTTAATTTAGACAGATTGTTTAAATTGAAATGCTCAGCGCCTTCCTCAAAACCATTAAAACTATCGTATGACCAACTGTAGGAAAGAAAATATCTTTACTATGGCTTGTGAAATTCATAATGTACCACTGTATACCACTATTCCTGTAACTAAGCTTTTCCACGTAATAGTGAGTCAATGTCATAGCCTGCTTGTCCTATATAAATGTAAGTAATTATATAAATTAAAAAAATTAAAACCAATTATGTGTTTGTACAAATATTATTGTTTGAGATTTGATCATAGAGTGTGCATGCATTTTTGTTTGATTATATGTAGTCTATATATCTTATTTCAAAAATGTTATTTTAACATTATTTGCGTGTGTGTGTGTATGAAGAAATTAAACGGTATAAAGGTTTGTAAGTCACAGTTCATTTTAGGACAATGAAAAAATGATCGTAGATTCATTTTACAGATTATACAAGGTAAAAGTCGGTTAGAAAATGTGTTCATGTACTGTATAGAAAATATGCATACCTGTAGTTTGTGTTCATGCATATGGATATGGACGAAGCTGCAAGTAGAAATCTTGGAGACTTGTATAGTATTTCTCGTAGATCATGCTTGCCAATGGTGTGAGACTTGTACTCCGAGAGATTCACCGTACATTTGCAGTGCTGATCTATGATGATGTAGTTACATGTAGAGGTCTTGGATTTGATTGGCGGATGGTCATGTGATTTCTTAGCTACATCCAATGAGGGAATGGCACAGAGGGTGAAGTGGAAATGGTAGAAGGGCTGTCCATGTTATGATATGTTCGCGGACATGGCGGTAGTTCTAGGACACCGCGTATTACATCCGGGGAATTTGGGGTGGGGAGGCATGCAAATGAGATTGAATGTAGCAAGGGATTGGTCAGTAAAGTTTAGTGAGTGTGTTGTGCTAGGAGAGGTTTTCTCAGATATTCTTTTTGCTGAGAGAAGAACAGATAGCTATGGCTGAGTGTTTCAAAAAACAGATTGTGTGGATTTTGAGACTCGTGGATACATTGGTTGAAGGTGCATGCAGAAAGCTGTGGAGTATCTATAGATCTTGGATTCGCACATGTGGAAGTGCACTGGCATGGAGTGCGTGGAATGAAGTGGTTGGACTTGCTACCTCTCTGCGCAAATTTGAAGATAGAGGAACATCCAGACATAATTGTAATTCATTGTGGAGGGAACAGTTTAGGACATGTGTCTGGAATTTCTTTGCAATTTGCAATGAAAGAAGAACTTCAAAAGATCATGGACATGTTTCCAAACTCCAAAGTAATTTTTTCACGGATTGCGCAGAGACAAATGTGGCTTCGTTCTTTCTCATGTGGTCCACAAATGGAGAAAGCAAGGCGTAAATTTAATAAGGCTGTTTGTGCCTTCCTAAGAGATTTTGGCATGTCCTCTTTTCACAATGAAAATATTATGTTTCGTAGTACATACATTTTTCGCAGAGATGGAGTCCATCTTATTTATGCTGGCAATCAGATTTTTCTGAGAAATGTACAAAATGCATTGCAACCTTTTTTAGAAATACAGCATCCATTTTGAAGTAGGTGTTAAGTATTTATAATTTTTGACATACAAACACCTCCCAAAGGCTCTTTTCAGAGCCACCACTTCCTCCCAGAGAAAAATACAATGGTTACAATGGGGTAGTACCCCACATTTTTTTATGTTCGCAAACTGGCCGCAGACTTTCAAGAAATACAAAGGGCCCTGCTTTATTTATCTTCACTTCTATTTTTTAACTGTGAAAGGCGGCTCTGAAAAGAGCCTTATTTTTTTATTTTTGTTATTTTGTATTTTTTTGGTTTTTTTTATACACGACACTCTAGGAGAGGAGGGGAAAGGAGGGTAAAGGGGGGGGACACCAACCACAGGGATAAGAAAGGGCGAGCTGAGAGAGGAAGATGTAGAGTGTTTCTTTTTTGGGTAGTGAGCAGGTCTTCTCGTGCTGTGAGACGATAGTCTCAAAAGCACTCCGAAGTCGCTCCCCCCTGCAGAGTACTGTGTCACAGTACATACATACAACTGTGACCCTCGAAAGGTAAGGGTCATCAGAATTCTGTATGGCCTGTGAGGCAGCTTGAGGAAGACGCTGTCCCACAGAGGTGTTCCTTGTGGTGACAGGATCAGAAACGGAGGATGAAGTAGAGGTAATCAACCTACTACGCTCTTCACAAGGTACAACCTGGCGAATGGCCCCAGTGTGGAATGAGTTGAGGTGTCGCTTCATGGTAGTGGTCCCAAAGCTGATCGAACCATGCTTCCTGCGACTGAGTACCATTTTGCACTCATTGCAGGTGACACGGTTCGCACAAGCCTTAGGACCATTCCCATGAACGGTAAACAATCGCCACACCCAAGAATCACTCCGAGGGCGGGTAGTAGGGATTTCCTCTACCTCATTCTCATCATCCTCTTCTTCCTCCTCTGTATCCTCACTCCTGTTCCCCTCTTCGCGCCCTTGGGGAGATGGTGGTGGTGGAGGGGGTGGGTGTGGTGCTGAAGCAGATGAAGCACCAGGTGGCAATAGTGGAGCCATGGATGTCATCAGCTTGGAGATGGAAATCTCAAAATCTGCAAAGTATGCAGCCAAATGCAGTGGGAATAGCCAGAAACACAATGAGAATGAGCTCTAGGGCGTGGTCTTTTATAGGGGTGCTTGTGCGTGCCATCCGCAAAACAGATCGAACACCAAAAAAGGTTCAAAAAGCCACAAAAACTATGTGGAAACTTAGGATTACTATGTGGGATTTGTGGTATGGTGTTTTTTTTTTTAATGAGAAATATTGTGTATTACTTGGAAATGTACTTTTAAACTGTTCGGGGACACGAACAGTGTCCGGATTCAGAACACGCGATCAGCGTGGGTGCGGTCACATGATTGCTTCGTGAGCATGTTCGCTAAGGAAGCGGCCATCCGCAGGACACCCAATGTACGGACCTTGCTTTTGAGCATGTGCGTTGATGTTCTACGGACAGTGTTTGGGTCCTGAACTAATTAAAAGTGTGTCACACGTACAACGAACAGTTACGGACAGCCGTTTGTTCTTAGCAGAGTTTAACTTACTTGCGAACAATACGGATAGACATAGCGTCCCCAGCACACCTCCATTTTTGTTTATTTACGAACAATTCAGGACACCACAAGTGTTCTTAGAACAGTTTCAACTTGCTAGCGAACACTATGAACAGGCATAGTGTTCTTAAGGACACCTCCATTTCCGTTTATTTACGAACATTTCAGGACACTACGAGTGTTCTTAGAACAGTTTCAACTTGCATGAGAACATTACGGACAGATATAGTGTCCTCAGGACACTTACATTTTCGTCTATTTACGAACATTTACGAACAACCGCGCTATCCGTCGACACCTAAATTTGTTTTAACAAAAAGAACTGAAACTAATTACAACACAATATAAAAAAGTAACTATTTGACATATATTAACAATTATGACTGAGAAGGTGGGGCAGAAACGGAAACAAAAACAGGAGAATTAGGGATTTCAACATAATTGGGATCAGGTGAAGAAGGGATGGAAATGTCATCAAAACGTTTTGGTCCATGGAGAGGGTTTGGGGTTAAATGAGTGGGATATGGTGAGGGGGGACAAGTACAGGTGGGACAATGGTATCTTGTTGTTAGTTTAAAGTGATCTTCCACAACGTTTTTTAAATTGGTAAAATTTGCCATAAATTGGTCCATTTTTTCGTTTATGTGTTCCAGAGTGTTATGCACCGCTTCTTTTTCTGTAGTAGTTTCAATTTTTGTATGGTCTGTACAAAAATAAGTATATGTTAAATGTATACAAAATAATATTTATTAATTGGTTTATATAGTAAAGTGTGTACCATTAGGTGCACTATCTTCTGACATTTCCTCTTGTGGGAAATGCTCCTCTAGCCACTCCAGAGTACTACACATTTCTGTGAGAAAACAAAAAAGTAATATATTTTTTTTTATCTAATACAGAAAGTTTATAAATATATGAGTAAAATGAAGTGCACTTGCTATTTCAGGTAAGATATGTGATGAGTAGTCTGTACGTCTGGTCTTGCTCTTAGTTGTGGAGTGTCTGTGAGGTAATTATGTTGGAAGCCACTTTATCTTATTTTGGTATATTGCATTTTAGAACATATTCTATTTAAATGAATGGTTAGTTTGTTACATATATGGGTTACATTTCTTAAGTATTACTACATATACTTTGTATGTGTGCTGCTTTGTGAATTTGTTAAATGTTCCTATGTTATGATATAACAATTACACATACCCCCCCAGAGTTTTTAGGTGGTGGTACTGTTGTCCGAACATGTCCTCGGACAGTCAAATTCAGTAGAAAGGGTTCAGTATGTTCCATATTACATGTACATAAAGTCAAAGTTATTATTGTTAAGTTGTGCTACTAAAAGACTATGAAATTCAGTAAAAAAACTTTGTTAAATGGACGTTACGGTTAAGTTGTGCTACTAAAAACCTATGAAATTCAGTGACAAACTTTGTTAAAGGGACGTTATGGTTAAGTTGTGCTACTAAAAACCTATGAAATTCAGTGAAAAAAACTTTGTTAAAGGGACGTTATGGTTCCAAGTAAAACCGAAAAACCCCTGAAATTCGCCAGTTATGGTAAGCTAAGCAACCATAACTCGCGCCACCGTGCACTGCTAACACTAACACCCAGGACATCAAAGATGACATCACAAATGTCATTGATGACATCACTGATGACATCACATGGCTGGCTCTCCCTTTTGTTCCTTTACTGACATATCTAAGCCACATAGTTTTCTTCAGTAACAGTCAGGAAGTAAAAATTGAAAAGGTACTATATTTGTAGACTTAGGGTCAAGTCATATCATATGAAACATATATATAGCGGAAGACACAGGCTTGAAAGAGAGCAATCCTTTCTGTGCATGAAGATAATCATTAGAGTTATCAGCACTTTCTCATAGTTTTATTTTTATTACTCTACCTTCCCTGTATATGCTCATATTTGTATACATTGTACTCACTCTCCTTTCCTTTGGGTGCAGTCACATCATGTGATACACATACATATGGTAAGTAGCAGCTTTGAAACAGAGCAATCTTTTCTCTGCATAAAGATAATCAGTTAGGTTATGAACTCTTTCTGCTACTACTTCTGCTTTTTTGCTTACTTCTCTGTCCCTGTATATACTCATATTTGTATGTGTTGTTGTCTCTTTGTGTTTTGTCTGTAATAATGCAATTATGTATTAAGTGGGTTTTATTAGCTACTTATTACATGTTTCACAGTATGCAAAACTCTAATAAGAAAGCAGTTATCATTTCATTATTCTACATGGCAAGATTATGAATATTGCACCTTCATCATGTATACTGCACACACTGCCTAGGTTTCTGCATGAGTTGCTTAGTATACTGGATAGAACTTCATAATGGAATGCTATTTATATCAATGCATTGCTTAATGCACTAATTAGCTCATGATATTTATTCAAATGATCCTTGACACTTTTTGGTCAACATTATAAGAATCCCTCCTACAGAGTTTTCATGAAAAGTAAATGCACATGTGATGTCATCAGTGATGTTACCAATGACATTTGTGATGTCATCTTTGATGTCCTGGGTGTTAGTGTTAGCAGTGCACTGTGGTGCGAGTTATGGTTGCTTAGCTTACCATAACTGCCGCATTTCAGGGGTTTTTCAGTTTTACTTGGAACCATAAAGTCCCTTTAAGAAAGTTTTTTCACTGAATTTCATAGGTTTTTAGTAGCACAACTTAACCATAACATCCCTTTAACAAAGTTTTTTCACTGAATATATATATATATCCAAGGTTGAACAGTGAGGAAAATGCCGTTCTGGCGAGTGGCACTCTCGTATAGCAAATGCCATAGTCCAAAACCGCCAAGAACAAAAAAGAAAAGAAAACCACTGCCAAGGTTGAATAGTATAACAATCTTTATTTTATCAGTACATGTAGCTGTTTAAAATCACAATCTCCCAGTATAAAAAGTGACGGCAGGCAGCCCAATGCGTTTCGCCACAAGCTAGTGGCTTGTTCACAGTAGCTCCACCGCAACAAAAACGTTTAAAACCCTGTGATGGTAAACACTGAAAAGGTATCTTCTGTTGCAGCGAGACATCAAAGTAGCCATGTTAGTTAGGGATAGTAACAATGTTTTCAAATATCTTACAATTACATATTGGCGTAACCCTCTTCATTTCGTCACCCACGGTTCATTTTCCCCCGTTTTGCTTGCATGCGCCTCTGAAATGATAGGAATCATTAAGACATTTCTATAACACGATTCAAAGTCCCCTCAGACAGGAAAGTGCCGAGTGTTTCGATACATATATATGTAGGCATTTCGACAATGAGATTTGTTGGTCCACAAAAGTGCATAGCACATTAATAAGGCCATGCACTCCACATATTAGAGCCCTGCTGGCTGTAATCCTAGTAATAAATAAATGCAAGCTGCAGATTATTTCAGTGCTACTATTAAAATATGCAACAAACAATATGTGCAATCAACAATCCCTACCCCCTCAGATGGGGAATGGAAAGAGAACAATTGAAGCAAGGAAAAGTGAAAGACAAATCAGAAAACATAATCTACCAGAATACTGATCCAAACCAAGTAATGACCAGATGGCTGTGTTAGGTAAACTCAAAAAAGATGCGGGGTAATTCATGGAATCATTGTGCGCCGAAATCTATAGCGCAAGCATGAGAAACACAGTGCACGTGTGCGCCCATTTATCTATTCATGGAAGGCACTGCGCATGGCTTACATGGTAACTGCGCTGAATATGCGCGTGGCGCACATGTCACAGCAACATCCCGAAAGCTGTGCGTGAGTCGCCCAGTGAAGGCACACAACTTCCAGCGCACACACCTATAAAGGGGGCGGAACACGCAGAATGGGGACAACACGCGAAAATGTTGGCATAACAGGGGAAGTACAGCAGTGAAACCCTCGCCACCCCCACACGTGCGTTAACAACACATATTCATGGAATTGAACAGGGCAAACCCGTGCTGGCCAAAAGACCTGCAAAGTTGGAAAAACGTCCGCCATGCGAAAGCAGGCAGAAGAGGCCCGGCACAGTATAAAAGCACGCACAAACAACAAGCAAGCATATACAGCTACGATGAATGCCCCATTCCTCGCAGCAGTGATAGTGGGACACCGCAGGTGGAGGAGGATAGCCAGGCCTGCAATTTCTTACCCAGGACCAGCCTTTTTGGGATGCCTGATGATCAGGTCTATGGCAGGTATAGGTTTCCACCTCATATCATCCTAGACCTGGTCACTGAGTGGGAAGATGACCTCAGATCACCCACCTTGTGCTCCCAAGCAAAGAGCCCCTTGGAAAAGGTGGTCAATGTCCTGCATTCTTTGACCACTGGGTCATTTCAGCGGACAACTGCCATAGTTGTGGGCGTCTCACAGGCCATGCAGTCACGCTGCCTACACACGGTGTTGGCAATCATGACTACATGCTCCTAAGTCCGCAGGCACATATACATGCCCAGAACACCTGCAGAAAGGCAGGCCCTGGTCCTGGACTTTTACGGGGTGGCACACTTCCCCAGAGTGCTCGGTGCCATTGATAGCACCCATGTGGCCCTACGTCCACATAGGGCCACTGAGCACATCTATCGCAAAAGCAAGCACTGGCATTCCCTCAACGTGCAGGTTGTATGTGATGCCAAGGGAATCATCACCTCTGTCTATGCAAACTATCCAGGGTCCACCCATGACAGTTTCATATTCAGAATGTCAGCCCTACACCGGTACCTGGAAGCTGAGAGGCATGGCAACACATGGTTCATTGGTGAGTACAAATGCCTGTGCACATGCATGCATGTCACACACAGACAAATACACAAACTCAACTAATGACAACAATTATCACCTCCCCAGGGGACAGTGCCTACCCTCTGAGCACCCACATGATGACGCCAATACGGAACCCCACCACACCACCCCAGGGGTTTATAGTCATTCAATCGACAGCCAAAGCATCTAATGCTATACCATCTAAAAAAAGCATCTAAAAATAAAAAAAAGCATTTAATAAAAAATAAAATCATTTTTTTAATGGGGGGCCCCCAACCCTTCTTTTTTTAACCTTTAAAACCCATTTTTATTAAACTTAATCCTTTACCATCTAAAAATGCATCTTTCTTTTTTTTGCGGGTGTGCTGCGGTGGTGTCCCGCACAACATCCCGCTCACTATACCACACAGTATAGTGATCGGGGTGTTGCGGGGGACACCCCCGCAGCACCCGCAATTTCTTTTTCTTTTTTTTTTACTTACCTGCAATGCTCCCACCAAAGGTTCGAACTTTTGGTGGTAGCATTTTTAGAACTTTTGGTCCTTGCAACCATTTATAGTCGGTCAAAAAAGTACAATTCCAAAAAAACAGCCAGCAGCGCCAGTTCACAATCATGAAAGTCAATGTGAACATGTGCAGCAGGGACAAAGCATGTCTCAGAAGGCAAGTAGTGTAGGGATGGGGTGGGGGTGTGTTGTATGTGTTGTGGGGGTGTGTTTGCAGGGCGATTCAATGCATGTTAGCATGGGAAATGCATGAAGCCACAGTGTAGCATACATTTTCCATGTTAACAACGCTGTTGTGGACACATCTGCAATGGAAACATATTCCTGATCCTGTGACACATCAAAAGCAAAGCCAACACAGGACTGTCAATTTACCCGCATAACACATCATGAACACAGGACCCAACCGTGACAATCTCAGACAGTGAGTAAACACCATAGCACATTGCCACGACACGTTCCCCTACCATCATGAGAGTGGCCTCGACAGCTAAAGTGGCCATGGGACCGCATACAGCATGAAGTGCATAAACCATGTATGCAGACAAGGCAATACATGAATTAGCAGAATGAAATCATGCACAGTCAACAATATACTCACCAAAATGCAGTCCAACCATGCTCTGGACAAACCATCATGAATCCCCACTAGGGCTGTATAAACAGGTTGGACTTCAGACTGGCCACAGATATGACGGAAGTCCAATGTCTCTGTTTAAGTTACTATCACACAGTGCCATCCTTGCAAGCCCATGGAAAGGGGAAGCAGGAGTGGCATATGTGCCAGACCCCAAGCCACAAACACAAGACAAGCCTGTATGGGCCCAGCCGGAAACACAGAGTGGATGCCATTGGATGCCACATGTTAGGCAGAATCACATGCAGTACCCTTGGGGAACACTACACACAATTAAGACTACACGTGTCAGTACAATTTCACCTTTGGTACAAGCCTTTACTACACAGTTATGTGGTAGTAGTGGCTGAGCAGCCAGACTTATCTCAAGAGTTTAAGTGAGCAGTAGAACAAGTTATACAAAGGACCAACTAATACAGTGATTAAAATATACACTTACTCAATGTTTCTTGGTAAAAGAATATACATTTATTTACTCATTCAGTTAGAAAACATTACACTAGCATAAGCAGCTCAATATCACACACTAATAAACCACAAAATTCCAACCGGTACGTAAATGAAAAAGTTTAGCTCCAAATGAAGTGGGATCAAAATGGCACTTCAGATACTTAATAAAAAGGGAAAAAGACAAGGTTATAAGAATAGACAGCCTAAACACATTCATAGGCAGGGCAAAGGGTTCCATTTAAATACAACCAACAATTCTTCTCAATAGGCCTGGGCCAAAGTCAATGGTTCAGAGTCTTTTGTATAGGATAGCACAGTTCTGGTATACAAAGGTTAAGTCTTTGCCACAGAGTTTAGAAGAATTTGGCTAGGTGAAAAGTCTGACAACTGTTTAGGAAAGGACAAGCCTTTGAGTTTGAGGAAAGTTCCACAAACTTTCGCGATGGCTGAAAAGATTTCCTGACCGCATTTGCACAGTATCTTGTCAATGAAGAAGAGCTGTAGCTGAGGCAGTTGTTCCAGGCAGATCCTGCAGACTTCGCTGTTCCTGAGCTTCAGTCGTGGGTACAAGAAGGAGGACGTCGGGAGGTTCCTGCACTGCCCCGGGAAGAGGCCAAAAGCTGTAGCAAGACATTGGTTTAAGTTGTGAGTGCCTTGAGGGCGCTAGAGAGCCAACCAAGATGGCGGCTCCTCTGTGAGCTCATGTGAGGCTCCTTCATTAATCCTGATTCATCGCGGCTCTCCAAGGGATTAATCGCCCCAGACCAGCTGAATAAACACAACATACGTTGTACACTGTTGCTGTGCCTGAAACTGCGAGCGAGATCCCCCAACGACAACATCTCCGTCCCGGCGTGGGCTGGAGTGCAGGCCTGGTGGTGGCTGCACCTCCGCACCCTGGGCGGGACCCGTGATGAGCCGAGCGTGATCACTGCCAGAAACACCCTGTGCTAACAGCGAGGGAAGAGCCCGGGAGTGAAGCCGTGGACCCCCAAGCCGCCTCCCCCCAAATCGGCGGAACGCTGGCCGCAGGTGGAGGGAAGACCCTGCCTGGATGCTCCAACCCGAGCGTGGCGGACCCGGGTGTGACGGCGGCCCACCAGCTCACAGATCACCCAGAGGAGTGCGGAGGGTGGCCGGATGCACTGCCGCGGCGCCGGTAGGCAGAGGAAGAAAGACCAGCCCAGAATCCTGGACTGCCCGTGTCCGCATCTATAAGGTAGGAGATGTCACTGCTGACATACGGGGGGGTCACAGGCCGGGAATTGAAGAGCAGGCACAAGCAAAGGGAGACGCTCATCAGCCAGTAGAGCACCATGGCCCCAATAACTGACATGCTTGCTCCAGAGTCCGAGGACACCAGCAGATCCGTGCCTGTGAACACCCAGCTCCTGCCGGTGATGAGGAGAAGGTAGACACATAAGGGGAAGCATCGCTAGCCGCGTCCGGTCCCCATGGACGGCCACGCTGTGCAATACAATGTCACCAACCACCCGGGAAAGAGCGCTACCCTAAAGGCAGAACCCACATGGGCAGGACTGCCCCCACTTGAACGGCCACAGGGAACCTCTACAGTTGCCTGCACTGAAACGCTGGGCTGACCACAAATTCACCAGAGCCACACGATTCCGGTACCAGTGGAGGTGACTCCCAACAATGGCCGCACCCCCCTAACCGCTGCAGGATGGGAACAGCACCTTAACCTCGGGCAACCCGTGAACACCACCCAGACCCCCTGAGACCAGAATAACACACTCCCACCTGAGCCCCTGTTGAGTAGACAACCACATTTGCATGAACAGGGTGGTGACATCCTTACCCGTATAGCGCTGGTGCCGGCATCGCGCCTGATCACCCGTAGTGCATCAAAGCCAATCAGCCAAGTACTTTCACACTCCCTTAACTCATCTACTGTACAACAATCAGCGACAGCCTGTGATCAAGGGCTCCTACCCTCTCGCCCCCAGATCCAAAAAGCGCTGCGACACCAGCCCTTCATGAGACCTCATGGGTAAAGCTGACAAATCCCAGCGGAATCTAAACTTCGAAGCCGGATCCTCATCTAAAACCCCGAAACCTGGCAGCCACCCAGATTCCCCACACTGTGATGCGAACCAGAAGGAAGAATCCTCGCAATCTATGGACATTTGCAAGATACTATTGGACCTAAAGACGGGGCTAGGCAATCTTGACTGTAAACTCGATACACTCTCCACCAAAGGGGACCAGTTGCAGCAGCGCCTTGACAAACACAGCGACAGGCTAGACAACATCGAATAACGAGTCTCCGACCTGGATGATAACACAACAGCGCTAATGGCGAGATTTACAACACTGGAAAGTCAAATGAAAGATGCTAATGCTAAGAATGAGGACCTAGAAGGACACTCACGTCGAAACAATATAAGACTGTTCGGGGTTAGAGAACAGCAATTAGAGACGAAAATGGAAGACCATGTGGAAAAAAGTTGCATAAAAATCTTTGGAGCAGCAGCACTGTCACAAATGTTCCTCATAGAGAGCTCACAGAATTCCATCCACCAGACCTGTCCCCGGTGCACCTCCACACCCGCTCATCGCCAAACTGCTAAACTACAAAGAACGAGATGCCATCCTGAAGCTAGCCAAGGATAAAGGAGCTCTTGATACAAATCAATTCTATCCAGACTTCTCCCCGGCCATCCAAGCACAAAGGAGTTCCTTCCGGGGCATCAAAAGTCGGCTACAGGACAACCAGCTGACCTACTTGATGCTTTTTACCACAGAGCTACGTGTCCAACACCACAGGAGGGTACAATAGTTCAATTCACCTGAAGAAGCCAAAGTCTTCCTCGACAGAATCAGATGCAGACCCCCCAACAATCACCCGCGGTTGCCGCAAAGAGAACGGGCGAGAAGGAATGCACTGTGACACTCAACACGCTAGTTGAGGTCAGGCGCAACCATGGTGACATCATTCCCAGGACAACAAAATCTTCGAACGTTGAAGGAGCCTCCAACCTTGGGAGAACACAATTGCCCCACGCACAGCAATGTTGTTTTCATGTAAAAAGGGTAACCAAACGGGCGAGTTGGGGGTTGCCCATGTAAGGGAGAGTCCTGGAGAACTGTTATGGGAATGTGCCGTTCGACACTCACCCACGCCAATCCATCCTGCAGACACCCGAAGTCATGTCACCTCTTCACGCTAACAAGAAGAATACCAGGAGCTCTCCATGCACACTCTCCACATCACCACCCGGTCCCACGGGACTAACTACCCAAAATGGGACCAAATAAGAAAACTACTTGTGGAATTCAAAGTAGCCACGTGGAACATTAGAGTAGGTGACCTCTCATCCAAAATGAGGAAAATCCTTCAACTCCTAAAAAGACACAAAGTAGATGTGGCCCTGATACAGGAGACGCATCTCCTCCCAGGGACCGAACACCACTGGGACCGGAATTGGGGCTGCCACAGGTATTTCTCCTCGTACTCGTCATACGCTAGAGGAGTAGCTATCCTGATCAACCAAAAATCCTGCTTTTGCATGATAAAAACAGAGAAGGACACTGAGGGCAGATCACTCCTAGTGAAGGTAGCCCTTGCGGGGAAAGAAATTGTATTTGTCAAATCCTACGCACCTAATGTAGATGGAGCGAATAATTCGACTGGGTTCTTACACAACTCGCAGAGACAGGCTCTGCAATGGAAAAAATCATGGTAGTTTGATCTAAACCACTGCCACCAGCCATTTAAAGTAGGAAAGGGTAACATTTGACTGTTACATGAGTGTTTTTACTCAGGGGAAGCTAGGCAAACCCTCCAGCACTCTATAGGAAGATAGTGTGTGCTGGGTCAGGAAATTAAAGAGACTAGTAAAGTCAATTTAACTTTACATGCTCTGGGAGACAGTAGCCAGTCCCAGAGAAGGTATTTAAACCTTGGGAAGTCTGAAAGACCACCCTGTGCCACTGCACTGAAGGTGCTGTGTGACACACAGAAAAAGATAATGCCTATGGGTTGTTTAAAACTCCATAACCAAAGAACACAAAAGTAAAACACACATCAAAATACATGGAAGAGTGGGAAAACAGGCTCTCACTCTTCCCAGGTAGAAAAACCAAATCCTAGAAATCCAGCAAAGTTGCTGGGGGTCTCAAAGGTAAGGGAAATTAGTACATATTGAGAATTCTCCGTAACACTTGTCCCCCCAGACTAAGGGACAGGATGATTTAATCCACTCCTGGATGAATCTCCTTACTCCAGTCGGTCAAGCATCCTTGAGAGACCATCAGCATTTTGCTGGTGACACCCAGACCTGTGTTCAATGGTAAAATCAAACCCTTGCAGGCTGATTGATCATCTCAGTAGTTTTGGGTTTTCCCCTTTCATTTGCATCAACCATCGTAAGGGTTGGTGGTCAGTCTGAATTACAAAAGTAGATCCATACAAGTATGGTCGAAACCTCATCTGTGACCACACAATAGCAAAGCACTCACACTCAATGGTTGCCCACCTTGTTGTTTCTGGTTCCTTCAGCTTTATGCTGATGAATCAAATGGGGTGCTCCCTAGCTTTCCCATCCAGTTGACTAAGGACTGCACCTATACCTGTATCTGAAGCATCTGTCTGCACAATGAAGATTTGGTTATAGTTAGGAGCTCTTAGGACTGGAGCTTGACACAGGGCTTTCTTTAGGCCTTCAAATGCTTGAGGGCTCTCCTCATTCCATCTTCACCTTTTTAGGGAATTTGGGAGAGGAGATCACATTCAAGGGAGAAACTATGGTTCCATAGTTCTCAATGAAGTTTCTATTGTACCCAGTGAGACAGTGAGACCTAGGAAGGCTCTCACCTGGTTTTGAGTAGTAGGGTTGCCCAGTTTTGTACAGTTTGTACTTTGCTAGGCAATGGCCTGATTTAACCTTCTCCTACCTCATGTCGAAGGTAGACCACTTTTCTCTGACCAATTTGACATTTACTAGCCTTTATGGTCAGATGGGCCTGCTCAAGAGCCTGCAAACCATGTCCTCAGTGGTCAACATGTTCTTTCCAAGTAGGGCTGAACATTGCAATGTCATCCTAGTATACCATGCAGAAGTCCTCCATCCCATTCAGAACTTGATTAACCATCCTTTGGAACCATCCTTTGGAGGAGCCGGCAGCAGTGCTTCCGGCGAAGGGCTACGGCAAAGGGCCCTGTTTTGCGCTTGAATTCGCACCATCCCTATTGCCGGCGACAACATAAGGTATGATCCAACCCTGCCTCCTCAATCCTGCTATATCCCCACTCAGCATACAAACATACTCCTTCATGCTCGCACGGCGGTGAACTGGCCCCACTATCCTCCCACCAGCAAATCTAAAACTATTAACGGGCAGACACGAACATTGAGCCGCATACTCCTCTACCCGCCCAAACACCCTTACCCACATCACAATCCTAAACTTTAAGGATCCTCAAGTGAACCAGCCTGCCAACCCCCATCCGACCCGAATGACAATGCCATCTACCTCTTGTAACTATATACTACTTACCTGTATGACCAGATAATCAAGATAGTCATCCCCTTAACACAATACGGGTTATACATGCAACTGTTTCACACAATTGCCGCATGCAACTGTCCCAGGCTTGATTATATGAATTACTATTTACCCGTGCAATCTTCTCGCTAGCCTACTTGTACAATTGATATTAGCCTACCTGTGCAATTGATATTAGCCTACTTATGCAATTGATAATAGCCTACCTGTGCAATTGATATTAGCCTACCTGTGCAATTGATATTAGCCTACCTGTACAATTGATACTGGCCTACATGTGCAATTAATACTAGCCCACCTGTGCAACTTATCTCTTGCCTATTCAACCCACTAGTGCAATTGTTGTACAATCAACATTAACCGACTACTAGCCTACTAAGTGAATCTCACCTGACCTAAAACACTAACTGAGATCCCACGGCATAGCCCTGAACATGTTTGACAACCTGAGAACCCAACGTTTAGCATTTACACTTGGCCTCCTAGTCACTATGTCTCTAGCCACCCTCATAACGCGCCCGCCTCTGGATAGAAATATGAGACTTAGATCTAGACTATCCTGGCTCTATGATCCTAAAAATACCAATAACCGTACAGTGTTACCCACTCCTAACAACCGGATCCCGTCCAATATAGTAAAAAAAAAACTTGCTAGTCCCAATAAACCAGAAACCAAACGTACCCTCTACCCTACAAATAAAAGCACACTATCTCTATCTGGATCACTTATCAACGCCAGATCCCTAGTAGCCCATGCTTCTGAAATTGCAGACACACTACACAATGAGAATCTCGACTTACTAGCCGTAACTGAAACTTGGCTCCATGATGAGGCAGGTCCTGCCCTTATGATAGCAATACCCAAGGGCTACCGGATACTCAGATTGGATAGGCCTAACTCTCGCGGTGGCGGCTTAGCCATCATCACCAAAACTAACCTCTCTACTAGACTTGCCACTCCAACTACATGTCCTTCATGCAAAGTGCTCACGGCCAAACTTCCCTTATCCAACAACCGTACTTTAACAATCCACTTTATATACAGCCTCCTGGCCCACTAGGAACCTTTGAGGAGGACCTTACAGATATCATAACTAGTAACACTAAAAACCACTCACAAACCCTTCTACTCGGGGATTTCAACCTCGACTTCAATGAGGATGGAAACAAACATACCCAAGCCATAGCTGCACTTCTCAAAGATCATGGACTCTCACAAAAAGTCCCATCCCCTACCCACATCAAAGGCAGAACTCTGGACTGGGTGGCTGACCTGAACTGTAACATTACTATTACAGATAATGTACCACAACTATGGTCCGACCATCAGCACATTACTTTCTCAGCCACACTCGACCTCCTTAGTCCTAAAACCTTCGAGATGGCACCCCCTCTTCCCACAAGAAGTAAAAAGGACATTACAGCAGAAAAACTACTCCCCCACCTCCTCCCTTCTCTGAACAACGTTAATAATAACGCTGACCCTAAATCTTTAGTAGAAATCTTCAATACTGCCATGTCCCAAGATCTGGACTCCACCGCCCCTCTAAAAATGTGCAAAGCCAGACAAAAATCCCTCCTCAATGCATGGTTCACACCTCAACTTAAAGAGTTAAGACTACAGAAAAGAAAACTGCAAACTATCTGTCGCCACTCCCCGACTACTCTCAATAAGGCTAAATTAACAGAACTCTCCAAACACTACAAAAAAGAAATAACCAATACAAAAAAATATATATTCAATGATAGAATTGCAAAAGCTAGTTCCAATACTAAGGAACTGTTCTCTATCCTCCGCAAAATGGAAGCCCCAACTTCTGTCCCTAAGGACAAGCCATGGTGTACTGCAATTCAAAAAGCCCTCCTAAACAAAATGACTACTCTCCAACAGAAAATAGCAATTAAAAAAGCCTCTCTGCCCCCCTCTGAGCAACAACCATCCCCTGACACAGGGCATAACACAACTACACCATTTACCTTTAAAGAAATCTCCATTCTTGACACGGAAAAAATCATTCTCTCGCTAAAACCATCTAATTGCAAGGGTGACAGCTGCCCGGCACAAATTATAAAGGATGCGGCTAGAGACCTTGCCTCATTTATCTCCAAGCTCATAAACACTTCCTTTAAAACCAATACAGTACCCAATAACCTCAAAGAATCCTGGGTCCTCCCCCTGCTTAAAAAACAATCACTAGACCCTACCATCCCCACCAACTATAGACCAATTACCACTGTCCCCTTTCTACTCAAAATTATTGATAGAGTAGCCTATATTCAAATTCAGGAATATATAGAAGCTAATCACCTACTAGGATCTCGACAGTCTGGCTTCTGCCCACTCCACGGTACGGAAACTGCCTTGCTAGACCTTAAGACTCTAATTGATGAGTTGAAGGACAAGGGACAAACAGCTATGCTACTTCTCCTGGACCTCTCTGCAGCGTTCGACCTAGTGGATCACGCAGCCTTATGCAATCATCTTAGGTCGGCGGCGCACTTTTCAGGGGAAGCCATAGCCTGGGTCCAATCCTTCCTGGGCAACAGGACAATGCGAGTCTTACCCCACTAACGGCTGCTGACCCAACCCAAATCTCCTGTGGAGTACCCCAAGGATCCTGTGTCTCACCCACTATGTACAACATCTTTACTAAGCCTTTGTTCAACAAACTGGACAGACTGGGTATCACCTACACAAATTATGCAGATGATACCCAGATCCTCATTCCCCTTTCGGGCAACTTTTTGGAGGACACAGCCTTAGTAAACAAGTTTACCTCCTCATTTAGGCATGGATGGCATCTCATGGCCTCTGCCTGAATGACGATAAAACTGAGATACTAATCCTAGGCTCCGAAACTAACATTAAAAAAAATAGCCCTAGCTATACTGCCTTCAATATCAACAACAATCTCATCAAGGTGATGCCAGTGGTCAAAACACTAGGCTTCTATCTTGATGCCACTCTCTCGCTTAAGAAACAAGTCAACTCACTTGCATCCTCCACAGCTTATACCTGTAAGCTTATCCGAGCATGTAGACCATTCCTCTCCACCTCGAGTTGCATCACCCGGGCCAATGCCCTCGTAATGTCGAGATTAGACTACTGTAACGCTCTCTACTCAGGCGCCAACAAAAATATCATTGACAAAATACAAAGAATGCAAAATAATGCCCTAAGAGCAGCCCTGAATATCCCTAGGAGAGAGCACATTTCAGATGCTAGAAGAGAGGTTCATTGGCTAAAGATATCTGACAGCCTCCCTTACCTCCAAATGCTTAAACAACTCAGCTCCACCTTACCTTGCTGAAAGGATAAATAGAAGATCATCCACACGCCCAACGAGAATAGCCAATGCCTATACCCTTGAAACTCCTAGATTTAAACGTGTTACCGCTGGAGGATCTAGCTTCCCAGTTATTGCAGCACAAACTTGGAATGCTTTACCGCATGACCTCAGAAAGGAACAACCATATCCTAAATTTAGACTCAATGTAATTAAAGGGCTACGAACGAATGACTGTTAGCTTACCTTGTCGGTACCTTACACTCCTGTCTCTGCTGCATGCCTCCTACCGTGATTTATTCTGTCTATCACTGTAACTATCCTGGCAGCACCTATTTTTCCAACTGTTTTGTATATTATATGCTTCTCTGTACACATTCTGTTACTAAGCTTAAGTTGTCTTTACCTCTACTGCGCCCGGCTACCTAATGGGTTTGGCGCGCAATACCAAATAAACAAACAAACAATGTAGCAGGTGTATTCCTTAGTCCAAAAGGCATTACCTTAAACTGGTAGAGGCCTTCTGGGGTTGAGAATGCAATTTTATCCTTGGCATAGTCTGTCACGGCTATTTGCCAATAGCCTGACGTCAGATCAAATTTACTGAGGTACTTGGCTAAACCAAGTCTATCCACCAGTTCATCTGTCCTTGGCAAAGGATGGGCATAAGTCTTTGTGACTGCATTTAGAGCTCTATAGTCCACACAGACTCTCAACTCCTAGGATCCTGCCTTTGGTACTAGAACAACTGGACTAGACCATGGACTTGTAGAGGGCTCTATACCCCGAGATCAAGCATCTTGTTGACCTCTCCTTTGATGTGGGATCTTACATACTCTGACATCCAATAACCTCTGCTTTTAACAGGTAAACAGTCACCAGTTTGAATATCATGCTGGCCCCAAGGGGTGAAGCCTAGTGATAGTGAAAACAAGGAGGCAAGCTGATTTAACAGAAACTTGCACTCCTCCTGTTGTTCAGATGTCAAATTAAAAGAGAGATTGACTCCTATTTTCTCATCTAAAGGCTGACCTCTGAGTAGGTCACGTAGAGGTTCACTCTCCTCCTACTCTTGAGCTGAAGCTAGAAGCAAAGCTCCCACGTCTGATCTTGAGACATAAGCTTTTAGATGGTTGGTGTGAAAGACTCTGGGAGCCTCCGTAGGATTGCCTAAATCCACCAGATAGTTGACCTCTCCAAGTTTACTCACAGCCTTGAAGGCTCCTATCTATTTGTCCTGTAAGGCCCTCAGCCTTGTAGCGACCATAACTAGAACTAGCTGGTCTTGAGAAAACTCAACTGTGTTGTCCTTCTGGTAATGCCAATGCTTCACCAGAACCTGGCCTGCTTTCAAGTTATCTGATGCTTCTGCCATCATGTGTGACATTCTCCTCCGGAGACCTATCACATAGTCAGTGACTCCCACTGGCTTGGGGGAAGGAGCACTTTCCAACCCCTCCTTAATCAGGGCCAAGGGGCCTCTAATTGGATGGCCATAAAGAAGTTCAAAGGGACTAAATCCTATTCCCTCCTGAGGGACTTCTCTATATGCAAAGAGAAGGCATGGTAGTAGAAGGTCCCACTTTTTTCTATGGGGTGCCTCTAAAGCACCTATCATGCTCTTCATTGCACGGTTAAACCTTTCTACCAATCAATTTGTCTGAGGATGGTAGGCAGTTGAGAATGTGTAAGTGACTCCACAGTTCTTCCACATGGCCTGCATGTAGGGGGACATAAAATGGGATCCCCTGTCTGAGATAACCTCCTTAGAAAAACCTACGCTGGTAAAAATACCATGTAGTGCCTTAGCCACAGCCTGAACTGTAACAGTTATCATAAGTATTGCTTCAGCATACCTAGTAGCATTGTCTACTATAACCAGTATAACCATGTTTCCTGAAGATATTGGAGGGTCTAAGGGACCAACAATGTCGATTCCTGCCCTCTCAAAAGGGGCTCCCACCACTGGGAGAGGCACCAAGGGTGCCACATTCTTGGCACCACTCTTGCCAGAGGTTTGGCAAGTGTGACAGCTCCTACAGTACTTATCTACATCAGACCTCAACGTGGGCCAGTAGAAGTACAAAGAGAGCCTTTCCTTGGTCTTCTTGAAACTCAAGTGACCAGCCAAAGGTATCTCATGGGCTAACTGTAGGAACTGGTGTCTGCTCTCAAGAGGCACTACAAGTCTTCTGTAGTCCCCTGGGATAGACTCAGTTGATTCACTGTAGAAGAGGCTGTTTTACCAGAACAACCTATGCTTCCCTGGCTCTTGCCCATCCAGCTGGGAATCTGCCTGTTGGTGAAGACCTTCAAGAGTAGGACACTCTCTTTGACCTCTGCTGAAGTCTTCCCTACAGGGTCCACCTTCTGCCAGTAGAGACTGCAGCTCAGGATGGTCTGCAGGATACAGATCTCCAACAGGAGCAAGGTCCTCTTCCACCTCTAATTCGTCAGCAGCTGATTCAACCACACAAGGTTGTTCCACAAACTCAACCTCAGCTGGTGGAGGGATCAAAGGTCTGATATTGGACAGTCCCCTAGGGGATGACCTTGTGGGTAGCACAGGAGTGCTGGCTGTTTTCTTCCTGGAGGTTGTAGGTTTCCTCTTTTCCTCCTTCTTCTTTGAAATTGCAGTCAGTAAGTCCTGTCGACTGGGAGTTATAGTTTTCTCTATGATCTCCTCTTGGGAGCCCCTTATGGTACTCTCTCTGGCCTTCCTAGTCTTCTCCTATTTCCTTTTGCTGGGAGGCCTGGGGGTGCTTGATACAACTCCAAGAGTTTTTAAGTCATTCCCCAACAGGACTCTCCCAGGTACTTCACTCTGCACACCTACAGGTATCTTGACAGTTATATCATTACACTGGATGAGAGCTGGTAACTGTGGAAGCATTTGGACAGGGCCTCCCGCAAACTTAGTTGGGAATTTGGGTGCCTTAGCAACATCCTCTTCCTTGAAAAATGTTTCATCAACTACAATTATGTTGACCCCAGGGTCTCCGATGGCAGGGGTCTCCTGAGCATTCACAAGAACACTGTCTTTGTAACACTCTTTAGTATTGTCTGGAATAGAGTTATACACATCTAAGTTCTGTTGTTCCCACAGACCCAGGGATAATAAAGAAACACTGGATGAGAATGTCATGGGTTCCTCAGCCAGTAAGTGAATGTTTCCAATTGCCATTGGTACTTCATCCACTGGGGAGAAGGCTAAGGAGACAGTGTGGACCCCTGAAGATTTACCCTTACATCTGGGATCCCCTTTCACATGATCAGTTGACCCACAAGAATAACATTTACCAAATGTTTTTATGAATGGGGGTTTGGTCTGACCACCTTCTGGGTTGTCCCCAGAAGGTACACTAGCCTGATTTGGTTTCCGTTGTGGCTTATCCTTGTTATGTTTGTGGCCCTCTTTTGGAGTGGAAGTATTAGAATTCTCTTTGGTATCTTTCTTGTGCTGCTTTCCCTCATCCTTCTCCTGAGTTGCTCCAGAATCCTTGTGAGTAGCCCTGTTGGCAACCCAAAAGTCAGCAGCCCTTGCTAACCTCTTGGGATCAATTTCCTTAGAGTCAGCCAAGTGCTGTCTCAGCTCAGGAGAGCAGGCATCATAAATAGATTCCAGCATAAACAGATTTCTCACCCCTTCATAAGTGTTCACTCTGCAACCCTTAACCCATCCATCTAAGTTTTTCAAACAATCAGTCACCCAGGTAGCCCAAGGGGTACTATCATGCTTTTTGAGGGTTCTAAACCTCTTAAGATACTGAGAAGGGGTCTTCTGAAATCCAGCTATCAAAGCTAGCTTAACAGTTGCATACTCCTTTCTGTCTAAATCCCCCAACTCCATTACCACATCAGTTGCAACAAAGGGTAGCCTAGAAAAAAGCCAAGGAATCAACTGATTCCCTGTAATGTCTTGAATCCTATGGTTATATTGAAAAGCAGCCAACCAATTCAAAATATCAAGCTTAATTTCATACATATTTACTGCATCTTTGGGCATGCGAGGCCTCTTAGGACTGGTAGACCTAGAGGACTCTGGGAGGGAACCAGTTTCAAGAGACAACTTTTTAATTTCAAGTGCATGATTCAATTCCATTTCTCTGAGTCTAAGTTCTTGTTGTTTTGTTTCAGTTTGAGCTTGGATTCTTTTAATTTCTAATTCCAGTCTCATCTTTTCAATTGAGACAAATTCAGGACATAGGTTTGGACCTGATGGGGTCCCTGTGGTCAAAGGTTGAGGCCTATGAACAGGTAGAGGTAAGACAGGGCCTACATTCTGATACTCTTCTGCCTCATCTAACTCATCCACAATATTAGAGCTTGGCTCTAACATATTATCATCCTCATCAACATTTTCCATGTTTGCTGCAGGTGTGGGGGTTTCAGACCCACTCCTCAGACTTTGGTATTCTAACAACTTTTCTATAAATTCCACCTTTTTGCCTTTTACAGTGAGATTCCTAGCTTTACACATATTTCTCAATTGATCAACAGTTAAATTCACTAGGGTCTCCTGTCTGTAGCTTTCCATATCAGTCATGATAAAACCATTGCTTTACTATTGTTGCTTATTTGAACAAAGGTACAAGTAGCACTCTAAATGTAACACGTATACTTTATCCTCACCACTGTACGCTAGTGTTAGGCAGAATTACATGCAATACCCTTGGGGAACATTACATGCAATTAAGACTACAAGTGTCAGTACAATTTCACCTTTGGTACAAACCTGTACCACACAGTTATGTGGTAGCAGTGGCTGAGCAGCCAGACGTATCTGAAGAGTTGAGTGAGCAGTAGAACAAGTTACACAAAGGACCAACTAATACAGTGATTCAAATATACATTTATTCAAGGTTTCATGGTAAAAGAATATACATTTATTTACTCAGTTAGTTAGAAAACATTACACTAGCATAAGCAGCTCAATATCACATACTAATAAACCCCAAAAATCCAACCGGTAAGTATATCAACAAGTTTAGCTCCAAATGAAGTGGGAGCAAAATGGCACTTTAGATACTTAATAAAGGGGGAAAAGACTAGGTTACAAGAATAGACAGCCCAAATACATTCATAGGCAGGGCAAAGGGTTTCAGTTAAATACAACCAGCAATTATTCTCAATAGGCCTGGGCCAAAGTCAATGGTTCAGAGTGTTTTGTATAGGATAGCACAGTTCTGGTATATAACGGTTAAGTCTTTGCCACGGAGATTAGAAGAATTTGGCTAGGCGAAATTTTTGATGCATGTTTAGGGAAGGACAAGCCTTCGAGTTTGAGGAAAGTTCCACGAACTTTCACGCTGGCCGAAAAGATGTATGGACTGTGTTTGCACAGTATCTTGTCAATGAAGAAGAGTTGTAGCTGAGGCAGTTGTTCCTGGCAGATCCTGCAGACCTCACTGTTCCTGAGCTTCAGTCGTGGGGACAAGAAGGAGGATGTCGGAAGGTTCCTGCACTGCCCAGGGATGAGCCAAAAGCCGTAGCAAGACATCAGTTTAAGGTGTGTGTGTGCTTCTTTGTAATTGTTTGAGATTAAAACCCAAAATAAATTTACAAAAAAAAAGGTTTGAGTGCCTTAAAGTCAACAAGCTGGTTTCCTTCCCTCTCGCTATCCGGTTTTCAACAGCACTCTGATGAAAATTTGACCAGATGGGGACGGTGACCAGGTGGCTTGTGAGTTGGTTGTCCCCACCAAACTCAATGGAAGAAGATAACCTTGAATGGCGTCTCTGTAGTTGGAGTTTCAGGCAATTTGGACCTGCAGCAGGGCTTCACCGGTCATCGAGGAGTTGCAGCAGTCCACTTGCTTCCTCTCCTCTTTGGTTCTTTCGTTCCAGTGGTCGACTCTGCTTTACAAATTCCAGAGACCTGCTTTTAAACAGTTTTCCCCCATTCATTCCAGCCTGGCTGTCAGTCACAAAGCAGGGTGGCTGTCCTTGCCGGACACCCCAGACAACCTGGTGCCAGAGGAGGGCTTCAGCACTGAAGCCCGCCAAAGGCCAACAAACAAAGGGACGAAACCTCGTAAGGCGCGCAGAGACAAACACAAGAAGGACCTTTCCTAAAGGAAATGGCAAAAAAAGATGACCAGAGTCTGTTTTTTCAGATAGGTCTTGGGCGCCATATTGAAAAACATGGCTGACCCAATTTTTAGCTACTCTTGTTCGTGGTCGGAATAAATCATGGTAGTTTGATCTAAACTACTGCCACCAGCCATTTAAAGTAGGAAAGGGTAACATTTGACTGTTACATGAGTGTTTTGACTCAGGGGAAGCAAGGCAACCCCTCCAGCACTCTATAGGAAGATAGTGTGTGTTGGGTCAGTAAATTTAAAGAGACTTTACTAGTCAATTTAACTTTACATGCTCTGGGAGACAGTAGTCAGTCCCAGAGAAGGTATTTAAACCTTGGAAATCTGAAAGACAACCCTGTGCCACTGCACTGAAAGTGCTGTGTGACACACAGAAAATGATGATGCCTATGGAGTTGTTTTAAAATTCCATAACCAAAGAACACAAAAGTAAAACACATATCAAAATACATGGAAGAGTGGGGAAAAAGGTTCTCACTCTTCTCAGGTAGAATAAACTCAAATCCTAGAAATCCAGCAAAGTTGCTGAGGGTCTCAAAAGGTAAGGGAAATTAGCACATATTGAGATTTCTCTGTAACACCACAAAACACTGCACTGCAACATAAAAGCACAATAGACAAAAAATAAAAATGGCCATAGTGGACCCCGAGGGCTGGGGGGGCACCCAGGAAGGGGGAGGTGCAGGGTGCACCTCAACACCCACATGTGTCGATGTTGAGACTAAAAAGAAAATTCCTCCATGGGCTTATGGTCTTCACGGCATGACCTGAGTCAGAGATATGTCGTCGTCACCCTCTGGTTGTACATCAGGAGGTGCACGTGGCATAGGTGCCTGACCACGCATAGCCACAGCAAGCCCCTAAACGGCAGCAAGCATGCAAGCCTGGTGAGCCTGGTTCTGTATGAATATGGCACGGAGGTCCCCATGCATGACCTCACGTGTAACACAGAGTTCTTCCTGCAAGGACTCACGTGTTACACAGAGGTCTGCCAGGGAGTCCTCACGTGACAAATGGACCTCCTCCCGGCTTGCATGGAATTGAGCCGAGAGGGTGCGTTCCTGCACCATCCTCTGTTCTGCCCATGTCTCCTGGCCCATGATGAGAGCAGCCAGAGTACTTCTGAGGGAGGAGTTATCTACCCTCAGAGCTTCCCTGTTGACCTGTGCGTCAGCCGCAATAGCTGAGCATAGAGCCACCAGTTCATCCCGGTGGGCCCTGTTGGACGCCGCCGTGCCCAGCCTGAGTGAGCGGCACGTGGACTGCGTTGCCTGCTGCTGGAGCTCCACCTGCCTATCAGGGGGGATCATGGAATCAGCCACACGTTCCATGGCTTGAGCCAACATCTCAATTGTTCCCCGCTGTTGCTTTGCAATGGCATACATGGATTGCTCCCACCCAGTGTTCCCCGGTCGCACACGGCCACTGCGTTGCTGGGCACCACGCCTGCGGGGACCAAGGAGACGTGGTCATTGCTGTTCCGGCATAGCCTGCGGCTGCAGGACTGCATTCCCCCATCGATCTGCTGCCCCGGGACAGGAGAAACTGGTGTGGAGTGTGACTCTGCACCCGTAACCACCATAGGCCAACAAACCAACACTGAATGGCCCCTTGAGGGGTCTACCCCCATTGCAGGTGTGGCAGACAGAACAGAATTCATTGCAGAATAACCCACCGTCGGTGGCATAGATTCATGAGCATCCGATTAAACATCAGATTCAGAGAGATCCTCAGAGCTGTACCCAGAGGCAGGCCTGGACAGGATGGCCTGGAACACCGAGGGATGTTCATGGCCTACCACCCCACGACCACCACTGGTGCATGGTTGGTGACATGAACCCTCCAACTTGTCTGCCATCTCCTCCTCCACTGCTTCTGGTGCATCATTACCTGTCAAAAAATATAATAAACATTAGTACACATCAGCAGCACATACCACACACATATATAACACATTATTGAGGGCCAACACATGAGGCAGCCATGTCACACATGACACAAACTCTGGCATGCATGCCGTGGCAATGAAATGGAAGGGGACCCTGAAAGCAGACATGGATGTGTGTCAAATGCGAAACCCACACATGTATTGCATGTTGCATATCAACTGCATCACACACAACCTTCTGGCAGGCCTATATATTTGCCAAAAATTACAGATGTCCACAAAGAGCTGGCACGTAGCATAGCCATGGCACAATTCCCAAATAGCCACAGCAGTAAGTCAAATAGAAGTGTGCATGACACATGCAAAATGCATGTCAAAATGCACTAAAAGAACATTAATATTAATAAAAGCACACGTGTCACAGAATGCAACAACGCAAGTGCCTTGAAATACAGTGAAGGGAGGAAAATGGATACATACATGGCAGGTCACTTTGACAACACACAAGTGAATATGCATGTTGAAGGGTGTAACATGGCTCAGAAGTGTGTGGGTGATATGATATGGCATTTATAACACACCTATACACAAGTGTTTCTGTGCAGCACCTGTGTACGTCCTCAACTATCAACAGAATCAGAAATGTAGTGATATCAATCTTGTGACATGATGGCACTGTAAGGGCAAGTGCAGTCATCATGTGCAAAGTGTTGGCACTGTGTTGTAGGGATGCACTGCATGACCCCCCCCACTGCCAACCCCCCCTGTGAAGTTGCAGACAGTGTTTGCAGGTGTCAATTGCATCATCTGAGACAACTGAGACTACAGCAGATGAGAGGGGGACATAAAGCACGACACATGAGGAACCATCACAAGTACATCTATGCAGGCAGAAGCCACAACACCAGTCGGCTGAAAGCAGGCTGGCTGTAACAGAGGGAGACCTGTGCCCGACACAGACAAGGACACCATAAACATGTGCATGATAATGAAGTGACTCTGAGTGAGCATGATATGGATAAGCAAATACCATGAGACAGATAAAATAATGGAGATGTGGTACAATGAGTAGCCTGCCACCGACCCATAGGGGCTTGCAGGGAATGCAATGGTCCATTCATGATCACTCATGTGCACTCTGAGCCTGTGCCATCTGCATGGTCCAAGTGAGACACCCTGCAACAAGGACAAAGGATGTACCCCACAGCACAGGTATGGCAGGGTTGCACAAGGAAGTGTGCATGTACACAGGAAAGGGGAACAGGCCATACAGTAGTCCAACACGGAAACCATCAGTAAAATGGAGGCAGTGACCTACAGGGTGGTGGAGAGGGAAGGATGCATGACCATGAGGAGGAGCAGCTTGCAGGGTGACCTCACATAGCCATCAGTCATGTGACGAACTAGGCTGAGTGTTGGGTGGAACTACACCACATGCTATATGCAAACATGTCAGTGAGCTTGAACATGGACAGGAGAGGCCGCTGAGTGACTTGCATGTAAGTAGGGTGCATGTGTGGTGATGAGGACTGCCCCCGTGTGCAGCACATGTCCTGCATGCAGACTGCATGATGACAAGCACAGATCAGTAAAGCATTGCATGTGTCACACATGTCACTCATCAATACATAGCCTGAACTAGCAGTCAATCACAATACATCACACAAGCAAAACACACATGGGCTGGACAGACACGCATCAAGACTCAAAAGGACGTTGCGTCATAATCCAGCATCTCTCCCACTCCCTGGATCTGTCCCGATCGATGAACTCTGCAGCGATTTCCTCATGCGGAGTAAGTTCATCCTCCTCTGGTGGTGGCCGACTGCCAGTCACCAGAGTCAGGGAGCCCGCTTTTGTTTTGCACAGCATCGGAGGTCAGTCCAACGCTTGTAGGAATCCTGAGCTGTGCGCCCCTCATATCCCATTGCATTCACACCATCCGCAATGAACTGGCAGTGGACCTGACACTGGGCAGGCGCAGTATAGCAACCTGAGACCACCAGCATATCACGGTTGTGTGCCGACACGTGGTCCACAAGGAAGTCCAGCTCCTCTTTATGGAAAAGCTTCTTCCTTGTCATGCCGGTGGCCGATGCCGTGTCTGGGGTCCCAGCCTCTTGCACAGAAGCACACTTCCTCCTCTTGACCGGTTGTGCGGACTGTGAGAGACAAATGCCGCTCTGGTTAGTTGGGGCAGTGACAATGATGGACTGGCCAATGGGAGTAGGAATTGGCATGAGGACGGAAGGCCCGGATTGTGGCTGCTGGGTGCTGTTGCCAGGACCCAGCAGCACAACTGTCTCAGTGCCAAGGGCTGTGACCGACACAGTCCTGGCTGGCAGACTCACTGCCGGGGTGGTGTCGGCTGCATCTGCCAATGCAGCTCCCACCACCTGGCTGCTTGGGGCAGCAGATGTCAAAACTACCCCAGGAACATTTGCCTTGTTCACAGCTACCTTCGACACACGTGGCTTGGCCTTCCTTCCCTGAAAATCTGCCTGGGAGTCCTGTGCCAAGGCAGCCTGCGCTTGATGACCCCGAGCCTGGGTGGTGGTTGCCACAGCTGCGCCGCAGGTTCCCCCTCCTGGTGGCCCGTGCCAGCGGATGACACTGGCTGTGGGGTCAGATGTGCGCTGGGGATGACTGCAGCAGCAGCATCTCCCTGAGGCGCTGGGGATGGTGGCATGGCTGTCTCAGCAAGCTGCTGGACATCCAGCCCCAGTGGTACACCCTGGTCACGTCCCCCTACACATCCACCTTGGCCTACCTGGACTCCCTTCTCTTATGGTGGCCTCCCAACCATGGCAAAGGTGGTATATTGCCAATGGGAGGTACATACAACAATTGTCCTTGGCAATTAAATAAATGTGCACAAAACCCCTGGTAACCCACGTGCGTGGAATAAACATCCCGCAGTACGCTGTGGCACCCAGCGACACAAACAATACATATGCGTGGAACACGCTGGCTACTCTGACGTCGAAAATGGGTGTGCGACACACAGGGGCAACACAGAGGGAAAAGTACGCGTGTGCGACTCACTGTCTGCCTTGCATGGAAAAGAAAAACACACGCACATGGCAACTCCCCCGCCATAACAAGAAGTACGAACTTTAAGCGCTGTGAAGTAATCGCGTGTGCACCCACAAGAAGGAGAAACACACAAGGTCGGTCTCCACAAAAATCATGCACAGCGAACTGCTTACCCACGTGGACCTTTAACCCCTGGCGAAGGCAACGCCCACGTGCATCACATCACTTACGCGCTTAGGGCCTTTCCCGGATTACACGCTCACATGCTGTTTTTTCACGTACAGACTCACTCTGCATCAAGCTGACCATGTGACAACACACAGAAGACCACGCTCCTGCCCGAAGGCCATTTACCTGCCCTCCAGAGCACCAAGAAGCCTCCTAGTGGACAACTGATGCTGCAAGCCTGCCTGCTGCCTGCCTTTGGCGCCAGGCTCATTTTGGATATCAGTCCTGGCGCCGTAGGCGCCAAGCTCATAAAGGGAGTGCTTTTGGTGCACTTACCTGATGCATACCATGCTGCCAGATCCAGACCTCTTTGAGGCCTGAAAGGAACTACTTTACCTGTGGGACTATTTTTGCCACTCGGGCGTGGTCAGGTAAGGATACATACCTGGTTGGGGAAGGATACATACCTGGGACTTCTTTGGAGGCTATTTAAGCCACGCCCAGACAGCAGCTCACGCTTCGCGTTGCTTTGCTCCTAGCAGCTGGATGCTCACCGTGTCTGCTCCTGCATCCTGACTCCAGCCACGCCCGCTTCAGTTCTGGAACACCTAAAAGGAAGAAGAGAGGAAGAGAAGGTGAATAAAGGACATTACCTGATATTGCATGGGATCCGGAGCCAATACGCCGACGATCCTAAAGGGAAAGACATTATTTTAGGATTCCTCGCGTTGCTCGTTGCAGCGCTGCGCTCAAGGAATTCCGTACTCCTACGACCATCCGCACGTTCTGCTGCATTCCAGCACCTAGGAAGGAAAAGAGAAGAACAAAAGGTGAGCCAGAGGAGACATTGGGAAAAGACTGATTTGCCCGAAGGCTTACCTGGCGATTGGTGGGGGAGAATCCTTCCTCATCTCGGGTCGGCACGCCTTTTGGCAGTACCGCGCCCCGGCCCCTATGGGGAAAAAAGAACACGCGCATTAGTGGGTGAACATACAGACATTAGAAAAACCACCCCAACATAAGCTCACCTGAATTATCCACAGCGAATTGTCTTCTCTACGTGGAATCTTCGCTCAGCACCTGCGCTAAAAGACTCAAAGCAGTCCATTGAAAATAAAGGCCAAACAGGAAGGGAGAACAACCCTTGAACTTGATAAGTCATATACTTACGAAAGCGCCTTATTCATCCAAAAAACCAGTGAAGCAACTGGACCTGAATGCCCGTCCGATAACCAGTGAAGTAACTGGATTCTACTGCACCCCTGCACCAGAAGCAGGATGGAGAGCTCGTCATTTCAAATCTTAAGGTGAGAATTAACGGGAAGGTTCAGAGGTGGTTTGAAGAGAGAGTAAAAGGGGAAAGGAGGAGTTCGACTCGTCACTCCGCAGGTGATTAAAATCCTTTTCCCCATCTACAGAAAGATCTTCCTACGCATCAGACAGGCGAGGTTTGGGGGTCAGGCCCAGTCGGTGTTCCGAGTCCTGCACATCACCTTAGAAGAGGCCGCAGCAGCCCAGACCTGGTCAGAGTCTCCGTGGGAGTCAGGTGAGTGTTACATGATTGCAATGTGATGGGAGGAGGACACGGACGGATGCATGACTGTGCGGTGGTGTATGTGCATGCGTGTTGCTTGCAAGGACCTGTCTGTTGTGGAAGGTGATGATGGCTATGACGTACGACAGTGCCACTCATGTGCATTTGCTTTGTATCTAGCAGACTTACGTTCAGTACCCTGAAGCTTGTGTTCAATGTCTCCCTTTCCACTGCGGCGAGTGAAGAAGAGGGCAGAGACAGCGCTGTGGAGCAAAGCGGCAGGGATGCCTCCACCGGCCGGAGACCCAAGGCCCAGTCACCCTCCCAGGTTTTACCATCTTCCGGGAGTGAGGGGACTGGTGCTGCGTCCACCATCACAGCCGCAGCTGCCGAGGGGAGGCCCAAGAGGCCAAGGTTGGAAGTGGGCTCCTCGGCTCCGGAAGGGGCAGGTGAGCCCCCACAGGGGCAGGACAATGCGGAAGACGGTGCGGAGGAATCCAGGTCGGCGGTGGGTGAGGAGGAGGAGGAGGCCGCATTAGACCCACACATGGGGCCTGGTGGGGGTGATTCCACTGGTGCAAGTGGTGCAGTCCAGGGGCAGGAGGCAGTACAGGTCACAACAGAGGTGCCTGTGCATAATCCTGTCCCTGATTCTGCGACTGCATCACTCTGCACCAGCAGTGATGCCTCATTCCAGGGACGTCCGCAGGTAGAGGATGTGTCCACGTCAACTGACAGACCCGCCTCCAGGCCATAGACAGGGAGTTCGAGGATGCCCTGGCCAAAGAACTTAACAACAAGAGTGAGCTGTAGGACTAGCCCGCCCCCATTGTAAATAGTTATTTAGGGTTAGGTTTCCTTTCTTTTTCTTTGGAGTCCACGGACATTGCTCCAGTTTTTGTATATAGTTGTATTTTTATTGGCTTTTTTGTAAGTTTCATTATGTATTGGGATTATGGACCCTTCAGCCTTCCTTGTAAATAGTTGGAGCACTCTGGAATGAGTGTTTTTATTTTATTTTTTTTACCCATGTAGGATTGTTTTTTTTTTGTTTACCCTTTAGAAGTGGATTTTATTACTTTGGACAATGGGCAGTTTGAGGATTAGCACTTTTTTTTGGGATTTCTTTGTCATGTTTGGTTTTCCTTTGGTCATTTTCAGTTTTTTTAATACTTTTTCATGCAGTCAAATATTTGTGTTGTCTGCTCTCATTTGTTTGATGCATGTGTCATTCATCATTGCCTCAGTCATGTGCCACTGCTGCTTGGTCCTGTTGGGCATGTCTTTGGGTGCATGCATGTGTGCTTCTGTGAATTACATGCCGTGGGGACAATGGATGGGTGTGGAGTTGCACTGTGGGAGGACAGCGTGGGGTGGCATTTGGGTGGACATTTGCTACATGAATGTATGTTGTGACAATGTGTTGGTAGCGGGTTATGTGTCGGGGCCTGCTTGCAGGTGCCCATCAATGGAGGGGGTCATGAGTCGGGGCCTGCTTGCAGGTGCCCGTCAATGGTGGGGGTCATTAGTCGCCTGCAATGCTATGTATGGTGCCATGTGGGCTGCCTGCGGGGCAAGGTCATGGGTGATGGGTGGTCCCCTGTGGTGTGGGCTGACTGTGGGGCATGGAGACCACCCAACACACCTAGCCATGCCCCAGAGGCAGCCCATCACCCCTGACCATGGCCCGCAGGCAGCCCACACCACAGGGGACCACCCAACAACCCTGAGCATGACCCGCAGGCAGCCCACACCACAAGGGACCACCCAACACCCCTGTCCATGCCCCACAGGCAGCCCATCACCCCTAGCCATGCCCCACAGGCAGCCCACACCGCAGGGGGGACCCCCCAACACCTGCCACCACACGCACAGCCCTTTCCATGTGTTTTGGCTGCCACGTGTGGGGTACATGTATTCAAGGGGGTGCAGAGGGACATTTTCACACGTTTTGGCTGGCGCAAGCGTGGTATGCATATTCAAGGGGGTGCGCCGGGAGATTTTCAAGAGTTTCGGGTGGCGCAAGCAGGGTACGTGTATTCAAGGGGGTGCGCAAGTAGATTTTTGCACGTTTTGGCTGCCGTTAGTGGGATACGTGTATTCAAGGGGGTGTGCGGGGAGATTTTCACACGTTTAGGCTGGGGAAAGCGCAATATGTGTAGTTTTTAATGCGATTACGGTATAGGGGGGCTATAAGCTGGTCCAGGGTTAGCGCAGATCTTTGCGCTTAATTGGGGATTTCTATGGCTTTTTCTGGTGCAAGGGGCGTAACTGGCACTGCTGGATGTTCGCTGCGCCACTGCTGCAAATGGCTTGGAAAATCCATGAATACACAATGCGCCTAAATGCTGTTTGGCGCATGCGGCTCGGGCACGCTGGTGCACGCTCCCTCTCTGTGCCAGCCACGTGCCCTACATCTGTGCCTGATACTAAGAATTGGCCCGATAGAATGGGAAAAGAAGCCGCCGGCCTATGGACCATCCTCCCCGCCACTATAAGAAGGGAAGCCAACTACTTCGATTCCGTAAACTAGTGAAGACCCATATTTTCCATTGATCCCCTACAGACCTCCCATCTGTAATCTTGTCTCGTGGACATTGTTATTATACCTCGTGTCCATGTTTCTGCGCCCCGAGACTTGCGAGTTAACGGCGCAATGCAAATAAACAAATAAATTCAATAAATAAAATAAATAAGCTACAGCAAGAGCAACACTATAGATATGTAATGAATTATCTAATAAGTACAGTATAGGAATATACGGCAAAGTGTAATAGGCCAAAGATGTAAAAAAAAACATCCTAAAATGCAGGGTTATATAGTCCCAATCATTTCATTCTAGGCACTTTATAGTGTGCCAACAGATTGAGACTGACATATCTTATTATGGAGGGTCTATTTTGTTCATCATCACAACCTTACGAATGTATACAGTTCTGTCATATGTATGGTGTCATCTTTGATGTTGTGGGTGTTAGTCTTAGCAGTGCGCGGTGGTGGCGCGTGTTATGGTTGCTTGGCTTACCATAACTGGCGAATTTCAGGGGTTTTTCGATTTTACTTGTAACGATAACGTCCGTTAAAAAACATTTTTTTACTGAATTTCATAGGGTTTTATTAGTGCAATTTAACCATAACGTCCCTTTAACAAAGTTTTTAATTGAATTTCATAGGTTTTTATTAGTCCTACTTAACCATAATGTCCCTTTAACAAGGTTTTTTCAGTGAATTTCATGGGCTTTTACCAGTGCATGCTATTTTCCTACAATTTACCAATATCATACTTACCAAATATAACAATATTTGTGTCCAATTTACAAAATGTCTCCTTAAAACTCTGCCATTTCCCACCTTCTAGAATAATTTTTAACACTTCCATACACTTTTTCCAACTATTTCATCTAGTTGAGCATCCGTAGACATCTACGGACATCTGACTTCATTACGGACCTTCCGGACAGTGCCACATGATCATACGCTCGTGCACGGCATGAGGACGTGTCCGAGAACCCGTCTGCACTTCACGATCAGATCTGTCCTTCGCGGACAGTTCAGAACTGCATTTTCTACTGATCTAAGAACTTTCAACTTCAAAATTTCCCTTGCACACCTCCTACACCTTTTCATACTCATTATCCATTACCAATTTAGTACGCAGTACATACTTGGAAGAATTCTATCAAAACTGCTATTTATCTTAAAAATGGCATCAGTTATTGCCATCCCTCCTTCCCAAGAGCCGCCACCACCACCAGCTGGGGGCCCTTCACAACAAAAAAAGTGCAGTACTTTGAAAGACAATGAAGAGGACCAAGAAGATGAGGTAGAGGAAGTGCCTACCTCTAGCACCCAGAGAGAATCATGGGTGTGCCAGTTCTTTGCTACTGTTGGGAGTGTACCAAAGGCTAAAGCTACCAAAGTGAAATGCACGGAGTGCAATTTTGTACTCAGTTGCAGACTACCTGGACAGTACTCCTACGGGGCCACCTCCATGCGCCACCACACCAAATCCAATGACCGCAATGCTCTCAGAAAGGTTATTCCTTTCTCAGCAAGTAGTAAGCTGTCTTCCTCCACCTCATCTTCCTCAACAAATACTGTAACCACACAGCCTGATGTCTGCGGGCATTGGTGCATTATAAATAAATAAATAAATAAAGAGGCTACGGACCATTATCGTCCATTGCAGCCCCTGAAATGGGGGTTAAAGGACATTAGCACCCCCTGGTTCCCAAAGCGGGAACCCAGGGTGCTAAAACATAGATTTTTCTACCTATAGCGGGATGCGTGCGGCGTCCTGCTGTAGGAAGGAAAATCCTTTTCCAAGACAGTCAACATGGAAAGAGAAGGTGGGGCTCCGTACACAGCCCCTCTTCCCTTGCCATGGCAGCCTGCAAAAACCCTATAAACATATTACCACAAGCACTTTTTTCCCTTTCAAACCTATCCTTCCTTTGAATAACTTTACCACATAGCCCGTCCCAGGTAGACATAGCCACTTTAACACATTTTTCATCCCTAGCGGTAATGGCCAGTAGCCAGATTGTCCTCATCATGACCTTATGCCATGACCCAGACAATCTGGCTACTGCCCATGGCCACAGGCTATACCTCAGTCACCAAAGGTATATGACTATTTTTTGTACCTACATTATTACACTTGTCAAAAAATAAAACACAGGCACATTTGCAAAACCATGCTTTAATGTCCTTGCCTCACGGGTTTGCTCGAAATCTGCCCATGTTTTATTTTTTTAAAAGTGTCAAAATGTATGTACATACAATAGCCATATAACTTAGTCCCCACTTGATAAAATCCATTCAGTCTTTACGCAAACATTGAAAGTTAGGTCTGTAATCATTTTCAAAACTTTTGTCCACATTCGTCAAATAGCAACAGAGTTATAAGCCATCTAAAAATGTTGAGACCCCCCTCTAATTTCGCCCCCTCTTGAGAAAATCCCACAAAATTTAGAAAGCCATTTATATCAAGATCCAAAATCATTTTGCCAAATGTTGTGCAGATTCGTCAAATGACACCACATAGATATGCCTTGACAATATTTTGAGACCCCCCCTCTAATTTTCCCCCATCTTGACAGAATCCCACTTTGCAAAACCATTCAGGATTAGATCTAGAATAAAATTGCAAAATTACATGCAGTTTCATTGAGTGGCGCAAACGTTATAAGTCATCCAAAAACTGCTTTTCCCCAACCCTGCAATGCAGAAATAGGTACAGATGTCCTAACAGATGTCCTAGGACATCTGATGTGTCCGCGAACACCACAGGACTACCCCAAGACATCTGGAGTGTTCGCAGACTTGCGGGGGGTGAAACAACCTATTATTTGGCTTCTTATGGCCATATCCAATCCAATTGTCATCCCCGCCACATCCCCAGAGATTGTCTGTTGAGTTTGACAAGTGAAATGCTGTTTTTTTTTAATCTTTTCACTGCGCTGATCACGGGCCCAAAAAAAGTCTGCCAATCCAAGATGGCTCGTGTCACAGGAAAACCCACCCATTTCACGTTTTCCCACCACCCAATCAGCGGCCGCGTCCCCGATGTCCGCGGACCACGCAAAAGTCCACAAATTTTTCTGGCCAATCAAAGGCCAGTCCATGGACAGTACAGCCAATCAGGGGCTCGTCCATGGACCGAACAGGGAAGTGAGTCTGCAGACCGGACATAGATATCACTATTTTTTTTGCCTTAGGTTTTGCTTGTTTAAAAAAAAGAACTACTGGACGGATTTACACCAAATTAACAAAAGCACATATTCGGGACCAAGCCGCTGCTCCTGCCGCAAATTTGGTGAAAATCTGTCCAGCGATTTGGGCTGTAGGCGTGAGCAAAGTTTTTTCCCATTATGTCTGTGGGAAAAAAAAATTTGGGACCCCTCCATATAACTTTGCCCCTCCTTGACCAAACTACAAAAAAATTCAGAGTGGGTCATATACTTATTTTGCAAAGTTTGGTGAGGATTCGTCCAGGGGGAGCGAAGTTATAAGCCGCCCAAAAAGTTCTCTTCCTACGAGATGAGCAACTCAGAACCTGGTGAATAAGACAAGTTTCATGTTGAGTGGGTAGAGCAAGCTCGCAGCCTCACACCATCTGCTGTAATGCGCCCAAGTCAACAATAATCGAAAATTCTAAGGGCAGGGTTTGCAACTGTCATCCTTGGTACACTTTACTCTCAATTTCCCAGACCTATGGATGCATCCAGCGGTAGCAAAAACTACATAGGGCATGACAGAGAGTTTGCAGTAGCCTAGTACTTCTCCTTTTGATTGAATTCCCTCTGATGTGAAAATTGGTCAGAGATAATTACGCCTCAAAGCGAGGAGTTTCTCAAAAATCAAAAGGAAATTAGTTTCTGAATCAGTTTGTGCACCACATAGAGGGCAATCTTCTATATTGTCGGTGCGCCAGGCTTTGGAAACTATGGTGAAGAGGGAAAATCTGAATGTCCCTTCCCTCCTGGTGGGGCCCCCAACTGGAAGAAGCACTCCCGACAGACTAATTATCAACTATCCGAGATTGCACCTGGTCCCACCACTCTCAGCGTAAGCTCACATCACGAAAGACATCCAGCCATCTGCCCACTTAATCCCGCGATGGCACGAGCCCTAGCCAACACAAACAACGACAACCAATACCAAACTGGAGACGACCATATGGACCAAAACGATTGACGTCCCCGCAAGCCATGCTGCAGGTTGTTAGAGACTTCATGATGACATAGCCGCGTTAGACAGGAAGCACATGTGCAGTCGGCACAATCGGGGCACTCAAACACCAATCCACACGAAGAACATACTCATACAGTTCTATGAGCTAGAGGACAGTGATACACATCCCGTCAGCACGTTTGTTATTTTTCATATAGGCTCGCTACCGCAACGCAGAAACGCAAGATGCCAGAAGAGCTTGTGTATATGCTTGCAGATGCTACTCGTGCACTCAAGAGACCTGACCACCCACAACATGCTTTTAACCTATGAGCAATTATATTGAACGTATAATCAGAGTTGAAGAAGGCCTCAGACAAAGCCAGCACACTTGAATCGCCTCACAGAGATCCCGAAGCTGCAAGCTGCTGAGCGAGCAGAATCGCCCTGGCAGGAACTGCCACCTCCAAGGCCACAATGTTGCAAGTGACATTCCTCACTCACTGTGCACTGATAAGCCCAGCTGCAGAAGAGAATACCCCAAGCTAAAATACAAATCAAATCAAAGTATTTCGCCTTTACCAGCAGTCTCTGCACACGTGACCGGCCGACCTGACAGGTTGCCAAGGTCTGGAAGCTGGGAAGGTGCAGCTGTCTCATGTCTAAGGCCGTGCCTTGCAACATAATTGTAACAATCCATCTACAATATGCGCAGGGACTGGGCTGCTCTCATGGCATTAGCAAGACCTCATTGCTACAAACTGTCACATAGTCACACCTTTTTGATACACAACCATGTGTCTCGTGGGCTGGTAACAGCGGTGATCCCAGGCTTGGGGTCCCTCAGCCTGACCAATCAGGACACTGGGGGACAGGGGCTGGTGGCCGGAATCTCCAACCAATCATTAGGGGTTCTCATGTAACAGTTCCCAGGTAGCAATTTTTAGGGATGACCCAAGCATACTACCTGTCACAGTGTCTGCCAGTAACAACGCGCACTATATGTTCCTACACTGGTCCTACCACTCAGGGAGCCAACCCAGAGTGGCGTTAGGTTCAGGGAAAGATTCTGGTAAGTGACGCTGATTGTGACATCACAAGTGTACAAAAAGAGCCTACGAGCCAAAAATTGATGAGATGTGCTTGCACTTGATTTGGCCCTTGTATGTTATCCCTGCTCATTTGTCATAATAAAACGGCAGTTACCCTTTGCTCATTGTGTGGACCTCGACTTCTTTGGGACATTGGAAGGAGTTAGGGCCTTCCACGAGCTGGAGGTCTGCAGAACCTAGGTACGGTTCTGCCGACCCCAGAATTTACCCCAACAAGTTGGAGGCACTGCTGAGATGTGCTCCTGAGATCCCAGCAAGGTCGTTTGTGATGTCAGATTGGCAAGAAGTGGCCCCCTCTGCCATCGGACCTCGGGGGACCGTAGGACCATCGTGGAATTGCAACACCAACGGACAGCGCAACCGGAGATTGGCCGTCGGGAGCCGACTTAAAAAATGTATCCCGCGGTTGGCGAGTGTCCACACGTGGCCCAGAAGAGGCGAGGCGAGCCAAGTGGGAGGGGAGCCAGCAGCTGAGCGACGCCGACAGACGTGTGCCCAAAAGCAAGTCCGCACAACGAGCAACAACATATTGTGTGGGTGGGGGGAGGATGTGTGCGTAGGGTGGAGGGTGTTATCACATTATCATAACTTTTGGAACCAAGGTGGTGATCGGCATGTGTATCAGTAAAGGGAACGGAATGGAGGTAGTTCCTTCTTGTGCAGGTTAGCGTCTTGGGGGCAGGACAGTGGGTCCCCAGGGGACAGAAAGGTTGTTGCAGCGATATGTCTGGACAGTGAACACATGTGTGGGGGGCATAGCTTTCCTATGAATCGACAGTGTAGTTCGGTGAATGTATGTGGTTTTCCTATTAATTGAGTGTTTTAGCTCAGTAAATAGATGCCAGATTCCCGTACAAGTTAGCAGTTGATTGCGGAAGGTAATTGACAGGTTAAGTTTCCCTGGTGAGAAGCGTATCACACGTCAGGTGACGCGACGGGTGCAGATCAATTACAAAAAACGAGTTGGTTGAAGAGGTATACTCCAATCTGGGGGAGGTGGGAAGACAGCTATGGGGATTGTACATTTCATATGCAGTATTAGGGAGACAGGGTTGTTGCGCGTAAAGCATATGAAAAATTGTCTGGTTGTTTATCATGTTTTGTCAACAATTAGCTTGGTGACGTCACTCTTAGGCCATTGTATAGGACATTGTGTAGTTAGCGGGCACGGAGCTTGCAAGACAGCACTGAAACTAAAGAACAGGTGACTTAGCAGCTGAGTGCGGACAGCGCCGGCATGTGATCAAAGGGGCGAGCCGAGCGGCGACAGCCCGGTAGAGGTGGGGCGGTACCAGAGTATGCCGCACTGGTGCCCGGTCCCAGGGGGCCCGACACATTGAAGGGGCATGTCGGGAGGTGGCAAAACCTGTGGAGGCGAGATACGCTGAGTAAGGTATAAGGCCGCAGGGGGCCATAGATGTTGGGAGGGGTGTGCCAGATAGTGGAAGCTCCTTGAAGGTGGGGTGGTATGAGAGTACAAATATCACAATGAGTGTCACAAGACTATAAACGTGCTTGGTTCAAAATATCCAAGTAAGTCAAAGGGTAATCAAAATATCAGAATTCGATTTGGATAGAGACCATAACATGTGTTGTAAAAGTCAAAGTCTTGTTTATTCAGGAACAGCCAACACGTGTTTCGACCTGCTTGGTCGCTATCAAGGCCTATTTGTAATTAAATCCTGATCATTCTCTGGGACTAATCTGTCCAACTTGAATAGTATTAGGGTGTCATTAGATGAGTCTTTATGACAATGGCAGATACTCAATAGTCTCACGGAATGAGATTGCAAAATTGGTCTCAGTGCGTGTCCTGATTGCAGTGCTCCAAATTAATGGTTTCAATCATAAAGAATCTAGTTAATTGGATAAATCCAAAGTCCATAGAATGTCACAGGTTAAATCCCAGAAACATGTTGTTTAGAATCCCGTCCGTGCAGCAATATCACTGTACGCCTCGCAAGAAGTGTGTCTGTTAAGGGTCACATGTATAGCTAATTGAACGTTGAACTGCATAACAAACAACATTTTTACCCTTGTGCTGACAGCAGAAAGTCAAAATCCTCAACTTGAGGTCAGGTAAAAATTATGAGTAAAAAGCACTGATGTATCACATGGGCATTGGAGGAGCACCATACAGGGTACACAGGACGGTGCTGACCCCAATCCAACACATCGGTAAGACACTGCCTACTTACCGAGACAAAATAGTCAAATATAGTGTAAAATGGACTAAGGGTACGGATGGGAAAATAACAATACCATGGCCGCCTAATGGCAGTTTCTCGAAGGATATACTACAGTCATTACTCACTTACCTATAGAATACAAACAAGGGGAAGAAGCTAGCAAACCGCATGGAAATATTCGAGCTGTGGAGAATGTTCCAGGGATATTACCCTGGAATGTTGAGCATACAGGAAGTAAAGGAAGAGGTAGGGGACTCATGCATCCCACCCCCTGCACCTCCCAGTGTTGTGTCGGATAACACGGATGAGGAGGAGGAACAGGGATTATACCCGATTAGAGAGCTAAAGGAAGCTGCAGCACCACTGCAATTAACAGCATCTGAGGGATCCTCAATCCCCACGTACAAACCCCCCCTGTACGCCCCGAATGCACATGCCCTACGGGCAGAGGCAGGTAGCCCAGATGCTGTGAAGGAGGGCTGAGACAAGTGAAGAGTGAATTTACAGGGATAGGCCCAGATGAGCGGATGGCGGCACAAGTGCTGTTGAAGTTACAAGGGACCACCACAGGAGAGAGAGAAGGGGCAAAAAAAGCAATAGAGGAATAAGAGTTGGGGAAAGGATGCAGGGGAAAGCCAATGGAAGACACAAAAGAGGAGCAGTTACGGGAGGAGGAGTAGGCAAAGCTAAAAGCGAGGATCGCCGAATTGAAGGAGAAGAGGAACGCCGTAGTGAAATAATTAGAGTAGAAGGAATGGGAACGGGAGATGCAGCTAGAATTAGAAAGGTAGGAGAAGGCGAAGCGCAAAAGCAGGGAATGGGAGGAATTACTAGAAAAGGAATGGAGAGAGATGATGGCAAGGACAACAACGGGAGGTACGAGCAAGGTGAGTACGGAAGCGAAGGGGCATAGAACACAAGAAAAGGAAAGGGTTGAAGCGGAACGAGATTTTGGAGACAGAAGATATTGCTGGAAAGCACACGTATGAGGAAAGGCTGAAGGAATTAAGGTTAGCATTAACAGGGGGAGTGCAGAGAGACGAAGACGAAGAAGCACTACACAGGGTACACGAAGAAGTAATGTAAGAAATAGATAGGACACGGGCGGACGAGGCAGAATGAGAAGAGCACCAGCCCTGACTTGTACCAATGGGACACACAGGGAGTAGCGTGGGAATGGGCAGGGTGCATCAGACAGAGTACATTCACCAGAGCGCAAAAGGAAGAGAAGACGCGGATGCAGCACATTTTACAAACATTGATCTCAAAAGCGTAACAGTGCGGTACCCAATACCTCGTAAATTGACATTCTCAGACGGATTCTGTAGTGAGGAAGAAGAAGATAGCAATGGTGTAGGAAAGGAAGGGCTAAGTAAATTGTACATTACATGAACAGGCACAGGGATGTCATGGGAATGTAGGACTCAAGATGAAAGGAATGGGGACAGCACAGTGGCACAACTACAGAGGACACAGCAGCAACAGTAGCACCACACAACCATATATGAATAGGCTCCGAGACCTCCCCGGGCGCAGAAGAGATGGGGCAATGGTAACACACAACAGGGGACACACATGTCAGCGAGGCGGGCACACATGACCCCAGGGTGCCTCACGCAGGGCATCCAATGTAGACATGACAGACATTGGGGCAGACATGGAAGATGAGAGAGGGCCAATCCAGATACAACATTATTGACGAACACTGGAGGAAAGAGCCGAATATTCACAGATGCCATTATTAGAGAGAGGGGGGAAATAGGCCGCAATATATACTCTGGAAGCGCGCAGACAGGGAAAACGTTAAGAATAGGTTGCCATCACTTAGTGGAGCGGCCGGGAAATGGATATATGAAATGGAAAGCAGACAGTGGGGCACAGGCTGGCAATGGGGGACGTGAAAGGGCTGCTAGTATCCATACTGGGTGACGCAGCAGATGACATCTGTAAGAGGGAGGGGTTCCCAGGGGTAACAACAGAAAACACCACACATGACAAGTCCCCATTTGAGAATTGTAGGCATGCGGTATGGCAAGCACTAAGGAAACAATACCCTGATACATTAGACATAGGGGCAATTACGTCACGCAAGATGAGTAAGGACGAAGATCCAGTTAGTTACATTCAAGAGATTCAAGAGCTTTGGCACCTTGAAACTCAAGAGCTGTGGGACAAAACAATAGCTGTCTTCTACCACATATTAATACAAGGGTTGCCAGAAGCTGTGCAGATACAACTGAAGACATTAGTGGGAATGGAGGCCAAAGCATGGTCAGAAATACAACTTGCGATAGTACTCCATTGTAGGTTATGGCAAGAAAAGATGAAACAGAAGGCAGAGGATAGAAAAGTGGACGAAGCTAAATTAGTGCAGAAGAATTTGCCAAAATTCTCCTTAGAGGGAGCACTAATAACAAGCCCTGCACCACCAACCCAGACAGCAGTGTCCCAACCCCAACCACAACTACAACAACAACTGCCACAGCAACTTCCACAATACAACACAGCCCAGCAGTACCAACCACCAAGGGGGGGGATACATGGGTATGGGCGGTTACCAACAAAACTTTACGGGGAGTGGGAGGGGGAACTAGGGGGTGGGGATTTGGGCCACAAGCACACTTTCCAGGAGGAGGGTTCCAGCGTTACACAAAACATGGATGGCAAGGCTAAGGAGAGGGAGGATGAGGATTTTCATGGCAAGCACGAGAACCGCCACAATGTTGGACATACAGACTAGTAGGTCACATCTCCTGCATGTGCAGATATTGAGCAGCACAACAAGGGTGGGGTGAGCAAGGTCCACAAAGCTACCAAGGGGGTCAGAATGGGTATCATGTGCAGGCAGGACAACCATGCACGGTGCACCAGCAAGGCACGCTCCAACCACTGGAGAAAACACAAACAGTACAATTGACATTGCAACCACAACAGCACCCACAACAAAAACACATACAGACAATACAACAACTGACACAATTACAGGATGACATACAACAGCCAATGGACCAGACGGTGGTAGTACAGGTAACACGAATGGGAGGGGTGACAATAATGGGGCACAACCATTACACCGGCAACGGACAATCCCTGTACCCACAATAGGACATCCTGTGTCCCATCCTATTGGTAATACCCAACCCTGCTGAGGAACCTCGCATAAAGGTGGCAATAGGTGACAAGACGTTCTCCTTTCTGGTTGATACAGGGGCCACAAGGTCATGCTTACAGGAAGGGAAATACACATTGTCAGTTAATGCCATGAATACGCAAGGATTTACTGGGGCTCGAGAAGTGTTTCCATTCACTGATAACATCTCCCTATCTATTGGGGATCATGACTTATCACTACCCTTACTATACTCTAAGCAAGCGCCCGTAAATATTTTGGGACGTGACATAACGAGTAGACTGAACATGACCATCTCCTTAACAGACAAGGGTATAGTGTTCTCCACACTAGGCATATAATGCTCGCAGAAAGAAAAATACTTCAGGCATATTGTGATAAGAGCGTGCAGGGGGGACCGGTAGACCCCGAAGTATTCCAGTACAGGATGGATATGGCATTGGCCTGGCTACCAGGAATAGCAGGGAAGGTATGGAGAGGAGCAGGTGAGTACCTTTTCAGGCCAGAAACGCCCACAGATGAGAAAGAAGGAACATTTGTGTCAATAGACATTGAACAGATAATGGCACAGGAAGATTGGGTTGCAGTACATGCCCTATACGATGAAGGGAAGGCCTGGAGGGCAGTAATAGCACTAACAGAAGGGTGTAGATTGGTTCAAGTGTCTGATGAAGAACTTATCTCACAAGAAAAGGGAATGAGTGAGATGATGCTGGGACTGAGTGTAAACGTTTGGATACGGTTAGCACACATAGAGGTGACCCAGAAAATGACAATGGCACTAGAAGCACCACTTCTAGCACCATCCCCATTCTGCAAAGAGGACTTAGCAAAAGTACCAGCTTCATTATGGACAACAAGCCCCTACGATGTGGGGTGCATCAAACGCATAGGGAGAGTAAAAATAAAATTGAAGAAAGGAGCAATTCTGCCCAGAGTTAGACAATACCCACTGTCAAAAGAAGCAGATGAGGGCATTTATGAGAAGATAAGAGCCCTCATTGAACGAAGCATCCTGGTCCCATCAGAATCACCTTGCAACACTGCTGTGTAACCCAGTCCGCAAGGCAAACGGGGGTTCATGGCGTTTCATGCAAGATTTGTGACCCCTAAACCACATTGTAAAAGGAGAATACCCCATAGCAGCTAAACCAGCTACAATGCTTTGCGGCATTCCAGCAGAGGCTACACGGTTCACCGTGATTGACCTCAAAAATGCCTTTTTCTCAATACAACTACACCCAGATTTCCAAGACCTAACAAGCGTCATGTATCGCAGTACAAAGTGGAAGCAGACAAGACTGCCCCAAGGATACTGCGAGTCGCCATCAATTTTCAACAGGGTGATCCAGATGGATCTAGGGAACATTGAGACAGAAAGTACGATCTTACAATAAGTGGATGACATCCTCATCTGTAGTACAACAGAAGATGAGTGCAGGAAGGACTCGGTTAAAATACTCATTGTATTAGCAGAAAAAGGATACAAGGTACACAAGGCAAAGTTGCAACATTGCCAGGATTAGGTTCTATACATAGGCCAAATGATATCTTAGAAGGGCAGGCACATAGCACCACAGAGGGCACAGACTATATTAAACACGCCAAAACACCAGACAGTGTGAGAATTACAAAAGTTCCTCTGCCTTTGCAACTATTGTAGGGCATGGATGTTTGATTACAGCACATACACAGGACCACTGCTCACAGCCCTCAGAGAAGACCAGAGGGGGGAGAAGAAACTGGGATTGACACAGAAAGAGGCATTCAGCAAAGTAAAAGAAGTGATATCAGCAGTGCCAGTACTGGGTATCCCCGATTATAAGAAGGAGTTTTTTATATTCTCATACTCTGATGGAGTGGTAATGAAAGCGGTACTTACACAAAAAACAAGCATGGGCCACAAACCAATTGCATACTACGGCGGCCAATTCGACCCAGTAATGACAGGCAATTGCCTATATGAACAGCATTTGGCTGCTGGTGCTTTCGCTGTAGAAAAAGCATCATCAATAACAATGGGATGCTCCACAATGCTTTATGTGGAGCACACGCTTTTCACAATCCTGCACAAGCCAAAAAGCACCCTGACTACACAAAGAGCAACAGGCTATGAAATTATCCTCTCCTGCCCTGAGCTAAAAATAGTGAGGTGCAAAAATGTTAACCCAGCGCAATTCTTGGCAGAAGAAGTCGAGGAAGGGGAATACGTCCATGATTGTACAAAAGCTATAGAATATTACTCAGAAACGCGTAAAGTAGAGGAAGATGCACTTGAGGGGGAGACCTACTATACATTGACGGGTCATCCACAATTGACCAAAGTGATGGGGTAAGAAGAACAGGGGCAGTGGTGGTAAAATTAAGAGAGTACTGGACAAGCAAGGCAATAAAATGCATTAAACCGCCTCCCTAATATTCGGCCCAAGCAGCAGAACTAGTGGCTCTTATACTAGCCCTTAGAGAGAGTGCAGGAAAACAGGTCACTATCTATTCAGATAGCACCTATCCGACATCAACAGTAAATTCTGGTCTAGCAAGATCATTGATAAGAGTGTTTAGATGGGCAGATGGCACACCAGTACAGCATGCTCTCCTCTTAGTGGAACTAATAGAAGCTGTAACAGACACAACAGAACTCGCATTAGTAAAGTGCCAAGTGTATACTAATGGGGAAGACCCAATATCAAAAGGAAATGAAGCAGCAGACTTCTATGCAAAGCATGCCTCATATTTTGGGAAGTTATTGGACCTCCAAGAAAAACAAAAAGAGAGGGGAGGGATAAGACAGATGCTAATGAAAGAAGGGTACAGTCATTTACCACAGACACAGGTAATGGAGCTAATGGCAGCAGCCCCGATGAGTGAAAAGGAACTGTGGGTAAACAAAGGGTGCTCAATGTCCCCCACGGATGCCCTGTGAAGACAAAACAATACGGGGAAAGTAGTCATGCCTATTGCATTATTAGAAATAACATTAACACAACTACACTATCCTGCACACACAGGGAAAGAGGTAATTACGGCACGCATCAAGGAATTATGGTTTTGCCCCAAACTAAATGCTCATGTCTCAAATTTTATCAGTAATTGCCTCACATGTCAACAGTTTATAGCAAGCCATACACTCAAAGTGATCAAAGGAGTGATACCCCAACCCAAAGACCCTTTCCTACACCTTCACATCGACTATGTCAATAAGATAAATGTATGCCAAGGCTACAGCTACATGATTGTGGTATTATGTCACTTTTCCAGGTGATAGAAGCAGGCCAATGCTCCCATGCCGATGCATTACAGGCCACCAAGTTCCTGGTTAAAGAAGTGTTCCCATGGTGGGGTGTCTGTGAAGTCCTACGATCGGACAATGGACCCCACTTTGCCAATGAACTGTTCCAGCATATAACCAGATTGTTAGATATCAAGCACAAGTTTGCTTGTGCATATCACCCGCAGGCCAACAGCGTTTGTGAATGCCTTAACGGCCACCTGAAGGAGACGATAGCAAAAACGCAACAGACAACTAAAAAAAAAAAAAAAGTGCACAGGTCACTCGATCAGGCGCTCACAGACATCTGACGTCCCCACAGCAATGCTAGTAGAGCTTTAGAATGAACTGGATGTCACCACCGAAATACATAGAATTACCATGCAAGTGTTGGTTGTATGAATAAAGAATGCTACAATATAGACATGGCTATCAAGCACGCACTTACCCATTAGGAATACACTGTGTTACACTTTCTTTACAGGCTCTCTTTTTCATTTTGTCTCGCACATGCAGGTTTCTGCTTCTGACAAATGTATGTGAATGGATGTTAAAGATAGATTGAAAAATTAATTTGGTTTAGATGTTGTCTCCCATTGACCACCCTGACGCATTCGCCCACCAATATAAACACACTTTACGAAGACCCACCCATTCCAGACCAAGACCACCATGCGTATATTACAACGTGTTTATCAAATATATAGTACAATCAGACCCACAACTCCACCACACCCTACCCATACTTAGAAACACATCCATAAGGAGGATCTGGGAGGAGCTATTCGCCTGGGCATTAAATTACTACTTAGTTCATCAGGCTTAAAATTCTTAAAGCACTAATACATTAACGCTGGTTTACTGCGATTTTCAGGGGGCAACTATATCATCTCAGCGACTGCCGGACTGCAGTGTAAGTACTAATAATGCCTACCTTAATAAAGATTGTAATAAAAATAATGTGGGTAACTTTGTCTACCAGATTGGTAGCTGCCGTTGTTTGGCAAATGTATTCAGCTTTGCATGTATCTGTAACACCCCATACTAACATTCCTCCTACCCAAGCTGCAAGGAACACAGTGTCTGGTGGTACGACCAGCACGAACGGGAAGGTAAGGAGAGGTAAGCATAGCATTGGTTCTGATGTTAATGGGGTTGACACATATCTCACTGGTACAGCACACGTCACAAACATGTGGTACAAGCATATGTCAGAAATTGGCAAAGACACAACACGGGACAGACGCTATGTATGCTCATTGATCCCGTATGCCATGGGCGCTTCCAGAACCTTTGTAGCCACGGAAGTCCCAGCAACAACCGCACAATGCCTCCTATTCCTCGCATTGTTCCAAACATGGGTGAGATTCCAAGGGAAAACAGCAACCATCCGGTGGAGATCAAAAGCAACATACCCATACAAGGATAGCTTCATAAAGACATTACCTATGTTTGACAACTACTGGCAACACACACAAGCACTCCGGTATATAACTGACAGACCAGAAAAAGGAGAAACGAAGAAGGTGATGTGAGACTATCTGCCATGCAAATGGAGCGCCAGAAAAACAGGCGGGGAAACCGGTTGATGGGAACGCCCCCAGATGTTGGTGTTTGGGAAAGTATACACTAAAGAAGGATGGGTGGATGGAGTGGTGGGAAGCAAGCCATTAACATTAACAAAAGCTGCAGTGAACAAGGTCCAAGAAGAAAAGGACAAGTGTCTCAAGGAATGGGCTAAGAGTGCAAGTTTGCGACATGGCTGGATAAGGAAGATGGACCACTGACAATGATTCCTCTTACTACACCAACCCTATGTTACCAGCACAACAGGGATATCGAAGTGGGGACAAACGAGGGATGCAGGAGGATAGAGAGGATAGGAGACATGGGACCGGGCACAGTGGTACTGATGGACCATTATTGGGCATGTGAGACAAAAGCATACGATAAACTACCACCTAACTGGGGAGGGATCTGCTCCCTGGCACATGTCAATGTACCCTCGCTAGTAGTGCCTCAAAAACATGTCAAGATGGATGACTTCCCGAAAATGGATGAAGGCAATAAGCGAAAGAAATGATCGCTATCACCTACCACACTACCATCTGGCCATGACATCACCAAAGAGACCCCATTATGAAGAGTAAAGTGACAGAGAAATTACTTATGGGTATCGGAAGCTACACTCAACAAAGTACCACCATCACGTAGGCTGTTCAGCAGTACTGCCATGTTCTTCTTGGCAATAATACACCCAGGGTTCCAGACATACACAAAAGCAAAATGGCTCCAGATAACGTGGTGGGAGCTAATGATGACAATAAACCCAACAGTCAATGGATTCAACGCAATAAAAGAAGAGCTCCGAGCTATACGATTAGTGGCCCTACAGAACAGGTACGTTCTGGACCAGCTCACAGCTATGGAAGGAGGAGTATGCACGAAAATAGGAAGCTCCTGCTTCACGTTCATAACATCAAACGATGAAGATAATGGAACATTATCAGAAACAGTGTCGCAATTGGCAAAAATACATGCTAAAATCGAAGAAGAATCAAAAGGCACGAAGAAGGACATAAGCTGGTTCTCATATCTCTGGTCATGGATGCTGCCCTAGCTAGCTGATGGTCTAAAGATACTAGCAGGAGGCCGGATCCTGGGGTTGGCTTCTCTACTTGGGATAAAAGTGTGCACAGCAAAATCCAAGATGACTGCAGAAGAAATGATCGGGATGAAGCTACTTCTACCTGCAGAGAACTGTTAAGGGAACTTTTTTGATGATATCACTTGTTGACCTCTGCAATCTCTTTGTTGCAAAATTGTACTGTTGCATTGGTGTGTCAAAGAAAACAGAGACTAGAGTTCCCCTACTCCGTTTGTCAAACACCACTGGACTTGCCCTAATTTGAGAAAGGCACCATGCTGAAACACATGTTATCTTAAAGGGCCACTAATTAAACTCACTACTTATCTAACCATTGAAGCAGCATCATTTTCTTTTTGGTGCAGTAATAAGGTGTGATCAAAGCAATTCTTTTCTATTCTACATGCAGAGGACGACCAACACAGAGACATAAAACATATGGGATGAGAAAGACTACGACAACAGCTAATGGAATTGACATGTACCCGCCATCAATGAAATGAGAAAACCCAAGGAATCCCAAGATTTATGTCAGAAAATGGCTCTACTGCAAGTCCGTAGGGGGGTGCATGGATATTTACTGGTCGTTCGAAGATCATGTGAACCATTACGGACATCTAGCAGAATTATGAAGGTATGGCACCTGAGGGATGACAAGAGAAGCAATCATTTTGTGGTTGGCAAGTCGACCAGAGGGGGGACTGAAGAGGGAAAATCCGAATGTCCCTTCCCTCCCGACAGGGCACCCGTCCAGAAGAATGACACCCAACAGAATAGTTATTGACTATCCGAGATTGCACCCAGTCCCACCGCTCCAGGTGTAAACTCACATCACGAAAGACATCAAGCCATCCGCCCACTCAATCCCGCGATGGCACGAGCCCTAGCCAACACGAACAATGACAACCAAGACCGAGCTGGAGACGACTATATGGACCAAATCGATTGACGTCCCCGCAAGCCATGCTGCAGGTTGTTAGAGACTTCATGAGACTTCTAGCCGTGTTAGACAGGAAGCACACGTGCAGTTGGCACAATCGGGACACTCACACATCAATCCACACAAAGAACATACACATACAGTTCTATGAGCTAGAGGACAGTGATACACATCCTGTCTGCACGTTTGTTATTTTTCATATAGGCTCGCTACCGCACCACAGAGATGCCAGAAGAGCTTGGGTATATGCTTGCAGATGCTACTCATTATTAACACTATGGATTAAACACTTGTGTATAGGCGCGTTACAAATGACATATCATATCATATCATATGGACAGGAGCACTCAAGAGACCTGACCACCCATGACATGCTTTTAACCTATGAGCAATTATATTGAACGTATAGCCAGAGTTGAAGTAGGCCTCAGACAAAGCCAGCACACTTGAATCGCCTCACAGAGATCCCGAAGCTGCAAGCTGCTGAGCGAGCAGAATCGCCCTGGCAGGGACTGCCACCTCCAAGGCCACAATGTTGCAAGTGACATTCCTCACTCACTTTGCCAGGATGCGCCCAGCTACAGACGAGAATACCCCAAGCTAAAATACAAATCAAATTGAAGTAATTCGTCTTCACCAGTGGTCTCTGCACACGTGACCCGGCCGACCTGACAGGATGCCAAGGTCTGGAAGCTGGGAAGGGGAAGCCGTCTCATGTCTAAGGCTTTGCCTTGCAACATAATTGTAAAAATCCATCTACAATATGCGCTGGGACTGGACTGCTCTCATGGCATTAGCAAGATCTCATTGTTATACACTGTCACATAGTCACACCTTATTGATACGCATTGTATAAGAATAGGTGTCCCGTCGGCTGGGAACAGCGGTGGTCCCAGGCTTGGAGGCCCGCAGCCTGACCAATCATTAGGGGATCTCATGTAACAATTCTCAGGTAGCAATTTTTAGGGAAGACCCAAGCAATTCCTGGATTTATTATTTTAAATAAAAGAAAATATTCAAATTAAAACAGCTTGTTTTGTTGTCCCATATTGTGAGGTGTGATTGTTGCACTGGGGGAGTATTACATGAGTGTCATTGTTCTGCAAACAGAAACACTAGAAAAGAAAATATATTTCATAGATATAGCTCATTAGAGAGGGTTTGAGGTAAGCTCCTAGGGGTTTGGGGGGTGAAAAGAACCTGCCCGTGGTAACATTCCGTTGAAGCACAAAAAGCAAGTGAAAGGGCGTAAAAAGGGAAACATTGCAAGGTAAATTGAAACAGTTTGTGGGGTGTCTGGGGGCGAGCCACATCAGAAGAGTCCGGGTAATGAGGTAGGGTAATGGGGAGAATAAAAGATGGGTGTGGAGAGGATGCAATGAAAACACAGAAAACAGGTAAAAAACAGTTCAGGAAACAAACTAAAAGAAGGCAAAAAATAGGAAAATTATGAATGCAATACAAAACCTCTTTTACAAACAGAAAGTTCAGCCAGCCACGGTTCAGTGACCGCCAATGTCCAAGGCATTGCAGAGTGCAACACATGGTGGGTGGGGTTGTAATTTTGGATGTGCCTGGAGTGTTGAACGAGGCATAAAAAACATGGGTGCATAGCTCGTTGAGATGTAAAAGTTTACCAAAACTTAATTTTGAAGAATTTGTGAGGCGGAGCAGGTCCGCAGATTGCAATTTCTAAATTCATCCTGGCCGCTCCACCTATTAGCCCACATCCGATTAGGATGAGGGTCGATATGGAACCCAGTGGAATTCCCCAGTTTCTTGCCCCTCTACACATGCTGGTGGATTCTATAGAAATCCACGTAACTGTCATCTGCAGCTACAAATCACACCGGTTGTTAAAGGAGAGTTCCGGGACTTTTTTTTTATTGTCCCTACGGGTCGGCCATGTGTTTGTAAGCATAAATCGGTAGATCGTAGGAAACTTTCCTATGGACCTTACCCGACTTTTCGCCCATTATCGCACTCGAAATCAGCCTCCATTTTGTGATAATCCTATCATTCCGCCGCATCGACCTGGCTCACCTGCCTTTGCGGCACTAAATCAAATCCCCCGCCCCTGAGCCTGACATCAGCAGACGCGTACTGCCCATTTCAAGCACGTCTCGTGTCAACAATCGCTGCGCCTCAGCTATTGACGTGTTGCCATGGAAATGGCAGGACGCCTCTTTCCCCAATAAGTATAAACAGACCGTTTCACAACACACAGCAGCAGATTTTCGATTCCATTCCTCTCTCTGTGTTACTTTGAGTATTCTGTGACTCGTTTCAGTGCTCTGGTCAGCTACCTTCGCCGCTTGTAGCCCGTGTGAACACCTGTACCATCTCTGTAAATTATTTTACTATCTTTACCGCACAATGGCCACAATAATGCCGTATATGTACGAGCCCGAGTACACCGAGGAAGAACTACTGGAAAGTCAAGCACGCGAAAACGATGGGGATTCGGACGGCAGTTGGGAGGACCAGTCAACGGATGAAGAGCCTGGACCATGTCGCATGGACGGCGTCTCCACCTGGTGCACGTGCAATCGGTGCGAGCTAATGCCAACTGAGGAGGAGAACTGCTGCTGCCGTGAAAATTCCGGGTGCTTGGCCTACATTTCGGAAAGCGAGCAAAGTCTGCAGGAAGGCGAGCAAAGTCCGCAATGCATCACCGAGCTGCCAGAGTTCAGGGAAGCCTGCCTCTCACGGACCGTGTTGAGGATGATGATGGTGCTTATGCACGAACTTCGCGGCACTGTTCGTCCGCGTAATCCGAGTAACGAGTAAGTATACTCTGTTTGTGATGTCAGTAATGCCACCACTATTTCATGGTCGTCTCCCACATATAAAATTACATTTACATATCATTCGAACGCATGTAAATTTGTTCCATATAGTGCATTTTCTAGATATAATTTTTTTCTAAGAAAAATGACATGTGTTACCTGAATCGACATTGATAAGAAAGTTTGGTCAGTTTAATACAGTTTGCATCTTTTTTTTTCACAGGTGGTACAGGCTGGTGGCCTATCGTTGCTTCACTTGGTGGCTTCACGGGAGGCTCGGACACCGCGTTCGGAGAGTAATACCTGCCTGTGCGGTACTTGCCATTAGACAACATTTCCCCAGTGACAGTGGACAATACCGCGGATTTTCCCTCGATGTGCTGCAACCTCAACTTTACAATGTGTAATGTTTATTATTTATGTTTAATTAAAATCTAAAATAAAGCCCAACATATATTTTAACAATGGTTGTTTTGATTTTTTAAATGAATCTAGTGTATATTCTCCTGGGAGGGTGAGGTATTTATAAACTCACCCCCCTGCATTCCATGTAGTAGATCCTGCAGCCATCCTCTTACATTCAGTTAGATGGCCTCTCCTTGGTGAGGCCCTGCGGCAAACGGGTCTTGTCTGCAGGACCACCGCCCCGATCCACCCCCCGCCCTATCAAAGGCAGTTCGCACCGGGGTACTTGTGCTGGCAAGTGGAGCTGTCAGGGAGCGATAAAGGCCAAGAGGTGCCAAAGACCATGTACACTTCAAAGTGGTCTATAGAGCATGGGTTGTTGTTCCCATGTCTACCTCCAGACCCCGTGTCTCCTGCCAAGCATCCCCCCTCACGCTGGACGGCCCCCTGCAATCCACATAAGTGTGTCTCCATTCACGAGTCTTCCTGTGTCTTGTCTGCACGACCACCGCCCCGATCCACCCCCCGCCCTATCAAAGGCAGTTCGCACCGGGGTACTTGTGCTGGCAAGTGGAGCTGTCAGGGAGCGATAAAGGCCAAGAGGTGCCAAAGACCATGTACACTTCAAAGTGGTCTATAGAGCATGGGTTGTTGTTCCCATGTCTACCTTCAGACCCCGTGTCTCCTGCCAAGCATCCCCCCTCACGCTGGACGGCCCCCTGCAATCCACATAAGTGTGTCTCCATTCACGAGTCTTCCTGTGTCTTGTCTGCACGACCACTGCCCCGATCCACCCCCCGCCCTTTCAAAGGCAGTTCGCACCGGGGTACTTGTGCTGGCAAGTGGAGCTGTCAGGGAGCGATAAAGGCCAAGAGGTGCCAAAGACCATGTACACTTCAAAGTGGTCTATAGAGCATGGGTTGTTGTTCCCATGTCTACCTCCAGACCCCGTGTCTCCTGCCAAGCATCCCCCCTCACGCTGGACGGCCCCCTGCAGACCGCATAATGCCACGACATATACACGTCATTCATTCACAAACACACCCCTGTTTCGAATTCTTTATAACCCACTTCATATTTCTAATGAGAACTTCTTTGCGCTTTGCTAGTCAACCCGTGAAGGTGCTGGTTATCTGCTCTTCGTCTCTGTGAACTTCCGTGACCACTTTGAGCAAACTCGTCAGTTTGCAACCTGTGAACAGCTCCCTGTTCTACGACAAGAAACTACTCTGATCCCTGCATCTAACTGTTTGTTCGTCAAGGTAAGTCCATGTACCATAATCATTTTGCGTCCAATTTTTTAATTTATATCTATTTGCTAGTAGTCATCAAATTGCATCCATGTTTTCTTTTCGTTCACGACAGTACATGCAAGGAACTAGTCACATGTTCTGAGTTTAGTCAAATTACTTTTTCTATTTTTTGAAAGTTATTGAAATACTTATCCGCATGTGAATAACATGTATAGTTCCAAGAACCAAAACGGACCTTGCATTGAACCTTTTATGTGTCATTTAATGTTTTAACACATTGGTATTCATAGAGAATTGTTGATCTTTACTTTTCAGAACTTTCCATAATGCCTGCCTGTTCCATTGGCGGTTGCCCTTCGAAGACCCATAACAAATCTGAAGGTACTATAATGCATGTTTTCCCTAAGACAATAGATCAGATAAGAGAATGGGTCCGATATTGCGGATATCCAGCCTCTGAGATAGAAAGTAGAGTCCTAGAAGTCTTTGCGGACAAGAGGGGTGATCGATACCGCATCTGCAGCAGGCACTTTAGCCCAGACATGTACTCCACATCATTGCTAATAAGGACGAAAACACCGCGAGCGAGGCGAAAATTGCTCTCAACCGCTATTCCCACTCTATTCGTCCACATCCCTCCACTGGTGAGTCAAGTTTACGTATTTATCTCTCGGCATTGCGGTAGTGTGTAGCATTAGCTAACAATAATTTCCCCATTTATGTATCCACTCAATATGAAGGCTGAAGATTCTCCATCCGTGTCGTTATTGCAGTCATCAGCCACTTCAAGCGCCTATCGGGTAATCTTACTTAGCTATTCTGACACTGACTTGTTTTAGGCATGTAAATCAATAGTTTTAATTGATCGTGTAATTATTTTACCTAATGGTACACCACAGTACTCGTCCTCTAGTCTTTGTTTTCAGTTATAATTATTGTTATCCAAAATAATGCAAGTACTGTCTTTCAGGGAGATGCTGAGGAGTCCAACGCATTGACGACAACCGTAGATGTCACTCAGATGCTCGAGGTACGTTTCCGGACAGTTCCATCGATGGAGATCATCAGATCTTGCATTCTTGTAGCGTGATTGTTACACACAATGTTTCTTTCGTTTTTAGCCATTGGTATGTCCTTCTGTCGTCGCCCTCCTATGTGTCTTCTTTTTTCAATATTGTGTTCATTACTAATGAAAGTCCTATGTTTCAGGGAGTCGATGGAGCATTAGTCCAAGAGGAAGGGGGAGCATGCAGTTACGGGTCGGCGCAACAGCTTGCAGAAGTGTGCACCGCAGTTACAGCGTCCCTTGATGTTCTTATGCATTTCGAGGTATGGATACTGACAGATCAATCATGCGAGATCAAATGACGTGATTACATCCGCTATACTTCCTTCTTTATTAACGCAAGTACTATGTTTCAGGGAGCTGACGGAGCTTCTTCAACAAGAACATCACCCCTAATAGTTGATGCAGATCTCTGGGTGGTGACACTTCCAACGATGGAGCAAATCGAATCATATTTAGATATCCATTATTATTTTAGACAACTGATCATTTGTGCAGGTCTATTTAGATGAGCCGTTGACGCCTGCAGAAAGTTTATGTTCTTTTAAACAAAATACAAAACCATACTAATGCAATTACTGTGTTTCAGGGAGTTGCTGAAGCCTCATCTTCAATAATATCATCAATGGAAGTCTATGCGGAGCCCGAGGTATGGATCTTGACAGTTCAATCTAACTAGATCAACAATGCGTGAACTATTGTCGTTTGAATGTTCTACACAATGCGTTCATTCGTGTTTTGCTATTGAGATGTACGTATGGGTATTGGTCCCCAAGTACATTTTGTGTTTTCAATATTATTATACATACTAATGAAAGTTCTATGTTTCAGCGAGTCGATGGAGCCTCAGTGAGTGATGGATGTGCTTATCATGAAAGTATAGTCGTTGCAGCGCGAGAGGAAGTGGAGACATGCACACACGAGTCGGAGCAACAGCGTCCAGATGTTGAAGTTCGAGGAAAGAAAGTTTCAAAGAAAAGAAAGCAAAAGAAGGTTAGTGTCCTGTTCACTATATTATGTTGTCTTTCACTGTCAATAGTTCAATACTGTAAGTTGTGTTTAAACTGAACATCCCTTTTCTAATCTGTCCTCTAGTTGCGAGTGGGTGTAAGAACTAGATCTACACAGACAGTGAAGCGAACGAGAGATGTTGCTTGTCAAACCTTTTGGCAGGGACTTGAGACTGGAGATGCATCGTGCCAATGGGAAGAATATGAAGTGATTGACAACGGAGCTATACCACCACCAGCCATTGATAGTGAATGTCCTCCTGGTAGTTTGGATGCAGTCGTAGATCAATTCACAGAATCCACACCCGCAAAAAATAAGAGCACGCGAAAGTTGAAGACATTGTTTTTTTCTCCCATCTCCGGACAAGGAACAGATGTTGCAATGGAAGAGAATGAAGTGGACGACAATGAAACACCATCAATATCACTCAGCATAGCGGAAGACGATATCAGAGATTGTACCTTTCATGCGAGTGACATGTCCTCAACGTTACAGGCCGAACCAGCTGGGATGCAGAGTGACAGTATAAGGAAAGAGGCCAAATTCATTGTATTCGATAGCTGTTTGATGGATATTATTATGATGATGAAATGTGGGCATTGGGTTGGTGGGGAAGTATGTGGGGAGCCATTGATTAATGTGACTCGTGCAATTCGAGGCACTAACCTTAAAATACATGCCACCTGTACACAATATCATCCGTTCGCATGGTCTGCACAACCCATGCTGGGGCAACTGCCAGCAGGCAATCTACTTTGTGCAGCGGCCGCACTTTTTAGTGGTTCAAGTTTTAAAAAGTTACAGTATTTCTTTCAGTTTGTGGGAATCCATTTCATTGCGAAAAGTCAGTTCTACAAATACCAAACCGATTATCTATTTCCAGCCATCAGCGAAGCTTGGAGAATGGAAAAAATGTCAATGGAAAGTACATTCGCGGGCAAACGCTTCAGGCTAGCCGGTGATGGACAATGCGACAGTCCAGGATTTTCAGCCAAGTACTGCACCTACCACTTTCAGGACATGGAAAGTAAGAAAATTGTGAGTTCGGTGGTCGTGCAGGTGTCACAAAGTACATCCTCAGTGGCCATGGAGAAATTTGGCTTTGTAGCATCATTGCAAGAACTACAATCGCGGGGAATGGTGATCGACCTGATAGCCACGGACAGACACGTTTCAATTGCCAAGACAATGAGAGAACAGTACAAAAATATAAATCACCAATTTGACGTTTGGCATCTTGCGAAATCAATCAATAAAAAATTGTCGGCTGCAGGAAAAAAAAAAGATATGCAAGGTATTTCACAGTGGTCCAAGTCAATCAGCAACCATCTTTGGTGGAGCTCAAAAACATGTGAAGGGTCGTTGGAAATTCTACTGGAAAAATGGCGGTCAGTAATGTTGCACTGTAGCAACGTACATCGATGGTCGACAAATGAGCATTTCCACAAATGTGAACATGGCCATTTGTCCACAGAGGAGGCACGGAAGAAGAAGTGGTTGATTCCTTCATCACCCACTCACAAGGCCATTGAAAAGATTGTATTTGATAAAACTATAACAAAAGCTTTGAGGGGACTCACGGAATTCTGCCACACAGGAGATTTGGAGGTGTTCCACAATATGTGCCTCAAGTACAGGCCCAAAAGATTGCATTTTGGCATGGAAGGCATGATAAATCGGACTCTTCTAGCGGTCTTGGCACATAACCATAATGTTGGCCGTCAACAAAGTAGGACGACCGGAACTTTAGGGACGCTTCGCTACAATAAGGCCTTCACTAAAAGAAGTAAACAATGGGTGATCAAACCAGTGTTTGAGGATATGCAATATGAGTTTATTGAGAGACTTATCGTAGATGTCCTCGATAGGCACATACATGGAGTGGTGAACGAACCTATGCAGGGGACAACTGCATTGCCACCCAACATTGCCTCTGTTCCATGTCCATCTAAAGCAGAGCTCATTGAGAAATACACATCACGGTTTAAATGATTGTAATTCGATTGTCTGTTCTCTCGAGTCTCCTCATGTTGCAGGCCCATTGCAATTAAACCAAACAGTAATATAAATCATTTTTACAAAAATTATAGAATGTTTCCGTATTACAAACACATGGCCGACCCATAGGGACAATAAAAAAAAAGGCACGCAGACAAGATGCCCTTACACTAACTGGAGCTAACTAGAAATGTGTGCTCGCTCAAAGTGAAGGTCAGCTGCTTTGATGTTTTGCTCGGGTGGCGGAACGGCCCACGACCCAATATAAGGTTCTATTGTGATTTGACCTTGACAGGCCGGGACCATCCTGAAAGACTAAGAAAAGATAATGAATAAAATTTCAGAAACGAAACGATGAGCCACGTTCATTAGAAGAAGTAACGTCGGCAAAGAAGGAGTGGTGTTTCGGGTCTGCCCTACACAGAGACACAATGGAAAATGCAAATATAATGTAAGTAACTTTTGATGAGTTTATACCGCAATTTCATTACTATACAGTGGCTTTAAAGACGGGTTCAGTTGTACTTGTTCGTTCTATGTGGCATAGTGTTTTCTACCGCGCACTATCTGGAGGAGAAACATCTGCTTTTACTGAAGCACCTCAAAACCTTCCTCTTTGCTTCTGCTTTCTCTCTCCCTCTCCCCTGCTACAACTGGTCCACTGTCTGCGACCTCGGTCCTGGGCCCTTCCACTCTCCACCTGCACTGCCTCCCTGTCAACCCCTGCACTGGGGGACTGTCTCAGTATCCTACAGCCCCCCCTTCCCAGCACTTGTTCTGCACTTACCTTGCACTTGCCACCAGCTGGCCCTATTTATTTATTATTTTATGCTACTTACCTTGTACTCCACTCCCCCCCCCTCCATGCCTCGCCACGCCTTTAAACACTTGTGTACACCCAGTAGCGCTGTCCTCGCTATGAAATGAATAATTTTAATAAGGATCTGATGGTGAGACTAATTTCATTTTTTATGTTTTTAGGTACATCATTCACTACTGTCTGTGTCACGAGTACCAGACACCGGCGGACGGCTTCTACAGCCGCCAGTTGCTTCTCCGCGTGAACAACGTTACCACCCTGACCATTTTATGGGACGATCGCCAAGTACAAGTATGCCCTTACGCGGTACTAACGGTTAGATGCAACATACCTACCGTTGTGGTGGCCTAGTGCCTCGTTGTTGGAACAGCCATGCGATTATCAGTGCGACAGAAGAGCTTATTTTTATCGTAAACCAACACCCTGTGTACTGCACACGAACATCGCTTGCCTCAAGACGAACTAATTTGGATCGAGAGCAAAGAAAAATGCAAATCGCTGAATATTCTCTAAACATTTGATGTCCAATAAACGTACTTTGCCAAATGTACAATCTTGCCGTTTGCTTTTAAACCACGGTTTCACATTCCGAATTGTGGTGCTGTATTGTGAGATGCTCTAAGACCCTGTGTACAGCAAAGGACCATCGCGTTCCTCAATACGAACTTTTTGGAACATGAGCAAATAAAAATGCAAATCGCTGAATATTCTCTAAACATTTGATGTCCAATAAACGTACTTTGCCAAATGTACAATCTTGCCGTTTGCTTTTAAACCACGGTTTCACATTCCGAATTGTGGTGCTGTATTGTGAGATGCTCTAAGACCCTGTGTACAGCAAAGGACCATCGCGTTCCTCAATACGAACTTTTTGGAACATGAGCAAATAAAAATGCAAATCGCTGAATATTCTCTAAACATTTGATGTCCAATAAACGTACTTTGCCAAATGTACAATCTTGCCGTTTGCTTTTAAACCACGGTTTCACATTCCGAATTGTGGTGCTGTATTGTGAGATGCTCTAAGACCCTGTGTACAGCAAAGGACCATCGCGTTCCTCAATACGAACTTTTTGGAACATGAGCAAATAAAAATGCAAATCGCTGAATATTCTCTAAACATTTGATGTCAAATAAATGTACTTTACCACATTTACAATCTTGCGGTTTGATTTCAAAGTACAGTTTCATATTCCGAATTGTGGTGCGCTGTATTGTGAGCTGATCTGTGTTGATTTCCGGGGTCTGTGTGGAGTCGCGTAGAAGACGCCTGGGCGCGTTTGCCTACGCAGCTCAGTCACGTCACGGATAGAGGCGGGGAATATGAATGTTTTGATAAAGTCTGTTTCAGGGGCGGGGGATTTGATTTAGTGCCGCAAAGGCAGGTGAGCCAGGTCGATGCGGCGGAATGATAGGATTATCACAAAATGGAGGCTGATTTCGAGTGCGATAATGGGCGAAAAGTCGGGTAAGGTCCATAGGAAAGTTTCCTACGATCTACCGATTTATGCTTACAAACACATGGCCGACCCGTAGGGACAATAAAAAAAAAGTCCCGGAACTCTCCTTTAAAACGATTTAAATTGCCACGGCGCGAATTGCTGGCACGTTAGTGCCCCCGTAAGTGTTGCCCTCTGTGCTATTTGCTGGTGAGAGTAAAATCACCCCCATAGAGCCCAGCTTTATTTGAAGAAGTTGTTCTTAGCTCTGAGAAATTAGCTTTTGCTTCGAAAGTCCTTAGACTGCAACCAACTCCCTGAGACTCAGTGGTGAGCCCTGAGTACACAGTTGTGCTTAGCAGAGGAGCACCATTTGTGTGGAAAAGGGCACCTTGTAAAACAAAAGTTGAAAAACCTCTGTGATGTCCTGACATGTACTATTTTGTCAGTGATACAGGCTGTACTTGGGTCCTTCTTTCCAAAAGGGGAAGCCGTGTCTTCAGACGCGATAAAGATAGGACTGCTTCACGTTTTTCTCACGTGTGTGTGTGTGTGGGGATACAAAGATTCCATCACAGGTTACTCCATCGAGGGAGAATTTGTCGAATTTTGTCCAAGGCATTTTAACCACAAATGTATTTGGGGGGAGTGGGTTATGGTAATAATACAGGTAGGTGGGGATTGGAAGGGTGCGGGGGTCTCCCCCTTATACATTTGCAGTGAAATGTCCTATCAAATCAATGAAATCTCGATTAACTAAAACCGATTTGTTTGCGAGTCTTGTATTGCAGAAAGGCATCAAAGTTATCAACTTCGATGATGTCATCACTGTTATGATTTTTTTCTTTGTTTGATTTTGGTATTTATTGAGCGTAAACCCAACTTTGGAAAGCAGCAAAACATTACATAGGTAAGACTCACGGGCATACACTTGGTGGCTACAGTGTATTATCAACATTACGGGGATGGTTCACACATACAGTCAGTATGGACCATGCAGCTGTGCTGCAGGGAGTTTGGGCAGGTAGATTTGGTAGATCTCTACCGCGGTGGTGAAGTGAAGGCTCTAGGTTTCTTTTCTGAATTGCATGAGGGCGGGAGTGATGTTGACAGGCATGAGGTTCCGCGGTCTTGGGGAACGCATCGAGAATGCGCACTTGCACGCAGGGGAGTTGCTAGGTCTGGAAAAGACCTGGGGCTACACTGATGTTGCAACTGTTGGGACTGGGGGCTAGCTAGTCTTTTGGCTGTAGCTCCTGAGATTCTATGCGGGGCTACAACCAAAAGATCAGGGGCTATAGCCCCCTTCGCCCCCCCCTAGCAACGCCCCTGCTTGCACGATCTGATTGTACCCTTCCTTGAAGTATCTGTTTCGCCCTTGTCTCCCCTCCTTTCATGGCCGCGCCTCGAAACACTTGTGTATCGGCGCATTACAAATGAACAATAAATAAATAAATAAAATGCTTGCTTCCTGGTTATAACTGTTTGCATTTCTGGGTATCTTAGAAAGTTAAGTAAGCTCTTGCCTCTGATTGAAGTTGATGCACTGAGTACCATAACATTGAGGGATGATAACAGCTGTGGTTATTGTGCTTAGAATCTGGCCTGGTCCGCTAGACAGGCTGTTTTTACAAAGCTGGTGATCACAGAGGATTACGTTCTATTTAATGGAGCATTTTATGATCTGGATGCCGAATGTCTTATTTTGACGAGCGAGCTGTGCAATATTTGCATCGGCGAGGCTCAGGCACCTGCTCCTGCTGACATGAGCGAGCTGTAGAAATGAAGCTGGTAGCGACTCCATGCTAACTCGCGAGCGCTGCCGCGCCTCTCCCTGGCACTCGCTGCCACACTTAGCGGCGCGCGGAGGGAACAGAGAGTGCCGCCGGAGGGAGACCATCAAAATAGGAATTATTTCCTAATGCCGTCCTGGCAGGCACAATCTCACTTTTAAATTATTTCTACAAGAAATCTAAATGAAAACTAATTTGCCCTAATGACTTTTGTAAGAAGAGCAGCGCCTGGTTTACACACGCGAAAGCGGCGTCATCGGCTTCGTTAATTATCGCCGCTGCATTATGGTAATTGCTGAGCCCCAGTTGTTCCCTAAATCTCTGTCAAGCTTCCGGAACGACTTCTCCGATGCTCCGTTGCCGTCTGCTCACACCCGAAGGCCCAGGATCGGTGTTGGGCGTAGACTGCAATGGAGGGCGGCCACAACAAACCTCTGACCCGGATGCTCATTCTTTCCTTCCTGTGTCCAGTGGCGCAGCAGAACATCAAGGGTCCCCGTGCACATACTCACCACATATTGACATTCTGTTGCCCAATATCACACCCTGTTGTTAGGGGACCGACCCCCTGTGCCACATGAGCGGCAGGGGTGTCAGTGAATGATTGTCCTTTCTCTATGTCTGTGCATGTCGTGATTTTGTGGTGTCAGTGCTGTGATTGTGGCTCCATTTACTTCCTACACCATACCATTGTTGCAATTGCGGTGTGTCTGTTACTGCTGCTGGACATTTCCATCAATGCAGTTACGATTAGTTGTGTGTGTGTGTGTCATCATAGCTGCGGCTGTGACAGAAAAGAGTTATGTGTATATTTGGAACCTTTCTAAACCTTTATGATGCACAAAAAACTCTTTCACCCAAGCAAAGTGATGCCTCAACACATCTCTTTCACAATCATGAAAATGACCCCTTGTGAATATGGGTGGTTATGATTGTGTTCCCTTTAAAACGGGTGACAGAGACACATCACCACGTATTTGTAATAAAAGGGGAATCCTTGCGGCAGAGCATGAGCGGAGCCCTACACAAAAGTGCACTGATTTTTTTGGTGTCTGGTATTTAGGAGGCTCATAATCCTCCTAGGTGTTCCCAAAAACACATAACAATGGCGACGAGGTGTTCGCATGTGCCCGTTCACAGCGCATGATACCCCCTTCCCCAGTTTACTGGCTCCGATCGTGGATCTGCACTCTGGCTGCTTGCAGGCAGTGGTAATATGTTGTAAAATGCTGCACAAGGGTCGATCACGTGGACTTCACTCGGTCGCCACATCCAGAGGGTGCCGGCGTACAGAGAATCTATTGCGGACGGTGAGTGTGGCCGGATCTATTCATTGACCATCCACACTGTAATGATGAAGTGGATATTCATGAGCACCACGGACTGCCACACTGCCGTGTGGCCTGTTGAGGGTGGTGCAGTAATTGTGGCCACGTCTAGGGCATCTACAGAGGTTGCGGCTCCCCATGGAGTGCTTGTGAACCTCTGATGAGTGAATCTGAAGCTGAGGCTACGCCTTTGTGACTGGTACCAAACACACTGTAAGGAGGACACTGAATTAGTGAGAATAATACACATTCTGCCGAACCAGTCAACTTCTCACAGTGAGAACACTGGTACCTCGTTTGCTAACAATGGCAGACATAGTGGAAAGGGCCCAGGAACCTGGAAGACTAGAGACAAAAAGGTTCTTTAGCCCCATTGGTTCAGTTTGACATCTCAGGAACACCATGCAGCCTGCGTCCCAGGTGGGCGCTATGGGTAGAATGATTGGAAATGCATTTTGATGCTACAGGGGAACTTAATGACACTGCCAAAAAGTCCACCCTGTTATACTCAGCTGGCCCTACAGTATATAAAGTGATCAAAACGCACCGCCCTGTGGATGCTTCCAACGCTGTGTCGACCGCAACACTTAATGAGTATTTCAGCCCCATGGTAAACATTGACTATGAGAGGTTCATGCTCAGGGCTGCTAATCAGAGGGAGGAGGAAACACTTAATGCATTTCATGGCAGGCTGTGCCAGCTGGCATTCACATGTGCACTGCTGAATGAAGACGATGATGTCCATGCTCAATTAATCCAAGGTTGTTTCTCTGTGAATCTAAAGAAACAGATTTTGCATGAACATGGAATCAAGTTAGCCGATATAAAAGAATGGGACAGATCACACAAGCCAGCGGAGGTGCGAGCGTCCGAAATGGACGCCACCATGAAGTCCATCAAGTTGGAGGATGCCTTTACAGTGAACAAACAACTGACCAGACCTTTCAAGAAAGGTGTGACTTTCAAAAATGAAAAGCACACCGGGACTACGCCTAATGCACATACTGTGGTTACAACCTGCTACACTCGGGCCAATTCCTGGCAAAGGGGCATGCATGTGTCAGATTTGGCCAGCTGAACCATTTTTCAAGGGCGTGTCATGCCCGGCTACCCGCAATGCAACAAGGTGGCAAGGCCAAGTGGAAACAGCCAATTCAAAAGAAAAATAATGTTTTGCCGATGTAACTGGCTGAACACGACTAAGAGCAATCTGGTGAGATGGACCAAGTCTACTTTACTTACAATGTACTGGAGCCAGGAAGAAAAAGGAGGAACCACCCAAGATGCACAGTGTGAATTCAAAGCATAGACACGCCCGTCCTCAATGATACTGGAGCATCGGTAAAAGTGATGGCAGCATCGGCAGCATCAAATTACAAAGCACTATGACAGCCTCCACCTCTGACTCGCACTTGAGTCTATATTTTTACATTTGTAGGAATAAAACCCTTGCCCTTGTAGGGTATGTTCATCACTAACGTTCAACATCAAGGTCAGCGCATCAAAGCCAAATTCAAGGTGACTAAGGTCAGTGAGGACACTTTGCTTGGCTCTGTGGCAGCAAAGGCCCTACAAATTGTGAACTTTGCATTTGGTGTCTACGTGGAAGATACCTAATCTCTTGTGAAGCGTTTCAGCTCAGTCTTTACAGGAATAGGAGGGATGAAAGGAGGACCCATCCGTCTACACATCAGTGAGATGGTCCAGTCAGTTGCACTCAAGCACGGAGGGATAACGTTCCATCTCTGTGAGCAGCTGAAACAAGAAATTGAGAAGCTGGTGGAAATGGACACAATTGAGCTGGTGGATGGTCCCACACCATGGGTCCCCTCAACTGTGGTGGCATGAAAAATTAAGCAACATAACTCAGTGAGAATATGCGTAGACATGCGCATGCCAAACAAGGCCATAAAAACAGAGCCACACATCACAAGGGGCAGTGTTTTTCTCGTAGTTAGACTGGAGGTCTGGTTACCACCATCTTGTTCTCCAACCTTCATCCAGATGTATAACCACATTCACAACCAACAGCAGTCTCTATCGCTAAAGAGGTTGAGCTTTGGAGTATCCTCAGTTGTAGAGGATATTTCAAAACGTGGTGAGAGGTGCTCTCGCTGGAATCCATGGGGCAATCAACATTAACTATGACATATTCGTATTTGCCAGGACTGAGGTAGAACACCTCGAACGTCTGTAAAAAGAGAGCCAGTGGCAGTGGACCCTATTGGAACGAGAGCTGTTTCACAACATAAAAAATGCACTCACGGCTGAGAGTACTATGGCATTTTTCAACCCTGACCGATGTTCGGTGCTGATAGTAGATGCCAGTCCATTTGGCCTGAGAGCTATACTGACCCAAACAGTCGATAGTAGTGATGTTAAACCAGAGGCATATGCTAGCAGGGCACTCTCTGCCACTGAACAATGCTATCAACAGATTGAAATACAGCCCCTAGCAGTGTTGTGGGGCTGATGCCACTATCATCTGTTTGTTTATGGCAAACCGGTAATAGTAGTCCCTGAGGCCTGAGCGCTCTGTGGCCTGCGGGCGAGTTAGCGCTTTACAAAAATCAAATAGAATAGAATAGAATAGGCCCCGATCACAAACCTCTTCTGCCTATCATGCTGTTATCGCCATCTAGAATGTATAACTGAAAAATATATCTATCTGGTAGTAGAATCAGCAGTACAAAATTCGATGATGATCGAAGAAATAAGAGAAGCATCTGGAGAGGATGAATGCTTTCAAATCATGCAACAGGCAGTAATGAGTGGCGAGTGGAAAAAGGTGCTGACAAACCTTGATAGGCGCATTCGCCATACCAAGATGGCGCTGGAACAGCTGTGCATAGTAAAGAGTGAGCTCACGTTCACGGAAGATGGCCTGCTGCAGCGGGGGTCACAGTTGGCCATTCCCACCAAGCTCATACCTAAAGCTTTTGAACTTGCTCATCACAGACACCAGGAGACAGCGAAGATGAAAACATGCATGAGGCAAAAAGTATGGTTCACAGGTGTGGAGAAACAAATGCAGCTCCTGTGCAAAGACAACCCATGATTCAATCAATAGAGAGGAGCAGTAAACCATGGGACAAAGCCCATATTGATTTTGGGTCCATAAACCAAAAAGAATACTTTTTGAGCATAGTCGACCAATGGTCAACGTACCCGGAGTTAGAGTTTGTGGCATCCACAGCCCTAAAGGATGTCCTACCATCGATGGAAACAATCTTTGCGACCCATTGATTTCCAGAGGAAATGAACTCGGACAATGGACCGTGATTTCAAGGCATGCAGCATCCATCACCGGAAGATTACCCCGGTGTGGCAACGGTCCAACGGGGAAGTTGAGCGTTTTATGAGAACTCTCAACAAAGTCTTCGGCATCGCCAATGGCCAAGGTGTGTGCCTTCGATGGGCACTATATCAATTCCTATTTGATTGCAGGCTCACCCCACACTACCCGACTGGGGTGCACCGGCAGAGGCTCTGTTTCAGAGGTGCACAAAAGGTCTGCTATGCAATGTGATTGCAGAGTCCCTGAGACTATTGATGATCAAGAGGTGCAAGACGAGAGGAAAAATGCAAATGAAGAGGAGATCCGGTGAAGAAACCTATGAGATCACCAGTTGTTGCTATGTTACTCTGTGTTGGTACGGTTTCGTCATTATCGTATGACCACCAGCCATTCAAAGTTGTTGATGAAAAGGATCCATGATCACTGCGTCCAATGGGCAGGACACAGTAACAAGGAACTCTTGACTCTTTTGCAAGTTTGAAAAGGTCTTGAAAGGGAGAGAAGCTGTCACAGCTACAATGGAGAACAGGTCGGCACCAGCACCCAATTGGTCCTGGGAAGAGACAGAGGAAGAAAACGATAGCAACGAACCCAGGAGGACAACAATGCGGGGGATGGAGAAGAAACTAGGGGTGAAAATACCAGTTGGAATATGCCAGAGGACCGGGAATAAGGACGAGGATATCACTGCAAACTTCCCGAGATCATCCTGATCACTTTCGTGACTATGTTCGTGAAGGATGAGGGCTGTCGCCGAAAGAAGAAGGAAATCATGCTATTGTGATGTTGATTAGTAAAATTGTTATTACTACTGCTTTTTTGTTGTTATGAAAAAGGAGGATTGTTGTGTTCACTTTAAGACAGGGACCAAGACCCCACGTCTTCATAACAAAAGGGGCATCACGCGTCATTGCGGCAGAGCACGAGCGGAGCCCGACACAAAACCACACTGTCTCTGTGTCAGTTATTCAGGAGGGCCATATTCCTCATAAGTGTGCCCGAATCATATAACAGATAGTAGTCACACATTCATTGGGCATATCCCCGCATTTCAATGCACATCCCTTATTCACAAACAAGGTGCGATTGAAGTCACAGAAAAGCTACACCTCCCCTGCACTTGATCCACAGTGCACAGATGGGTCATGGTTATTACTTCAGTAGTTTTGTTTTCGTTTGGTCCAGGAGTGGTATGAACATCTGCTATCCTGTGTGCATCTCTTTGCCAATGCCATTGGTAGGGCAGCAGTTTTCTTGTTCTGTACAGTTTGCCATGACAGGCCCTTTAATGGCTGTCATGGTAAAAGTTCCCATATTAAGACCAATAGTCCTAAGGTAATGGACACTCCCTTCCCCTGCAAGCCTATTCAAACTGAAAATAATCAGTCAAAAGTTCAATAAGATACATATTGTAAACTTCTACAAACTACTTAACATTATACTGTACAGTGTTTCAATTCCTAATCCAATTCAGCTCAACTGGGTCTATTCAAAATACAGATTCGGATATACTGTTCGTATCACAGTTATTTTAATCACATATGAATCAATTATCACAAATACATACATATTGAGCTCAATGAGTTTCGATCACTGCCCTTCATCAGGAGCCACTACCATTGACGTATTTCTACATGTTCATTTATCCGAGGTAACTGCAAATTATGTAATCAAAATCAAAGGCATATCGGATATAGCACTTCATTGAATACAAAGTTAATGCAAAAGAAGGCCATCCCTCATCATTGAGGAGTATATTGCTTGGTCATCTGGTTGGCTTCCACTCTAACAATGTAGAATATCTCCAAACACCGTTCTGAGTCCCCTTTTCTCAAAGCAATTCTGACTGGATATCATTCCAACTTGCATGTGATAATGTCACCCGATAAGTACCTAATCAACAATGCGTTACATCACACACTAGTCTGATAAGTTGAAACAAGTGCAACTATCTTTGTGCCCTCGATGTATCATAGAGGCGCACTTGTATTTTTTAAAGGCACACTTGTGTTCATAAACTGGGGTCCCGTAGGAATGACCAGATTCTAATGAAAGTCAAAGAATGTGTAATTAGGTCTAGAGACTAATGATAAAAAGGACTGTTGATTCGTAAAATAGTTTGTAGAAACCTACCACAGCCGTATCCAAGCCATCACGGTTCTGTACAATCTTGGGAATTATCTTGGTGATCTAGGACTGCTCTGCACGAATCCCTAATGGATGTAAATGCCTATATAGAAACATACAAGATTGTGTCAAACGCTATTATCACAATATATTCAGAGTCAAATCATATGAACGCTAATGTAATAGATACCCACCGCTGTCGGGAGCATTCGTATCCAATTTCAAGTGTGGATGTCGTCGGTCAACTATTAAAATTCTGTGTTGTCTGCAATGAACCAACGGATGCCCATCAAGCTGAAAGTTCAAGGCAGCATGGCATTGTAAAGATTATAGGGCATATTCAAGAAAGCCAGACTGGCAAGCAATTTACCATCCGGGGTGCACACTGGAAAGTTTGGAAAGCATCTGTTACCCGTAGCAACAAGACACGCGAAGTAAAAAAATGGCCACTTTTACCAAATGATCCTCATAACATCATTACATGATGACATCGCTCATCCGTAGTACATGATCAACAAAGACGCTTCAAATTACGAGCATCATGTAATATCACCTCAATGTCATCCTAATCTTGTGTAACATAGGGTTCATTATGCCCAAAAATGTTTGAGTACCGAGTGCAAGCTCAAAGTACCAGTATATTATGCAAGTATCTGTAAAGCTCTCTATGTGACTATTAAGGGTACGCAAAGAGAATCAGTGCTCTTGTGAAGAACCACACCTTCAGGGTATTAAGGTTATCCTCAATGTAAGGGTAACTAGTGCCCAATGTTTATTGGCAAATATTGTATCTTCTGAGCCCAGTCAGGTCAGTCCTCTTAGGGGAAAATAATGTATAGGGATGCACCCAGGGCCTCAATTAAGTTGATAGTTCGAGGCGCCTTTTGGAATGATTAATGCAATGGACAATTTAACCCAGGAAAAGTCCAAATCCACTGGAAATCAACACGATGTCTGAGCAATGTCCATATTCAGTGGTACATTGAGGTCCCACTATTAACAATGTCTCATGACCTGAGCAGGTCTTAATCACTGTGATAATAAACACATTTGCCAATAACCAAGGTATCAATGAACCTAAACACGCACTCAACTGCAACAGTAAAATGGTGATTTATGCCATCCAATGCCCAACTGTTCTATGTCGGGAAAACAAAAGACCGGTCAAGAAAAGGATTTCTGAGAATCGCTCCTGCATCCAATATTCAGTAGCGGACAAATCCCTTGTTGACCACTACAGACAATTGAAACACACGTATCGGGACATCAAGTGGTTTGTCCTACAAATTGTGAATCTCAATATAAGAGAAGGTGACTGTTAAAAATGATTAAGAGAACTGGATCAAAGATGGATTTACAAGTTGGACAGTGTCCGCCATGAGCTGAATGTAGCCATAGAATGGAATGGCTTTCTAAACCGATAATTGATAAATCACATATTAAGTACAGCATTAAGTGCTCCTGACAGCTTGGCGCTGGTGAGACATTATCAATAAGAGACAATTGAACTTTATCCCACCGTCAATTGAAGTGTAGAGCTGTCCAACCTTGTCTGAAGAATAACAACAGTGAAAAGACAGTTTGGTACCATGTACTAGTCATATAAGCACCCAGTTTCGGTTTGGCGATTGGAAGTTCTTGCCCAGCCAATTGAAGCATAGAGCTGTCGAACCTTGTCTGAAAAATAATAACAATGTAAAGATAGACTGATACAATGCATTAGCTTTGTAAGTACCCACTCTCCATTTGGTGATAGTTCCATTACAAAAACAAAATAGTTGGTCGAATGCTACAAAGAAACATGCAGCTCATGTTCACAATTAAGTCCAATTTCCGTACTTCTCATGAAACATATAAGTTTACTCTCCATTTGTCTCAGTTCCAGGTTACCACCTCGCTGACCCCTCTTTGCTTTCATCAGTCCAATAAATCTAATATCTTCTTTATTGTTCATCTGATGTTCTTTTTGCCAGTGAATTGCCAGCAGAGATTTTGGTTCTGTACTCCTTAAACAATTTTAATTAAAGTGGCAATCAGATGTTGTAAATAGGAATGAGAAATGTGAAGCAATCCAATTAGTACCTGAAATCCTTAATAACACTTTATCAATACTTTCTGATATGGAGTAGACCTGGGTATATTGGTGATATAGGAGTCCCAACAATACACAAGGAAGTGTTTTTCATAATGATAGGCTCCTGACGGGAATAACCACATATTCAACTATAATAGTTTGAGATAATCAATAATCAGATTCTTTTTCAAACTTACCAATTGCACTATTCCAACTATCGAAGTTGCATTTAATAAAACAGACAATTCTGAAGACCAGCCTTTAGGGCCACTACTCATCATTAGAGCTGTCATTTTGAGGCTGTTTGTATATATTATCTTTCGGGGTAACACCGACTATATCCATGGTCATAGGACCCAGCTTTCTCCCTTTTTGACAATTTGTCATGCAACACGTGACAATCTTTCTGGCTTTTTCGCTTAAATGGATAATTTTCTAGTTAATGTTACAGTGTATTCCTTTAATTAACTTTAGACAATTTCACTTATGTTATCATTTTGGTTCTCATACTTCACTTACCCGATAAAGTGGAATGTGCACATTCACATTGCACGTCCTACATCATATATTTACATTACACGTCACGCGCTTTAGCGTATGATGTCATTGCGTCATCGCGTAACGGTGCGTCTTTTCCCGCCAAACGATTGGCAGTAGGATGATCGTCTCGAAAGGAAGCGGTTTACATGGGATTAATCCCGTAATCTTTACGAAAAAACTGAAGGTAAGGATGTCCAGGGTTTTCACTGTTTTCTAGCGCATAGCTTATGCAACTACGAGCCTTCTTTTCTTATTAAGACCACAAAAATGATTAGACCTTCCTTTTCACCAATTCAACCCGGGGCCGCGATTTTTTATTTTTCCGTGTACTAAATTGGCTGACACTTATGTATCTTTGTTTACTATGGCCAACATAGTGTTGCAAATGGTGTGAGGACATCTCACGCAATAGTCGATTTCTTTCACTATGGTTTAATGATTAATACCCACAACGGTATTTTTATACTTTTGGGTACCATGATAATAATCACTATTAATAATTACCATAAGGAAAGCACCGATGTATCTTATTATATTTATAGGCGTGAAGCTATTGAAAGCCGTGATTTTTGTTACGGGCATGTATTAAGCCACATATCATATGTCTGCTGAAGAGGAACAGACTGCTCCATGAATATTCATAATATTCTGGTAGGTTACCAATTAAATCTCTTGATCTTTGCACTGAGTATCATAATTCTTTACCTATTTGACACTTATTAGTACACTTTTGGGTCTTTTTTGCTTAAAGGTTTTCAAATAATCCAGACCTTAGAAACAGAAGACCTACTTAATGGATGAACACCAGCTTTTCACCTATCTGATAATGGTCTCAATGAATTAATTTATCGACAACAGTAACACTCGACCTTTTTTAACAATTTGCTGGGAAGCATTAAAATATATTTACTGGGTCTAAGAATGAGTGCACATAAGAGCTGTGGTTTTTTAGAAATTAAACATAGAGTTGATGTTGATAGACCAACCTTATTATATAAGTACATGATTGAATGGCTTCACTTTCTTCGGCACTTTTTTGATTCATTGGGTGATCACATCAGTATGTAAGAAAATGAGACTCTGTTAATCTAAGATATTCATGAACACCATTAAGGGGACTCCATATTTACGATTACTCAATACAGATTTACAATCTTTCTCTTCCCCCCACTCCGAACCCACCTGACGCAACTTGTCTCGATGGTGTGACTCAAACATGGTATGTCTTTTCAAACCTTTTATATTTTGTTCATGTAACTTTTGGACTCAAATTTAATATATGTATTTATGAACAATTCACACATGTTTTTTTTAAAAATTGCATATATTCATTTCTCTGTAAAATTTGACCAATATAATTGCGGCATGGATTACAGCCTTGAAGACGACCAGGGGTCAAAACACGTGTCGGCTGTGCCACATATTAAAAAGAATTTCTGGAACTTTTGAATTCTTATCTCTTTAATGATCTTGGCACCAATGCCCTTTCTTTGGATCTTATTAAAGTGGATTTGCCTCATTAAACTCAAAGCTGGACAAATCACTATTAAATGCTTTACAGTCTCTCAACATTGTTTGCTATAGCAAAACCGACAATGATTCAATTCATTGGTAATTAAACCTCTTCTGGCCATGATTTCAGTTGTTCGTAATAGATTGAATCTGAATCGTAAATATTGTTGTCTTATGTATGGTGATGGAAACTTTACTAAATAGTCTGACATAACTCAAACTTTTTTATAACCAAAGAGTTACATCATGAAGAAATTTGAATTAAGTTACGTGGCAATCACACTTCATCCTTCACAGTCACAACAGTGGGATGTGGTTCCTCTGGGTGACACAATATATCGGCAGTAGTTTTCACTTCATGAGTGTTACGATACACACAGCATAGATGTGCGCAACTCAGACATCGCTCACGGGCACACTAAGCCATGGACACACAGATGCCGAAGGCGAGACACACCTGTGTTTTGGAGCTTGATTGTTCAATTGATTTAATCCACATTAAGAACACTGTACACTTTCAAACTGTTAGAGTCTCCATATTCACCAGTTACGCCACAGAATGATACAACACACTTGCACATGTTGAGGCAAGTGTTGGTACTGATACAGTATCAGAATCATATACCTATAATATTGTGACACAGTGAGACCAGGGTCTGGCCAGATTTGTTTACCTATAATATTTTTACAAACAGTAACCTGCCTCAGGATAGATATTTTTACTTGTGAATATCTCGGGACACAGAGACCGGCATGGATACATTGATAACCTTAAACCAGGGTCCATTATAAAATGGCCACCCTAAAAAACATCCTTGCTAGCCTCACCTCTCTGGTGTGGCCAGTAACCAGGGCAACAGATGCGGTAGCTAAGAACAAACAATTTTGTGCTCCGCATTCACAGACATGACACAGAGTGCCTATTAGACTTTTAAATCAAGAAGCACCTAGGTAAGGAATTAAAAATGATCTTCTTTAAGATATGTACAATGTACACTGCCATGTTTTAACACGTGGCCCACATCTTGGGGATGGGCTGTGTTGGTAATGGTTACTACTGGCCTTGACTCGTTTGTAGAATGCAAAACAAATGGAACAGGGGATCCTGGAGAGGATTACCGAACGGATCATCAAGGGTCCCTTGAGGACCCTCCAGTCATACAGAAACCTCAGCTGATTTTCGGGGCGGAATATTATTCATGAAAGGGGTACATTTTTGTTACACCACCTGCTTACCATACACCATGTGCTTTCCAGACAAAGCCCTGGGGAGAAAATGTAATGCCAGTATATGCATTAGATAGAGCCCAAGTGTGTATGGCTTTTACTTGTTCCTTTAATAGGTCACAAATATTGACTCACTAAGTCCAAGAATGAACACACCACTCATAGATTTGCATGGCCAAAGCCAGAAGCACGGCAACATTCAATATCACATGCTACATTATTTAAACACTGTAAGTTTCCCATCCTGGGTATACTGATTTAGCTACATATGGGGCTTTATATATGTTTTTCCCAGACAAGGATACTCAACACTGTACATTTGTTTGTGTTATAGATTTACACCACAAGAAAGGTAGTTAAGAACCCAGACCACAATTCCTGGTCCTGATGAAGGCCATTTTATTTACAATCACCTAAAATTGCTATAGTCCCGAAACACAGTTGTGTCAAATTTTTATGTATAATAGTGCCCGTCAAACCCACCAGACAGCAAGTATTTGATGTTTCATTCAACACTGATATTGAACCCCTTGTAGCCCCTTTGTAAAAAGTATGCCTTCTCTCATCGCTGGGGTATGGAGGAGACGGGTCCTAGTGTTCGGGCAGCCTTCTCTCATCGCTGGGGTATGGAGGAGACCGGGCCTAGTGTTCGGGCAGCCTTCTCTCATCGCTGGGGTATGGAGGAGACTGGGCCTAGAGTTAGGGCAGCATTCTCTCATCGCTGGGGTATGGAGGAGACAGGGCCTAGAGTTAGGGCAGCCTTCTCTCATCGCTGGGGTATGGAGGAGACAGGGCCTAGTGTTAGGGCAGCCTTCTCTCTGGAGGAGACAGGGCCTAGAGTTAGGGCAGCCTTCTCTCATCGCTGGGGTATGGAGGAGACAGGGCCTAGAGTTAGGGCAGCCTTCTCTCATCGCTGGGGTATAGAGGAGACAGGGCCTAGTGTTAGGGCAGCCTTCTCTCATCGCTGGGGTATGGAGTAGACGGGTCCTAGTGTTAGGGCAGCCTTCTCTCATCTCTGGGGTATGGAGGAGACAGGTCCTAGTGTTAGGGCAGCCTTCTCTCATCGCTGGGGTATGGAGGAGACAGGTCCTAGTGTTAGGGCAGCCTTCTCTCATCGCTGGGGTATGGAGGAGACAGGTCCTAGTGTTAGGGCAGCCTTCTCTCATCGCTGGGGTATGGAGGAGACAGGTCCTAGTGTTAGGGCAGCCTTCTCTCATCGCTGGGGTATGGAGGAGACAGGGCCTAGTGTTAGGGCAGCCTTCTCTCATCGCTGGGGTATGGAGGAGACAGGTCCTAGTGTTAGGGCAGCCTTCTCTCATCGCTGGGGTATGGAGGAGACAGGGCCTAGTGTTAGGGAAGCCTTCTCTCATCGCTGGGGTATGGAGGAGACCGGGCCTAGTGTTAGGGCAGCCTTCTCTCATCGCTGGGGTATGGAGGAGACAGGGCCTAGTGTTAGGGCAGCCTTCTCTCATCGCTGGGGTATGGAGGAGACAGGTCCTAGTGTTAGGGCAGCCTTCTCTCATCTCTGGGGTATGGAGGAGACAGGTCCTAATGTTAGGGCAGCCTTCTCTCATCGCTGGGGTATGGAGGAGACCGGGCCTAGTGTTAGGGCAGCCTTCTCTCATCGCTGGGGTATGGAGGGGACCGGGCCTAGTGTTAGGGCAGCCTTCTCTCATCGCTGGGGTATGGAGGAGACAGGACCTAGTGTTAGGGCAGCCTTCTCTCATCGCTGGGGTATGGAGGAGACAGGGCCTAGTGTTAGGGCAGCCTTCTCTCATCGCTGGGGTATAGAGGAGACAGGGCCTAGTGTTAGGGCAGCCTTCTCTCATCGCTGGGGTATGTAGGAGACAGGGCCTAGAGTTAGGGCAGCCTTCTCTCATCTTCTGGCTCAAATCCATCCTAGAATGTGCAGCTCACAATCTCCAAGTACGGCGCTGAGAGTCGAGGAGAACGGACCCTGAGAAATGTTAGCTGAGAGTCGAGGAGAAAGGACCCTGAGAAATGTGGGGCTGAGAGGTGAGGAGAAAGGACCCTGAGAAATGTAGGGCTGGAAGTCGAGGAGAAAGGACCCTGAGAAATGTGGGGCTGGGAGGTGAGGAGAAAGGACCCTGAGAATGTGGGGCTGACAGGTGAGAAGAAAGGACCCTGAGAAATGTAGGGCTGGAAGTCGAGGAGAAAGGACCCTGAGAAACGTGGGGCTGAGAGTTGAGGAGAAAGTACTCTTAGAAGAGTGAGGCTGAGAGTTGAGGAGAAAGGACCCTGAGAAATGTGGGGCTGAGAGAGGAGAAAGGACCCTGAGAAATGTAGGACTAATAGGGGAGAAAGTATTCTTAGAAGTGTGGGGCTGAGAGTCAAGGTGAAAGAACCCTGAGAAATGTGGAGCTGGGAGAGGAGAAAGGACCCTGAGAAATGTGGGGCTGAGAGAGGAGAAAGGACCCTGAGAAATGTGGGGCTGAGAGAGGATAAAGTACTCTTAGAAATGTGGGTCTGAGAGTTGAGGAGAAAGGACCCTGAGAAATGTGGGGCTGAGAGTCGAGGAGAAAAGACCCTGCGAAATGTGGGGCTGAGAGTCGAGGAGAAAGGACCCTGAGAAATGTGGGTTGAGAGTCGAGGAGAAAGGACCCTGAGAAATGTGGGGCTCAGAGTCAAGGTGAAAGGACCCTGAGAAATGTGGGGCTGAGAGTTGACGAGAAAGGACCCTGAGAAATGTGGGGCTGAGAGTCGAGGAGAAAGGACACTGAGAAATGTGGGGCTGAGAGTCGAGGAGAAAAGACCCTGAGAAATGTGGGGCTGAGTGTCGAGGAGAAAGGACCCTGAGAAATGTGGGTTGAGAGTCGAGGAGAAGGGCCCTGAGAAATGTGGAAAACACAGTTCAGGAACCCTTACAACGGTGACTGAATGCTCAAGAGCAGAGACCCCAAAAACTAAAAAAAGTGTGCAGGAACCCCTTTAAACTGTGACAGCGAGTGCACAAGTACTTTCACGAGAGACATATTCTCTGGATATGTTTTTGCAGAGCGCAGTTCCACCAAGGAGAAGAACCCTCCAGAAATGGGAATGGCTTCTGAATGAATGGATCAAATCAATCCTAAGTACTTCCACTTGAGCTGCACTTGAATTTAGTTGTTTAAACTGAAGCAAGAATCGATTTCCAACTACATGGCTTCTTCCATATTGAAATTGACGCCATGCATTAGTGCTGGCCAGCACCTCATATCCACTGGCGAGAAATGGCTGAACCCAACCTCCTTGCTCAATGAGCGCCTAAGAAATGTCTTCAGGTACCATCTAGGGAAACACCTTTTTCCTAATATACCATGGCTGCATTCACCTCCTTCCTGCATGTGCACACTGTTAGGTAAGATTTGCACAGAACTGATAAATCTTCCTTTCCTGGTTCAAACTCAGTGAGTGGGAACCTTTTTCCACGCTCACATAATCTTTAAATCTTTTTATGGGTGTCATTTTTAAGACTCTCTGTAGTGTCTTTCTTAAGTTATCATCTTTAACAACTTATTGGCAATAAGTGCCTGTTGTTGCTGGGTTGCCCTAGGAGCTCCAGATTTAACTTTCTTGTGCTAACCTTGAGTGAACTACAATTCCCAAGGGTAGAAAGGATCTTTGGATCCCTTTTGCATTTTATTTAGTGAAACCAGCACACCCCACCTTATGTGGAGTGCTGGGGAGATACAATGTACCCCCTTTCACACTAAAACTGTAACAATTATGTTGCAGTGACAAGCTTACCTTTAATGGCTGGTGGCAGTGATACCTTGTATTAATTTGGTGCACCTTTACCACAGGCTGTGATGACACCTGCAGTAAAGGCACCTAAAGGTGCAATTCTTACCAAAATTCTTTGCCATTTTAGTGTTTCTTATCATTTCTAGTTCCTTCCCCTGACATCCAGGGTGGGAAATTCCTTTGTGTGATTTTTGACTTCGGCGGGAGTCCCCTAGACTCCCCGTCCAGGCTCCAGTCTGTCTGCAAGAGCAGGAAGTGAGGGAGGAGTCCAAAACTCCCCAGCTCTTTGTTTTACGCCTTGCTTGAATGGGGACAAATCTCAGTGGGGAGTTGACTGTCCTGATTGGACAACTAGACCACCCTTTCTTGTAAAATGTAGGGAGAGAATGCAGAGGTTGTGCTGTAATTCCTGATAAATACTGCAAACTTGGAAGCTGAAGATATGTCGACCACTGGAACTTAAAACCGAAGAGGATGACAAAGGAAAAGTGGCGGAAACAATTTCCAGTGACCGGAGAGCCTGCTGTGTAACCGGAGCCTGCTGTAGCCCTTCCTTCCAATCAACCGGGGGACTCAAAACGATGATCCCAACCCAGAGCCTGGTGAGACCCACAACACTCAAGAAGATTTGCATCTTGAGCCATCCCATGCGTTGCTGCAACCTTGCGTTGTTGCAATACCCCAATACCTTGGGACTTCAAGCAATTGTGCAGTGCAGGGTCTTCCGAATTCCAAATCTCGCTGAAACTTCGAGGGCATCCTGGTGTATCTCCAGAGACACGAATCAAGTCTGAAAAGTCCTCTTACCATAGTGTTGGAACTTTGTAACAACGAGAATCCAACTGCAATTTTCTGTCTTCTTTTGTGCTCCCTGAAAAGGCGCCAAATCCGCAGGCCCACATTCAGCCATGATGGAAACCTTACCTGGAGCCTTCTTCATCGATCCCTGCTACAAAGTCCCTTCTGAGGTCTTGTTTTCAGTCTTCACAACAAGGAATCCATTTACTTGGTATTTGGCTGCAGACCCTGAAGTTCTCCAGCTGTAAAATCTTCTTCAATGCTGAGATACTGTGTTGGCTTGGATATATACTTACCTTAAGACTGTTAGGATTTCTGTGTAGCTGTGTGGTGTTTTCTGTGATGGGGAGGCCTCTCACCCAGTACACCCAGTCCCACTGCTAGAATCCTGCTAGGGTGTCTTCTACGAAGCCCCTTGACCCACTTCTAACTCTAAAGTGAACACCTGTTTGCCCAATTTTCCTAAGTAACTCTGACTTTTGCTACTAAAGAACCTATTCTGACACTGCCTGTTGGTCACTAGACCTAGTGGCCCCCCTTCTGCCACTGAGAACACTCATGCTCCAAGAATAAGGGAAAGACTTTCAAAGGATTGGGACTTCTGCTTAGAAAAGAAAATAAGTGTTCAAAAGTTACTTACTTGTAAAGTGTTGGTTGGTAACTGTAATTCTAAGAGTGAACCATTACACACGTTCTTACTGATCTTGAATGTGTGATGCACTATTCTTAAAAGTATGGTTAACATCTTTTCTTCCTTAGCAACTGTTTTGCCAGACTAATAGAAAGTAGATGTGAAGATATTTGCTCTCCTGCAAATAGATTGTGCCTCTTCCCAAAAGTAAAGTGTTGGTATCACCAGATTAGTCCCTTGAGGATAATTGTATGAGTGTCCCCCAACTGGGTGTTGCTTCCCCTGACTTGCTGCTAGCCTGTCCTTAATAAGTCTGTATTAGGTTGTTGCCTACCTAGAATAACTTTGAGTCATTCAGTAAAGTGTGACATTGGGTTTTACTTTCCCCTTCCTTGTGAGGTTAACAAAGTATGTGGGTTTTACTTACCTTGTGTTAGCTGTGTGCTATCCAAAATAAGTTACAAGAGTTGCTGCTTACCTCAATCTGGGGTTCCCTGATTTCAAAAGCATATGTAATTGTATGTTACATCCTTAGGTTTTACTTACTTAGTATAACTGTGTGTTATGACAAAAGTAGTTATAGGTTTTTACTGTTCTAGGTTTTTACTGTTCTTTTACTGTTGTAGGTTTTTAGTGTTCCACTATTCACCAAGGATATATTGTCCAGTTGACTGCTTATGTGATTTGTGCAAAGAGTCCTTATACAACTGGAAGGGTTTACTGCCCTTGCATTACTGAATGTAATTGTAAAAAGTAACCATTGATTTTTACTCCCCAATGATTAGGCTTGACCTATGCTAAATGTGTATGAAAAGGTTTTGACTTCCCTAGAACTACCGTTAGGTACTTCAAATAAGGTCTATACTTGGGTCTGTGTACTTTCAATTATAGTGTTGTGTTTTTCTACTGTGATTTCATATAATGTGTTAGTACTTACTTAACCCCTAGATGTATCTGGGCCTACCTGTATTTAAATAAATCATTTATTTTTTACAAACATTGGGTTTAAGTGTTTCTTTGGATCATTTGTATGACAATTTCACTTGTACTGATTCTACAGCCCTCTCTCCCTCCTAAAATGAGCCTGGCTGCTCTGTCTACGCTACCATATACTCAGGTGGTACAGCCTTATACTAAGAGTGGAGTCTTGTACTATCTCAGTTGAATGGTTTTACTAAGCCCCTAGCTGGACTTCAGAAAAACTGTCCTATACACATACCAGAGAGGAATCTTGAGCAAACAAGTACACATAGAACAATTAAAGCTCCCCTCCACCAGCCCACCCATGCTGCCAGTACCGTTCTCCATATAAGGTGATCTTGCTTCAGAGATGGCATCCTCCCATCTTCTTGTCATCTGCAGTTTCCGTCCAGCAGACCTCACCTTGAGACTTCCCATCATCAACACCTCCTTGCCCCCGGGTGGCATCTAGTCACTGTAGAAGTTGCCACACCCCCAGTGCTTCTGATGTTGGGAACTACTGCCCCATCACCCATGGCCACAATTGTGCACCCCTGCATTATTAGTTAGTGGGCCTCATTCCGACCCGGGCACAAAGGGATACCGGACACCGTTACGGACAACAGTGCCGGTAATCCCTTTGTGCCCTATTCCGAGGTCCCTTAATGGGTCCCGCTATGGGTGCCTGGTTTTACCAGGCGGCCTTAGCGGGAGCCGCAAAGGGACCAGGGAGAAAATAACGGTACCGCAAATTGCGGTACCGTTATTAGCTCCTTCCCCATTCCTATTGAGCCCTGTGGGGGCTCAAATGGGAATGGGGATTGCCATTTTTAATGGGGACCTACCGGTCCCGCAAAAGTCGGACTAGACCGGTAAGCCCCATTCAATCAGGGCGGACTTGGTACTGTTATTGGAGGCAGTCATGGCGCTAATAGTGCCATGACTACCTCCAATCTCGGAATGAGGCCCAGTGTCTCCCTAGAACAAGCAATACCACCTATATACTACATACGCACCATCATCATGGAAATAAAGTGAAAAGCATAGGGACATTGTGAAAGTAATTCAGGGTATTACGCCTCTTGCAACATCTGGTGGGGCATTTAATCCCCATTGCTAATACCCAAATAAAACTCCTTGTTTATGTTCAACTTGAACACAACACACACACACACACACACACGGTTTGCTTTTATGTGTGCATTCACATGTTCCTACCATCATCCTAACATCATGAGGAATTGACATCTGGCAAGGACGTAGAATCCCTGGATTCATTAATAAAATGCTGTGGGTAATTCCATCTCAGAAAGAGTGGTCTGCTAACCAGATTCCCCTTTTCATAAGCTCTATGCCAAAAGCATAGAGGCCCCTACTCTGCTGCATCAGTCTCCTGATCTGCAGTGCCTGCTCTCACGTGGCACAGAGCGGGCTCAGACATCACAGGTGCCTGTTTGACAGCTACTTTGACGGCGCACTCACTTATGTGCACATGCTGCATTTGAAGTCGGCACCTTAGTTCCAAAACCACCTAGTCATGAGGAATTACTCTTCTGGTGGCAGTTTAATCTTTCAACATACAACCACACCCGTGTTTAGTGTATGGTGAATGGTGACTCACAGAACTCTAACAAGCCACATCTGGTTTATATCAGACATGTATCAATAGTGTGAGCCCAGGCCAGCTGTGGAATGATTGTGTGTATTCTGATCAGGATGCCTGGCCCCGCCAGCCTGCAGGGCAAGAGACCTGGCTTGCTTGGACTGGGCAGAGCTCAACCCCACAGGAGAATGAGTGAAACTCTTTGCTGAGTCCTGTTATGCTAGTTTATTGGGCACTGCTTTTGCCATCTTCACGGTCTCCTGTTACTAAGCAGGGGGTGGGATGGGTCAAGTAATGTAGGAGTAGAGGAAACAGTGCAAGGTTGATTTTTTGCAATGGAAGCCTTTGAAGATCGGAAAAGGTAGGTGTGCGGTGTGTAAATTTGAGAAATCTTGCAATTTGTCTGTTCTTTTGAAAGGTTGATTTATTTCAGCCGAAACAAATAAAAAAAAAAATAAAAAAAAATTTGTCTGAATCAGTGGTCGACGGGGCCCTCCTTTCGCGCCTCTGCCTCACCTATTTTCACCTCCCTGCACTGGCCGCCGGTGGCAAGAAGTGTTTATTTGATGGCCTTTTATGGTTTAGAGCTGAGTTCCTGCAGGAATAATTCCTTCCTTTTGCGACCCCTCGTTCTCTCCGCTCAGCATCCTTGCTTCTGGTTCAAGACCCCAGTGTTTGCCGTTTGAGATCGGGTGGCATTATGTCTTTGTGGCAGCTGCTAGGCTATGGAACTCTCTCCCCGTGGCCCTGCGTACCACAAACGAGCAGCTCCAGTTTTGCCGTGCTTTGAAATCCTTCTTTTTTACAGTTTTTCTTACCTTTTTGTGTTCGTCTGTTTGTTTCCTCTCCTGCTCTACTCCCAGTAGCGCCTTGATGCCCTCGTTGGTGAAGGTGCGCTTTATAAGTAACTAAATAAATAAATAAATAAATATGCCCTCCAAGTTGGTAATGTAAATAGTTTTTGTGCTAATGGTGTCTGGCAGAGTTTTGTTTAAGAAGAGTTTAAAGAGGTGTGCTGGTGTTTCTATGATGTGGCAGTGTGGTGTTGGTTAGGGTGGGAGGTAAAGTGATTGAGAGGTGATCATTGTCGACACACCGCGCTCAGCAGGCTATCCAATAACTACCGTGGACAACCTTTTTGACAATGGAAATATTTTAGAGGTTGCACTTACTGTTTTTACTATCAAAAAATTTTGTACAGTTTTTGTGCCTTGTTATGCAATATTATATAATGTTAGGTTAATCCATTCTATGCCACGGTATGCTATGCCAGGGCACTATTCAGTCTCCGTATTATAGTGAATTGTCCAGGACCTCCCTTCTAATTACCTTCCAAAATCTCAGATACTCCACCCGGCGCACCACTCATGGGAGTATGGTACAATGCAGCTGGACATGCCCCTTTCTCCGGCAACTGAGAAAACCAACCACACACCACATCACAACCACAGCAAGAAGGTGCTGGCAGATACCAGCAAACATGTGCAGCCAGTCTTTCAATCCTACCATGTCTGGACAATGTCTCTGACCCAGGGTGGTTTAAAAGGAACCCTTTGCTGCTAAACATTGCTGGTTCCCACAAACATTCCAATGGAGAAGTGGAAGGGGGTCCCACACCCCCACCTCCACCATTTGAAGTGTTAGAGCCACCCACCTGACGCCCGAATTTTCAGTCTGGTTGCGGCCTGGAAATCAACCTCTTTGACCTTTACAACTTATCCAGAACAGGACTATGTGGCTTCTCCCTGGCCTCAAGCCCGGGGATCGTATCTCTCCCGCTCTTAAATCTCTCCACTGGCCCCTGTGGCTGCAAGGATCAAGTTCAAGACCCTTTTCTTCATCCACAAGGCTTTCTGGGGCCTGGGACCGCGCTACCTCCAACTTTCTCTTCCTAAACATCTTCCTTCTCGAGCTCTCTGTTCATCCAACATCGTCCTTCTCGAGCTCTCTGTTCATCCACCTCCAACTCGCTGAGGGTGAGACGCTTCTCCAAGCAGAGAGTGAGGGTAGATCTCTTCCCTCGTCTGGGGCCTCCCTCCGGAACAGCCTCCCTGCCTCTCTCAAACTTGAGCAGAACCACCTCTGGATCCGGAGGCACCTCAAGACCTTCCTTTTTTTCGCTTCCGCTTTCTCTCTTCCTCTCCCCTGCTGATGTCCCCGACTGCTCCGTGCACTGGTCACGTGGCCACCCACTTAAGCTGGAGCCCAGGCTCCTGCATGTCCAGTTGCCCTTGCACTGCCTATGGGCTCCCCCAGCACTTAATGGTCTGTATCTGCAACCCTACAGTCCCATGTCTCTCTGCACTTATGAGCCACCCTTTAGCAGCACTTCCCCCCCTCCCCTCCTCCGCCCGCCAATTCTCCCCTTCCCTCCTCCCTGCAATTGCGTGATCTGAATGACACAAGGTCTAGTGCGATCGTTGTTTTGCCGTCCTTCTGTCCCCCCCTCCTTGTCTTGTCACGCCTAGAAACACTTGTGTACAGGTGTGTTATAGTTATAAATGACTTACATACACGCCCCCTCTTTTGAAGGAATCTTTTGGTACACTTTAACACACTTTCCACGCGACATACAGCACATATGCCGTATAGTTCTGGCATAATTGTGGCATAGGGTTTATGTGCTGATAAGTGCTGGAAATACATAGTAAAGTGTTAGTTTCCTGTGTTAATAATAATATCATTTTTCTTATATAGCGCTTTTTGTAGCTTCCAAGCACAGTAATCCTGGTGGCTATGCTTGCCCAATTTAATGACACTCAGTTTATCGACCTGTGAAGGATGATGGGTGGAGTCCCACCTGGGCTGATTCCAATTTGCAGAGTGAGGGATCGCCATATTTCAGAGGTAATGGTGAGCTATCCAAGTGTGGTTATTAACCTCATTCGCATTGCAGTTCTCCTCTACATCTCCCTCACGAAATGCTGGGATATCCACGAACTCAGGCTTGCTTTGAGTGAATGTGTGCGGAATGTGCACACTGGATGCATGCATTACGCACAGTCTGGACTTACTACCTTAACAGGCTCCTTTTGTGCTATGGCTCTCCTCACTGGCAGCAACACTGAGAGCCACCCGTTTAAAAATGACACACTACTACTACGCACACACACAGTGGCGGATGGGGCATCAACCTTTCAGGCTGCCCAACTGACCTGTCGCATTAAGGGCATCCCAGGCAGCAACACTGCTTTGCCATGCAGCCCAATAGTTCCCCCACCAGCCCTAGAGGGGACTCAAAAAAGAGCACTCCTCACACGAATGCACAAGCACACATACACACACACACATGCACAGGCCCACATACACACATGCAGATATGTGCACACACATACACACGTGCACATGCACACACGACCACGCACGTTCACACACACATGCACACACCCGCACACAAAGACACACACTTGCACAGGCACACATACACACATGTGTACATACAGACACACATGCTCGAACACACACATACACATGCGAACAAATGCACGCCCATTCACACTCACTCATGCGCAGTGACGCAAACGTACACACACACAGACACACGCGCGTGTGTGTTAAAATAAATGTTATGGATAGAAGTTCTTTGTAAAGAGAACTCAAATAAAGAAATCTAAATTGAACGAATCCAGAACGTTTTGTTGTGTTACTTGTGTGTCTCAGGTATGTGTGTAACCAGGGCCGGCTTTAGGGCAGGGCCGCCCGGGCGACTGCCTGGGGTGCCATTAGCCCCTGTCCTGCCACACCAGAGCTCGTGGGAGTCTTTCAAGGTCTCCCCCGAGCTGGCATGGTGGGAGAAGGTGCAGCAGGCGCCCTATTGAAATGCCCTCGCTCTCGGCTGCGTAGCACATTTAATAGAAATGGGGCGCTGATGCTTTCGTATCGGCACCCATTACATTTCTTTTGCTTCAGGCCGGCCCTGTGTGCGACTATTCTGAAATGGTGTGATTCTTGAAATGTTCACATTGACTCTATTCAGAAGTCCCTGGGTGCCCTTGTCTCTCAGTGGGGCCTCTCATTTTGCGGGCAGTTGAGCATTAAATGAAGGCCATTCTTCCATCCGTGACCCCACCACTTGACCAGGGCTATGGGCTGTTTTCTGGGAACAACACGATGGGCAATGAGAGAGACCCTTGGGCATTGGGAATCATGGACGGCGTAGGGTGGCGGTGGTTGCTTTCATAGGACGCCCTTCGATCTCATGAGGCGTGCGCAAGCCGGTGCCCCGGGTACGCCGGCCGGTGCCGTCCATGGCATGCATAGCTTGCCACTCTCCATGCCATCGCCTGCCAGGATCAGGGACAGCTCAATGCGGCACTGAGGTGTTTGACATGTGTTTCGCTTGGGTTGTCTAATCTCTCCAGAGCAGCCGCGGGGGGTGTCACCTTGACGCGCAGCCATTCCTTCAACCTGCCGCGCCTCCCTTTCACTGGCACCCCCTGCATCTGAGGCCTTTATATTCCCTTCATTCTCCCTTCCTTTTGTTTTAAACCTTTGCTGTCCTTTGACCCCTGCTTCCATTTCTATTGACTTCCTGTCTCATTGCTTTTGGACTGTCTTGCACTGCGTCTTGGATTTGCATTTGACTGCATTATTTCTCTTCCCGCTCGCTGCCTTCTCCTCTCCAAGTAACTCATTCCGTTATCTGTGTATCGTGTTTCTGTCCTCTCAATTTTAGATTGCCCCTCCTCCACCTCCCACTTTCCAGTCATCCTCTTTTGTCCATTTTAATGTGGCCTTTTTAGCACCCATTTGAGCTGTTTTTTTGTCTTACCTTCTTCTAGTTCGATATGTCATGCATCCCATTGCATTCCAGCCGTCAATGAAAACATTTCCCTACCTCATCCCTTGTCTAGCTCTTCAGCACCCCCCTTTCTTATGTATCCTGTCCACGTCGTCTTCCTCCCACCTCATCGTATGCCTCGCCACTCCTGACTCGGATTCCAGTGTTCATGACATCTGTGTTGTGCTTTGCACAGTTTGGAGTTGGTGTGACTGCACTCAGTCCCAGCGCAGGTGTCTGGGAGAATGCAGGCTTTGGCGGGCTTGAAGCGGCTCGGTCACAGAGGCGATATTTACAAGATGGCTGCCTTGAGAATCCAATCTGTGGCTCTACCTTCTTTGATGCAGTATCTTGAGGCTCAGAGAGAACGCATTTGTCTTGGAAGCAAGACTCTGCTGAGCAACCCAGGTTTGAATCCCGGTCCCGGGCTTTAAGACTGGTCTAGGTGTTAAGTGCCTGATTCAAGACTAATTAATGTATGCCTTAAGTGTGCTAATTGACATCTGTATGATATTAATTAACGTCTTAATGCCAATGGGCTCCTAAAGAAAGATGCCAGGAATAACTGCAAGACAGTGTCTCATGAGCACATTACAGGCTACAACCAAAACCAGCTGCTGGTTTGCCTTTGGAATGAACACTTCTGAGGTTTACATGACCACACTGTGTGATTCTCACTAATCTAGTTAATCATCCCATGAGCCAGCAGCCAGCCTGGGTTTAACCATCGACAGTGCCTTTTACCTTCAGATTGTATGTGCAATATTGTTTTGTTTAGCACTGAATACTTTCCTGCCACTGAACCTTCATGTTGCTCCTTTAATTTCAAAATAAATACACAAGAGTAATCCATGCAGACGGTAGTTTGCCACATTGGTACTCCCAGTTATAAGGGTGTGTGGTTTAGGAGTCTAAATGACTTTGCCTTGCGGTTCCCTGTTTCAAATCATCTTCTGGATCTTTCTCTGGTTCTGCCATAAAGTTCTAGAAGCAGTTGCCTCCCTCGATATGTAATGTAATATGGCATTAGCGTAGCGCCCAGTGCAGTTAGAGGAATTTAGAATAAGTGTGTGCATTTTAGCCAGGACGAAGGTAAGTAGGGGTGGCTAAGTCCCTGCTAGCGACACCTGTTGAAATGGCTTATGGATGGGTGATTTGAAGGCTGTCGGGAGAGTATGCGAGTCAATGAGACTAAATATCATACCACATTTTTAATGTGGGACTTAGCTGCATTCTAGTGGCAGAGGTGATGTGCGATATGAGATCAAGTTGCGGATGATTGCAGATGTGTGCCGGTGGGTGGCGGTGCCTTGGGAACGGTACGTCTATCTTCCATTGAGATGAAACGCAATACGTACCCATGCGTCATGACTTGTTTCGTTGACAGAATGCAGGTCCTGTCAGTGGGTCTACAGGAATCCTTTCTGTGTGTGCTCAGTACTTTCTTGGAGTCTCCTCATGTGACTCATTGATGGCCCCACCTACCTGTATGTGGGTGAATTAAATCAGTCAGGATGCAGGTGGGTAGAACCAGGTCTTGAGTGCCTTCCAGAAGGCAAGGTGATCCTCTATGCGATGGCTGCTAAAAGGGATAGAGTTCCATATTGTGGATGCTTGGACGGAGAAGGAGGATGACACTATTCTGGTATGTCTGGTGGAAGGGATGACAAGCAGAAGATCTGTGCCTGATTTCAGATTTCTGCTGGGCCTGTAGGGTGTGAGCTTTTGTTGTAAATATTCTGAGCCTGTGTTGTGCTAAGCACAGTGGGTGATGCACATAGCCTTGAAGGTGGACAGTCATCTGAGAGGGAGCCGGTGCAGGACACGGAGGGCGGTTGTGATGTGTTTGCTAGGGCCTAGGGTGAGAAGGAGCTTGGCTGCAGCGTTTAGGACCCGTTGGAGATTTCTGAGGTGAGATTCTGGGGTGCCCAGGTATAGGGAGTTGGCATAGTCTAGTTGAGAGAGGACGATGGTCGTGATTGCAGCGATTCTGTGAGGGTACGTGAGGTAGAGGAAGATGCACAGAGAATGTGTAGGATTAGTTTGCATGATATTGACACATAGTTGATGTATTGTGATAGTGTAAGATCTACATTGATGGTGCATCCAAGAATCTTTATTGTGTTAGGCTTAGCTGTAATCTTGTTTCTTAATTGCTTGAGGTTGTTCTGCCAAGTGCGATTTTAGTACTGTTTCGATGGCTTCCTGATTGTGGCATTGTCCTGTATCTTATATGACTTTCATCATACTATGTTTTGCACAGTGCTCACTTCACTCTGCACCTCCTTTGTGCTTTAAGCAAAGGAACAATATCATAGAACTATTTCCTGTGAGACAATGCTCTCTATCATGGATAGGGGCTACATTGGACACAAATCCTAGTACGCCAGTCATAGTCCAAAACGTCTGTAGACCTATGTCCTAGAACAACGGATTGCCCCAGATCAAATCCCCGTCAACTCGGGGCAGATGAACTATTGCAGCCAAAAGCCAGGTGTGCAATTTTGTCAGTTCTTGTCTGGAGAAAAATAGGATTGGTAATGGAAAGATTTTGTATGAAAAAACATTTCAAGACAAAATACAACTTTTCTAAGTAAAGTTCACTTCCTGTTAAAAGGTGGGGACATTACCAATGCCCACTTCACTGGTAAGTGGACATGAAGTCCTAAATAACTTGTTCAACATTATTGTTTATATTTCACATATTTTCTAAAACAGCTTCAATAACTTAGTCATTTATCAATTTTTTTTGCTCCAAATATCATGAATACTTCTTTTTATAAGACTTGAATAGTTTCTTAAAAAATGTATACATAGCTTTCACAGTTTAGAAAAACTATAGGGTTTTCAGTGTTTGAAACCTAGTCTACCTTTAATTTCTCAGTCACTTGTCTATGATCTGAAATATCAAATGTGACTATAAGAAACATTGAGGAACATCGTCAAGGGCACAGGCCCTATGTTCTGGGAGAATCTTGAACAGTTCCTGAGGTCCCGATCACACTACAGAGAGTGATACCATGAAACTGTCACACCATCTCCCTGTCTCAGAGCATATCACCCAAAAGAGTAGTGGCTTCAGGCCCAATTGGATCTTTAACACCTTCTTCCCTGTTGTGACAGGGGTCATACCAAAAAAGCAGAATCTTACGCCAATAGCCTACCGGCTGGTGACGTCAGAGTCTAGCTTTCGCCAATCAACCATTGTAGACCACAATAACTTTAAACACTTATATAAGTACAAATAAATGTAATGTTACAATTGATTATCAGCTTTGATACAAGAATTCCCATTTAATTTACCACCCTCAATATTTTGAAAATGCAGACACACTTTATTCTAGCATTATATTCCAAGATGCAGAGCCAATACTTGAGCAATAAACCCAGAGCTGGGGGGACATTACAAATTCAGGTAATGCCCCAGGGGCCTATAGTTACTGGCCCGAAAGAAGCAATGGCATTTACGCAGGCCCCAGGGCATCACCTGAAGCAGTAATGCCCCCCCCTGCGAGTGACTCATTGCTATTAGTACCCAGGCCCATTAGATTGGGGTTCTAATTGTGACTTTTATTTAGTTGCAAAATGGCTTTGGCGTTTAGCAACTGAAAAAAAGAAGACAAAAATTGATGGGTGCCATGAAACGGGGAGAAGCAAACATACATACAGGGTCATCACGAGTTTGGCGGTAACCCTTAAATGCGGCAGTAACGCTATTAGTGCCTCATTCAAGGGTCTGCCAAATCACAGGCTTGGTGGATTTGCCCCCAGTTCACAGCTGAGGGCAAATCCACTGCAATTCTGCTGATTTCTGGTGCTAGTACCGCCGGCGGTAATAGCACCACACATTCCCCATTGGGCCCACTGGGGAATGGGAAATTCCTGAATGGGCCCAATGGGGAATGGGGACTAACCGTTCTGCCAAACCTGTGATATGGTCGCTAATATCACTGGGGGATTTGGCGGTAGGCTTAATAGCCCCGGCGGTAATACCACCGGGGTGAGCACCCAACTTGTGATGAGACCTATAGTCTGTTATCCCTTTCTATGGCGCAATTCAAAAAGGAAACAAATAATAAACAAAGAAGATGGCTACCATGGAAGAGCGAGAAGGGACTACATATAGTCCCTTCTCATTTCCCCCCTTTTAAAAAAAATATATTACGTTGTTTATTAGTTTGTTCAACAAACTTTTACAACATGTATAATTTCACAATTTTGCATATAGTTCATAATCAATTAGTATGATTACATTTTGGTATTTCAACAATTTCATAGAAACATTATTTCAAATCAAGGGCATTTTTATCTTACATAATAATTATATTAAAATTTCTAAAAAAAAAAATGTTTAAATGTGTTACCAGCACACATTATGTTTGTTGATTTCACATTGAACATTCCATAATTACACACAATCTCATTCTTATGAAATAACAATTCAACCCTATTTGTAAGGAATGTAACTATTGTTCCAAATGGCCCTCAAGATTGAAAACTAGAGCGCTTGAGTTCTAGCTCCTTGGATATCTTTATCAAAAGCTTTACTAGAGACAGAACAATCTTAGTCAAATATCCCCTCTTAAAAGAGCACCAACACCATTCTCTTGCAGATGCTGTCGCGCCTTTTGGATTCCAATCCCAGAAGCTCAACCCGCCTCTTGTCAAAGTGGTGGCAATAGATTACAAGGTGTTTTATTGTTTTGTTTTCCGGTGGATTGTGACAAAAACGACATCTCATATTGCTCTCACTGGCATCGGGAATCCTCCATCTCATTGTTCTTTACAAAGTATATAGCTGATTTAACTTAAATCGTAAGTATGTATTCCTCAGAAAAGAACAGGGGAATTTCGTCAGATGCATACGATGGGGTATTCTTTTAGATGCAAATTTCGAAACATCCATATACAGTTTCTTTGTGCTCATAAGTTCTAGGGTTTTTACCCAATCGTTTTCAGATAGTTGTTTTTTAACATGTAGGAGCCGATATTCTAAGTAAGCTGGACAAAGCTCGCATTCTTCTAGAAGTTTCTTTAGAGAATCATGGAATTTTATTACTGAAGATGATTTTTTCTCAGTTATCATTTTTTGAAAGTCTTGATATAAAGAATTTGAGGGAGGAAACAACATATTTGCTAAGTTGGACATCCGCCGCCACTGAAATCTGGAAGACAATGCTATAAATCCCAGTTCCTGGCAGAGCACTGCATTAGGTAGTGACTGGGCCAGGCACAGCATGCGCTTCCACAGAGCACCCTGGATCTGGTCAAGGACACTATCTATGTTTAAAAGACAGACATCCAGTCAATACAGAATAGTCGCTTCCACCTTGAGCGTGTAAAATTCAATTAGCGAAACCATTGAAAACTTACAGAATTTTACATACACCATCCGCATTTGAGTAACCAAAGCCGTAACCATGTGATTTAAACCGTTCTTCCAAATAGTTAAGGAGTTTGAATCGAGTATGTCATATCCGAAATATTTTAGGTACATGGCCTTTGAAATAACAATGCGGTTCATAGTCCATGTTAATGATCTACCTTTGTGTTTCAAATTCTGAAAAATAAAGATTCCTGATTTTTTGACGTTACACTGCAAATTGTGATTGTATAAGTAGTCTGCAAATATATTGAGCTTTCTTTGCAGAACATAGGGTGTGCGATCAAAGATTAAAATATCATCTGCAAAGGCCAGCCATTAGATTATGAAATGGCCCAGCCTTGCCGGATAGGAAATCTCTCTTTCCCAGATTTTGTCAATCTCACAGAGGTAGAGGTTGAACGGGTTGCTGCCAAGTTACAACCCTGTTTCACTGCAACCTCCGTGAGAATTGGTAAGGTAGTTGCTCCTGATGTATTTATCCTTACCAAGTAAGAGGTGTTATGATGTAATTTTGCAATCAGGACAATGAGGTAAGCTGGTACCGCCAGGCGTTCTAAATTTGACCAAAGTAATCGACGGATCACACAGTCAAAGGCTGCCGACAAGTCGACTGACGCCATGTAGATTGGACCTGAATTTGGAGTTTTTGATTTTGCCAATAAATGGGCCACAATAGATGCATTTAAAGTAGTTCCAAGTTGAGCACGAAAACCTGTTTGGATCTTGATAGTGTATTTTGTGATCGAATATACGTATGCAAGTCCTGGAGCAGCAAAATTGCAAAAACCTTAGCTCCTGCATCAATTAAAGCGACGGGCCTAAAGTTTACTGGATCGTCTTTAGCCCCTTTTTGAAAATAGGCACCACAATTAAATGCAACCATGACAAAGGAATGGATGCCGTTTGTAAGACGTGATCAAACTGTGTTTTTAACAATGCCGCCCAAAAACACGGATTTCTCTTAAGTACACAAGCTGGACTGGAGTCTGGACCCGGAGATTTGGAGCTATTTCAGTTCCCAATGGCCATGGTGATTTCTTTTATGGACCAACCGGTAAACTTAATATCTTCCATGATTGTAAATTTAGAGAGAGACGATTGAAATCTCTCCGGAAGAGCACATTTTTGCCCAAAGAATTTAATCCAGACATCTGCAGTGATATTCCAGGTCTGGTTTGGGATCGATGTTTGTTCCTTTCACCGTAACAAGGCCCAAGTGGAGCGTCTATCATTGCGACATAGATTACATATCATCGCCTGATTATTTGTATGATGAATTTGTATCCTATAATTTTTACATAGATTTCTATAACGATTAACAGATATTTTTCCATGGCGGCCATTGAAATGTGATTTAAAAAAAAAAAAACTATGAAGATGGCTGCCAGGGAATGGGGAGAAGGGACTATGAACTACACATAGTCCCTTTTCCCTTTCCATGGCTGCCCGTTCGGAACGGGATGCAGCATCGACCGGTGCAATAAAAGCTTTGGCAGGCTTTCAATGACCCGGCGAGGGCCAATCAGATCACTTGTTGCAAACTGATTGTCCCTCGCCGGGTACTAATAAAACTTAATCCATTGATCATGCAAACCATTATTTTTAGTGGAGGTAATAAATGAACCAAATCTATAGACCTACTGACAATTTACAGAAACCCATCATTGGTAAGTTATCATGACTATGCATGCTGCCTTAGCTATCCATTATGTAGATACATGTTCACATGATTCCATTTCTATCGGGGCAATATTGCCATGCCTTCCTTCCTTTTGTGTTGGTTAACTCTTCATGTGGAATATGGTTAACAGGTCTTTGGTTTATGCTCATGAAACATTTTGGGATTTCAGTAAACAGGGACTTTCTACAAATGGGTTTGGTGTTTTCTAGGCTCACGTGTGATTGCATGTGACCCTGTGTCCTTTAGCTCGGGTTAGTTCTCCCATGAGGCAGTGAGTGATACTGGAATCTTTATCTTCAGATAAAATTACTTCGACTCTAAAAATGACTTGAATCTCCAGCAATCCGCATTCCACAAAATCTCAGTACTCACAAGTTCTCAGATATCCTCTGCGTGTGATCTCAACTTGCATTCTTTCCGTCTGCAATCTGACCTTGTTATTTCCTTCCCTTCCTCTTTGCTAGTTGTCCCTGCCGCAGCAGTGGTTGTCTAACTGCCAGCTGTGATGAGGAATGACTTGAGTCCTGTAAGTCTTCAAGTGCGCACAGAGATCTCTTATTTAGATTCGGGATTCAGAACAAAAGGGTGCGGCTTTCGGGCAAGGTATCTCTCAAATAATGCCTGACTCCAAAATGGCTGTTGTTAGGCAGAATTACATGCAGTACCTTTTGGGAACATTACACACAATTAAGACTAGAGGTGTAAGCACAATCTCACCTTTGGTACACGCCTGTACTACACAGTTATGTGGTAGCAGTGGCTGAGCAGCCAGACGTATCTCAAGAGGGATGTGAGCAGTACAAGGTGTTACACAAAGGACTTGCAAGCACAGTGGTTCAAACAAACACTTACTCAAGGCTTCTTGGTAAAACAATATAATAATGATAAGTTATTTATATAGCACCTTAATCCAAAGCGCTTTACAGAGCACATATTTACATACAATATCACCCAACTGAAATTGGTACTCATTTGTAGACCTCAGAAAGATGAAAGGCTGAGTTGGCCTTGCCGGGATTGGAACCTGTGACCTGCAGATCATACTCAGATCGCAGCAGCAAGTTTATGTATATATACATTTATTTACACATTTAGTTACAAAACATTCCACTATTAATAAGCAGCACAATATAACACACCAATAAACTACAGTACTAAACCAATAAGGTAGGCTCCCCTGAAGTGGGAGCAAAATGGCACTTCAGTAACTTTCAAAAGGGCTAGAAAGACAAAGGTTATAAGAATCAAAACACAGTTACTTTCATAGGCAGGGCAAATAGTTTCAGTTCACTACAAGAGGCAATTCAATTCAATAGGTCGAGGCCAAAGTCAATGGTTCAGTGTCTTGGATAGCATAGCACATGTCATGATTCCTACCCCTCATGTCCCCAGCCCTCCAAGATGTCAGGCTAGAGCCAGGCCATGATCACCTACATGGCCCTCAAGGGCCTCTCCATCCCTCCAAAGAACCACTTGGAGTCAGACTTGGTGCTTGTGGCACCAGACTCACTCACTCCCATAGGATACCATTAGGGATTGGACTTGTAGTGCATTGATGGGGACAAGATGGATGCCCCCACAGATTTCGGTTCCCGGAACTGCATGTGCGGTTTAGTCTTTTGGGTGTGGTTCAGCCCAGCGGCACCTGGGATACCCAGAGACTATTTAAGCCACAACCAGGATGAGAAACATGCTTTGCGTTTTCTGCACCTGCAGCGTGACACTCACCGTGTTCGGATTGGTCTAGTAGGCCTGCATCTTTCTTCTGTGCACAGCTCCTGCAAGAAAAAGAACACCGTTAGGAACGGCGCTTCTGCCCATCAGTCATCGCTCTTTCTGTTCTCCGGGCATCTTCGGCGGTGTCATTCCCATCCCGGCACGCCGCTTCCTAAGGAAAAGGGAAAAGAACAGAAAAAAGGCATTAGTAAGCATTCTGCAAATCTTCACTTATTTTTAAATACTGTACGAGCTTCAAACGCGTACCTGAATCCCAGCTGTTCTGGGGGAACTCTGTCTCCAGAACTTGTCATCCATCTGCAAGAGGGGAAAAAACACTCCAGGTTAGTGTGGAAACATCTAGAGGCGCCGCATATGGCGCTTACCCACCGCATTTGTTCTTCATAACCGGCATCCACGCTGAAAACGTCGCGGCACCTAAAAGTCACAGAAAAAGAACTCAGTTCAATGCAAATACGAAAGAGGTGCATCGCGCATAGCGCTCTCACTCACCTTCAGTGCTACTCATCTCAGCAGCACGCTGCTATCCCCGGACGCCGACCATCATCTAAGGAAGGAAAGGAACGAAGTTAGATAACTGTTCAAAAGACTCATTATACTTACCTGTCAGACTCTTGCCAGTGAAGTAACTAGGCAGAAATGAGCCTGCATCAATCAACGCGCCCCTGCGGTGAAGGCAGGATGGAGAGCACACTATCTAAGAAAACAAGGTGAGCTGTGGATCAAAGGGAAGGGTTGGACCCCGGGGAAGAAGGGGTTCAAGCACACAGAGACAATAGGGAGTTAAACTCCACCAATCCTGTGTTTCAGGCCCAGTCTCCAGTCGAATAGCCTCCAGGGAAGGGTTTGAGGTCGTAAGAGGTCAGAACAGGCTGAGTGACGTCCCCGTGGATACCAGGTGAGCGTTACAGCACAGTTCCGGTAGTAAGCCGTTAAGTCTTTGCCAATGTTCTTAGAAGTAATTTGCACGAAAAAGAGTTAAATGTCAGGTTAGGAGAGAACAAGACTCCAAAGTTGGGAAAGTTTCACAAACTTTCACTGTGGCAAAGAGGATTTCTCTATCGCATGTGCACAGTACCTTTTGAATGAAGAAAAGATGTAGCTGAGGCAGTTGTTCCTAGCAGTTCCTGCAGATCTCGTTGTTCCTGAGCCTCAGTCGTGGGGACAAGAGGGAGGACGTAGGGATGCTCCTGCACCACACAGGGAAGAAGCCACAAGTTTGGCAAAACGTCAGTTTAAGGTGTGAGTGCCTTAAAGTCCACAAACTGGTATCCTTCTCACTGGCTATCCGGTTTTCAACAGCACTCTGAAGAAAATTCGACCAGTATGGAGATGGTTTCCAGATGGCTTCCTTCAGCTCGTATTCGATTCTTTTGTTCCGGTGGTCAACTCTGCCTTCCAAGTCCCAGAGACCTGCTTTTAAACAGTTTTCTCCCATTCATTCCAGCCTAGCTGTCACTCACCCAGCAGGGTGGCTGCCTTGCCAGCTAATCATGCCAGAGTGCTTTCAGGTCTCCTAGGAGACTAAGCACAGGGAGTTTCGGGCACCTCCCTCACATCCTGTCCACCCCAGACACTCAGGTGCCAAAGGGGGGCTTCAGTATTGAACGCCGCCAAAGGCCAACCAACAAAGGGACCAAACCTGGTTGGCGCGCAGTGACAAACACTAGAAGGACCTTTCCAAAACGAAATGGTGAAAAAAGTCGATCGGAACCTGTTTTTACAGAGGGGGCTCAGGCGCCATCTTGAAAAACATGGCTCCGGTGGATTTCTAGTCCTCCATGTTAAATGTTAAAGGACATTTGTACCACACACTATCAGCACAGAAGTGGTGCCCTGGCGCTCTGGCGGCTCTGAAAAAGGGGAGGTGAGGGGGTGGGTTAGTGGGAATAAGCTGGAAAAGTGCAAGAGAACAGTGATGTGCTGTTGGCAGCCTCAGCCCGGTGGGTCCGTTGGCTGGGCTTGGGGTGTTTCATGGTCCGGAGACTTCGTTTGCTGTTGTGCAAGTCTATGTGTGGTTTGTTTTGTTGTTGCATTGTTGTGAAGTTTGTGCGGATTGCTGCGTTTAAGGCTTGTGGTTGTGTTTGGTTGTAGTTTGAGAAGTGTATGCAGAGGGATGGAATTGTTAGTTGGTTGCTTAGTTGGCATTGCTGTCCTTGCAATTGTGGGATTCCATCTAGGTGCAGTACATGCTAGCAGTCACATTTCTGTCTAGATGCGACGCAAGCTAGGGTTCATAGTCCTGAGTGTGGTGCATGCTAAGAATCACATTTCTATCTAGATGCGACGCAAGCTAAAGTTCAGATTTCCATACTAGTGTGGCACAAGCTAACAGTCACATTTCTATCACATTTCTAACAAGATCCTTTACACATTTGTGCTTCTTTCTAGTATCATAAATTACATTAAAATACACCATATAATATATTTACAATCTGAAAAGGTTTTTCTCTATGTGCATTAGCCTGTGTACACAGGCTTTTCCACTAGTTCTTTATAATTTCTTTTGTAAGAAAGTGCTGTTATATTAGATATGCAATCCCAATCCGCTGCCTTCATTTTAATAGTGTGCATATATTCTCTGATATTGGTTTATTCAGATACATTATAATCAATAATGCTTGAAATTCCAAGCTAGAAGCTTTACGTTATTGCTAAACAAAATTGGTCCCATTTGCCGAGATGTTGCCCTCAATAGAGGCCATCAAGCTTTCTTCGTCACCATAGGGGAATGTAAGCTTCATATAGAATATGCAACATGTCAATTTCCAATATGTCATGAGTGAGATGAGGCTTAATTCCCACCTAATAGCTTTGACAGGGACTGCATTAGGCCATAAATAAAAAAGAAATACAGGTTTTAAAGACACCCCAAGAAACACTTCTGTACCAGCATGTTATAAATGGCTTATATCAATAATACTACAATTTCAATTTCATTAATATACATACAGCTAAAAGATTTGTATATACCACATAAAGCCAACAATGATAACAATATAAAATGTATAGGGTACAGACAATAATACATAAAAACGCATACATTCATCCATTAAAACCCATAAAAATTAATCTATAAAAAATTAAAATCACATCTTACATTTAATTAAAATTCGTCAAAACTGAGGACATTAACATTTAAAGTATGAGGGCCGAAAACAGTAGGAAATCATGTTCGCTCAGAATTCGTATAGATTAAGTATTTCGATGCATTTCCAATAAAATCTAATCATGTAATAGATGTAATTCTCATCGTTCCCTTCCATAAACATTTTCCACATTACTTTTGGATTATCAAAATTAAAACAGTTATTATAGGATTTCATCATTTGATTTCTAATACTGTTTAGACTTTTACATTCTGTCATTAACTACTTAAGGGACTCCATTTTGTTGTCTCCACATAACCGACAGTTACGCTCATTACGATGTAGGCCTTTCTTCTCACCTTCACATTCCAATACTTTGCTTTTGTAAAATTTTAGCAAAAGTTACTGTCTAATGACTCAAGCTTCAGGAAATGCCACAATACAGTCAGACGGGCGATTTCGTGAATTAATGTATTCAATGAAGGTTGTACTATATCATTCTCATGATCATACGATCTAATCTTTTTTAACCAGTATTTTATTTGATTAATGTTGTTCGGGAGTAGATCAATTTCACATCCACTCCACCAATCATTGAAGATAGTGAATATTTTCCCCCATACGCCAATCTGAGTAAAGTTATCTAGGCATAGAAAGGCCTTAGCATAATCCGCGGTAATGGTATTATTATTTAAAGTCATAAGGTCCACTGAGCACATGAAAGATCTGTTAATCAAGATGTACTTGAATACATATAAGATCATACTCAAGATAGAAAAATTCAACGTAAACAGATTGCGGCATGCAAAATATATTTTGTAACATTCTGGCTTCAATTTTTTTTCGCTCTTCACTAAAGCAATGTCCACATATTTTTATCCCATATGTTAGGACAGGCACTGTTTTCATTGTGTAAAGTAGATGGACAGTCTTCACTTTAAATCCACCATTTCAGCCAATAAAAGCACGCACAGCACCTACCAAAGTCCTACAGATAGGTGATATTTAATTATCTTAATCAGTGAATCTTGAACAAGAACTGCAAAAAGCAACAACGATTTCAGTGAAATTTGGGATTTCAAAATGACTAAACGCATTTCATTTACTGATTGGCCGATTCCGTGCAGTGTCCATAATTATCGTACAAATTAGCAGTAGGCTCACAGCAAATTAACGTATTGCTCACCCAGGGATGGATGCAGCCACAATCTCAGGGGCTCACACAATGACATAGACAAGCACATTGGTGGAATTGCACAAACACACGTTTTACACTCCTGTTTAATTCAGCCAACTCCTTTGGGCTAAAAAGGTAAAGTTGTGGAAGAATTAAAATGACCTGGGCTGGAACTTTTATGCTGTGGCCACTCACAGTGCTCTCTGCACCTGTCACAGTGCACAGTCCTCTCTGCACCTGTCAGACCTCACTGATGACACGTAGCAGTACAGAATTATAATTATTATTAGGGTAATTATTGAGCTGGCTTAGAGAAGTAACAGAGTGGTATTACCCAAATTGACCTTTTACAATTGACCTTTTTTCCTAATTGACCTAATTATAGTGGTCCTAATTGACATTCTGCACAATCGACCTTTATATTATTTTAGTTATTTTATATATGCATTGGGTTGGTTTTGGATTATAAATACTATAAGGGGATTGGGTGGGGGTTTCAGGGGGTTTTGGATTGGTCGGGGGGTCACTGGGGGTTTCCCCCTGCATACAGGTCCTAATTGACCTTTTAAATTAGGTCAATTCTCCCGAGGTCAATTCTCCCATGGTCAGTTGTGAAAAGGTCAATTAGTATACATCCAACAGAGCGCTTTACAATCCTATGGGGAGAACATGGCAAGGAGAGCAGGGAAACACGGGATAGGGAGCTAACTATGTGGGAGGGAAGGGCAAGCAATTTGTCAGTAATCGAGCTACAAGCAACTGGGGGAGAAAACAGTGGGGATCAGATCACCCAGTCTCAGGCAGGGTGGGGAGTGGAGGGCGTGTAGACCCACTTGCTAGGGACAGAAGAACATGCACTTGTTTGCTGGTGGTACACTTGCTCAGGGGAAACTGGCCAGGCATTTCAGGGCTGCACTGTCCTTTTGGGCGGGGAAAGACTGGTATGCAAATGGCCATCTCTCCTCTGGTAAGACACAGGTAGTAAAGGGACTCTCCCATTGTTGGCAAAGATGGAAACAGAGAGACACAGTTGCAGTGACTCCTACAGACACAGTCCCAGGTGCATACAGAAAGTACACCTCGTCAGTTTGGCATAAGCATGCCCACACAGAGTGGGAAACACACTGGCACAGAGTCACACACACACACGCTACCCCCAGACCCTTCTCCGATGACAGGGGCACTCAGCGCATGACAGGCACGTGCATGGCCTAGTGTTCTTGGTATTGCAGAGCCTCGATCCCATTCACCCCTTCTGCATTGCTCTGAGGCATTGCTGCGTCCGGTTGATCAGAGCGCCCAATAACAATTCAGTTGGTGGTGCGTGCTTTACAATCATAAAAAAATAAATGAGTAAATACCTAAAATAAGCCGTCTGGGAGGCCACTGCCCAGCACGAGTTTGAGCGTGATCCCTAGAAAACCGATAATGTGGCACGGCAACGGTGTATTCTCTCGATAATAGGACATTTGTCTGTAGTGCTTCATGGTGAGTTCACCCACTTCTAAACACTTTAATAATAGATGGCATACGTACAAAGTTCAATGACAATCATTTTTTCACCCCTGGGAATTATTAAAGGCCCCTTGTCTCTGCTATCAATTAAAGCTGTGAATGTGCATTAAACGCGTTTCTCCTTCTTTTCCAATTTAGGCGCAAACACATATTTTCTCTCTCGAGGTAACAGGTGAAAGCCCTCGGCCTGTTCTATTATTGTAAGAAATCTCTGTGCCAGGTGTTCTCATACTTTGCATCTGGTTTTATCTCTTCCTGGATCAGCTGAGCTACTGACGCACTGTGTGAGAACTGGACAGCTCACCTTCCCGGCGAATTAATGGGCCATTGCAAACCTATCAAATGTAATGAATGAACGAATACTCACCCGAGGATACATATTAAATAAGGACAACACCGCAGCCATGCCACTGGTTAACCAATTAGCAATAGGCACAGACGGCCGGAAATAGATTCCTTTTCATATTATTTTCGTTCTGGGGTGTTAAATATGTATTTTGCGGCACTCGCCTTAGAGCAGTGGTCTTCAAACTTTTTTGGCCTGGGCCCCCCCTGAGCAAAGTTTGGGCAGGCCGGGCCCCCCCAAAAGTGCCAGATGGACAGTATGTAGAAATCGCTATGAACCTTTGCATGCCGTCACCGCACCCTACTCCCAGTACAGACCGTGGGCTCTCCCCACCCTACTCCCACCACTATCCCAGTGCTGCCGCCCGTCCTGCTCCCACCACAGTCCCATAACACAAGCATACACACATCCATACACATTTAAATAAAAAATAAATTGCCATAAACGTACCTTTGACAAGTGCCCCAGCCAGCATTTCCAATGAGCTATGCAAGGCTGGCGAAGCAAAACACCCCCAGGGTTGCATGGATCAGTGATCATGTACGGCTGGGGAAATGAACTGTCAAAGGCAAACAGTGTTTCTCTTTGACAGTTCAGCCAGCCCAGGAGCACTCCCTCAGCTGGAAAAAACAGCTGAGGGAGTGCTCAGTGTTTCACTGAGCTGGCTCCTCGGCTCCTCCATAATGGGTGAGGTGGCCAGTGGGTGGACGCACCCTCACCCATTATGGATTAGCCGGCAGGCTTGGACTGCCCTATAGGGCAATAGGGCGATGACCATACCAAAAATGCAAAATGCTAGTGTAGGCCAGTCAAAATGGGCCACGTTTTTGGCCATTGTGGGCCAGTTTGAGGACTTACTTCACTATGCAGCTAGTAGTTTTGACCATTGTTGCTGAATAAATATTCTTTAAATATCACAATTTGTTTACATTTGAACAAAAGACAACACCTTGGGTACTATTCAAACAGTCTGTGACTAAAGGACTGAATATCCATTTGCAACTGCTGGCCATGTTTTCATTGGTGCCTAAGGCCGTTGTATGGTCCAGTCGGACCATGTGAGCTGCCCCTTCCATTTGCTCCAATCTAAAAAAAAAGATGTTTTTTTTTTTTTTTTTACATTTCATGCTGGGCTCTGGCGGCCCCCCTGGGATGCGACCCACAGTTTGAAGACCTCTGCCTTAGAGCCTTATTTTGCTGGAGCGCTTCAGGCTGTCACTTGAAGGCGAGGACCTGAAATCAGAGAAAATCTCCTGGTCGTTAATAGCATCCGTTTAGAGACGTTTAGTCAGCAGGGAGCTGAAACACTAAATGCCCACAGAAAAGCTATAGATTCTTCTTTGTCAGCAAGGGGCAGATGTGGAGGAACTGATGTTAAAAGACAATGAGGTGACAACGACCCTGCTGGTTGGCCGTTTCGTGATAATCAGCGGCTATTAACCCAGCTGTATTTGTCTCTACTATAATGTATGCACCCCGGCTGGCCAGACTGTTTTCCGCTCTAAGCAAGGGGTTGTGGGCAACCATCGAGTTGAAATGGACCCCAGCACTTTTGCAGCTGGGTCTGACAATAGAGGAGTGCTGAACATTTGGACTGAAGGGGCAATCCAGGCTGTAGTCAGGATAAATGATGAGTGGGAAATCAACACTCAGGCAGAGAAGTGGAGCTCACTTTGCTTTTGCAAGGGTGGGGTAGGCATGAGGTCTTAGTTACTCCATGTCACTTCTGTGTATTCGGGGCACTCCTCCTTTCTCATAGTAGTTGATTTTGATTACCAAGAGGTATTCTAACCACGGATTACCATGGGCATTTTGGACCACCACTCCCCCCACTCCCTTACTTACCTTCTGGCGGAACATAGCAAATTGTGCCGCTGCCTCTGCAATCCCCCTGCGATGCAGGTTCCCTTCACGCAAGGGAACCGGCGCCGCAGGGATGTTTCTGCCTTTTTTTTTTGCTTGTCCTTTTTTCCTTTTTATGGAATCGATGGACACCCCCGAAACCCTGCTCCCCTTGATCAACATTTTCAGAAATCTTTTTTAACAAGGCCATTTTCAGCGTTTTCTCCCTTTCATTTTTTTGCGGTCTTTTCTTCATATTCCGTTGAAATCATCTAATGGGATCTTTGGGTTGATCTATTTGTTGACACTACCTTCCCACCCAATTAGCCCAGCATCTCTCATCACCCATGCCTTCTGCCATGAGGATTGTCTTTGAACTTGGCCTTGCAAAAGTATCCTTGTCTTCAGAATACATGGGAGTACGAGCACTCACTATCGTGTTCAGGGACTCCAAGTCTCAACTCTATTTTCATCCTTGGCTCACGTGACAGGAGACCATGATTTGGTCCATTTTGCAGGTTTTAAATATCTTTAGTGAATTAAACTTCTTGGTGTTCTTTATTTGCACCTTAACAAGGTATGATTCATTCTTCGCACGTTCGCTTCTTTCCACAATAGATAGTTGACCTTGGCTGCTTCAGTCTTGACTACAGGCCCACAAACCCTCACCATGCAGCTCCACAATTCAGCTTATTCTTGCTGCAACACAGTTTACCCTTTCCTCTTCATGAGTCCTGGTTTACTAAATTCATGATACTGACGTCCAGCTTCTATTCGATGGCAGCTTTGCCTGCATTCATATTCATACATATAGGCAGTTTGTATACTGATCTAGTCTACTTGCGTTTCAGCATCCATACATTTATTGAACAGTTGATTCTCCACAGCACTTTTTGCACGTGTAATCTTCTTTTTTGTATTCAAAAGTTCACTTGATTCTTTACTTTGTCATTAGTTTCTTGGGATCCATTCATTCTCTCCAGCTAGTATCTCAGGATGTTATATATCTGTTGTGACGTTACTAGCTTCTTTCTTTGCTCTTTTTCATATTCCTTCAGGGATTTTCTCCCTTAGGTTGTCATCGCTTTGGGGAGACCTTCGGTATGGTTGTCTCAATGGGTATCCTCTTTTGAACACATGCTGCGGTATTGGCACAACTGCTGGTGGCAAACATGGTACGATCCCAGGTCACCAACATATGGGAGGTAGGGTGCAGGGTTTCCTGTAGAGGCATGCAGTTGCTCCTCTGCATTCCCCCCTCTGGTCGAGTCCTCGACCACATCCTCAATCTTTTCCAAATCCTGGTATTTTCTCTTGAAGAAGTGTTTTTTTGGTGTCCATATCTTCATCACCCCCCTCAGGGTGCTTGCTGATTTGACATGTTCATCTACACTCCAGGTCATGTAGTTACATTGTCCATTTGGGGTACAATAGACCCATCATCCTACGTACTTCCTATGATTCTTTGGACACAGAAACTTTGTTCCCTCAGGTGCTATAATGCTTGCCTCTATGTATTTCCTGAGAGCGTCATCAGTCAGCTCCTTGGCCTTCGGTTAAGGTTTGACATCAATCATGATCTTCATCCCTACCACCTTCTTTGCCGTTTTCTTGCATTGAGCAATCACCACCCTGACTACACAGAATCCAAACATTACTAACACCAGTATGACTCCAAGACACTATTCCTTCTTCCCATCCTTTCTTGGTATGCCCTCATCCATAGATCAACATTTGAGTTTGTTCCTGACATCCAGGTGATCTTGCTATTTCTGTCACACCAGGACAATTCCTTCTCTTCATTTCTTCAATGATCACCTCATCCTATCCTGCAGCAGGATATACAAGCATCTGGCTCTTTCATCCAGGCTCCTTCTCCATTGGTGTGGTCTTGATATAGTCATTGTGGTATTGAAACAACCATTTTGATCTCAATCGCAAGGTCACCCAATTTCCTTGAAACTGTCCTCGAGTAGTACATGCTGCAAAATGGCTGAGGAACTTCACATCGTGTGCTGAACCTGCTTCGAAAGGAAGGTCCTTACTGTATTCATGGCATGGGGATGAGAGAGGAGACATAGCAACTCTCATCAGATGCTCTTTCTCCCACCTTGTTCGTGTGTTGATACCACATGTTATTCCCCAGGTGAGCTGCATCATCTGGATATGTATTTATCACTTCACTATCTTCTTCTGCATCTCTTTTATGTCTCCCAATATACTTATAAAGCTCAAGGAATTTGTCATTTTTCGTTTTCATAGTAGAGAGCCATAACAGCTCTTTCTTCGGTAGAAACATTAAGATGATAGAGAATGTGAAAGATAAGGAACAGGACGACAACGAGAACAATCATGCAAATATATATCATGCATACACATCTGGTCAACTATTTCTTGCGCCATCCTACTGCTTGCTGAACTTGTTCACTTTCTATGATCATGCCATCTTCTTCATTAATCATTTTTAATACTATCATCAAGTTTCTTTTAAGTCTGCAACTGTACAATTTGATCAATGATAGCAATAAGGAGTCTTTTTATCACTGGACAGTTTTTAGGATCCTGTAAAAAGGTGTGAATATTAACATCTTTTTTTAACAAGAGCAGGGTAAGATTGAAGTATGAATACAAAGTCAGCAACCACAAGCCGATGAACGTCACTGTCGGCAGGTATGATGTGTTTTTATCACTTAAAACAAATATTCTCCATGAAATGAATCGGGAAACTGGTCTCTTTTCCAATTTCTGATCAAGAACTGATGTTTAGGCATAACTCTCTGCTTCAATATATTTCTAAAACAACATTTTGAAACTCCTGGACTTCTCTGCAAGTCCTTGCACTCTCTGCTAAAATATATAAAGAGTGTCTGTTGAATTCCAGTCCAAATAAAGTACGTGCTAATCATTCATTGCTTTATTCATGCTTCTTCTTAGTCATCGATTGAATCTGCACACGCGGAAATTCTTATTCTTGTCTTGCTTCTGTATCAGCAATGGTGGGAAGGTCTTGCCTTTATAAAGTTTTACGTTGTTTAAGTTCCAACCAAGCTCATTTCTGATATTTTGATAGTGAAAGGGGACACTTCCTCAACAACGAAAGGGCCATTGAAACGAGGCTCGTGCCATTTGTGGGTGACATTTCTGACTAGGATTAGGTCGCCAACATATAACTTAGGTGGTGGTAATAGTTCACTTGGATTGGTTGCCCAATGATCTTCTTCCATGTTCTTAGACCGTCCCCCCTGACGCTTGACTTGATCTAATATGAAAGAAATACTGGTAGTCATACATGTCAAATAATCATGCATCTCATCACCTAAAATTCTAGCTACACTCTGGGCATCACTCCTAATCATAGACAGAGGTGTAAGTGGTGTTCTCATCCAACGCCCTGTAACTAGCTCATGCGGGGTGAGGAGGTGGTCCGATCCTGGCTGATTCCGAAGGCATATAAGGCCAGGGGTAGGCAAAACAGCCATCTCTTTTTCAAAGTCAAGTTAATCTTGCTAATCCTTTCCTTGAGGAGGCCATTGAGTCTCTCACATAACTGATTCGCTTGCGGGTGATACACTGATGAGAACTTGTGCTTTATGCTTAATAAAAGCCCTAATTGTTTGACTAGTTCATTGACAAAATGCGGCACATTATCAGATCTTAGTACTTCACACACACCCCACCTCTGTAATACTTTGCACACTAAAAACATCACTGTGCAAGTGGCATCAGGGCATGGACACGGAACTGCCTCAATCCACCTAGAAAAGGGACACCACCACTACTGTGTACTTTCGAGATCGATATTGCCTAGATCCATCTGTAGGATTCTGTTAAAGATTGATGGGGACTCACAGTACCCTTGAGGCAAATGAATGTGTTTAAGTCTTTTTTTGCAAAATGTAAAGGAAGTCAGGTCTTGGGAGTCCTTATGCAATGGGATCGCGAAAAACACATTTTTCAAATTGATCACCGTGAAGTACTGAGCTTCTACTGGGATACTACACAATATTGTCGACAGATTAGGAACTAAAGAAAACTCATCCTCTACAATCTGGTTAAGAGGTCTCAAATCCTGGATACATCTCCATGACCCTCTTTTAGAGTTTTTAAATGGATACACTGCAGTATTACAAGAGGACTCTAATGGCACCATAATCCCCTGATTAATCAGTGCTAAAAATAGTCTGAAATATACCTTCATCAACTTCTCGAGACATGGGGTACTGTTTGGTTTGGGGTAAAATTGCTCCTTGCTTAAGCTGTATTTTAACCTCCCATATGCCCTTCAATAAACCTGCGTCATAAGGACCTGTAGTCCATAGGGCACCCAGTACATGTTCAAGATCCTCCTGAAAAAATACTGGTCACTACTGCATTATCGCCATTCTTTGTGGAGCTTCCCTTTTCTCTATCCTTATCCAGTGTGTAATGCTCATGAAGAATACTACTTCGTCATCGCTTCGGTCTTCCCTGAACCTATTGTCATCAGTTATGTCATTCAGTCTGTATCCCTCATCAAGAGCCATCACTGTTCTCCATGGTTTACTCTCATCACCTATTTATTCAAACATTGCCATTTCTTTTCATACTATAGCTGCTTCCAACTCTATAGAAATAGTTGTCCACCCTCCTCATCCATAAGTATTTGTGGTTTAAATAAAAACTCATCAGTTTTTCTCACAATTTTTCCTACCAGGCCAGGTAGCCATGTTAGTAGAATGCTTACCGCATATAAAAAAAATCTCTGGATATACTGGAATGCCTCGCAGAGGCACTTGCCCTGTGAACGTCTGTATGAACTCTCCCACGTTTAAGTAGTGTAGCACACTATTCCTTGGTCAGCAAGTGAAATCGTCATATTAAGATTTGTCATTAAATCTCTTCCTAAAATATTAACCACTGTCTGTCATGAATATAACAGAGGAACGGACATGTCATATTCTTCTATGGAGACTGGTAATTTATCAGTAAAATGAACTCGACTCGTAACTCCAGAGAACCCTTGAGCATTCATGGCAATACCTGACATTGGATATTTTCCCTGGTGTAAGGTGCTATATAAATAATAAAATACAAATACAAACATACATGAACGAGTTGCTCCAGTGTCTACAATAAAAGAAAAGGATTTGCTTCCTATCGTCACATCAACCCGTGTTTCCTCTTGGTGGGTCTGGTGTCACAGAAGGTACGGAACACATCAAGCGAACATGTAAGATGTCCGATTGTGGGTAGAAACTCATCCATGTCCCTGTGAAAGGATTTCCTCCTACCACAGTGACACCTCCTATTCTAGGCATCAATACTTGTCCTGTATTTGCATACTGCTGGGACTGCATAGTGGCTTGTTGCGACTGCCTTTTTGGCGGATTCATTTGTACTTGTCCCTGCTGTTGCACCTGTTGTATGAGCAGTGTTTGTGCCTGATAACATGTGTGATCTTGGGCAAAGCCCTCTCTGGTCTGTGTGCTGTATGGTGGAGGATAACTGTCCCCCCTCGGGAAGATTGGCCATTTTGTACACTCTCTTTGCTCCCACATACGGGCGCAATATGTCCTGTCATTCAACAATTCCAACATACTGGCGGAACCCTCCTGTTAATCCCTCCTTAGTTGTATCCTCCCTGAGCACTCTGGTTCTCATTCTGTGTATTTTGAAACCCACCTTTGTTATTCTTAAATCTGCTTCTTCTACCCCTATAACCCATTCCTCTGCCACGTGGCGTATATCCATACCCACCTTGGTCCATTGGGCACAAATTGTTCACCTGCGATGTACCTATTGTTTCCTGCAATCCAAATCCTTCTCCGCTTGTCAGTACCATCCCTTCTATGGCAAACTTTGACAACTTTTTCTGAACTAACTTGGCTTCCTCGATCTTCCTATTCTCATCCTTCTTCTGGTTTTTCTAGTATAAGAAACTACAATGATGCACTATTGTCAACTTTATCTCAGCCCATGGCTTCGCTTTGCTTCAATCCCTACTTGTTTTTTTTATCTGCCTCTGTACTGGCTCAGGCAGCCCCTGACATAAAATGTGGTAAAATAATGCCACTGACTTTTCCCATGGCTCGCGAGTTTCAAGTTGCCATTTATCCTGAATATCCTGAATATAAGCAATAGGGTCTTCATCTTCCTTCATTTTACGTGTCATTATTGCACCCATATCTGATGTGTCAGGATATTGAACCCTTAGAGCCCTCCAAACATCTCCTCTACAATTAATAAATGGCGCTCCATCATGCACTGTGTTTTGTGCAGTCACACTTGAATATCCTGCTCTCCTCCCTATGTCATCGGCCCTCTCTCCAAGAATGGCTGCCAGGATACCTTTTATATCGACTATGGCCAGCGTATTTCTTCCTATCATTTTCCCTCATTCATATATCCATTTCCCAGCCCCCGAAGTCAAACTAGGGAGAATGCATTTTAAGTTATCCTTGTCCATCTGTGGCCATGGAATGTATTGCGGTCTTGCTCTCCAAGGGAACTGTGTGAACCCCATCCCATAGCTGAATCCCACTATTAGTCTATCCATGGCAGGGATAATTGTTCCTGTCTCTTTCCTTGTCAGTAATGATCTCAACCTGCTTACATATGGTGGAGACTCTCCCTTTTCACTATGTGATCATCCTCGCAGACTCTCAGAATATGTCATAGGATCTGGTGTTCTATCTTTGGGCTTTTCCAAGTCTGACCATCTGACTTCCTTATCCATTTGCGAGCTTCCTTCAGGGGCACATGCGCTTCCTCCTTCTGCCCCAAGACCGGACTCTTTTTTCTCGTCCGATATGTCTAAGCCCCAACTAGTGTGACTATCATCCCCTCACCCTTGTCTAAGTTCAGTCTGCTTAAAGACAATGCTCGATGTTCATCACTAAATAGGTTTCCCTCCTCACTTCATGATTGAGGTACTGGGGATCAATCACTGTTCCCTCGAGTTCCATATTCGCTACCTCATCTTATCTGTTGATAAACCTTATCGATCCTTTTTCCAATGCTTTCCGCATCAAATCTGTCTTCTTCTAGCGCTACTCTAAATATCGCTGGCGTTACTTCCTTAATCAGAAGAATCTCTTCCACTCTGTCCCATCATATTTCTGGGCTCGGCCTCATTTGTTCCTTTCAAGACTGGCATCAAAACCTTGCTGTCTCCTTTTACGTTCTTCATCTACTTCCTTTTGCTTTCTTACATCTCTTCTAATTCTTTCTTCCTCTTGCCTTCGTTTTTCTCCTCTCCTTACTCCTTGCCTTCTTTCCTCTTCTTCTCATCGCCTTTGTAATATTTTGTCCCTTAGTCTTTGTGCTTCTTCCTCCTCTCTCTTTCTTTCTTTTCCATCCCTTTCTTCTATTGCTCTTTGTCTATTGTAGTACTTTCTTTGTTCTTCTGCCCGTTCTACAATTTTCTCTTGCTCCTCCTGATATATCTGCTCTCGTCACTCCCTACTTTTCCCTTTCAGCTCATCCCCTTTCAATCTATTCTCTTGTTCCTTATCCTTTCTTTCTTATTCGTCCTTATCTTCTCTTTGCCTAACTACCTTGATACTTTTCCCATCTATCTTGAGTAATATCTGTCCACCCATCCATTTGTTTTGTACAAGCGCTACCTCGTCAGCCTTATCCTTTTCTCCTTTCCATCTCTTAATCTCCATGTCTATTTCTGTTGACAAATTTGACCGCTCACTTTTTCTTTCTTGTCTTGTAAGAACTTATAAATCTCTTAATTTCTTTTATTCCCTTCCAGACTATCGTCACTACTATAAGTGGGGGGGTTCATATATTGGATTACTGTACCCCGTTGCTGCTCTAAATTCCTTTAAAGGATACACTCCTATCTCTTCTGTAGCCACACTCTTTGCCTCGGGCAAGGTAATGGGAGCAGAGGGCTCAACACGTTCCCCCTTATGCTGATTAAGCATCCACTTCTCAGGTGGTGGTTCTTCTCTTTCCTCTTGATACATCTTCCAAAGCTCTAAAACTGGTAACATTTTCTCTAATTCCTTCCCTGTGTACACAGCGTGAAAATATGTGGTCATGATTTGCAATTCCGCTCTTGACACATCCCCCTTGTGGCCATGGCATCCACATTATGAGGGAAATTCATAGATTCTCACGCAAAAGTAGTGCACGCGGCTGGCGCAGAGAGGGAGCGTGCACCAACCGCGTGCGCTAAATCCCATTTACGCGCACCACGTATTCATGGATCTCCCAAGCCATTTACAGCCGTGGCACAGCAAACATCCAGCAGCACCAATTATGCCCCTAACACCGCCCCTTGCTCCAATAACAGCCGCACAAATCCACAATATGGCGCAAAGGCCAGTGGACCAGCATACAGCCCCCCAACAATGAAATTGCGCTAAAAACGCTTGCGTAACCTGCTTGCACCAGCTAAATCGCGTGTAATACTCCTCGTGCACCCCTCGGAATATGGATATGCATATTTCAAGGGGAGCACAAGGAATTTTTACATGCGATTTGGCTGGCGCAAGAGGTTTATGCGTATTCTGAGGGGTGCGCGAGGAGTTTAGTGTGCGATTTGGCTGGCACGAGCGGAGTATGCGTATTCTGAGGGGTGCGTGAGGAGTTTTATATGCGATTTGGCTGGCGTGAGCGGGATAGGTGGCTGGCGCAAGTGGGGTACGCGTATTCTGAGGGGTGTGCAAGGAGTTTTACATGCGATTTGGCTGGCGCGAGCGGATTACGCGTATTCCGAGGGGTGGGCAAGGTGTTTTACACGTGATTTGGCTGCCGCGAGTGGGGCACGCGTATTCCAAGGGGTGCGTGAGAAGTTTTACATGCGATTTGGCTGGCGCGAATGGTGTAAAAGGCTGCGCATGCTTGGATCACCCGCAAACGGCTCCGCAAGCAGCCCACGCCAAAACGGACCCCCCAACACCTGTGCACATGCCAGCAGGCAGCCCACACCACAACAGACCCCCCCAACACCCATGACCATGGCAGTAGGCAGCCCACACCACAACGGACCCCCCAACCATCCATGCACATGCCAGCAGGCAACCCATATCACAACAGACCCCCCAACAACCCGTGACCATGGCAGCAGGCATGCCTTGAATCATGTCCCCCCCAGCGACGGCAACATGCCAGCAGGCCCGACACATGTGGCCCCCACCCCACCCCCAGTGACGGAAACCTGCCATCAGGCCCGACTCATGTGGCCCCCACCCCCATTGACGGCAAGCTGCCAGCAGGCCTCGACTCATGTGGCCCCCACCCCACCACCAGTGATGGCTACCTGCTGGCAGGCCCCTACTCATGTCGCCCCCACCCCCAGTGACGGCAACCTGCCAACAGGCCCGACTCATGTCCCCCACCAAACCCATAGTCATTACATAAAAACATCTATCAAATATCCCTCAAAATGGCTCCACCCGCTGTCCCACAATGCTACTCTATACCCATTCATTGCCCCCACCTCACAGTACTGGCCCCACGGCATGCCATACCCAGAAGCACACATGCATTCATGCATGTAAATGCACAACATAGCCACACAGCACTGACACATGCCTGAGCCAGTGGCGAATGACACATGCAACAAACAAATGTGAGCATGCAACACTGTGATTGGACCAAATGAAAATGTATTGTGAAATCAGCAACTACATCTTACAAAAATCAAAAATGCAAGTAAAAATGCAATGAGCTGAAACAAAACTAAATGGCAAATCCATATGAAGTAGAAATTCAAAAATATCCAAGTAAATGATGAAAATGGACTTCCACAAAATAAATGCAGTCAGTTCCAAATAGTAATAAAAAAAGGAAACCCATTACTCCATGGGAAAGAAAAAATCTAAAAAACAATCCACACAAGTCCAACTATGCACAAAAAATGTCAAAGGGTCCATGATCCCAAACTGCAGACCTGTCCAAAAAACTACCTAAAAAATAGAACTATATACAAAAGAGTGGAGCAATGTCATGTCCTCCTCCAAAAAAGTACTTAACACTAAAGAACTCTTTAGAGTGGTCTTGATGTTAATGTCTTTGGCCAGGGCATCACCAAACTCCATGTTGATGTCCCGGAGGCGGGCCTGGGATGTGTCCGTGGGGGCTGGCAGGGACGTCGCCATGGCTTCCACTAACTCCCTGCAAGTCTCCTTAAGGAACACTGCCCGCCTCAAAGCCCGGTGCACGGGATTCTCTGCCCTGACCATCGTGAGCCATGCCCTCTCCACCCGCCGCCCCTCTGCATCTATCTACTGGCCCAACCGCTGTCACACGGAAGACACATGTAGTCCAGGGACCTCCTGCCCATCGGCCGATGCCTGCCCCCGTGATGTAGACAGCCCGAGGCCTTACACCTCCCACCTCGGGCCTGCCGCTGACTTAATGCCAACTGCCTCTGGAATCCCCCGGTTGCACCGTGCTAGTGCCCTGCTCGGAGGTGCCTGAACATCCTCCATTGGCAGGGGTCCAGTTGTTGGAGTGACCACCTCTGCTGGTCCTCTGACTCCCGACTGTGGCAGGGATGTGTTCTCCACCAGCCGGGCCGCGGTGGATGGGGCAGGTCCACAGGGTGCCCAGGAGAGACATGGGCGGGAAGACGGCACAGAGGATGACTGGCACATAGGGTGAGCAGATGAGGAGGGGGTTGCAAGAGCGTCCATCACACAAAAGAACCCTGTGCCAATGACCTGTCCTAGCAAGTCGACACGGGCACACAGGCATCCGAAATGATGTGCGTAGTCCTGCCTGGAACCACACACATCATCCCGAATCGCCCGTGTGCACAAGGCGACACCAACTAGGACAGTCTCAACCCTGTCACAGATTGCCTCGTCCGCAGGTAGAGGAAGGTCAGTTGACGTAGACACATCCCCTACCTGTGAACAGGCCTGGACAGAGGCATCCCTGCTGGTGCAGGATGATGCAGTCACAGGATCAGGGACAGGATTACACACAGACACCTCCACAGCGATCTCTGCTGCCTCATGCCCCTACCCCTGGACTGCGCCACTTGCACCAGTGGAACCACCCCCTCCAGGACCCATGCATGGGTCTGATACAGATTCCTCCTCAACCACACCCCCCACCAGCCTGGATGACTCTGTGCCGTCTTCCGTAGTATGCCCCTCTGGGGGCTCACCTGCCCCTTCATCTGCCGAGTAGTCCACTTCCAACCTTGGCCTATTGGACCTCCCCTCGGCAGCTGCGGCCATGGACGCGGCACCAGTCCCCTCACTCCCGGAAGATATTACCTGGGAGGGGGGCAGGGCCTTGCGCCTCCAGCTGGCGGTGACATCCCTGCCGCTGGGCTCCACAGCACCGTCTGCACCCTCTTATCAGTCGACACTGCAGGCAGGGAGAGACAGAACACAGGCATCAGCACACCGTACAATGGTCTGCTAGACACATGACTATAGCACATGAGTGGCAGTGTCAAAATTCCCACAAGGCATCACACACCCCATCACTCAGGTCAATTGAACCCACACACATGCACAAACAAGCAGGGAAGGTGCAACAGGCCTCTGCATCCATTCACATGGAACTGCATGAACATCCTAAGGGTCGCATGACGTCACAAGCTTGAGGGAGCATGACATTCACATGAACACACGCCACGAGACAGACATGCATCTGGCCATCTCTACCTCCCGTCACAGCGAAATCATCTTCCACTATGTCACATCTCCCAATCAGGTACCTACATGTCTGTGTCACATGCATCTATGGTGTCTCACAGTCACACACACACCATCAGACACACGCACATGTACACTGTGCATGTACATGAAGGTGGGACGAGCATCCATGTGTCACACCCCAAATATGGCATCTTCACATGCAATTTCGCATCGTGGATCGGAACACTTTCGCCATTGATGTGTAGCACACATGACTGGACTCACATGCAGCACGGTCATGTCCCTGCACATACACAGCCATACATGGGCCATGTCAGACATATGTCCAAGCTGCACACCCCTGCCACACCTCAACATTCACTGTGTCGAATGAGAACACATGGACACTTACCGCTCGACTCCAGACGGGTCTGCCTCTCGAGGACCTGGAAGTGAAGTGCTGGGCGAATGCGCTCGAGGACCCTCATCTAGTCGGTGGTAAGCAGGACCCGGCACCCCACTGCATCCACTGCATCTAAGAGGCGCTGGGCCTTCTTGAGGGTCCTGGAATTGAAGTCCTCCCAGCGCTTATGGCCGTGTGTGAAGTCGCGGGGTGCCATCCCCTCCGCGTTGATGGCACCCACGATATCCAACCAGATCCTCTCCCATCCATCCTTGCCGGCGCGTGCTCGTCCGAAGAGGGCATCATAATTCCCCAGGACTTGGTCCACCAGGATGCCAACTTCTTTTGAAGTGAAGCTGGCAGCCCTCTGCAACCCTGCCGGGGGGTCGCTACTGGTCCCAGATGGTGTTTGGCCCGACATGGCAACCCCTAAGGCAGGTGTGAGTGGGCAATTGGGTCCTGGGGCTGGGCTGTGGAGTGATGGAACACCAGTCAGGAGTCTTCTGTTCGAGCCGGGGTGGTCACTGCAACTGGACCCCTGGTGATGGCTGATGTGGAGGCAGCAAATAGCAGGGCATGTTGGCAGCAGGTAGGCAGGCAGCAGCAGATGGCTCGTAAGAGGCTCCCTGGGGCTCTGGGGTTCAGGTAAATTTCCTTCTGTGCAGGAGCATGGTCTTCCATGTGTTGTCGCGTGGCCAGCTTGATGCAGAGTGAATCCGCATGTGCAAAAACAGCACATCAGTGTGAGATTGCGTTAAATCCGAGAAAAGGCCCTTAGGTGTTTCCCTCGGCACGGGTTATAGGTGAGCGCGGGCAACAGTTCACTGTATGTGCTTTTTGTGGAGACCGACGTGTGTGTTTACTCTTCTTGTGGTTTCACACGCGATTACTTCACAGTGGATAGAGTTTGTACTTCTTCTTTTGGCGGGGGTGTTGCCACGCAAGGCAGACGGTGAGTCGCGCATGCTATTGTTCCCACTGCGGGTGCCCCTGTGTCTAGTGTACCTGTTTTTGAGGTCATAGTAGCCCGCGTGTTCCACGCGTATGTGCTTTTTGTGTCCCTGGGTGCCACAACGTACTGTAGGAGGTTTATTCCCACACGTGGCTATCTGGGGTTGTGTGCACGTTTTTCATCATTTTTTGGGTGCCTGAGCATTGCTTGACCCGTCATTTATCACCAGGGGTCATAAACAGCCTTGCAGGAGCACAGGGGTTCATTTAACATCACGTACCCTGCCCCCTATACCCCAATCCCAGGCCCGCCCAGGACAATTGTTGAGTGCACCTCCCATTGGCAATATGCCCTCTGTGCCATGGTTGGAAGGCCACCACCCCCTGTGGCTCTGGGATATGCAGCTGTTGCATCCGACCCAGGCGCCCATATGACCCAACAGTCACTAACATCTGCTGTCATGGGCCCACCGGTTGTGGTAGCTGCAGGTGGAGCTGTGGCGACCACCACCCAGGCTCATGGTCGGTCAGCCCATGATGCGTTGGAACCTGAGGATTCCCAGACAGAATTCCAGGTGGCCAGGAAGCACAGGCCAAGTGTGTCCAGGGTTGCTGTGACCGAGGCACACATATCTAGGGCAGTGGTGACATCTGCTGCCCCAAGCAGCCAGGTGGTGGTAACTGCATGGGCAGATGCAGCCAACACCACCCCAGCTGTGAGTCTGCCAGCCAGGACTGTGTCGGTCACAGACCTTGGCACTACTGCAGATGTGGCACTGGTTCCTGGCAACAGCACCCAGCAGCCACTGATTCAAGCCAGGCCTTCCGTCCTGGTTCTACCAAACACTCCCTTGTTCCAGTGCACCAGCGCCACTGCCCCTACTGATCAGGGCAACATTGGACACTCAGGGTCTGTACCACTGCTGAGGAGGAGGAAGCATGCTCCTGCGCAAGAGGCTGGGACCCCAGACACGGCTCCAGCCTGTGGCGCATCGAAGAAGAAGCCTTTCAACAAGCAGGACCTGGACTTCCTTGTGGGCTACGTGTCGGCACACAAACGCTATATACTGGTGGGCCCACAGTGCCATATGACAACTGCATATTTTAAGGATGCTGTGAATGCCATGGGATTCCAGGTGCGCACAGCTCAACACTTCTACAAGCGATGGAATGACCTCCGACACTGTGCAAAACAAAAGCGTGCCTCCAATTATGCCATGACTCAGGTGACTGGCAGTGGGCCAGCACCAGAGGAGGGTGCACTCACTCAGCATGAGGAGATCACTGCAGAGTTCATCGAGGCAGAACTAATCCGTGGAGTAGGAGAGAGGATGGATTATGATGCATCGTCCGCTGAGTGTCGATGCGTGTTTGTCCAGAACATGTGTGTTTGGCTTGTGTGATGTGTTGTGCTTGACTACCACTACATGCTAATAAAACATGGTTGTCATGTGTGAGTCATGCAATGCTTTACTGATGTGTGCCTGTTGTGATGCATGCAGGATATGTGATGAACACAGGGACTGTCCTCATGACCACACATGCACCCTACTCACATGCAAGTCACTCGACTGCACCTCCGGTACATGTTCTGCTCTCCAACCTTGACCGTTACACTCCCTCTGTCCTCATCCTACTTGTTCTCTCCTCTGCTTTTGACACGGTCAACCATTCAACCCTGCTAAATCGTCTCCGTGACAACATGGGCATCACCGATCAGGCTCAGACCTGGCTAATCGACCCTCCCAGGTAGAACTTGGGTCCTTCCTATCACCTGTCTCCCTCCCTATCTGTGGAGTTCCCCAGCAGTCTAACCTCTCACCCTGGCTTTTCAAAAAAATACCGGGCAACTCTCACCTACTGCATTTCCATTTTCTGCTCAAATTTCTAGTGCTATGCTGATGACACCCAAATAATTTTCCCTCAGCCACCTGATCTCCTTCCCTCATCTCTGACTACCTAATCGCCATTCATAATTGGTGTGCCACAAATTATCCTTGTTTAAATGCCATCAAGACTGAGATCCCCCTCATTGGTACACCCACTCCATCCTTTCCCCTCACTCTCTGGCCGGCCTCTCTGGGCCCTCCTCCTGCCCTTACCAGGGAAGCTAAGGACCTCGGGGTCATCTTTGACTCCACACTTTCGTTCTCTGCACACATCTCTGATGTCACCTAAAAGTCTCCTTAAAGGCACTCTTCCTACCCTCTCCTTCCCACATAAGCTCCTTGTCTCCCAAGCTCAGATTCTCTCGAGGTTGGACTGCTCTAACAGCCTCATTCTAAATCTACCTTCCTCCACTCACCGCCCTTTACAACTAATCCAGAACAGGACTGGGAGACTTGTCCTGGGCCTTAAGCCCTGGCATTGTATCACTCCGCCTCTGTAATCCATCCATTGTCTCCCTGTGGTTGCAAGGATTACATTTAAAACCCTTTGCATTGTCCACAAGGCTTTCTGGGGCCTGGGTCCTAATTACCTTCAACTATCCCTCTGTATATACCTCCCCTCAAGAACCCTTCGCTACTCCACCTCAAACTCCCTCAAGGTCAGCTGTTTTTCAAACGAATGAGCTGGTGGTAGATCCTTATCTTCAGCGGGCGAACTGCCTACCTGCCACCTTGAAACTTGAGGAGAACCATATACGGTTTCGGAAGCTCCTCAAGACCTTCCTATTCGCTTCTGCCTTTGCCCATCTTCTCACCTGCTGATCTCCTTTCTCTCTCAGCAATGCTGCACCTGGCCACCTTCTGCCCTTCGGGCCCAGGTACCTGCTCACCCTGCCACCCTCCTGCACTGCCTCCTGGCCACCCCTTGCACTGGGGTCTGTATCTGTACCCTTACAGCCCCCCCTCTTTTTCTGCACTTATCAGATACTCCCTTTCTGACTAACCTTGCACTTGGCCACTCACAGTCTGCACTTCCACTGTTTTAGATCACTATGTGTATTCATTTATTTACGCATTATTTATCTTGTCCTCTCTCATGCTTTGCACTCTCCAATTTGCCCCCCCTCCCATGCACTTTCCTCCCCCCTTTCACTCCCCATGCATTGGCGGGTTCTCAATGTCACTGGGCCCAGTAAGATCGTTGTTTCTGTCTTCTCCCCACTTCCCCTCCCTTTTCCTGGTTGAGCTCTGAAACACCTGTGTATGAGCGTGATATGAATTATTTATCATTTCATGTCATGTCATGTCCCTGCTCACTCACATGTCTACATGTGGCCTGTGGTGTTGTGGCACTCAGCACTCGGCCTATCTGATCACATGAGTGCTGTGTATGTGTGGACAGCCTGCAAGGTGCTCCTCTTCACAGGCACGCTTCCTTGCCTCTCAAACCCCTTGCAGCTCAATGTCAACATGGCACTTGTGAGTTACATGTTGGACTACTGCCATTGCCTGTTCCCCGTTCCTGTGTGCATGCACACTTCCCTCTGCAGACCTGCAAAACACGTACTGTGGTGTACATACTTTGTCCTTGGTGCAGTGTGTCTCACTCGGACTGCAGGCCCCCTGCCTCTGTTCAACTGATGTTGTGGCTTCTGCATGCATGGGTGTACTACTGATGGTTCCTCATGTGTCCTGTTTCATGCCCACTTCTCATCTGCTGTAGTGTAATTTGACTGACGAGATGAAATTGACGCATGCCAACACTGTCTGCCCATGCACTGTTCTCTGGTCAACCTTTCATTGCCATGCACTGCCTCCCTGCAATTCCCAAAGGGTGGGGGGTTCACTGTATCCATGCAACCCAGTGCAGGAACTTTGCACATGATGGCTGCATTTGCCCTTACACTGCCGTAATGTTTAGAGATTGTCATCACTGCGTATGTGTTGATGTTGGAAGTTGAGGCGGTACACATGCACTGCACTGCACCCACCCACTTCTGTACCATGTTCCGACCTTCAACATGCCTATGCAATGCTGCTATGTCAAAGTGACCTGACATGTATGTTCCCATGTTCATCCCTTCACTGTATTGAAACGCACTAGTGTAGGTGCATCCTGTGACACAAGTACTCTGTATTGGTGATGGTTGTTGAGTGCTGCATATCAACATGCATATTACATGTGTCATGGTGTGTTTGGTTTCACTTGCAGCTGTGGCTATTTGGGTGTTCCGCCATGCTTATGCTATGTGCCATCTCTTTGTTGCCATCTCTCATTTCTGGCTTGGATCTGTGCCTGCCAGAGGTTGTGTGTGATGCAGGTGAGATGCAACATACAGTACATGTGTAGGCTTCACATTTTACACACATCCATTTCTGCTTTCGGGATACCCTTGCATTGCAATGCCACTGGATGCCTGTCGGAGTTTGAGGTGTGTGACATGTCTGCTTCATGTGTTGGCTGTCGACGTTGTGATGTCTATGTGTGTGGTATGTGTTACTGATATGTGTGCTCATCTTTCTTTTGTTTACATTACAGGTGATGAGGCACTGGAGGCAGAGGATGAGGATGTGATTCCAGACACGGTGGTGGGTTTAAGTCACCAACCTAGCACCAGTGGTGGTCGTGGCGTGGTAGACCAGGAAAACCCATTTTTGCTCCAGGCCATCGTGTACAGGGCTGACCATGAGTCAAGCTCTGATGAACTCTCTGACCGCAATGTTGAGTTGGATATGCATCGTGACGTGTCATCGCTGGTGAGTGATCCTGCAGTGGATGATCTCCTGTCTGCGACACCTGCAGTGAGGGTAGTGCCCTTAAGGGGCCAGGCAGTGCTGGAACGTCCGTCTGTGGGGGTTATGGACGCATGGTCACACTCCACACCAGGTGCTCATGTTCTTGGAACATCAGGCCGACAGAGGGATGCAGTCCTGCAGTCGCGGGCGGTGCCAACCCAGCAAGGACCATGGCTCCTTGGGCCCAGCAGGTGTAGAGTCCAGCAATGCGGTGGCCATGCGCCACCAGGGACCACTGAGTGGGAGAATGCCATGAATGCCATCGCGCAGCAAAAGGGAGGAGCAGTTGAGATGATTGCTCAAGGCATGGAAAGTGTGGCCCCTTCCATCCTCACCCCTGTGAGGCAGGGGCAGCTCCAGCAGTAGGCAACGCGGTCCACGTGCCGCTCACTCAGGCTGGGCATGGCGGCCTCTGACAGGGCACGCCGGGCTGAAATGGTGGCTTTGCACCAAGCAATTGCTGCTCAGGCAGAGGCACAGGGAAGAACACCAATCCCTCAGATCTACTCTGGGTGTGCTCATGATGACCCAGAGGACGCGGTCAAAAGAGAGGATGGAGCAGCTTGAAAACACCATCTCGGCTGAACTCAGTGCAACCCGGGAGGTGCTCCATATGTCATGTGAGGCCATGAAGGCATAACTCCATCATACACGTGAGACCTTAAAGGAGGAAGCACATGTATCACGTGATGTGATGCATGCAGACCTACATGCCATAGCCATGCAGGACCGGGTTTACCAGACCTGCATGCTTGCTGCGGATAGGCATGGTGAGGGAACTGTACCACGTCCACCTTCTGATTTAGATCCAGAGGGTGACGACGATGATGACTTATCTCTCACACAGGTCGGGGCATGCAGGCTTTGAGCCCATGGAGGATTTTTAAAAAAAATCTCAACATCAACACATGTGGTGTTGAGGTGCACCCTGTACCTTCCCCCTCCTAGGAACCCCCCCGGGCAACCCGGGTTGTATGTGGCCATTTTATTTCCCTCTATTGTTTGTCTATTGTGCATTCATGTGACAGTGTGGTGCTTTGTGGCATTTCAAAGCATCCACTGTTTGTTCCAGTTGGGCCAATAAAGGCTTGTATTGTGTACGTGTTTGTGGCTTGGGGCCCTGTCACATATGCCACTCCTGCTTCCCCTTTCCAGGGGCTCACAAGGATGGGTCAGTGCGACAGCATTTTACACAGGGGCATTGGGCTTCGGTCATATCTGTGGCCAGTCTGCAGTCCTACTTGTGTATACACCCCTAGTGGGTATTCCGGATGGATTCTCCAATGCATGTCTGCACTTCATTTTAGTGAGTATATTGTAGACTATGCATTTCATCATGTTGCGTGTGATGTTTTTTATGACTTGCCTATCTATGTTGTTGATGCACTTCTTGCTCTAGGCGGTACCGTGCACCTTTTGGCTGTGCTTTCCCTTCCTGCTTCATGGGTTCTGACTTACTAAATTCATGACACCAACGTCCAATTCCTATACAATGACGGCTTTGCCTGCGTTCTACTCACTACGTATAGCCAGCTTCTATGATGACTTAGTCAACCTTGTGTTTCAGCATCTGTACATTTATTGAATTGTTGATTTTCGGCAACACTTGTGCATGAGTAATCTTTTTTTTGTATTTAAAAGTTCACTTGATTCTTTACTTCGTCATTAGTTTCTTTAGGATCTATACATCCTCTTCGATCAGTATCTCGGGACGTTGTGCATACTTTTTGTGATGTCACTAGCTTCTTTTTTCTGCTCTTTCTCATATTCCTTCAGGCAGTTCCTCCCTTAGGTTGTCATCACTTTGGGGATACATTTGGTAGGGTTGTCTCAACGGGTATCTTCTTTCGAACGCATGCTGTAGTATTGGCACAACTGCTGGTTTGATGAAGTAAACTTTGCACTCTTGGTGTTCTTTCTTTGCACCTTAACAAGGGGTGATTCATCCTTGTCACGTTTGCTTTTTTCCAGAATAGATAGCTGATCTTGACTGCTTCAGTCTTGACTCCAGGCCAGACCACCTCACCAGGCAGCTCTACAATTCAGGTTATTCTTGCTGCAACACTGTTTTCCCTTTCCTCTTCATGAGTCCTCGCTTACTAAATTCATGATACCGATGTCCAACTTCTATACAATGGCGGCTTCGCCTGCATTCTATTCACTACATATAGCCAGCTTCTATGATGACTTAGTCTACTTGCGTTTCAGCATCTGTACAATTATTGAACAGTTGATTCTCTGCAGCACTTTGTGCACGTGTAATCTTCTTTTTCGTATTTAACGGTTCACTTGATTCTATACTTCATCATTAGTTTCTGTATGATCCATACATTCTCTCCAGCCAGTTACTCGGGATGTCTTCTGTCTCTTGTGACATCACTAGCTTCTTTCTTTGCTCTTTTTCATGCTCCTTCAGGGAGTTCCTCCCTTAGGTTGTCATCGCTTCAGGGAAACATTTGGTACGGTTGTCTCAATGGCTATCTTCTTTCGAACACACGCAGCGGCACAATCTCAGGTCTCCAACATATGGGCGGTAGGGGGCAGGTTTTCCTGCAGAGGGATGCAGCTGCTCCTCTACATCTCTTTTACTCGATGGCACCTCTCTTCTCCTCCACTGTTCATTCTACTCACAAAACATACTTCAACCCTCCCTTCCATTACACAGCCTCTCCTCACATCTACCTCCAGCACCTCCATATTTCCTGGACTCCACATTGCTATGCTTCTACATCTCACACTCTTTCTATTGCTCTTTGCGAGACATAGTCTGTCTGAAATAAAAACCTCCTTTACCTCTGACTTCTTACTTTCTCATTCTCCTTCTCTTGACCTCATGACCCTTACTGAAACCTGGATCTTTCCCTCTGACTCTGCAACCCTGACTGCCCTTTATAACCCTGCCTACACCTTCACTCTCCCCACTGGCAGTGGTGGTGATGTAGGACTGTGTTCAACCTCCTAACCTCCTATCCCTTCTACTCCCCTATCTCCTGCAAATGTTCCCTCATTCGAATACACAAACTCCACAATCACTGTCTCCTATGGTATACATATTAACCCTCTGTTCCGGGCCAACTGTCCAGCAGGTCAATTCTTTGCCCACATCTCCCAACTAATTGACTCTCCCTCCCGATCACCATCTCACTGTCATTGGTGACTTCAATCTCCACTCTCTCTGCTGCTCTATCCACTGACTTTAACTCTCTTCTACTTCACCACCCACTGTCTTCTGTCAACTCTCTGCCCACACATTCAAGCGGAAAATCACGTGGCCCTTTTCTCATCTTCTCTCCGCTCGCTGCCTCTAATATTTCTACTATGCATTCGCCCCCCATCACTCTATCGTGTTGGCCCCAATCTCCACTCCAGTTTCTTCCTCACTCTCTCCATCTACTACAGCTATTACTAAGTGCAAGTTTCCCTCCTCCAAACTTCCTGACTACCTCTCTGACCAGCACCACACTCTTTTCTTGTATGCTGAACTCACCTTTCCAACCACTGAAGAAGCCTTCACTAACTCCAACACTGCCCTTTATGCTCCCTTTTCCTCTCACTACTCTCTTACTACTGTAAGGGTGCAGAGGTACGAGTCTTGACACAGTTGTGGTAAAATTGGTTGGCGTAGACTTTTATTGACAACAGCAAAAGAGAAGGAAAAGCCTATCTTGCTATATTTACCATGAGGTGTTGCCATACCGCAACAAAAATACTAAGGACCTAGTCAGGATCTCCATACTGGAAGAAGTCCACCATCCTGTATCTAAACCTATTTCTGTCCCTTACACTTTAAACTAACTAACGAAAACCAGATGTCTCATTAATCCAGAGGGAGGCCCCTCACATTCTGGATGTGGTCTCCTAGGCACAGTTATTGTGAAAGAAAATTAAGTTAAATGTATACTGCTTGAATGTTCAAACCAACAAAACAGGGAACACAGTTTCTCTCTCTCCTTGGAGGAACCTCTTCCTTGGTGCTTGCTTCCACTTTTAGGCAAAACACAATTCTTCCCTGTCCTGGAGGAAATCTCTTCCAAAAAAACAAACCGTAGTTCCCCAATCTCCTGGAGGGAACCTCTTTCTTAAACCGCTTCTTTCCTGGCAACACAAGTCACAGATCCCCTCTCTCCTGGGAGGAACTTCTTCCTTGGTGGTTGGTTTCACTTAGAAACAAAACATAGTGCTCCCCTCGCCTGGAATGAACCTCTTTCAAAAAGAAACACACAGTTCCCCAATCTCCTAGAGGGGACCTCTTCACTGTCTGTGCAACAAAATTAACCTTTCCAGTCTTTTATCATGCCTGGTTCACCACCCTGCGAGATCTGACTGTAGACTTTTCCAATGGTGTATTAGGTATAGTTCATTAACCTGCCAGACTTGAGTCCACAACTTTAAGTTCCCAAAAGATGATTGCTCTTGTTTTGTTTTCCTGTTTTATTATTTATTCCTTCTCAGGGTCTCCATGACTGCTTCTGGGTTGCAGCCCAATGGCTGTAGGTCTCTTTGTACTGATCTGGCCAGTTTCATTTGGGTCCCAGACACATTGGTACGCTGGCAGGGCTTCCCCGCTTTCATATGTGTCCTAGACCCTGTTCTTTTGCCTCTGCAGGATGCCTGTCTCTGCTTTACCTAGTGTCCACATGGACAGACCTTGTATACTCTCCTGACAGGAACTATCCCACATAGGTTTATTCTCCAGGTGCGTGTCAGCGTCTATGATTCTTCTGTTATCCCCTTGTACTGTCATGCTATGTTTTTCTGGTTTACAAAGTTTGTCTCAAGTTGTAATATTCCTCTTTTATCTCTTTGTGCTCCTTAGCAAAAATGTACGTATTTTACAAAGTTTGTATCAAATTGAGTGATTCCTCTTTTATCCCCCTGTGCTCTTCAGGATAATATTGCAAGGCTTTGCAGTGTATGTAGCTCCCTCAATGCCCCAACAACCGGTCCGACCGTTCCCTTCCTTTGGTAAGTCTCTGGGTGGTCTCTTGTCTGTTCGGGAGTTGGAGCGGAGCTTCTCTGTTGGCGCGGTGCTCGGTGTTCTCTTTCTCGCGGCTCTGCTGCTCCAGGCTGTTCCTCACGTCTCCCGCTGCTTGTGTCTTTGTTCTCGGTTTGCTATCACCGGACTGGCTTCCTTTCTCTCTGCCACCGTGTAGGTCCACCTCGCTGGGACCTCTGAGAGAGTCATACTTCACTGTGTACCGGTTTCCAGGCTTCGGATCCCCTGCCACGGAACAAGCATCTTGTTTCTTGCTCCCCCAGAACTGGTTCAACTGACCATTGAGTCCTTCTTTCCTTTTTATGATTGGGGCTGCCTTTTGACAACTGTACCATGTGTGTTATTTCTGCAGTGAGCTTTTGCCTCGTTGTTCCCTCTTCTTCATCTCAGTGATATTTAAGTTTGGGTAAGTCTCCCTCTTCCTTGTCCCAGCATTGTCAATTAGCCTTTCTACTTTATTATAACATATAGAGGTTTGGGGTACCAGAGGGGCCTAAGTGGGGGATAACGAGACAGGGGGTACCAAAGGGGTAAGTGAATACAGCATTCTCACAGGGCCATCGGCGCTGGTCCCATGAAGGATTTCCCTCCCCATGAGATACAACCGCTGAGTATCCCCCCTGGAGATCTATCGGGTAGTGGCCTCACCTCCCTGTCCTCAAGGAAAGGGGCTTCCACCATGGAAGCAAGAACAATACCCTGGGATTTGTCAAACTACACTCAATCCTAAATACTCATACTTTAAATATTTATTTGGTAAGCGATGAAAAAATCCACAGGCAACACTGCGCTACAAAGACACACAGGACAACAAAAATAAGACAGACGGCACAACCAGAGGAGAGAAAAGGTAGAAGTCAGGGGGGCGCCATACAAGAGATTTATTCGAACAGGAAGGTTTTCAATTGTTTCCTAAACATTTGGGAGTTTGTTTCCAGACGTACGTTTACTGGAAGTGAGTTCCAGTATAGGGATGTCAGAAAGATAAAAGAGCACCCAAGGCCTCTTGCTTTTTTGGCTCTGAGCACAGACAATAACGCACCCAATCCTGAACGGAGCTGACGTTTGGAGGAGTACTGTTTCAAATTCTCCTTGTGGAATTCGGGAGCATTACCAAGCACACATTTATGGGTCACTGGTAGTGCCTTAAAGTGGATTCTGGCTACCATGCTCATCCAGTGTAGTCCCTTTCTGGCCTGTGTGATGTGTTCTCTTATGGGAATATCACAAACAACACGCACAGCTTCGTTCTGTAGTTTTTGGAGTTTCCTTTGGCTATTGCTATTTGCACTGAGTAGGAGCGCATTACAGCAATCAATGCGTGGAATAAGAATTGTCCTTACCAGGGAGGCATGGTTGGTTTGGGACTGAAAAGGTTTGACACGCCTTAGCATTTTCCGATGATACTGAGCGCTACGTATGATGCCGTCCACTTGTGCAGCTGCGCTTAGCGAGGCATGCATCTATACGCCCAGAGTTTTAAACTTAGTGAGGATTTTTATCTGATTTTTCTCAATGGTCAAGTGGAGGTACTGTGAGTGTAATTTAGCTCTTGCTTGTGTGGAGCCAGAGACCATCAGCTTGGTTTTGGCAGGGTTTAAACACAGCCAATGTTGGTCCATCCAGCTTTTGGCAAGATTGTAGATGACGGAGAGCCTTGTAGCGTCAGAGGCATGATTTATACTCAGTTCCAGCAGGAGTTGGGTATCATCCGTGCAATTACAGAAGTGGACGTTGGCTGCGGTTAGGAGATCACAGAGGTGGCTGAGGTATAAGTTGAAAAGGATAGCGGACAGGCACGGACCCTGGTTAACCCCAAGTGGATTCTCTCTGGGCTTGAGGAGGCATCTCTCCAGCACACACGTGAGCTTCTGGTGCTCAAGAATAATTCAATCCAGTCTGCCGCTTTCTTGCAACAGTCTCCGTAGGAAGTAAGACGGTCCAGTAAGCGCCCATGATATACCATGCCAAACGCGGCCGACAGCTCCAACAAGACAAGTAGGCCGGGCTTGCTCTTTTCCATGATGTTTAGCAAGTGGGATTGGAGTTCTATTAAAGCACTTTATCTGCCATGATGTACTCAGTAGCCATATCATTTGGGATGAAAGATCTTGGCTTTTTCCAAGTGTTGCTGCATCTGGAGTGTGACTAGTTTGTCAATGACCTTTAGTAAAAAAAGCGAGTTGTGATTGGGTGCAGATTACTCGGGTCTTATTGCAAAGACCAGGTTTTATAAGCAGAGGCATAATGGCCACCTGTTTGAGACGGTCCGGTATGTTGCTGTGATCATAAGAGGAGTTGATAAAGCGAACCAGAAAGGGGGCAAAAGGTTAGAGTTTTTCAGAATCAGTTTGGAAGAGAGGAGCTCACCAGGACAGTGCGTGGGGTGCATGGTGATCTCTGCCTTAATGCCAGTAAGACAGAGATTCTCCTCATTGGCACACCTACTCCCTCCTTTCTTGTCACTCTCTGGCCAGCCTCTCTTGTCCTCTTCCTGCTCCCACCTGTGAGGCTAAAAACCACAGGGTCATCTTAGACTCCACACTTTCCTTCTCTACTCACATCTCTGACATCTCCAAGAAGTCACACTACCAGCTGCACCTCCTCAGAGGTATTCTTCCTTTCTTCTCCTTCCCCCAGAAGCTCACTGTGTCCAGAGCTCTGGTTCTCTTTAGGCTTGACTTTTGCAACAGCCTCTTTCTAAATCTGCCTTCTTCTACTCTCCGCCCTCTGCAACTTTTCCAGAACAGGACTGCGAGACTTGTCCTTGGCCTCAAGCCCTGGGATCGTATCTCACCAGGACCGAAATCTCTGCACTGGCTACCAGTTGCTGCAAGGGTTAAGTTCAAAGCCCTCTGCATTGTCCACAAGGCCTTCTGGGGCCTCAATACCTTCAACTCCTAAATACCTTCCTTCTCAAGCTCTTCGCGCATCCGCCACCAACTCCCTCAGGGTCAGTCCCTACTCCAAGCAACAGGGTGGTGGTAGATCTCTTTCTTCAGCTGGGGCCTCCCTCTGGAACAGCCTCCGTTAAAATTGAGAAGAATCATCTCTGGTTCCAGAAGCACCTCAAGACCTTCCTCTTTGCTTCTGCTTTCTCTCCTCCTCTCCCCTGCTGAACTCCTGGACGAAAATGAAACTGCACTGGTCACCTGTCTACCCTCTGTTCTTGGGCCCAGGTCCCCTCCCCACCAGTTGCACACCTGCACTGCCCCCCTGGCAACCCTTGCGCTCTGGGGCTGTTTCTGTATCTCTACAGCCCCCTACCAGCACTTACCCTTGCACCTGCCACCAGCAGGCCACACTTCTTATTTATTGTTCTTATTTATTGTTCTTATGTATTGTTCTTATTTTATTTATTTACTGTTCATCCTATGTACTGCACTTTCCCTCCCCTTCCCCTTTGCACTTTCCCGTCCCCCTATCCCCTGCACTTGCGCGATCTCAATGTTACCTGGCCTAGTAGGTTGTTGTCTCTGTCTTCCCTCTGTTCCCCTCCCTTACCTCGTTGTGCCTTGAAACACATGTGTATAGGCGCATTATAAATGCCATATTATATCATATCATAGTGTGAAGCATCCCCAGCATTTCATCCTTGGTTATATGACTAAAGGCAAAAGAAGGACTGGATGTCTTTTCTGGAGAGGTAGCTGTCGCAGAAAGGTTGGTAGTGTCCTTTGAAAGAATCACAATTTTGGTCCGTGCGATAACGATTTCATTTGCAAACGCCGACTGCACCCTCTTACAATCTTCCTCAGTCAGCGGTGATGATAAACAAAGTGCTAAGTATAGCCTTCTTCTCATCGTCTTCAGAAATATCCATGGACTCGCCCTTCCCTACCTGTCTGCTCAGCTCACTCCCTATTCTTCTCCTTGCTTGTTAAGATCATGCTTAGCTCGACTCCTTGCCACCACTCGAGCCCCCTGTGTTCTCTCTCATTTCTGCTCTCTCTCTCTTCGGTCCCTCCTTACTCTGGAATGCTCTTCCTGTCCCTCTCCATACTACTCCAACTCTACCACTATTTAAATCCAACCTCAAAGCACTGCTTCTTTCTGAAGAACCTGTTTCCAAGCACTCTACGCTACTGCTTCACCCTGTTTCCCTCTCTCTACCCTTCATGCAAAATCCAACAGCACTTTTCCATCACCCCTCCATCCTTAATTCAGTACTTTCCTCCACCTTCCAGTTCCTGTCATTTTGTCTGCTGCTCATCCCTGGTTTACATTTCTGCTGCAACATCTGTTCTTAAAATCACATTCTCTCACCCCATTGTAAAGGACCCATGTCCTCGCCTCTGTTATCAATGGTAAATTCTGTTTGTGTTTTGGGCCTAAAATACAGTGCTTTCACAGTGATTTTAATAAATAAATAAATACATAAATAAATAAACAAACATCTTGATGACCTTTTGTACAATACTCTGATTCTCCTTGGGGCATGGTTGGGGCTGCATAAAAGTGCATGTAAAAGAAAGCAAGGTGTGTATTCTTCGATCTCAACATACAATAAATCATTTTTATTCAAAACTAAGCTAATAAGAGTCTGCCCCATTATGCCTGATTCATGCCCAACTTAACAGCAAACATAGGAGCCTGGCATCAACAGTAAGAGGGCTGGAAAACAGTTAATGCATTCATGTTCTGTTAAGCGCACACATCTTGTGCAGTTATAAAGCAAGCTATTTTCCTTAAATGGGGGAGATTTGTATTTTATGTTATCTTATCTTATTTTATTTTATTTTATTTTATTTTATTTTGTTTTATTTTGTTTATCTATAGAGCGCAAACCCAACCCGACAGCATCTGGGCGCTATTCGTACATGTTACAGTCAAGCAGTCAAACAAAAAAAAAATAACAGGGTAGTTACACACATACAGACATTTACAAATGTACATACAATATGTTCAGTACATCAAGGACATGACTGTATCCGTCGAACCTAGCGATGCTGAAGCAGAGGCAGAATCTAGATTTACATATATACAGTGTGTGCTTACATATTTATGCATCCCTGGAGAGGTCTTGCTCCTGCAACCAAGTTTTTGCCTTTTTTGGAGGAGAAGGAATACAGGTTCCTCTCTCAAGGGGGCAGGTAATGCATTCCATTTTTTGGCCGCTAAGACTGGAAAACTGACCCCTCCTGTGCGTTGTTGTTTGAAACGTGGAATGGTGACACAGTGTGATTGGGATGATCTGGTTGGTTTGGTGGAAGATTTTCGGATGCTAGTACTAGATAGGTAGACAGGTGCTTCTTTGGCTAAGCATTTATGTGCAAGGGACAGTGTTTAAAGATTGATTCTTTGCTAGTTGATGGCTTGTCTGGCTGCAGTAATACGTTGATTCCTTGGAATGTTTAATGCTGCTCTGACAGCATTATTTTGCATAGCTTGCTATTTATTGAGATTATGATGGGAGGTTCCATTATATAGTGCATTGCAATAGTCAAGCTTGGATGATACTAATGCTCTGGCTATTGTGATGCCATTGGATGTTGTCCGATAGGGACAGCAAGCTGTAATGAGCTTGCATGCATGCGCTGTAGATGACGCCAGTGTATTATTTATCGTTTTATAATGCGCCAGAGCCCACAGGCATCAGAGCGCAAGAAGATTGCTGGAAGCAGACAGGTCTGAAAGGAAAGGTTATACAATTTATGCACTCAGATAACGGCCGTCATTACGACTTTGGCGGTAGCCATGCCGCTATTGGGCGGCCCATTGTTTGCTCCCTCTTCCCCTCGCGGGACCAGCTCTGCATGTCTGGTAAAACAGGACGTGCAGAGCGGGTCCCGCGACGGGACCTTGTAATCAGGCGGTACAAGGTTGGTGGCGCCGGCACCTTTACCGGCACCGTTAACCCCTTACAGCCTGACTTATAATGAGGCCCAACGTGTAGCTGTCACATTTACACCAGGTCTAAGAATGAAGAGTGAGTGGTGACTAGTGTTTCTACTTCCGTTCCAGATAACATCCTATGCCAGCATTGTCTGCCAAGGTGACTCCCCTCCCTTCTCGCAGCTCTATCATCGTCTACCTATAGAATTCTCCGGGGAGTGGAGGGGGGTTTACATTGGGGGCAGCGACCCAGCTCTCCTATTGTAAAATGCTCCAGAAACAGGTAGTAAGGCCGCCAAATGACCCCATTAGGGGGAGAGGAGTCACATGCATGTTATCTTCACATCCTCCGTGTTCAGCTGTCCCAATGAATACATATGGTTCAAGGTTACAAACATTTGAAAGGTACGGTGAGTGTTCTGAAAAATGAAATGAGCACCAAGCCCAGTGTGCACTATACACTGAGTGATGCAAGCATACAACCCTGTTATCACTACATATCTTGCTAATATATAAACAAAACGACGGTCATTCTTATTTTCCCAAAATTCCCTTTTATGTTATGCAAAATACCCGCCCGAGAATGGCAGCCCTGTCTTATGTTTAAGAAGCCAGATGGAGGTACCCACATGGCAAGAGCTGTTAGCTACTGGAGCATTGTGCAGAGAATGTGCATACTAACCCATCTTCCCACACATACACAATCACACCCTTCTACGCACACAATCACACCAATACATCCGTTCCCATCATCCACCCCCTATTAACACCCCTTCATTCATCCAACACATCACACTTTTCCACACATCTGCACCACCAAACCATCACTCAGTCTTATCCATCATACCAATCATGCCACATCCACACAATGTCCTGACAACAAACAATTGCTCTTCCTATCCTTCCATAAATAAAACTGGCATACATTAAAAAAAAAAAGAAAAACCTATTGGCTTTGTAAATGCTTGTTTTTGAGACAGCCCTTGCCATCGGCATGTTCACTTTACAAGTACTGGGCCCGATTGTTGTTCTGAAATAGGAAAATTAGCACACCTTTCGAAAGAATTGTGTGCTTGAAACACACACGCACGCACCCCCATGCACACATAATCATGCACACACACACGCACACACATCCTCACACAGGAACATGCACAACACGCACACAACCATGCACTCACACGTGCATACTCAAGCAGACACATGCACAACACACACACACAAACACACACAGAGGCATGCCACACTCACATGCACCTTCACACATTTCAACACATTCATATGCATACAACAGTGATCGAAGTGAGCAGGAACGGTCGGGAGCGGTGTTCCACTATTTTTTCTGTTTACCATTCCTCTACTTCTTACAGCCATATTCACCATTCTACACAGAGAATTTGTCCATTCATGTCCTTGTGCAAGTGTAAATGTGTGATAGGAGCCTTAACTAGTCACTTAGACTAGTGCAATGCCCCGGCCGCAACACCTTGTCACATGTTGCACTATGCTTCCGCCTACCCTCTCCCCTGCCGAGACCACAGTTCCACTACTTTTTTAGGTACACTTCTACCACTGCACACACCTCATTTTCCAAAATTGGTAATTGTATATTAAAACTTGCCTCATTTCTTGTCTTTTCTGGCAAGTGCCTCATTTCTTGCAGCAGAGGGCGCTGGGGAGACTGTAAAGCGACATGAAGGGCCGTTTGTGTGAATACGAAAATGGGCTTAATCGCTGGAAATTGTAAAGGTTTCACGAGCTGCAACCTGAACCATATCAAGTGAAGGACAACATTTTCTGCCTAATTGCTTTCCCAGGCAGGCTCCATTCCTAATTAGAAAATCGTTTAAGGCCTCCTGCATGATATAAGAAAAGAGACATTCTGTGCGTGGACAAAGTGACGCCTTGTTATGTTTGCTGTTTATTTGCAGAAGTAGCTCATTTATTCTAGTTTTCAGCTTCCTGTCTCCTTGTCTTGCCTTGTCCTGTGATCGGCTTTCAGGGAGAAAACCTTTCCATCCATTCAGTCTACAATGAACACACTGCAGTGTGGGCTGGCGCACAGCTGCTGAGCCCAAGACCTCATTATGAACCGGGCAAATACTTTCCTCAGCACTGCAGCCAGTGGACATTAGCACTACCACAGGTGGTAGTCTTGAAAACTGACCATTTCCTCGTTTACCTCTGGTAGAGTGGGATTGGTATTGCTGGACCACCGCTTCTATTACTAATAATCTGCACTAGTCGGATTTTAGCACTGGTGGGATGTTGGGGTACCCCAGCAGTGTCGCACTGATGCCACTTTGTAAACATTGATGCTGCTCTTTGATAATGCACTGTGGGCATGATGCAATAAGTGTCAATTCTGGACCTTTGATACATTGCATGGGCAAGGTCAAGGGCTGATGAGAATAATTGATGCCCACCCTTTCGCCCCCTTAAAAGAGCCCCATGAAAAGAACTATTGGGCCTAATTCGTGGAATTTTTAGTGCACTGCAAAGTGACTCTGCAGTGCCAACAAACACCGCGATTCACAGAGTGGTGCAAAGTGTATTTGTGCAGTGCAAAGTGCCTGCAGTGACTTTGCACGGGTGTCGCGCTCTGAAACACGTGTGTTGAGCGCGATATAAATAAAATATATCATATCTGTGAATCAGGGCGTTTGTTGGCAGTGCAAAGCCACTTTGCACCACGCGCAAGAAAATTCCATGAATCAGGCCCATTGTGCCTGTATTGAAGAGAAGCACTTGTGCTTCCCTTCTGTGCAGTCAAAAAGGTACACACATTTTTGGAGCCATTTACTGCGATCTCTGCTTTGGAGGTGAACACTGGCAGATTATCACTTAAAATATCCAAGGGATTCCAGTGGTTATATCCCACTGCAATACCACTTGGAGTGTTTCTCTAAAACCTTAATGCCAGAAGTCTGGCTGAAAATACTTCACAGATTAAATGCACAGGTAACGTCACACAGTTAAACGAACAAATGATCGATCTTTAATCCCAGTGCTCCAAACGAATAATTGATACAAAACCTCAGTCAACGCTCAACGTGTTTCGGGGAAAACCCCTTCTTCAGGAGCTAAACTGAAAATATTCTAATTTACATTCAGTTCAATATATGTCACACCTTGAAACACTTGTATATAGGAACGTTATAAATACCATATCATATCATATATCTATCACCACCACACCAGCTGTAAGAGGGCAAATAAACATGCCATGGGTTCACAGGCTGTGCCATCGCTGGAGTCATCCAGGGGTTCACAACCCACAAGTAACTGCAACGGGTCAAGTGCTACGTTACCACCGATCCCCAGGGTACATACCAGACACAGTACTAGTCTGATAGTCGAAGATGCGTGAATCAACACCCAGGTTGCAAACTCAAATGCATGCACCCGGAACCGCACATAAATCGTTTGGAACACTGGAAGATGAAAGAGCGAATTTTTTTTTAAACAGTGTTTAGATATGTGGGTATTTTATTTAATCTTTTTTCAGCCAGATCTCTGGCATTAAGGTGTGCAGAGGATGGGAGGGCTCATGGATTGGGTTCTTTTCTTTGTATATTTATATGGACTGCTTTGTGTCAATTCCTCCTCTGCACCCAAGTAGATCATGACTTTCCCATTCAGTTACCTAGAAGATTTTGCTTAATATTCTGTGCACTCTAGTGACTTTTTTTTTTGTTTCTATTTCTCTACAAACCTCAGAATTATGAGGGTGGGAAAAAGAGAATGGCAAATACTGCTCTTGTTACAGAAACCGCTCAAACCATATTGAGACCAGTGGTCGAAGTGAGTGGGAACGGTCGGGAGCAGAGTTCCACTTCTTTTATTTTTTACTGTTAACAGCTCCACTACTTTTTGCAACCATTTTCACCATTCCGGAACTGCTCTTTGTGAAGTCAAAGCACACTTCTCCACTTTACCACTGGATATCAGTTACAGCCAAACTGAAACTCAACTCAATTGGCTGTCATTCAGCATGGCTGCAACCATTAGAGAAGGTGTTGCCCGTTGCTCCCTTCCTTCCTGCTCTGTCCCCAGCCGGAGTGACAGTTCCACTACTTTTGTGGTACACTTCTATTACTGATTAAGACCGTAAACATTTTCTAGAATGTTGTTTAACATTATTAGCCCAATGCAAGAAACTGCAGACATCTTGAAGAGGGTTTTAGCACATAGAGTGAAAGAGACCACCCGGACCTAGGCATCCACCCTGTGCTTGGGTCTGGCTACATGTGTACTGTGGTCAGACTACACAGAGAACATCTCTCCTTTTGGGCCATGAGTTTGTGGAGCTCCTACTGAGCCTGGGACTCTCTTCTAAACTACAGGGGCAAATGTCGCAGACATTTCATCCAACTTCTTTGGGCTGTCTGAACAAGATGACACGGTTCAGGCTTACGCTGTTCTTCAATGGTTCTGGCTTTTTCTGTGGTCAAGATGCTGTCAGCAATGACTGGATTGACCCTAGCAATCAGTCACCCGACAGCACAGCTCCCTCCCTCAGAGAGCGAGATAGAAAGAGAGAGAGAGAGAGGGAGAAGCAGAGGGAGAGAGAGAGAGAGAGAGATCGAAAAAGAGATAGAGAGGTTACTTTGTGAATAATTTGATCTGTGCATTCATGAAAGTACAGCAAGCAAAAAAAGAACACACCCTCTGTGTCCCATTTTGAGAAACTGCCCTAGAGACTGAGTGAGAGGGAGAAAGAGAGAGCACTACATTGATAACCTGGGTACAGCTACTTCAAAAGGAAAAGGTCACTCCTATCTGCAAAGAGGATCGAACGTACAAAGCCCATCCTATTCAGCCATTCTGCAATTTCCATTCCAACCTGCTAGCTGCACAGAGAATCTAACATGCAAAGCCCATCCTATTCAGCCATTCTGCAGTTTCCATTCCAACCTGCTAGCTGCACAGAGAATCTAACATGCACAGCCCATCCTATTCAGCCATTCTGCAGTTTCCATTCCAGCCTGCTAGCTGCACAGATAATCTAACATGCAAAGCCCATCCTATTCAGCCATTCTGCAGTTTCCATTCCGACCTGCTAGCTGCAAAGATAATCTAACATGCAAAGCCCATCCTATTCAGCCATTCTGCAGTTTCCATTCCGACCTGCTAGCTGCACAGAGAATCTAACATGCAAAGCCCATCCTATTCAGCCATTCTGCAGTTTCCATTCCGACCTGCTAGCTGCACAGAGAATCTAACATGCACAGCCCATCCTATTCAGCCAGTCTGTAGTTTCCATTCCAGCCTGCTAGCTGCACAGATAATCTAACATGCACAGCCCATCCTATTCAGACAGTCTGTAGTTTCCATTCCAGCCTGCTAGCTGCAAAGATAATCTAACATGCAAAGCCCATCCCAATCAGCTATCACTAAACTTCCACTTAAAGCTCCCATGTGCACAGAGCCCACCCTCACATGTCTTGGACAGAGTGCACCCACTATTCAGTGGTCAACGCAATCTGCACTGGACACGTGCAATGGTCATGCTTGAATGCCTTGGAAAGGGAGTTCCCAGCATGCAATGTCTACTCAATTAGCCATGCCCAGTGCTTAATTTGTGGGGGTGATTGCCAGTGCCCAACACCAGCACTCTTTTTTGGGCACCGGAACTCATGCGGGGCCAGCGCACATGCAATTGCTTTATTTGTTCTTCCACTTTGCTTTGCTTCGATTATAAATCATTGGGATTTGTCATTCTGATCTCAATCCCTCTCTTGCTTGCAGGTTGTAGGCCATGGCTGGCTGGGCTTTGAAAATGCTGGGCCCCAGTCGCCCAAATATGTGTTTTTTCTTTTAAAATCTTACCTTTCGTGGGGCCGCTGCACTGCACACCTATTTTTGTCATCATCAGGCTCAGCATGGCCGTGGCGGTGGTGGCCCCACGGCAGCGTGGTCCCACAAGTGTCTGTCACAAAAGGAATGAATTGTCGTTTGCAACTTTGGCCACTTTTTCATTGGTGTCGAGCCCTACTTGAGACAGTTGTATGCCCCAGTCCGACCCTGGATAGCATTCAACTAAGCGAAACATGAACTGTGAATTTTTGCCTGGGTGTTTCCGTTCTTCCTTTTAATGTTATCAGCTTCATTAGTTCACAAACGAGCTTCCGTGAGGGGACCCGGAACGGTGCAGGTATAGGGCCGAAACCGAACCGGCTGCACTTCGCGAGAAAAGCCCATGCAAATATGAACTTCTGAAATGCTATTTCAGGCTTAAAGATACACACATGGAAACTAGACGGGGATAAACATGGTGCACGTGCCCACTAATCTGTCGTCATAAATAAAAGCACTAGTTGAGTATTCGTGTATAATTCTCAACCGTCTTTTGCTGTCATTGTTTTACATAATTCCAGCGCATGTTTTCTATCCTGATGTGTGGTTTATACACCAGATGTGGCCCCTTAACCTGGGTACAATACGCTCCGAGCATGTGCTCCGAATGAGAGCACATGCAATCCTCAGATGGGAATCCTCAGATAAGGAGGTGGGTGTCTGTTACACCCCGCAATAGTGAAGTATGTCAAGGACATGTCAGTAGGAAGGAGATATCGAAATATGCATTCTCCTCTGGCTCCTGAATTTGGGTAACAAAACATATTTAGTTTTTTAATATGTGTTAAGGTGGAAAGAGGCCTTAAAGCAGAAGTAGTACAGGCCGTTGATTTCACAACAATGTCTTGCAGAAATGACTTTTTCCAAGTAATACAACACCATGCTCATGCTTGAAGGAATGGTGAAGGGGGATGCATTTCTGAGATGTGATGACTGATAAGGGCTTGAGAGTAAATTGATTACACGAAACACCTGGATGAGGTGACTGGAGAACGGGCTGAGGGGAGGGTGCTCTTCCTGGAGGTAACCGATTAAAAATACTTGGTGTATTTAACTGACTGCCTGATGGGGCAGAAGGGGTAGAGACAAATACAGTGCAACAGTGACTTAAACAGAATGCTTTTTTATTTATTTGCATTTTTAAAGCACTCACGCAGCCCGGGGGCATCGGGGCGCATTTACAGGAGGAGCATGCCTTAGTTGCGTATTTACTACTAGCCTGTGCCAGCAGTTGCTGCAGCACCAAACATGTGACATGGAGCAGCAGCAGTGTGATGGGCTGGTGGTGGGCCGATCTAGGTAGGTCTAGCACTGAACTGGCGCGGCAGGTGCACCCGTGCTGAGGGCGGCACTGCACCCGTGCTGAGGGTGGCGTCACGCCCACACTGGGCGCCAGGCCTGGCATTATGGGGTCAATATTTTTTGGGCACTGGCACTTATTTTTTTACAAATTAAGCACTGGCCATGCCTATCCAATCACAATACCTACCCGAGCTTCCAATGATGACCTAATATGACATGGAGACATGGCGGCCAAAGCGCAATGCCCATTGCAATCTGCCGTGGACATGGAGCAGCTGAATGTTATGATTACTTTCCTTCCTGAAAGATGTCTTGTTGTCTTTTAACGACATTTTTTCATTGACAAATTATTGTACCACGTGTTGCATCCTTCGTCTTTACATTGTATGCTGCCTCCTTTGATGTTTTTGTAGGGGTGTGTGTCACCCACTCCCCTCCCCTCTCACCCTAGTTGCTCCTCTGCTCAATTTTACTTACTTTTTGCTAGACCCATTTCTATTGCTTTCCCTTTTTAGGTCTGGCCAGAGGGAGCTTTAGTTATTTTTAACTTTGTATTTTATTAAAGCATATTGGCATGATTAAGAAACCTTTCGCTTATGACAATTACATTAACAATAACAGCCACAGTAACAGCCACTCGTACACAGAACCACCATAAAAAGAATAGGAACAAAAACAACAACAACAAAAAATAAGAGACAACCTTCCTCATGTACAGTTATCATCCAACCTAAAAAAGCAAGCAAAAGTGAATATATAAACCTTCACTTCCTATTTATAACAACATATTGCTAATATCGCAACAACTTGAAGGGGACACTTGGAAAATCATCTCTCATATTAACTATGCATTTCTCTCATATTAAAGGATAGTTCCGGGACTTTTTTTTTATTGTTCCTATGGTTCGGCCATGTGTTTTTAAGCATAAATCGGTAGATCGTAGAAAACTTTCCTATGGACCTTACCCGACTTTTCGTCCATTAACGCACTCGAAAACATCCGCCATTTTATGATAATCCTCTCACTTGCCGCATCGCCCTGGCTCACCTGCTTTTGCGGCACTAAATCAAATCCCCCGCCCCTGAGCCTGATATCAGCAGACGCGTACCGCCCATTTCCCGTTTCGTGTCAACAATCGCTGCGCCTCAGCTAATGAAGTGTCGCCATGGAAATGGCAGGACGCCTCTTTCCTCAATAAGTATAAACAGACCGTTTCACAACACACAGCAGCAGATTTTTGAATCCATTCCTCTCTCTGTGTTACTTTGACTATTCTGTGACTCGTTTCTGTGCTCTGGTCAGCTACCTTCATTGATTGTAGCCCCTGTGAACAGATACCAGTACCACCGCTATAAATTATTTTACTTTCTTTACCACATAATGGCTACAATAATGCCGTATATGTACGAGCCCGAGTACACCGAGGAAGAACTACTGGAAAGGCAAGCACGCGAAAACGATGGGGATTCGGACGGCAGTTGGGAGGACCAGTCAACGGATGAAGAGCCTGGGCCATGTCGCATGGACGGCGTCTCCACCTGGTGCACGTGCAATCGGTGCGAGCTAATGCCAACTGAGGAGGAGAACTGCTGCTGCCGAGAAAACTCGGGATGCCTGGCCTACATTTCGGAAGGAGAGCCAAGTCCGCAATGCATCACTGAGCTGCCAGAGTTCAGGGAAGCCTGCCTCTCGCGGACCGTGTTGAGGATGATGATGGTGCTTATGCACGAACTTCGCGGCACTGTTCGTCCGCGTAATCCGAGTAACGAGTAAGTATACTCTGTTTGTGATGCCAGTGATGCCACTACTATGTCATGGTCGTCTCACACATATAAAATTACATCTACATATCATTCGAATGCATGTAAATTGGTTCCATATTGAGCATTTTCTAGATAGAATTTTTTTTAAAGCAGAATGACATTTTTTGCCTGAATCGACAGTGATAAGAAAGTTTTGTCATTTTAATACAGTTTGCATCTTTCATTTTCACAGGTGGTACAGGCTGGTGGCCTATCGTTGCTTCACTTGGTGGCTTCACGGGAGGCTCGGACACCGCGTTCGGAGAGTAATACCTGCCTGTGCGGTACTTGCCATTAGACAACATTTCCCCAGCGACAGTGGACAATACCGCGGATTTTCCCTGGATGTGCTGCAACCGCAAATTTACAATGTGTAATGTATATTATTGATGTTCAATTGAAATTAAGATCCAAAATAAAACCCAATGTATATTTTAACAATGGTTGTTTTGATTTGTTCAAGCGTTGGCAATAAAAGGAAAGCCGTTGTATTTTCTTGATACAAAACATGGTTATAGGTAAATATGGTTGATCATAATAAATCATCCTTTTGGGCACCGGGTACAGAGATGACCACCTCTGGCCCGTGCCGCCTTGCCACCACAGGCCAGCCTGCTGCTGACTAACTGCCTAGGCATCCAGGGTCTCCAGGGTGAACTGCACCCATATATTCTCCTGGGAGGGTGAGGTATTTATAAACTCACCCCCCTGCCTTCCATGTACTAGATCCTGCAGCCAGCCTCTTACATGCAGTTAGATGGCCTCTCCTTGGTGAGGCCCTGCGGCAAACGAGTCTTGTCTGCACGACCACCGCCCCAATCCACCCCCCCGCCCTATCAAAGGCAGTTCGCACCGGGGTACTTGTGCTGGCAACTGGAGCAGTCAGGGAGCGATAAAGGCCAAGAGGTGCCAAAGACCATGTACACTTCAAAGTGGTCTACAGAGCATGGGTTGTTGTTCCCATGTCTACCTCCAGACCCCGTGTCTCCTGCCAAGCATCCCCCCTCACGCTGGACGGCCCCCTGCAATCCACATAAGTGTGTCTCCATTCACAAGTCTTCCTGTGTCTTGTCTGCACGACCACCGCCCCAATCCACCCCCCCGCCCTATCAAAGGCAGTTCGCACCGGGGTACTTGTGCTGGCAACTGGAACAGTCAGGGAGCGATAAAGGCCAAGAGGTGCCAAAGACCATGTACACTTCAAAGTGGTCTACAGAGCATGGGTTGTTGTTCCCATGTCTACCTCCAGACCCCGTGTCTCCTGCCAAGCATCCCCCCTCACGCTGGACGGCCCCCTGCAATCCACATAAGTGTGTCTCCATTCACGAGTCTTCCTGTGTCTTGTCTGCACGACCACCGCCCCAATCCACCCCCCCGCCCTATCAAAGGCAGTTCGCACCGGGGTACTTGTGCTGGCAACTGGAGCAGTCAGGGAGCGATAAAGGCCAAGAGGTGCCAAAGACCATGTACACTTCAAAGTGGTCTACAGAGCATGGGTTGTTGTTCCCATGTCTACCTCCAGACCCCGTGTCTCCTGCCAAGCATCCCCCCTCACGCTGGACGGCCCCCTGCAATCCACATAATGCCACGACATATACACGTCATTCATTCACAAACACACCCCTGTTTCGAATTCTTTATAACCCACTTCATATTTCTAGTGAGCACTTCTTTGCGCTTTGCTAGTCAACCCGTGAAGGTGCTGGTTATCTGCTCTTCGTCTCTGTGAACTTCCGTGACCACTTCGAGGAAACTCGTCAGTTTGCAACCTGTGAACTGCTCCCTGTTCTACGACAAGAAACTACTCTGATCCCTGCATCTAACTGTTTGTTCGTCAAGGTAAGGCCATGTACGATAATCATTTTGCGTCCAATTTCTTTTCGTTCAAGACAGTACATGCAAGGAACTAGTCACATGTTCTGAGTTTACATTGGTATTCATAGAGAATTGTTGATCTTTACTTTTCAGAACTTTCCACAATGCCTGCCTGTTCCATTGGCGGTTGCCCTTCGAAGACCCATAATAAATCTGAAGGTACTATAATGCATGTTTTCCCTAAGACAATAGATCAGATAAGAGAATGGGTCCGATATTGCGGATATCCACCGTCTGAGCTTGAAAGTAGAGTCCTAGAGGTCTTTGCGGACAAGAGGGGTGATCGATACCGCATCTGCAGCAGGCACTTTACCTCTGACATGTACTCCACATCATTGCTAATAAAGAAGAACACACCGCGAGCGAGGCGAAAATTGCTCTCAACCGCTATTCCCACTCTATTCGTCCACATCCCTACACTGGTGAGTCAAGTTTACGTATTTATCTCTTGGCCTTGCGGTAGTGTGTAGCATTAGCTAACAATAATTTCCCATTTATGTATCCACTCAATATGAAGGCGGAAGATTCTCCATCCGTGTCGTTATTGCAGTCATCAGCCACTTCAAGCGCCTATCGGGTAATCTTACTTGGCTATTCTGCCACTGACTTGTTTTAGGCATGTAAATCAATAGTTTTAATTTATCGTGTAATTATGTTACCTAATGGTACACCCTTGTACTCGTCCTCTAGTCTTTGTTTTCAGTTATAATTATTGTTATCCAAAATAATGCAAGTACTGTCTTTCAGGGAGATGCTGAGGAGTACAGCGTATTGACGACTACCGTTGATGTCACTCAGATGCTCGAGGTACGTTTCAGGACAGTTCCGTCGCCCTCCTATGTGTCTTCTTTTTTCAATTTTGTGTTCATTACTAATGAAAGTCCTATGTTTCAGGGAGTCGATGGAGCATTAGTCCAAGAAGAAGGGGGAGCATGCAGTTACGGGTCGGCGCAACAGCTTGCAGAAGTGTGCACCGCAGTTACATCGTCCCTTGATGTTCTTATGCATTTCGAGGTATGGATACTGACAGTTCGATCAAGCGAAATCATATGACGTGATTACATCCGCTATACTTCCTTCTTTATTAACGCAAGTACTATGTTTCAGGGAGATGACGGAGCTTCTTCTACACGAACATCACCCCTAGTAGTTGATGCAGATCTCTGGGTGGTGACACTTCCAACGATCAAGCAAATCGAATCATATTTACATATCCATTATTTATTTTAGACAACTGATCATTTGTGCAGGTCTATTTAGATGAGCCGTTCACGCCTGCACAAAGTTTCTGTTCTTTTTATCAAAATAGAAAACCATACTAATGCAATTACTGTGTTTCAGGGAGTCACTGAAGCATCATCTTCAATAATATCATCAATGGAAGTCTATGAGGAGCCCGAGGTATGGATCTTGACAGTTCCATCTAACTAGATCAACAATGCGTGAATAATTGTCGTTTGAATGTTCTACACAAAGCGTTCATTCGTGTTTTGCTATTGAGATGTACGTGGGTATTGGTCCCCAAGTACATTTTGTGTTTTCGATATTATTATACATACTAATGAAAGTTCTATGTTTCAGGGAGTCGATGGAGCGTTAGTGCGTGATGGATGTGCTTATCATGAAAATGTAGTCGTTGCAGCGCAAGAGGAAGTGGAGACATGCACACACGAGTCGGAGCAACAGCGTCCTGATGTTGAAGTTCGAGGCAAGAAAGTTTCAAAGAAAAGAAAGCAAAAGAAGGTTAGTGTCCTGGTCACTATATTATGTTGTTTTTCACTGTTAATAGTTCAATACTGTAAGTTGTGTTTAAACTGAACATCCCTTTTCCAATCTGTCCTCTAGTTGCGAGTGGGTGTACGAACTAGATCTACACAGACAGTGAAGCGAACGAGAGATGTTGCTTGTCAAACCTTTTGGCAGGGACTTGAGACTGGAGATGCATCGTGCCAATGGGAAGAATATGAAGTGATTGACAACGGAGCTATACCACCACCAGCCATTGATAGTGAATGTCCTCCTGGTAGTTCGGATGCAGTTGGAGATAAATTCACAGAATCCACACCCGCAAAAACTAAGACCGCGAGAAAGTTGAAGAAATTGTCCTATTCACCCATTTCCGGAGAAGGAACAGATGTTGCAATGGAAGAGAATGAAGTGGACTACAATGAAACACCTTCAATATCACTGAACATAGCGGAAGACGATATCAGAGATTCTACCTTTCATGTGAGTGACATGTCCTCAACGTTACAGGCCGAACCAGCTGGGATGCAGAGTGACAGTATAAGGAAAGAGGCCAAATTCATTGTATTCGATAGTTGTTTGATTGATATTATTATTCGGTTGAAATGTGGGCATTCGGTAGGTGGGGAAGTATGTGGGGAGCCATTGATTAATGTGACTCGTGCAATTCGAGGCACTAACCTTAAAATACATGCCACCTGTACAAAATATCATCCTTTCTCATGGTCTGCACAACCCACGCTGGGACAACTGCCAGCAGGCAATCTACTTTGTGCAGCTGCTGCACTTTTTAGTGGTTCAAGTTTTAAAAAATTAGAGTCTTTCTTTCAGTTTGTGGGAATCCGTTTCATTGCGAAAACTCAGTTCTACAAATACCAAACCGATTATCTATTTCCAGCCATTAGCGAAGCTTGGAGAATGGAAAAAATGTCTATTGATAGTACATTCGCGGGCAAACGGTTCAGGCTAGCCGGTGATGGACAGTGCGACAGCCCAGGATTTTCAGCCAAGTACTGCACCTACCACTTTCAGGACATGGAAAGTAAGAAAATTGTGAGTTCGGTGGTCGTGCAGGTGTCACAAAGTACATCCTCAGTGGCCATGGAGAAAGTTGGCTTTGTAGCATCATTGCAAGAACTACAATCGCGGGGAATGGTGATCGACCTGATAGCCACGGACAGATACGTTTCAATTGCCAAGACAATGAGAGAAGAGTACAAAAATATAAATCACCAATTTGACGTTTGGCATCTTACAAAAACAATCAATAAAAAATTGTCGGCTGCAGGTAAAAAAAAAGATATGCAAGGTATTTCACAGTGGTCCAAGTCAATCAGCAACCATCTTTGGTGGAGCTCAAAAACATGTGGAGGGTCGTTGGAAATTCTACTGGAAAAATGGCTGTCAGTAATGCTACACTGTACAAACGTGCACAGCTGGAACACGAACCAACATTTCCACAATTGTGAACATGGCCATTTGTCCACAGAGGAGGCACGGAAGAAGAAGTGGTTGATTCCTTCATCACCCACTCACAAAGCCATTGAAAAGATTGTATTTGATAAAACTATAACAAAAGCTTTGAGGGGACTCACGGAATTCTGCCACACAGGAGATTTGGAGGTGTTCCACAATATGTGCCTAAAGTACAGGCCAAAACGATTGCATTTTGGCATGGAGGGCATGATAAATCGGACTCTTCTAGCGGTCTTGGCACATAACCATAATGTTAGCCGTCAACAAAGTAGGACGACCGGAACTTTAGGGACGCTTCGCTACAATAAGGCCTTCACTAAAAGAAGTAAACAATGGGTGATCAAACCAGTGTTTGAGGATATGCAATATGAGTTTATTGAGAGACTTATTGTTGACGTCCTAGATAGGCACATAAATGGAGTTGTGAACGAACCTGTGCAGGTGACAACTGCATTGCCACCCAACATTGCCTCTGTTCCATGTCCACCTAAAGCAGAGCTCATTGAGAAATACACATCACGGTTTAAATGATTGTAATTTGATTGTCTGTTCTCTCGAGTCTCCTCATGTCGCAGGCCCATTGAATATGTTTATATATCCAACCTTGTTCATTTGCGCATTAAATTAAACCAAACAGTAATATAAATTATTTTTCCAAAAATATAGAATGTCTCCGTATTTATGGTTCTGTGGGGCAGCAAAGCAAGCAGACAAAATGCAAAGATGGAGTGTAAATTTCAAGTCCTGTAAGACGGCCTTACACTGAATGTAGCTAACTAGGAATGTGTGTTCGTTCAAAGTGAAGGTCAGCTGCTTTGATTTTTTCTCGGGTGCCAGAATGGCCCACGACTCAGTATAAGGTTCTATTGTTATTTGACCTTGACAGGCCGGGACCACGTAAGAAACGATAATGAATATAATTTCAGAAACGAAAGCCATTTCATGTTCGTTCATTAGAAGAAATAAAACGTCGGCATAGAAGGAGTGGTATTTCGGGGCTGCCCTACGCACAGACACAATGGAAAATGCAAATATAATGTAAGTAACTCTTTAGATGAGTTTATACCGCAATTTAATTACTATACAGTAGCTTTAAAGACGGGTTAAGTTGTACTTGTTCATTCTATGTGGCATATTGTTTTGTACCGCGCACTATCTAACTTGTCCACTGTCTGCGACCTCGGTCCTGGGCCCTTCCACTCTCCACCTGCACTCCCTGTCAACCCCTGCACTGGGGGACTGTCTCAGTATCCTACAGCCCCCCTTGACGTAGAAAACCAAGTTGCACTGTCCTAGCTATGAAATAATTTCCAGACCTAATATATAAAATGAATAATTTTAATAAAGTTCTGATGGTGAGACTAATTTCCTTTTTTTATGTTTTTCAAATAGATACATCGTCCATTATTGTCTGTGTCACGAGTACCAGACACCGGCGGATGGGTTTTTCAACCGCCAGTTGCTTCTCCGCGTGAACAACGTTAGCACCCTGACCATTTTGTGGGACGATCGCCAAGTACAAGTATGCCCTTACGCGGTACTAACGGCTAGATGCAACATACAGACCGTTGTGGTGCCCTAGTGCCTCGTTGTTGGAATAGCCATGCGATTATCCGTGCGACCGAAGAGCTTATTTTATCGTAAACCAACACCCTGTCTACTGCACACGAACATCGCTTGCCTCAAGACGAAATATTTTGGATCGAGAGCAACTAAAAATGCAAATCGCTGAATATTCTCAAAACATTTGATGTCAAATAAATGTACTTTGCCAAATGTACAATCTTGCCGTTTGCTTTTAAACCACAGTTTCATATTCCGAATTGTGGCGCTGTATTGTGAGATGATCTAAGACCCTGTGTACAGCAAAGGAACATCGTGTGCCTCGAAACGAACTTTTTGGAACGTGAGCAAATAAAAATGCTAATCGCTGAATATTCTCAAAACATTTGATGTCAAATAAATGTACTTTACCAAATTTACAATCTTGCGGTTTAATTTAAAAGTACAGTTTCAGATTCCCAATTGTGGCGCGATGTGTTGTTTGAGCTCATCTGTGTTGATTTCCTGGTTCTGTGTGGAGTCGCGTAGAAGACGCCTGGATGCGTTTGCCTACGCAGCTCAGTCACGTCACGGATAGAGGCGGGGAATATGAATGTTTTGATCAAGTCTGTTTCAGGGGCGGGGGATTTGATTTAGTGCCGCAAAAGCAGGTGAGCCAGGGCGATGGGGGGAAATGATAGGATTATCAGAAAATGGCGGCTGATTTCGAGTGCGTTAATGGACGAAAAGTCGGGTAAGGTCCATAGGAAAGTTTTCTACGATCTACCGAGTTATGCTTAAAAACACCTGGCCGAACCGTAGAGACAATAAAAAAAAGTCCCGGAACTATCCTTTAACTCTTTATTTAAAAACCATCTAATCTCTATTATTTGACGCCTTAGCTTGAAAAATGCTAATAAATGTCTTTTCATTATTTGATTACTTAAAGGTCATCAGAATAATCAGGATACTAACTTCATTCTCTCTTAAAATGATCCAACAGCTCATGTTTTGGCCGCTTCCAAGCAAGGACCACATTTCTGTGTCAGTGTAAGCAGGAAATCGTGCTCGAATATGTCCTGGACAAATACCTCCTAAATCTGTCAATTCTGGATATTCAATCTAAATGTGGAACTATGACTCCAACTGACCCCAGCGAGCCACAAAATCTGCAAGCACGTAACATCAAGTCTAAATTGGCTGGAGGACCCTGGACTGCCCTGGTGGGAAGGATATTTATTCGCAGTCTAAGAAGAGGCATCTGGAAACTGGATCTGGAGACCTAGTAAATTATATCAGCATATGGCCTACCTGTTTACTCTCTCTCTTTAGTATAATCTAAGATGTATAGGCAATGCATTCTTGCTGTGTGACAATCCAATCCATTATTGTAGTTTTTTTGTTGTTGTTCATGTTAAATTGTAAATTAAGTTGAATCATGATGAAATGTAATTTTTCTTAATCAATGTAATTAAATAAAAAAATACAATTATTTGGAGTTTCTTGTTTGTCTTGCCTGGATGATGCATTAAAAGTTCCAGGCCAATATCAGCTGTAAATGATATCTCGAGACATGTCTTTACCCATTTTTCTACAGCTTGATCACACTGAGACCCAACGATGCATTCTTGTTGCATTATTTTCCTTCCTCTTTACATTTTATGTTGCCTCCCTTTTCTTTGGAAGGGTGTGTGTCACCCACCAAACTCCCACCCCTTCTCTCCCTAGGTGCTCTTCTGCTCCATTTTCCTTTCGTTTTGTCTAGTCCCATTTCTATTGCGTTCCTTTTTAGGTCTGCCTAGAGAGAGCTTTAGTTCTTTGCCAGTGCTCTGGCACCAATCACTCAATCAACCCAAAAACATTCTTTATTTTGGAAATAGAATTCCATAAAAAGTGCTACATCTTCAAACAGAGTGGATCCAAAAATAATTAAGATCACAACTGTGTTCGTGCCTTTTTAGTCTTCCCTGCCTAGCACAGTGAATATGGCTGCTGCCATTTTGTAGAAGCCAGTATTACTGTTTAAGTTGGGAGAGAGTTTTTGAATAATGATTCTAAGTGCAACATCCTTCTCTTCACCAAAGGAAACGTATCAATGCCCAAGGCTTGTTTTAGGGATTATGGTAGGGGTTGATCCGTTTTTTTTTTCTTTTCTTTTGGCCATGTAAATCCATGGTCACCACAGAGGATCAAAGCATACCACAATTCCTAACCGTATCCCTTATGCGCTGTTGCATATCTTTGTTCTGCCAGCAACACGGATGTAACTTCCTTTTTGCAGCATGTGTGTTTCTGCCCCAGGAGCATTTGTTTTGGCAGCCTCGCTGCTCTGACAACAAAATGCAAAACCTATGTCTTTTTTTTCCTAAATGTCAACACAAAGGACCGCCGTGTCTTTTTTTTCATAAATGTCAACACAAAGCACCGCTGTGTCTAGAAATAGATAAACGCATCCATCATTGAATCTAAACATAGCAAAAAAGTTATTTTAAACAGAATTGATCAGACTGTCTATCAGCTGTTTGTGCAGTTTCGAGTCGTGAAACCGTGCGTTTACGCTCAAGCGGTTTCTCAAAATGTCCCCTGCCTATCTTAGAATTAATTTAAAATAATATTCTCCTTGTTAAGAAGTGTATTGCACAGGTGGGAACCATGTACCACCCTTTCCCATCGTGCTTGTACCACCTACTCTTGGGATGCGTCTCTCAGGGACGTCATTTAGCGGTTGCCAGGGGTCGCGACCCCTGAGGTCTCCCTTGCTACCCCTGTGGTCTCCATTGCTACCCCTAAAAGATGTGGTTCTTTGCTTCTGCAGTGGCAGGCTTGCTTTTTCAGGCCTCTTAAAACAGGTGTTCCACAAGTCCAACACTTTAAGCAGGGACCCTAAATAAGAAAGAAGGGGAACTCAAATAATGTGTCTTTCTGGAATTCTATGCAATAATTGCTAGACTCATTTAAGGTTTATTTCAGGCACACTTCAGGGGGTGAGTCACTGATTAAGTCTGTCCTTAAACACCTCAACTCAGCCTTTCATCCTTCTGAGGTCGTGATAAATGAGTACCAACACAGGTTGGGTGATATTGTATGTATATTTGTTCTATATAAAGCGCTTAAGCGTAAGTGCTATATAATAGCACATCATTATCATTTGGCCTTGGACGTCTGCTTGCATTCACAGTAATTTGGTGATATGGGCCTATACACACTGATCCTAACGATACATATGGCAATCCATTCTTATATGAAATATATATCAAATTATAGTGATATATTAACCATATTTTTCGTAGTGTGCTTAGGAACAATGCTATGTGATGCCACTTCCTGTTTTGTCAAGGGGTGAAAGGTCGTGTTCCATCGCTTGCCGTGATATCACTTCGGGGTGGGGTCAAATTACATCACTTCCTGTGATGTCATAAGAGGTCAATGGTCATGTGATGCCACTTCCACTACCCCTTGGATTTTATGTGAAATGACATCCCTGGCGTTTCTGTGCTCCCAACCACAGTGCAAAATAATGCACAGGTGTGCATCGTGTGCAACCCTTTCTGATCGAGCTCGTAGCACATACTTGTGGTATGCATCTCCATACTCCCAACTATTGTGCAATAAAATGCACAGGTGTGCATCATGTGCAACCCTTTCTGATCGAGCTCGTAGCACATACTTGTGGTATGCATCTCCATACTCCCAACTATTGTGCAATAAAATGCACAGGTGTGCATCATGTGCAACCCTTTCTGATCGAGCTCGTAGCACATACTTGTGGTATGCATCTCCATACTCCCAACTATTGTGCAATAAAATGCACAGGTGTGCATCATGTGCAACCCTTTCTGATCGAGCTCGTAGCACATACTCGTGGGATGCATCTTCCTGCTCCTAACCATTTTGCAGTGAAATGCACGGGTGTGCATCGTGCTCGTAGCACATACTCACAGGATGCACCGTCCCTGTGGGGAGATGGGGCTGCAGCGGCATGCCTGTAGATTGATGAGCGAGGCTTGAGGGAGGGGAGCAGATGGCGGTGGCCATGGAAGTCGCTCTTCTTTCTGTGCATTTGTTGAACCAAATTGCTGGGAGGCGCACCGGCCGCTCTGAGCCACTATTGTCTATGGCAGTCCCATGTCTCAGTGCCCTTGCATGGCTGTGTTTTGCTTTGAATAGCATTGTTGTGTGTGTTTTTGCACGAGTGATCCTAACTGTCCCAGGGCAGTATTGTGCATGGTGCTGGCTCACAGCACCAGCTGAGATGTTCTACTTGTTTACCCTTCATTGTTGTTTTATTGTTGCTCTTTTTTAACGCTTCATTGTTGTTTTATTGTTGCTCTTTTCTTTCTTTTCTTTTTTTATGCTTCATTGTGTTTTTATTGTTTCTCCTTTCTTTCTTTTCTTTTTTTATGCTTCATTGTATTTTTATTGTTGCTCTTTTCTTTCTTTTCTTTTTTATACTTCATTGTGTTTTTATTGTTGCTCTTTTCTTTCTTTTCTTTTTTTATGCTTCATTGTGTTTTTATTGTTGCTCTTTTCTTTCTTTTCTTTTGTTATGCTTCATTGTGTTTTTATTGTTGCTCTTTTCTTTCTTTTCTTTTTTATGCTTCATTGTGGTTTTATTGTTGCTCTTTGAATGTGTACACTATTTGAGAGTACATCCATCGGCTAAAAAATAAGACATTAAAAACCGTACCTAACAGGTGGGAGAACTCACCTAGTGGAATTTACCAACACAAAATGCAATATTGCTCTGTTCAACTTAGCATCACTGGAGAAAGCTAGGACATAAATGCAATTAACACAACAGTCTTAATCTCAGCACCCAATGCAGGGTGTGAAATGTGGCCCCAGGAGTTTATTTTTGTTGCGTGCATCCTCGGTGCCAGGGTTCAATCTTGTGGGATTTCAGTGTGGCATCCCAGAAAACGTTGGCTGAGCTCATTTTGGATAACCGCATACATTGCACATAGTGGAAAGTGAAGGGATCCTCTGGGTAATTTGGTCAGTTTTGGCAGATGGTGTAATTCAAACACTGAAATCTGGGTGGACCTGGGATTCCGTCTTTCAATTGCAACATTTTGAAAATGGACGATAAATCCCCTCCGCCACGTACATGGACGGTGGGGGGCATTTACACGGATTCGTATGGCATTTGACTGCTCTCACCTGGTGGAACAATTCACGACTGTCCCATAGGAATCCACAGCATTTCCACCTGTAATAAAATCCCAAGTGAGAGGCGATGCTTCATTTTTGTCAGGAAAATCAGAGGAGTGGCAGAATCCTACATTTTTTCCATGCCCCCACTCCACTTCACGAGTTCTTACAAAAATGTGCGGTGGTAAACCAGGAGTAAAACTATGCGTAAACCATCCACACATGGTTTCTGCTCCTTATTTGCTGCTCCAAGCACATCCAACATTGCTCTGGATCCTGCTATGTTATTAGGTGACACTTTTGTCCACTGGTCTATTTTAGATGCTTTTAAAGGTCACATTAGAAAATGCATTGTTACTTGGCACTAGGATAATCAAGAGGCAGGAAGAACAAGCGATAAAGGATGGTTCACAAGAGGCTTTGCAGAACGAGTTCAATCACTTATTTGATCGATTAGCCTAGTTTCTAGAAGTTTCCTGATCATGCATAGAGAAAGAATGTGGCGGGTGTAGATGAAAATAGTGTAGGAGTGTTTGGGTGGTTGCTGACAACCTTTGGTCTCCACTGTCTGAGAACTGGGAGTAACAGATCCTGAGAAAGATGGCATTGGACATAAATCAAACATAAGTACCCAAAATACTAAGTCACCAGTAGCCAGACAGATTAAGGAATATCGATATAATTTAGTCCAAATCAGGTGTGTGTTTCTGGAAGTGGTACAGACACCACACAGAGGAGGAAATAAAGCCAAGAGGCCTGCAGAGAGAGAAATGCACTGGATCCACTTATTAGATATTTTACACCCTAGAGGAATGAACGAAGAATTCAATTTACACGGTTTTGATGAACTCTATGGAGTCAGATTTCAAATTATGGGTTACTGAATATCACCAATGTATCTGACATAACCCATTTTTTACATCTTTGTTATTTTTTTTATTTTGTATTTTTTTTATTTTACTTGATTCAATTTACAAGAAATGTTTACAAGAAAATGAAAATTTCCCATTGTTTTCCGCTTTGATATGTCCATTCCAACTTAAAGAAAAAGAAGGACAGAGAGCGAAAGAAAGTTCCTTGGCACTGGGCTGGTTATAGACATGGGTGGCAGGACGGGGTAGACGGCTCACTACCGATCTAGCGAAGAAAAGCAAGGGCTCTCAGTCAGGTCTCATTCATGGTCTTCAAGTTTCAAGTTCAAAAAGAATTGTGAGACGGCAATCACATAAGAAGTACTTTCTCCCTCTATTAATATGTTCCACCAGTCCTCTTCTCCACATGTAGTCGACTCTTTGAATATGTGTGCTCGGTGTCTGCCTCTCAGATTCTTCATGCTTGTGCATGACAATAACAGATGTCATAGTGACTTAATTTGATCTTTCTTTTTGCAGAAACGACAGCTGATTTCCGTCAAGGTTTTTCTTATCGCTCTGATTTCATTTGTTGGCAGGAGATTAATCCGGAAATGCATAAACATGTTTCTCAGACATCTATTTGGGAACTTTTTTAGATAGTTCGACATGTCATTTATACTCCTTGTTGTTGGTGGCTGATGATTTATTAGTTTGCTTCTATTTTCCGGAGATGTCGTCTGAATCCAGTCTCATTCCCACAGTTTTTGCTTAACTTTGTCTGGATTTTGTATTAGTTCTTCCTCAGAACTATCTATCTCATCCAGGGTTTTTAGATTTTCTTTCACCCAATTCGTCAGCAGGTTGCCTTTTTGATCTTCAAATTCAGTGCAAATGATAGTCGCTACATTTGGACATTTGCTGCTTATAATCTTTCTGTGTAGCATTATTGTATTTCTGACCACCATCGACTCTAGTGATTGTAGGCCCAGTTCTTGGCGTATAGTTGGTACAGGTGTTGATGCTGCTAAATTCAATGTACTTCGCCAGAAGTGCCCTTCAATGTGCTTCCAGAATTTTCGCGAGATCATCAGGATAGCGTCTGCGCCATAGATTAGGGAAGGAACCACTTTTCCCTTGTAGAATTGTATCAAGGGGATTGTTGTAAATTGACAGAATCTTCCGTCTATCGCTTTGGCCTGACTTGCTAGCTTCTTCGTTCTTTCCAGAAGATGTTTTGGCATTGGACACTCTTGTTTGTTGTCACTAAGAATCACCCCTAGATACTTAAATTCCTTCACCTGTTCGATCTTCTCCCCTTCCAGGGTCCATCTGAAGTTTTCGGTACGAGTATTTTGTTGTTCCATAGTCATGACTTTGGTTTTGGTTTTGTTGATTTCCAAGTTGTTCTTCTTTATGTAAACTGCCAGCTCGTTTAATTGGCGCTGAAGGCCAATCGGCGTGTAATCCAGTAAAATGAGGTCGTCCGCGTAAAGTAATCTAGAAATCTCAGATCTTCCTACTTGCTTTACTCCTCTGGCCATGGTAATTTGTTCTGAAAGGAGCCCTTCTCGAATTAAGCGTACTCTAATAGAGGTGTTTTGGTGAAGAGCTCTAATGGGTTCCAGAATGCCTTCCGGGCAGCTTTTTGCTCTTACTTTTTCCCATAAGATTTCCAGGTTGACCTGGTCGAAGGCCTGGACCAGGTCAACAAATGCCAGATGGATTTTTGGACTTCCTTCATAGATCTTACTTTTTAAGTTGCTTAGAAGCAAGATGTTTGGGGCCGTCCCGGCATCCTTCACAAACCCAGATTGATGTGGGTCTTCATTGCCAGAGGTTCTTGCCCATTTTTGAAAATTTTCCAAGAGTAGTGAGCCGAACACTTTCCCGACAACGTCGAGGAGTGCTAATGGGCGATAGTTCTTAGGTTCCTCTCTTGGTCCATATTTATAAATTGGTACAATAGTTGTGGTTGTCCATGAGGTGGGTATGGATCTGTGTAGTGTACAGTTCTTTATAACCTCATGGATGAATTCCGCCCATTATTCTTGATGTTCTTTTAGGTCTGCGTTTGTAATGCCATCTGGGCCGGGGGCCCTTGATTTATTCAAACGAACCAATTTTCTCTTGATGTCGTCCCGCTCCCACGTTGTCACCTAAGGGGTATTAGAGGCTGCTGGAGTTATTTGTTCTTATCAAGGTCCAAAAGTCTCTTGATTTCCTGCTACATACAGTCTTCAGCATTGCAGCTGCATCTGCTTGGGCGATTACTGCTCTTTGATGCCGTAGCCAGCTTTTGTATATCCTTACGGCGATTTTTACTTGATTCGCCATCTCAAGGGTATGTGTTTTTCTTGCAAGTTGTTTACGTTTTCTTAATTTTTTTCTCTCTTCCACAATGCATTTATTAAATTCGTGTATGTGGGTTTTTATCTCGCGATTTGGCCACGCTTTTTTTTTCTTTTCGTAAACTTTTAACAGCGGATGGTAATCGATATTGTCTTTTTCGTTTTTCGACCCCCTTTGCCGCTTTAGTTTGCATAAGGTAGTGTATGTGCCAGTTAGTTCTTCCACTGCATTAGCCGACAGTCTTAGGGGCCGATTCATGGAACAAACGTGCGCCGAAAATCTTCGCGCAAGCAGGCGCAAGCAGGCGCAAGCGCAAAAAAACAGGCGCACGCGCACGCGTGCGATTCATGGAAGTCCCTGCGCGTGTTCTCCTCGGGATGTGCGCCAAACCCGTGCATGGCGCACACGTCACTGCAACATCCCGAAAGACGTGCGCGACGCGCACAGTGAAAGCGCACAACCTCGGCGCATACACTAGAAAGTGGGCGGAACACGGGGCGTAACGCGCGGAATGGGGAACAACTCGCGAAAACAAGGGCGTAACTGGGGATGTACTGCAGGGAAGCAGACGGAACGCCCACACGCACCCGAACCACACGTATTCATGGAATCGAATAGGGCAAAGCCACGCACAGCGAAAGACACGCACAAGCCGAAACACGTCCGCCACACGAAGGCAGGCGGTAGCGTCCCTGCGCATTACAAAAGTGGCAACATACAGCAATTGTGCCTGTGCGAGCGGGGCACGTGTATTTCGGGGTTGCGCGGGAAGTCACACACGCGATTGAGCGGGCCACGTGTATTTCAGGGGTTCGCGTGAACTTTTTCACGCGATCGGGCCTGGGGGAGCGGGCTACGTGTACTTCAGGGGTTCGCGTGAACTTTTTCACGTGATCGGGCCTGGGGGAGCGGGCTACGTGTATTTCAGGGGTTCGCGTGAAGTTTTTCACGCGATCGGGCCTGGGGGAGCGGGCTACGTGTACATCAGGGGTTCGCGTGAACTTTTTCACGCGATCGGGCCTGGGGGAGCGGGCTACGTGTACATCAGGGGTTCGCGTGAAGTTTCTACGTGTATTTCAGGGGTGCGCGTGAAGAATCGGGCCTGTGGGAGCGGGGTACCACTCACCGTCTGCCTTGCGTGTAGAAGAACGCGTAGCCAACACCCGCTGTGAAGTAATAGCGTGTGAACCCCAACGGATGGAAAACACACGCACCGCACGAAAAGCATGTACAGAACATAAAGGCACACGGGATCTCCAAGCCCAGCCAGGGCAACGCCCGTGCGCAAAATGTCACAGACGCGCTTACGCTGTAAGGGCCTTTGGTCCAATGAAATCGCGTACGCGTGCTGACGCGCTTACGCCCTAAGGGCCTTTCCTCAATTTTCACGCTGACGTGCAGGATTTTCACGTGCCAAATCACTCCGTATCAAGCTGGCCACGCGAAAACACACGGAAGACCACGCTCCTGCCCAGAAGGCCGAATTACTGCCCCCCCAGTGCCCCGAGCAGCCTCCCACGTGCCATCTGCTGCTGCCTGCCTGCCTGCCTGCCTGCCTGCTGCCACTGTGCCCTGCCATTTGGTGCCTGCACATCAGCCATCTGCAGGGGTCCAGTTGCTGTGTCCACCCCTGCTGGAACAGAAGACTCCCGACTCAGATAACATTGCTCCACAGCCCAGCCCCAGGACCCAGTTGCCCACCCACTCCTGCCCCTGGGGTTGCCATGTCGGGCACATCCACATCTGGCACCAGTGGCAACCCCCGGCCAGAGGGGCAGAGGGGCACCAGCTTCACTGCCACCGAAGTTGGTGTCCTAGTGAAGCAAGTCCTGGGGCAGTATGATGCCCTCTTCGGATCGTCCCGCGCCAACAAGGAAGGACGGGAGAGGATCTGGGCCGACTGTGTGGTTGCCATCAACGCGGAGGGGGTGGCAACCCGCACCATCCAGAAGGTCAAGAAGCGCTGGGAAGACTTGAGGTCCAGGACCCTCATAAAGGCCCGGCGCCTCGTGGAGGGGGGCCGGGGCCGCATGAGTTCCATCCAGATGAGGGTCCTGGAACGCGTACACCCAGCGCTCCACGCCCAGGTCCTTGAGAGGGAGACCCGTCTGGAGTTGAGCGGTAAGTGGCCAAGCATTGCTGTGTGAGACAGGGCATGTTGCAGTGTGCTGGTTGTCTGATACTTGCCTGTATGTGTGACATAGGCCATGTACGCATGTATGTGTGCAGGGACATCATGGTAATGCATGTGCGACCAGTAATGTGTGAACCGCACGGTCGTTGCATGTGTTTAAATGCGACATGGGGAGCCCTATGCAGATTGTACACATGAGAGCATAGCAGTCTCTGTTCCTGGACATGGGTGGGGGTGAGGGATGGGTGCTGATGCCAGGTACATATATGGTATCCATGTCTGTGTGCCTGACCTGCGTGTCTGTGACTTGTGAATGCCATGGATGCATGACACATGTCTGTGACAATGTACAGATTCACTGATGCAGCCCAGTCATCCTTGTATCCACTGTGATTGGGGTGTACGGGGCCAGATGGATGTGACTGAGGTGAAGTGTGTGTATGTGATAGGCATGACCCATGATGCATGTGAGTACCATTACATTGTATGTTTCGAGAGTCCATTGGACATGAATGGAAATGTCCATGGCATGCACCATGACGGTCACTGTGTGTGTTTTGCCTGGACTGACACATGTGTTGTGGAGGGACATGATGGAAGTGTACTTTGACAGTGGCACTCATCTGCTATTGCTTCCTGTCTAGGGGACCATTGTACAGTACCCTGATGCTTGTGTTCTATGTCTCCCTCTACGCAGCGGCTAGTGAAGAAGAGGGCGGAGACGGCGCTGTGGAGCAAGGCGGCGGGGATGCCCCCACGGCTGCAGCGGAAGGGGTGGGTGAGCCCCCACAGGGGCCTGCTACGGCGGAAGACGGTGAGGAGCCATCCAGGTTGGTGGTTTCCACAGAGGAGGAGGAGGCCGCCACTGAGGCGCACATGGGGCCTGGTGGGGGCATCCCTGCTGGTGCAAGTTGTGCAGTCCAGGGGCAGGGGCAGGAGGCAGCAGGAGGTCACCGTGGAGGGGCCTGTGCATGTCACTGTCCCTGACCCTGTGGGTGCACCACCATGCACCAGCAGGGATGCCCCGTCCCAGGCCCGTCCGCAGGTAGAGGGGATGTCCATGTCATCTGACTCCCCTCTACCTGCGGACGAGGGGCCCCCTGGCCGTATGGAGAAGGCCCTGATTGGGGTCGCGATGCGCACGGCTGTGATTCGTGATGCCGTGCGTGCTTCCCAGGAGGAGCACGCACTTCATCACGAAGAGCACCTGCCGACGTAGCCCAATTGGGATCGTCCATGTTCGGGGGTTTCCTGCATGTGTCGGCCAATCTGGCGGCCCTCTCCTCCTCTGTGGAGACTATACGCCAGTCGTTCTCCTTGCCGTCTTCCGGCCCAGATGCCACCAGTGCCCCCTGTGGACCTGCCCTGACCAATGCAGCCAGATCGGTGGGGATCCCATCCCTGCCACAGTCGGGAGTCAGAGGTCCAGTAGGGGTGGACACACCAGCAACTGGACCCCAGCAGATGGAGGATGTGACGGCATCATCGGGCAGGGCACGTGCACGACGGCGTCGGTGGTTTCCATCAGCCTGGATGCCGTCGTGCTGGCACAGGCAGTTGCGTCAGAGGCAGCAGCAGGCTCAACGTGGGAGGCATCATGGCTCGGGGCCATCAACATCAGGGGTGCAGGCATCGGCCGGAGGGCAGGAGAACCCTGGAATGGGAGTGGCTTCCGTGTAGGAGCGGTTGTGCCAGCAGATAGGTGCGGAGCGGCAGCGGGCAGAGGAGGAACGGCTCACAATGGTCAGGGCGGTGGACTCCATGCGGAGGGCGCTGAGGCGGGCTGAGTGCCTCGAGGGTCTTCGCAGGGAGTTGGAGCTGGACACTGCATTATCCCTGCGGGACCTCGGTGCCAGGGAACATGCCCGCCTCCAAGCCATTGAACGGGAGTTCGATGATGCCCTGGCCCATGACAACAACCAGTGAGCCGTCGGACTAGCCCGCTGCCTTTGTATATAGTTATATAGTTAGTGGTAGGTTCCCTTTAATTTTTTTTTTTTTATTTGGTTGCGATTGGACAATGCGCCACATTTTTGTATATAGTTCAGTTTTTAGTTAGTTGTCATAGTTAGGTTTCATTTGGTTGGGCTCATGGACCCGGGATTGTCTTGTAAATAGTTCTTCTATGGATTTTTTGATTTTTTTGATTTTTTTCATGGACATTCATCTTCTTTTTGTTGTTTTGCTTTGTGGTTTTTCTCATTTCATTTCCATTCAAGTTGATTTTCAATACATTTTTATTTTCATCCTTCAATGTGTCGTATCATCTCATTACTTTCATGCATGTCATGTTGGGTGTTTTAACATTCACTTGCAGGCATTGTGGGTGACAGACATGTGTTCATTTGCATTATTTACATTGGGTGTGTAACATGTAATTGCCTTTGATATGTGGGTGGATGTGATAGTTGGTTGGGCCTTTTGCCAGGGGAGGATGGCCATTACGGACATGATTGGGGATTGTTGGGACCCAGTTGCAGGGGGGCATGGATGGGACATGGGCGAGGGCCTGGTGGAGGGTGCCCCGCAATGCTGGGGGCTGGGGGTGCAAGGGGACATGAGTTGGACATGGGTGGGGCTGGCAGGTGCCCCACAGTGCTGGGGGGTGGGGGTGCAAGGGGAAATGAGTTGGTGATCATTTGTGCAAGGAGACATGTGCCTTTGCTGGGGGGCATGCCCATGTTGGGTGGGCTGCCTGCGGGACATGACCAGGGATGCAGGGTAGTCCCCTGTGGTGTGGGCTGCCTGCAGGGGCCGTGGAGGGTGTACAGGGAACACCTGGGAGGACCCACACTGGCAAATCACATGTAGGACTCCCCGGCACCCCTGAAATACACGTGCCCTGCTGAAATCGCGTGTAAAACTTTCCGCGCACCCCTGGTATACACGCACACGCTCCCCCAGGCCAGATCGCGTGTGGAACTTCTCGCGCACCCCTGAAATACACGCACCCAGGGCAATCGCGTGTGGAACTTCCCACGCACCCCTGAAATACACGCGCCCAGGCCAATCGCGTGTGGAAGTTCCCGCGCACCCCTGAAATACACGCGCCCAGGCCAATCGCGTGTGGAACTTCCCGCGCACCCCTGAAATACACGCACCCAGGCCATTCGCGTGTAGAACTTCCCGCGCACCCCTGAAATACACGCACCCAGGCCATTCGCGTGTGGAACTTCCCGCGCACCCCTGAAATACACGCACGCAGCCCAATCGCGTGTGGAACTTCCCGCGCACCCCTGAAATACACGCACCCAGGCCATTCGCGTATAGAACTTCCCGCGCACCCCTGAAATACACGCACCCAGGCCATTCGCGTGTGGAACTTCCCGCGCACCCCTGAAATACACGCACACAGCCCAATCGTGTGTGGAACTTCACGCGCACCCCTGAAATACACGCACCCAGGCCATTCGCGTGTGGAACTTCCCGCGCACCCCTGAAATACACGCGCCCAGGCCAATCGCGTGTGGAACTTCCCGCGCACCCCTGAAATACACGCGCCCAGGCCAATCACGTGTGGAACTTCCCGCGCACCCCTGAAATACACGCACCCAGGCCATACGCGTGTAGAACTTCCCGCGCACCCCTGAAATACACGCACTCAGGCCATTCGCGTGTGGAACTTCCCGCGCAACCCTGAAATACACGCACGCAGCCCAATCGCGTGTGGAACTTCCCGCGCACCCCTGAAATACACGCACCCAGGCCATTCGCGTGTAGAACTTCCCGCGCACCACTGAAATACACGCACCCAGGCCATTCGCGTGTGGAACTTCCCGCGCACCCCTGAAATACACGCAGGCAGCCCAATCGCGTGTGGAACTTCACGCGCACCCCTGAAATACACGCACCCAGGCCATTCGCGTGTGGAACTTCCCGCGCACTCCTGAAATACACGCACGCAGCCCAATCGCGTGTAGAACTTCACACGCTCCCCTGAAATACACGCACCCAGGCCATTCGCGTGTGGAACTTCCCGCGCACCCCTGAAATACACGCACGCAGCCCAATCGCGTGTAGAACTTCACGCGCACCCCTGAAATACACGTACCCTGCGGAAATCGCGTGTGTAACTTCCCCTGCACCCTGAAATACACGTACCCTGCTGATATCGCGTGTGGAACATCACGCGCACCCCGAAATACACGTACCCTGATGGAATCGCGTGAGGTACTTCCCACGCACCCCAGTGATACACGTAGCCCGCTTGCTGTGCTGGTACAGGGTTAGCGCAGCCCTTTGCGCTGGATTGGGTATATTGATGGCTTTTCCCTGCGCGAGAGGCGTTCTTGGGGGCGTAACTGGCGCTGCTGCAGGGTCGCTGCGCCACTGTGCGCCACGGCTGGTTTTGGTGGCTGGAATCCATGAATACACTGTGCGCGGAAATGGATTTTAGTGCACGCGGCTGGCGCAGGTGATTCGCACGCGCACACTATGCGCCAGCCGCGTGCGCCACTTGTGCGCTGAATTCTATGAATTACCCCCTAAATCTTGTGCCTCCTTTACACGCCTCAATCTCAGCGGCCATGGTTGGTCTGGGACTCCTCGTGTTGGTCCATTTTACTTTTAATAAGTTATGGTCATTATTGGATGTTTTCACCACCTCGTAATCAACCATAATCCTCAGCATTTCGTTTGAGACAAATATATGATCTAAATTTGCACTCTGGTTGTTTCTTTCCCATGTCGGGATTGATAGGCCGCTGCTGGGTATTGATGTTTCTAAACTATGGAGATCCCACGCTGGCATCGCCGCCTTCCATAGGTGGCCTCGGACCATGTTTAGTGGGACTTTTTTCATCGTTCCATTGGAAATGTTGCTTTTCAGGCAAACTACATTGAGGTCCCCACAGAGAATAATAAATTCGGGCGCCCATTCTAGGTATGTTTTTTCCAGTATGCTATCTACTGATTTCAGGAAGTCTTCGTTCTTCATTCTTAATTGCTATCGGATTCCAGTAGGTGTTTATCAAAACCACTGTCTCGTCCTTTGCAATTTTTTGATTGTTGTTGTCCGCAGATGTCTTTGTCCATTTTAAAACGGATACTTGAAAATGGGAGTTTGACATTTCCATTTTTATATGTTGGATTCCCACTCCCGATCTGATGGCTGTCAGCAAGCCTGACGATGGACGGCCTTGTTCAGAGCACGTCGCTGGGGATAGGAAGGTTTCATATCCCTCCAAAAAAGATTTTTTAGTTAGCCATGACTCTTGGAGACATAAGATGTCAAACTCCCCAAGATTTACATCGCTTATTGCCAAGAGGTGGCTGAAGCCTCTGGTATTCCAGCTTCCCATAACAATGGTAACCTTCCCTGCTTCTTCCGTCTCTCCTCCAAGCACTTGTTCCATGCTGTCCCTCACTTCTCTGCATGGCTAGCTCTTCTTAGTTAGTGCTTTCGAAATCCACGATCATCTGGAGAAGTCACCTTTTTCTCCGTCCTTAGTGGTGTGCATGGTTGTTTGTCCATTATCCCTGGCTAAGTCTTCTTGTGCAAATGTTATTGTCAGGCTCCGAAGAGGGCCCTTGGGATGTCTTCCGTTGTTCAGAGGGTCCAAGTATGGAGTTTTCTCCGTTTCCACTATTGTAGGATTTCCTCTTTGAGTCGCCCTCTCCGGACTATCGAGCTGCGTTGAATTCGTGGACTCTGCCTCTTTCTGTGTCGACCTTTTGATTTCTCTAGATATAAGTCCTTTTGAGCATGCCTGCACATTCTCTTGTTTTGACTGTGTATTCTCTTGTGTTTCCAATTTACTATTTCCGTGCTGCAATTTTTCGCTTCTTAAATGGCACTCACACAAGTCATACCCCAGCATTTGGAAACATTCCTGTTCCAATGTTATCATTACTCTGATTGTTGGAGAGGGGATGTGTAGATAGACACAGTCTCTTTTCCCCGAGGTGCTGAATCCCACAAATCTAATATCGTCAGAATTGATCTGCCTCAGGTTTTGTACACATTTCATTAGAGCCATTATGTTCTTCCTATTCAATATCAGTTTGTCTCGTATGTCCCCCACACGTTCCAGTTTGAAAGACCTTTCACTTCCAATTTTTTTGCTATATGGAATGTAACTGTCTTTCTCATTTTCTGAATTGTAATATCTTTTGTTTCTTGGATTTCTCGCATGCTCATAAATCTTTGTTATTAAATGTATTTGCTAGGAGTTTGATCGTTTGTTGTCTAGATTGGACACAGATGTCAAGATATGTTTTTTTTGTTCATCACAATTAATTATGTACTCAGGCAATGGATGCTTGTGATCATGTCTTCTTATTATGTTCATATTTATATACATACCTAGTTTAAGTTGAATAGATCTATTGGAAGTTCTAATGTATAACACAACAAATAGATACATATGGTGATTACCTGCTGTCACTAAATGTTTGAGTTATTATGTACACTGTAATCCAACGTCCAACTTAATGAATAGCTATCCACAATTGTATTAGATCCTTTACTTCATTAATGATTGGATGGAATATGCCAGTACTAACGGTGTAGCCACTTCAAAATTGGGAATTTATATCTTCTTCCTTTACACTTTTTCTGTCATATTTTTTGTTTCACATGAGTATGACTCTCATTATATCTATTCGTGCTTACACACCTTTCTCTACAGTTTATCATATTTTTTTTTAGACGTTGTTCCACTCTATTGGTTTGTCTTCCAGACCCTTTTCTATGCTGTTGATTGAGTCTTCGGATCATTCTCCGGCTCCCCCAAGTCCTCTTTTTATGTTCACCTTTCATACCCATGACTTTAATACTCACTTAAGTCCAGTCCATTGTTAATGTTTACTCTCGGTTACTATGACTATATCTCAGACAACAGTATTGACTGCGTCCTCCATAACGGCAGTCGGCTCGCATTTCACTACCTAGCTAACCCACAGGTGTACGCTTTTGCCACGGCATAGTTAGACTCTGATAAGATTAGATAGATTATGTTAAAGATTTATGAAGTGCATGATTTCCATTTATATGCAATCGTGTAATATGATGCCTTTATAGTTACTTTCTGGGCAGTTCATTGATTTGATGGTACAAGTGAGGAATATTATTTCGAGTTGACTTGTCTTTCAATTAAGAAGAGAGACAGCATTTCTTAGACACTCCTTCATCAGGAACACTTACAAATTAGTAAGACATTTATCATTTTTAGCATTTTTTTAGAGATGAACTGTTGGCGTTTCCCTTGTGGGCTATTCATGCTCTCTCCTTTCCCTTTTTCCATTTCCATCAGATTTTGGGGCTGATTCATGGAATAATTGTGCGCTGAAATCGGTGGCGCAAGCAAGAAAACTCCAGCGCACGCGTGCAAATCACACGCAAGCGATTCATACAAGTCAGTGAGAGTGTTTTTCCAGGGAGCTGTGCCAAAACCGCGCATGGTGTACACGGGCGCACACGTCACTGCGACATCTTGAACGCTGTGCGTGACACACACAGCGAAAGCGCACAACATATAGCGCACACACCAAAACGGGGGGCGGAACATGCAGAATGGGAAACAACCTGTGAAAATGAGGGCGTAACTGGGGAAGTACTGCTGGGAAATACATGAAACGCCTACACACGTGCAAACAACACATATTCATGGAATCGAATAGGGGAAACCCACGCACACCAAAAGACACACACAGGCGTAAACACATCCGCCACACGAAGGCAGGCGGAAGCGTCCCCGCGCAGTATAAAAGTGCGCGCAAACAACAAACACGTATATACAGCTTCGATGATTGTCCCATTTCTCCAGCAGTGATCGTGGGACACCGCAGGAGGAGGAGAATAGCCAGGCCCCACATTTATTTGCCCAGGACCAGCCTCATATCATCCTAGACCGGGTCACTGAGTGGGAGGATGAGCTCACATCACCTACCTTGTGCTTTCAAGCCCTGAAGCCCTTGGAAAAGGTGCTCAATGTCCTGCATTTTTTGGCCACTGGGTCATTTCAGCGGACAACTGCCATAGTTGGGGGTGTCTCACAGCCCACGCAGTCACGCTGCCTACACCATGTGTTGGCAATCATGACTGCGCTCCCCTCAGTCCGCGGGCACATATATATGCCCAGAACAACCGCAGAAAGGCAGGCGATGGTACACGACTTTTACAGGGTGGCATGATGCCCATGGAATGATCACCTCTGTCTATGCAAACTATCCTGTTTCTACCCATGACAGTTTCATATACAGAATTTCTGCCCTGAGCTGGGACCTGGAAGCTAGGAAGCATGGTGACACATGGCTCATTGATGAGTACAAATGTCTGTGCACATGCATGCATGTCACACACAGACAAATACACAAACCCAACTAATGACAACCAACATCACCTCCCCAGGGGACAGTGCCTACCCTCTGAGCACTCACATGATGACGCCAATACGGAACCCACAACACCACCCCAGGTAAGATGCAACCAGGGGCATAGTGGGGTGCACATTCGGAGTGCACAAGTCACGCTTCCTCTTCCTTGACCGCTCTGTTGGCCAGCTACTATATGCACCCCCAGTAGTGTGCAGGATCATTATGGCAGCATGTGTCCTGCACAATGTTGCAACACGGCGGTGTGTACCGGTGGACATGGTCGTGCCCCCATATCCCCAACAACAGACACAGGGGCTGCTCATGGGAGGGGAAAGGGCACGTGGTGAGGCATCCCGAACCCAGCTTGTGGCCACATTTTTCACCTAAACTACCACCCCTGTGAAGTGCACACAGGACTGGCACATACCAGGTGACAATCGATGATGACAAAGAGACAGACATCTATCACAACCTTACCACTCTGAGAATGTTTCCACAGAAGTGCTACATTGTGTGCATCCCTAGCTACTTAAACATAACCAATCCGGTGTGACCAAAAGGAAAACATGCAAGGTGCATATCACACTACCCCCTTGCAAAACAGGCCATGAAAATAACTGGTATGTTACCCAAACCCTCCCAAACCCCATCACCCTCGTCGGCCACACCATGACATGGCATGCAACAGCAAAAGAGCAAACCAAAGCACAACATATTACAAATTAGAAACAAAGTGCAACATGATAAATGGAAAGAGGCCTGAGACAATCACACCTGACGTGGAATCAGATGAAATGACTGACCAACAACCTCCCACACATACAAAGTCATACACAAATGCATGCCACCAGCGGTACCATCAACACAAGACAGAATGCCTGTTGGAATGCACATTGGCCAATCCAAATCCGCAAATTCCCAAAACATGTGCTGTGTGTGTCCCCTGCAACACACCGCTCAGCACACAGCACAGTGAATGGCAATTGTGTTGGGGATACACCTTGAGCATCATATTAAAAAGGACAAGCAACAAAAATTACCCATTGACGCATGTACACAATCCCAAAATGGTAAGTGATCATACGCTGCAGGGACACAGCATGGCAGAGAAGGCTATCTGTGTGCACGTGTGGGCATGGATGGGTGGTTGTATGTGTGGTGGTGCATTGTATAAGTGGGTGTGTCAGTAGGGACATGCACTCAATACATGCATGTGAAATGAAGTGACCCTGAGTGTCCTGTACACATCACATGTGAACTTTGCCCATGTGGACACCCCAGTGTGTCAAACCACACGAATCCCCTGACACCTGAAAAGTAAACCCAACACAGGAACAGCCATTGACCAGCATAACACATCATGTACATAGTACCCCACTTTGACAATGTCAGAGAGTGCCCAATCATTGTAGCCCAAGCGTACTGTGCAACAACAAAAGCCCCTCCCTCGTTTCCTCATCACCTTGACCTTCAGAATAACTGTCTCTGGGAATTCTTCCTTCCTGTCTACCTGGCTTCTGGATCCCCCTTCCACTTGGTTTCCTTGTTCTTCCTTTCGTGTAAATGGGGTCTAGCTCCCTCAGAGGCCACCTTGACCAGTAAAAATACCAAATCGCAGAGATCTCCAAGGTGCCAAACCGCCAAACCAGGAAAAAAGCCCAAAAAACCCTGGAAGAGGCTCCAGTAGATGACTTGAAGTCGTAGAATATGGCCAAGTACATGTCCAAGCAGAATGATAGAATGACTTCCAAGGTTATACAGTTGTACAATGGTTCAACAAGATGGGTAGGAATTTCAGTACACAATAATCAATGAGGATGCCACAACTGATGGTTGAGCTGAAACCCAATCAATCCTTGATAGCGTGAACGAAGAAAGGCAGAGACAGCACAAGTCTGGAAAGGCGCAGTGAATGCCAGATAGCCGGAAACAGCTGACAGCAAGTTGAGAGCCAGAACAGTTGAATAGCATTGGTAAAAGGCCAGAGTCAGCATAAAGGTATGGATGTAATAGATGAAAGACAGGAGGAGCGAGAGAGATAGATGATGTGGTACAGAAGTGTACCGAGGCAAACCGAGGCAGCGTAAGAGTACGTTGGAATAACTGCCCCGAGAGACGAGCAGACAGATCTGCAACAAGGACAGTAGCAGGAAGAAAACCAGGGTCTAAAGGCACCACAGTGTGAAAAACGAGTAAAAGAGCTGTAGTCCAGTAGCAAAACTTCGCCGTCACGCAGCAGCGAAGTCAAAGAGGGAAGACAGATACAGCGTGCCATCCAAACGGAATGGAGTGGAGAAGTAGTCTAGGCGGACATCTCAGGTGAGGACTGGACCGTGAGTTGTGGTTCTTGGGTTACATTCCTAATGCTTCCTCCTTTGCCACAATTTCCAGGGGCTGAACTTAACACGTACCAACTTGACGTTGTCACCACCCGGCCCCCTCCCACCATCAGTGTGACTTTGACAGCTAAAGGGTGCAGGCTACCGTCTACAGCATGAAGTGCATCAAGCACGTATACAGGCAAGACATGAAAAAACATCACAATCAACTTCAATAAATGCACAGTTAAAAAATGTACTCACCAAAATTGATTGCAGACATGCCGTGGAGAAAACATCCATAATCCCCACTAGAGGTGTAAACACAAGTAGTACAGCAGCAGACTGGCCACAGATATGATGAAAGTCCAATGCCCTTTGCTGTGACACCGAACCGTCCTTGCAAGCCCATGGGAAGGGGAAGCAGGAGTGGCATATGTGTCTGGACCCCAAGCCACAAACACATACACGAGACAAGCTTTAATGGGCCCAGCTGGAACAGATAGTGATGCTTTCAAAAGCCAAAAAGCACCACTCTGTCACATGAATGCACAATAGACAAACAATATTATTAAAAAAAAGAAAAATGGCGACATACGACCCAAGGCCCGAGGGGGGGCACCCGGGAGGAGGGAGGTACAGGGTGCACCTCAAAACCCACATGCGATGATGTTGAGATTAAAAAATATCTCCATGGGCTCAACTTCTGCACGGCCCGACCTGTGTGGGAGATAAGTCGTCGTCCTGCTCACTCTCTGGATGGAAATCAGAAGGTGGACGTGGCACAGTTGCCTGACCACGCTTATGCGCAGCTTTCCCCTCGACGGCAGCAAGCCCGCGGGTCTGGTAAGCCCGGTCCTGTGTGGCGATGGCACGTAGGTCAGCGTGCAGCACCTCACATGATACGCTTGCTTCCTCTTGCAAGGTAGCACGTGTAACACGAATTTCTGCCTGCATGGCCTCACATGACATCTGGAGCACCTCCCGGCATGCACGTAGCTCAGCCTATATGGTATTCTCAAGCTACTCCAACCTCCCCTCTGTCCGCTGCCTCTGGGACATGTTGAGTACACCCAGTAGATCTGAGGGATTGATGGTTATCCCTCAGGGGCTCCATGTGTGCCTTTGCATGAGCAGCAAGTGCTTGACGCAGAGACACCATTTCAGCACCGTGCCCTGTCTGAGGCCGCCATGCCTAGCCTGAGTGAGCGGCATGTGGACTGCGCTGCCTGCTGCTGGAGATCCACCTACCTAGCAGTGGGGAGCATGGACTGGGCCACACGTTCCATGCTCTGAGAGATCTTATCAATAGCTGCCCACTGTTGCTCTGAACTGACATACATGGATTGCTCCCACTCAGTATACCCCGGTGGGGCCAGGCCAATTGCGTGTAAAATTCCCTGTACACCCCCCTGAATATGCGTACCCCGCTCACGCCAGGGAAATGGTGTGGAAAAGGTCCCCCCTGTGGGGTCGGGTGGCTGCAGGGCATGGCCAGAGGTTGTTGGGGTGTCCCCTGTGGTCTGGGCTGCCTGTGGGACAAGATCAGTTTGGATGGGCTGCCTGCGGGGCATGGGGAGGGTGGATGGGCTGCCTGCGGGGCATGGGGAGGGTGGATGGGCTGACTGTGGGGCATGGGGATGTTGGACGGGCTGCCTGTGGGGCATGGTCAGGGTAGATCTGCTGTCTGTGGGGCATGGCCAGGGGTTGTAGGGGTGTCCCCTGTGGTGTGGGCTGCCTGTGGGGCATGGTCAGGGCGGATGGGCTGCCTGCCTGCATGGGGAGGGTGGATGGGCTGCCTGCGGGGCATGGGGAGTTTGGATGGGCTGCCTGTGGGGCATGTGGAGGGTGGATGGTATGCCTGTGGGGCATGGGGAGGGTGGATGGGCTGCCTGTGGGCCATGGGGAGGGTGGATGGGCTGCCTGTGGGGCATGGTCAGGGTGGATGTGCTGTCTGTGGGGCATGGCCAGAGGTTGTAGGGGTGTCCCCTGTGGTGTGGACTGCCTGTGGGGCATGTTCAGGGTGGATGGGCTGCCTGAGTGCATGGGGAGGGTGGATTGGCTACCTGCGGGGCCTGGGGAGGGTGTATGGACTGCCTGTGGGGATTGTGGAGGGCGGATGGGCTGCCTGTGGGGCATGGGGAGGGTGGATGGGCTGCCTGTGGGTCATGGGTAGGGTGGATGGGCTGCCTGTGGGCATGGTCAGGGTGGATGTGCTGTCTGTGGGGCATGGCCAGGGGCTGTAGGGGTGTCCCCTGTGGTGTGGGATGCTTGTGGGGCATGGTCAGGGTGGATGGCTGCCTGCGGGGTATGGGGAGGGTGGATGGTCTGCCTGTGGGGCATGGGGAGGGTGGATGGGCTGCCTGTGGGGCATGTGGATGGTGGATGGGCTGCCTGCGGGGCATGGGGAGGGTGGATGGGCTGACTGTGGGGCATGGGGATGTTGGACGGGCTGCCTGTGGGGCATGGTCAGGGTAGATCTGCTGTCTGTGGGGCATGGCCAGGGGTTGTAGGGGTTTCCCCTGTGGTGTGGGCTGCCGGTGGGGCATGGTAAGGGTGGATGGGCTGCCTGCGTGCATGGGGAGGGTGGATGGGCTGCCTGCGGGGCATGGGGAGGGTGGATGGGCTGCCTGTGGGGCATGTTGAGGGTGGATGGTCTGCCTGTGGGGCATGGGGAGGGTGGATGGGCTGCCTGTGGGGCATGGGGAGGGTGGATGGGCTGCCTGTGGGGCATGGTCAGGGTGGATGTGCTGTCTGTGGGGCATGGCCAGCGGTTGTAGGGGTGTCCCCTGTGGTGTGGGCTGCCTGTGGGGCATGGTCAGGGTGGATGGGCTGCCTGAGTGCATGGGGAGGGTGGACGGGCTGCCTGCAGGGCATGGGGAGGGTGTATGGACTGCCTGTGGGGATTGTGGAGGGTGGATGGTCTGCCTGTGGGGCATGGGGAGGGTGGATGGGCTGCCTGTGGGTCATGGGTAGGGTGGATGGGCTGCCTGTGGGCATGGTCAGGGTGGATGTGCTGTCTGTGGGGCATGGCCAGGGGTTGTAGGGGTGTCCCCTGTGGTGTGGGCTGCCTGTGGGGCATGGTCAGGGTGGATGGCTGCCTGCGGGGTATGGGGAGGGTGAATGGTCTGCCTGTGGGGCATGGGGAGGGTGGATGGGCTGCCTGTGGGGCATGTGGAGGGTGGATGGTCTGCCTGTGGGGTATGGGGAGGGTGGATGGGCTGCCTGTGGGGCATGGGGAGGGTGGATGGGCTGCCTGCGGGGCATGGTCAGGGTGGATGTGCTGTCTGTGGGGCATGTCCAGGTTTGAAGGGGGCTCCCCTGTGGTGTGGGCTGCCTGCAGGGGGTGCATGTGGCTCCTCACCACACGGGTGCTCAAATATGGGGGCACACGAGTGCGCTTTGCACGCGATTCCGCTGGTGCGAGCGGGTACGTGTATTCTGAGGGGTGCGCAGGGAGTTTCACACGCGATTGGCCTGGTGCGAGCGGGGTACAAGTATTCAGAGGGGTGCGCAGGGAGTTTCACACGTGATGGGCCTGGCACGAGTGGGGTATACCTATTCTGAGGGGTGCGCAGGGAGTTTTACACGAGATTGGACTGGCGCGAGCAGGGTACACGTATTCCGAGGGGTGCGCGGGGTATTTAACATGCGATTGGCCTGGTGCGAGTGGGGTACGCGTATTCGGAGGGGTGCGCGAGGAGTTTTACACGCGATTGGCCTGGCGCGAGCAGGGTACGCGTATTCAGAGGAGACCGCGGGAAGTTTTACACTCAATTAATTGGCCTGGCGCGAGCGGGGTATGCATAATCCGAGGGGTGCACAAGGAGTTTTACACGTGATTGGCCTGGTGCGAGCAGGGTATGTGTATTCAGAAGGGTGCGAGGGGAGTTTTACACGTGATTGGCCTGTCGCGAGCGGGGTACACATATTCTGAGGGGTGCGTGGGGAGTTTTACAACACGATTGGCCTGGTGTGAGAAGGTTACGGGTTACGTGTGTCAGAAAGGCAGCATTTTCAGTCTTTGCAATGGTCTGTGTTGGAGGTTCGTTACTGTGGCTGTGGATGTCACCCGAATGTGATACTTGCTGTTGACTCCAAAAAGGTCAGGCTAAAGATGATAAGACCCTTGGATGCCTTTCAATGATGATGGGTGCAGTGGCAGATGTCAGTGTTGGGTTTCAGGATTTCACAATTTACTGACTTTCAGTTCTTCAGTGCTGGAGCCATAGCACGGACCTCATGCCTCCTCCACACTCCTCAGCCCATATTCAATTTGCTGGGGGATGCAAGCTATGTGCGCGACCACCGTTATAATATTTTGATTCCTGAGGTTTTGCCACACACTATGCAACATTTCAGCACACTCGATGTGTGTTATGTACCGGTTTCCTGCAGGGTTACCGTAGCCTGGAGCGGGAGACCCGGATCTTTGCTAGTGCATCCATCGCCCGCTAGCCATGCACCATCTTTGGATTCCTTGAAGAAAGGCAGCTGCAGACTCTTTTCTCTGACTGGCTCCAGGATTCAAGCTTCAGGTTTCAGCTTCAGAACATCTTCAGTTTCAAGATTGGTGAGTGAGGGTCCCTAGATATATGATATGATATGATATCATATCATATCATATGATAGTTTATGTAGTGCCTATACACAATGTGTTTCAAAGAGCTTCAAGGCAAGCGAGGGAACAAGGGAAAATACAATGACATTCTTACAGATCATGAACAGTAAGGATGTGAAATTAACTATCGCACTCGGACTGACGACATTTCAGATAGTGCAAGAGCTATGACATAGATAAGAAGGGAGAGGGAGAGTGGGAAGGAAATGGAAACAGACAGGCGACTACCGTACTAGGCCTGACAACATTTCTGGTAGAGCCGGAGAAAACAAAAGGTGAGAGAGAGGGGTGTAGAAAGGGAGGGGAGGAACAAAACAAGTGACTAACATTCTAGGCCTGATGACATTTCAGATAATGCTGGAGGGGGTCTGGGGGGAGAGGGGGGGAAACAGTAATGGGAGGGTGGAGGAAATAGACAAGGTTGCTATCATATTAGGTCCAGGGACAATTCTGATAAAGTAAGTGCATAGAAGAGAGTAAAGGGAGGAGAAAGGAAAAGGGAGAAGGGAAAGGAGGAGAGAACAGAGAGTAAGCAGTCAAAAAGAGTGGAAAAGCAAGAGCGGAGAGCGAATACAATTGCAGACGTCAGTAGTAACACATAATGTTGCAAGCCAGGATACAAGATGAAGATGAGAACAGCATGATTCACGGTCACCATGAGTACAAGAATCAAAGGATGTCCAGCATGAGAGTTGAGAAAGGGTGACACACCGTGAATGAATGAAGTCCATAAAAGTCAAATCCAGCATTGGCCACAAGACAGGGATGGTGAAACCAGAATGTATAAGGACAGACTCCTGCAGAAGTAGGCTGGAGGGAGCAGAGGTGGGGCAGGGTAGCAGAATGAAGCAAAACAGGCAACACCTGTGTACGAGGAGGGGAGGGGCGCAAGGGATCATCACAGGGGGACACATTTGTTTGTCATTCACTCAGGATAAGCCAGGCTCAGTCAGCCAATCATTCACGAGTGCATTCATGCAGGCAGGTAGCCAATCAGCGACACAGACATTCAGGCGATTCACCCAAACCAGACACCCAGAGCAGAGAATGTGGACTGAAGTAAGTACCCAGCCTTTCAGGACACTGCACTGCATTCAGACCAGTTTCAGTCTGGGTTGGCCTAGGCATTCAGTCACACAAACCAAAACCAGACACTTACAACACTGGATGTGAGTTGACTTCAGACTCCATTCATACAGGTCCCACCAAGTCTGACAGGAGGCAGCCCCAGAGCCATATATGGTCTTTCCACCCAACAGCCAGTCAGGGAGAAAGGGATAGAGGAAGAGCTTCCCAGGACTTTGGGAGAAGGTGTACAAGCAATAGAAACCACAAGCCTACAGGGGCCACCTTGCCTTTGTCCAGGAATCCATTCATTCCTAAGGCAGTGCCTGAGCATCCTAAAAATGGAGGACACACAGAACCACTGTCAAGTCAGCATGTAGCTGCCAACAGCCCATACCCTGCTATGTGGGCAACACACCTGTGCCCAAAAACACACCAAAGGGTGTACCCCCCACCCCCACATGGTTGTCATAATGGGATCTCATGGGTGGTGCTCACCAAAAGGAAAAATGAAGAGCTGAACTGCGAGAGGTCCAGGATGGACCTCAGTGGCAGAAAACACACACAGAGAAGTGATAGGACAAGGACTAAGAGGCCCTGTCCTCTCGATAGGAATTTCCAGCATCACAGGTCTTGACTTGAAATTGAATTGAATTGATATTTTATTTCTATCGCGCTCGTGCACAAGTGTTTCAGAGCACGACAAGGCAAGGGAGGGGAACAGGGGAGAACAAAACAATGATCTTACTAGGCCCAGTGACATAGAGAATGTGCAAGTGCAGGGGAGAGGGGGAGGGGAAAGTGCATGGAAGGGGGGAGAAGTGGAAAGTGCGGAGCAAAGAAGAAACAGATCAATAATAAATTAATAAATAATAAAGGCAACAAACCTTAGTAGTACAGCCAGCAAGTGGCAAGTGCTGGATATAAGACAGCAGACAAGGTAGGTCTGATAAGTGCAGGAAGAATTGCTTACATGTATCATGGATTTTTTATGATCATGTTTTTATAAGGAATTATAAACAATATGTAAGGAATTGTATTAATCATAGAATGACATTGCTCTATTGGTCTTTTCTGTATTGAAGGTTTAAAATAATCTAAAGAATGCAGCAAAAAATGTAAACATTAAAAACATTCAGGAAAGGAAGAAATACCCCTGGCCTAAAAGGCCTACATGACCCCATCCTTCAGCGGTACCAATCCTCAGAAAATTTGCCTCAGATCCCCTTTCAACATTAATGCCCTGAATCCTTTGGTGCCCTCAGCCTGCAGGACACTCAAGGTCAATGACCCAAAGGCCTGCGGGTTGAGAGCACTGCAAGCCTGTACACCTCAGAAGCCTCAATTCTCAGAAGTCCCTGCATTGGACGCTCACTGCCCATATGCCCCTAATGCTTAGATACGCACAAGTCTCAAATGTGGCCTCCTGTCACTGGCACCACATACCTCCTTCTTCAGTCATGCAGTCTAATGCATAAAACTTAGAAGCTCTCCTACTCTCAAGGCAAGCCCTACTCTAATGCTCTGAAAGTCCTGCGCACCCCCAATCTGCAATTTCCTACACCCTGGTTCTTCTAGTCTATGATGCATCCCAACCTCAGACGTCCCCAAGTCTGAGATGCCCCCATCATGTCATGCTCCTGGACCTCATTAACCCCTAACCTTCAGGTGACTAATAGCCTTTGAAGTCTCGCTCACCTTGTTGGCACCCTCAGACCTGCCTAGCCCTAATCCCTAGAAACCACCGGGCTAGGATGTCCATAAACCCTTCCAGGTCAATAACTCTCTTGCATCCCAGTCCCCAGATGCAGCAGCCCCAGAAGTTACCTGCCACCTAAACGCTGATGCGTCTACGATCCTGTAGGCCCTCAGTCCTCAGGTGCCTTCCCAGCTGCAGATGTGCACTTACCCTCATGACCTCCATCCAAATAACCCCCAACAGCCCGATAACTCTCCCAGCTCTGCATGCCTTGCACACTACTCAATTCAAGTCAACCCCAGAACTGCATGCCCCCCAACCATAGCTGCTTCAAGTGCTCAGATGATGCGGAGCCTAGCATGCCACCCCGCCCAGTTGTGCATGCCCCCAGTCTGTAAAGAGCATTGTTCCCCGACCGTAGATGCTCCCAAGTCTTCGGGTGTAATTCTGCATAAACCATGGGCCAGGGAGGACTTGAACCCCCCATTGTGGGGTTTTTCGGTTTTACTTGGAACCATAACGTCCCTTTAACAAAGTTTTTTCACTGAATTTCATAGGTTTTTAGTAGTGCAACTTAACCATAACGTCCCTTTAACAAAGTTTTTTCACTGGATTTCATAGGTTTTTAGTAGCGCAACTTAACCATAATGTCCCTTTAACAAAGTTTTTTCACTGAATTTCATAGGTTTTTAGTAGCACAACTTAATAATAATAACTCTGATTTTATCTACATGTAAAATTGAACATATTGAACCTTCTCTATTGAGTTTGATGTCCGCGAACTATTTTAATGTCCGTGGACATTTTCGGACAACAGTACCACTACCTAAAAACTCTGGGGGGGTATGTTTGATTGTTATATCATAACATATGAACATTTTACAAATTCACAAACCAGCACACATACACATTATATGTAGTAATACATAAAAAGTGTAACCCATATATGTAAAACACTAACCATTCATTTAAATACAATATGTTCTAATATGGAATATACCAAAAGAAGATAAATAGGCTTCCAACATAATTACCTCACAGACACTCCACAACTAAGAGCAAGAGCAGACCTACAGAGTACTCAGAACATACCTTACCTGAAATAGTAAGTGTACCGCATTTTACTCATATATTTATACATTTTCTGTATTAGATTAAAAAAAAAATGATATTATCTTTTTTTCTCACAGAAATGTCTAGTACTCTGGAATGGCTAGAGGAGCATTTCCCACATGAGGAAATGTGAGAAGATAGTGAAACTAATGGTAGATCCTTTACAATATAAACCATTTCATTATTATTATTTTATATACATTTAACATATATATTATTTTGTACAGAACATACCAAAATAGAAAATACCTCTGAAGAAGCGGGTTATGGATAACACTCTTGACAGCATAAAAGAAAAAATTGATTTATTGTTGACCAATTTTAATAATTTGAAAACTTTTGTTGAAGATCATTTTAAACCAAAAACCTCATACCATTGCCGCACATGTACTTGTCCCCCCTCACCATATCCCAGACAATTATCCCCAAACCCTCTCCATGACCCAAAACGTTTTGATGAGACTTCCATCCCTTCTTCACCTGATACAAATCCTGTTGAAATTCCTAATTCTCCTGTTTTTGTTTCTGTTTCTGCCTCACCTTCTCTGTCATAAATTGTTAATATATGTTAAATAAAGTAAAACTTTTATATTGCATTGTAATTAATTTCATTTAAAAAAAAAAGAAACAATTTAGGTGTCCACGGTCAGCAGGGGGTGTTCTGAAATGTTTGGAAATAAACAAAAATGGAGGTGTCCTGAAGAACACTATACATGTCCGTACTGTTCGCTATCAAGTTGAAACTGTTCTAAGAACACACGCTGTGTCCTGAAATGTTTGTAAACAAATGAAAATGTAGGTGTCCTGAAGAACACTATACCTGTCCGCACTGTTCGCTAGCAAGTTGAAACTGTTCTAAGAACACACGCAGTGTCCTGAAATGTTCGTAAAGAAACGAAAATGGAAGTGTCCTGAAGAACACTATATCTGTCTGTACTGTTCGCTACCAAGTTGAAACTGTTCTAAGAACAAACGCCTGTCCGTAACTGTTCGTTTGACGTGTGACGCACTTTCAATTACTTCAGGACCCGAACATTGTTCGTAGAACATCAACGCACATGCGCAAACCAATGTCCATGCATTTGGTGTCCTGCGGACAGCCACTCCCTTCACGGACATGTTCACGAAGCGATCATGTGACTGCGCCCACACTGATCGCGTGTTCTAAAATGCGGACACTGTTCGTGTCCCCGAACAATTTAAAAGTACATTTTCAAGTAATCCACAATATTTTTCAATAAAAACTCACCATAGCACAAGTCCCACATACTAATCATGAGTTTCTACATACTTTTTAAAACTTTTTGAACCTTTTTTTGTGTTCGATCTGTCCGCGGACAGCGCGCATGTCATCGAACCACGTACAAGCACCGCTATAAAAGACCACGCCCTAGAGCTTATTCTCATTGTGTTTCTGGCTATTCTTCAGAGCACAGCGATTTTTCCTGCCACTTGCAGATTGATATCTTCAACAAGATGGCATCCATGGCTGCACTACTGCCGCCTGGTGCTGCACCTGCTTCAGCACCACCCCCACCCCCTCCACCACCACCACCTTCCCAAGGGCCTGAATAGGGGAACAGGAGTGAGGGTGCAGAAGAGGAAGAAGAGGATGACGAGAATGAGGTAGGGGAAATCCCTACTACCCACACTCGCCGTGAGTCTTGGGTGTGGCGGTTATTTACCATTCATGGGAATGGTCCTAAGGCTCGTGCGAACCGAGTCACCTGCAATGAGTGCAAAATGGTACTCAGTCACGGGAGGCATGCTTCGTATAGCTTTGGGACCACCACCATGAAGCGACACCTCAAGTTATTGCACACTGGGGCCGTTCGCAAGGTTGTACCTTGTGAGGAGCGTAGCAGGTTGATTTCCTCTACTTCATCCTCCGTTTCTGATCCTGTCACCACAAGGAACACTCCTGTGGGACAGCGTCTTCCTCAAGCTGCCTCACAGGCCATACGCAACGCTGATTACCCTTACCTTTCAAGGGTCACAGTTGTGTGTATATACTGCGATGCAGTACTCTGCAGAGGGGAGCGACTTCGAAGTGCTTTTGAGACTATCGTCTCAGAGCACGAGAAGATCTGCTTATTACCCAAATAAAACCCACTCTACATCTTCCTCTCTCAGCTCGCCCTTTCTTATCCCTGTGGTTGGTGCCCCCCTTTACCCTCCTTTCCCCTCCTCTCCTAGTGTGTCATGTATAAAAAAACAAAAAATATATAAAACAACAAAAATTAAAAAAATAAGGCTCTTTTCAGAGCCGCCTTTCACAGTTAAAAAATAGAAGTGAAAATAAATGAAGCAAGGCCCTTTTTATTTCTTAGAAGTCCACGGACAGTCCGCGGACATCTCAAATTTTGGGGTGCTGCCCTATCATAACCATTGCAATTTTCTCTGCGAGGAAGTGGTGGCTCTGAAAAGAGCCTTTCTCTGCTTGTGTTTGAAAAATTAAAAATACTCAACACCTACTTCAAAATGAATGCTGTAATTCTAAAAAAGGTCGCAATGCATTTTGTATGTTTCTTAGACAAATCTGATTGCCACCATATGTTAGATGTACTCCATCTCTGCGAAAAATGTGTGTACTACGAAACATAATATTTTCATTGTGAAAAGGGGACATGCCAAAATCTCTTAGAAAAGCACAAACAGCCTTATTGACATTGCGCCTTGCTTTCTCCATTTTTGGACAAAATGAAGAAGAACGAAGCCACATTTGTCTCTGCGCAATCCGTGAAAATATTACTTGAGAATTTGGAAACATGTCCATGACCTTCCGAAGTTCTTCTCTCATTGCAAATTTCAAAGAAATTACAGACACATGTCCTAAACTGTTCCCTCCACAATGAATTACAATTATGTCTGGATGTTGCTCTGTCTTCAAAGTAGCACAGAGAGGTAACAAGTCCAACCACTTCATTCCACATACTCCATGCCAGTGTACTTCCACATATGGGAATCCAAGACCTACAGCTACTCCACAGCTTTCTGCATGCACCTTCAACCAATGTAACCACGAGTCTCCCAAAATCCAAACAATCTATTTTCTGAAACACACAGCCATAGCTATCTGTTCTTCTCTCAGCAAAAAAAGTATCTGAGAAACTCTCTCCTGGCACCGCACACCTACTAAACTTTCCTGACCAATCCCTTTCTATGCTCATTCCCATTTGCATGGCTTCCCAACCCAAAAATCCCCGGATGTAACACCCGATGTCCGCGAACTACCGCCATGTCCACGGACATATCGTAACATGGACAGCCCTTCTACCATTTCCACTTCACTCTCTGCTCTGTGCCATTCCATGATTGGATGTAGCTAAGAAGTCACATGACCATCCACCAATCACATCCAAGACCTCTACATCTAACTCCATCATCATAGATCAGCACTGCAAATGTACTGTGAATCTCTCTGAGTACAAGTGTCATTTCATTAGAAAGCACCTTCTACAAGAAATACTGTACAAGTCTCCAAGAATTCTACTTGCAGCTCCATGCATATCCATATGCATGAACACAAACTACAGGTATGCATATTTTCTGTAATGTACATGAACACATTTTCTTCTTTCATATAAACAGATTAACTGACTTTGAGCTTGTATAATCTGTAAAATGAATCTACTGTCTTTTTTTCAATCTCCTAAAATCAACTGTCACTTACAAACCTTTATACTATTTAATTTCTTTATACACACACACACACACTCAAATCATGTTGAACTAACATTTTTGAAATAAAATATGTAGACTACATATAGTCAAACAAAATTGCATGCACACTCTATGTTCAAATCTCAAACAACAATACTTGTACAATTACCTAAACATTTTTTATTTTTTATTTGTTTAATTACTTACATTTATATAGAACAAGCAGCCCATGGCATTGAGGCACTATTAGTTGCAAAAGCTTAGTTACAGGAATAGTGGTATTCACTGGTACATTATGAACTCCACAAGGCATACTAAAGAAATTTTGTTTGCTACAGTTAGTCATTGCGATACAGTTTATTCATTAAGAACATATGATTTGTAATCAACTGGTGCAACGTATCTTATGTGAATAAGATAGTTTTAATGGTTTTGAGGAAGGCGCTGAGGATGTCAATTAAAAAAATCAATGTCTAAATTAAAAACAGTGGTATATACAAACAAAATGACTAATATATTTCTTTTACAATTGCAGTGAAGACCATTCTCCTGAAAAGAAGCAGCCGATTTTGAAGTACAAAGAACATCTAAGAAGTAACCTGCTCATTCTAGAAGAAAAGTAAATTGAATCCCACCATAATATTTCTATTATTACTCAAACAAACTGTAAGATTAATTCATGCTATTTCTGTGCCTAAAAAGAGAGATTCTGCACCATTCTGTCCAAAAATCCCCATTTCTTAAACAGCGATTTACAGCCAGAATGGTCCACTAATTCCTATTTTTCGACACACAAATTACCCAACTCAGCCACTAGAATTTTGATGCTATAGAAAAAACAACTGTTTTAATTGTATAGCATTAGATTTACTATTTGTACTTCTCCACACCACTAGCTTACTTTTTTCTGTACTCTGAACCGAAGTTTAGTAACACATTAAATCAAGAATACCTATCCCTACTAGTTGTAGTTGCCCAATGCACAATCACACACCATTACATACATCTTTATCATCTTACTCAAACACTCATTCTTACAGCACACATACATTGCAGAACACCCCAACCCATACCTTCTTTATTTTTTTCAACAGACCCTAAAGAATGCCTACCAAAAATCAAGTCCGTAGAAAGCAACGCAGAAGTAGAGCAAATGAAAATAAAAGTGTCCAACATAAGCATCCATCTCTAGCAGAATTTGTAAAAAAAAGTTGAAACAAAACAGCTAATAGAGTCATTTAGTGAAACAAAAGAAGATTCAAGTACAAAAACTTTGCCTCCTCTATCAAAGTGTAAAACAAACCAGAAAACAATTAACAGAAAATCAGCTATCACTACAGATAAAACTGCTTCTATAAATCTTGATATAGTGCAAAGTAAGCAAACCAAGAAAAGTATTTTAGCCAAAATGTTCCATCACAAAGTCCTTCAAAATCATATAAAAACAGGAGAGAAACCAGGTTCAACCCTTAAAACCTATTGTAGGAAATTAATCTTAGAAGCGCTGACAGACAGTGCAATTCTTCTCAAAATAAAGTTATTTATTTTAGTGTTAAACAAAATGAAACCACTAACAAAACTAATAACTAAATTACAAAAAAGACTTCTCAATAATCGAAATGTTAACAGAAAGAACTTCTTAAGTATCTGCGGAGGTGAATGGAGTCACACTACAAGCACAGAACCATACTTTAATGAAGAAGCATACAAACAAAAGCAAACAAATGCAATTGCCATACATAGCAGTGGTCGAGGTTATGATAAAGTTAATAATACCATAATGGAACAAGAAGTACTCCTTACATAAATATGCCCTGAATACTTAGAATTACCCCTCCATTCAACTGAATCAGAACGTCTAGTGTACAAATGGCCATGCACGTCAATGTGTAACATTCCCAAAAAAAATGTCAAGTCTTTACGCCAATTCCTCAATCAGTATGTGAAAAGCAAAGGCAAAATTAAAATTAAACTACTGAAAAATACGGATACCTGTCTAGTACGCAAGTACACAGGACTACAAGGACATTCATTGGCCTGCATTACAGGACCTACTTGCAAAACCACCTTCCATGATATCAAAAGGATATCAACATATTCAACTATAAGAAATCTAGTTTATAAACTGTACTATGCTAAAAGTCCTGCTTTAGCACTAGTCAATTTAAATAACATTCTTCTACATGGTACAGAAAAAAGACCTACTTGAAGAAATCAACTATATCCAGAAAACATATTTTGGGAGTGAAAGCCACTTACAGAATGAAATAGCTGTAAACCAAATTAGTAACAATTCTACACATGGCAACCTTTTACTACACACATACAAAAAAGAAATACTAAAATTTAAAAGTACATCAGCTGAAGTACCAAACCCTGTGTGTGTATGTTGCCGCAGAACTTTTTATAAATGTAACACAAAAACTGTAGACCTATCATACAAAATAGAAGACAATGAAGATTCTAAATGGTTTGAATTAGCTCTCTACCTTAAAGCAGAAAACAAATATGAAATAACTGACAACATAATACTTTGCAGTTACTGCACTACAAAACTTGACAACAGCCAAACTCCTTCACGTGCTATTACAAATAATTTGGAATTATATTCACTACCAAAACCCCTTCAACAACTTAATTTATATGAGAGCATCATAATTCAAACAGTGCACCCATTTCAAGCAATAATACGCCTTCAACCAAAAACTGCAAAATTACCTCCCTCTGAATTAGTGAAAGGTATTTGTGGAAAAGTAGTGTATTTACCATTAGATCTAAAAGAAAATGTGCACACTCTAGGAGTGCAACATCCAATGCAGCAATCTTTAATTATCTTAGGAAATGGAGTACCTACAAAAGACAAAAAAATGTGGCAACAGCTGGTAGATTTATATAAAGTTGGACAAGCCTTCCAATATCATAAGGAGAATAATGAATATTACAAAGAAATGAATATTGAAGAAAACTTGAAGGATACAACTGAAATAATTCAAGAAACATAAGAAGCTGGTCAATTTGAGCTCCTAGATCCTGCTACAATATCAAATACTTTAGACCAATATACAATTCATCCATTGCATTCTAATGACACCATAGAAGATGCACTGGAAATGTACCAAATGCATCAAACAAAAGTATCACCAATCAGCATATGGGAATAAAATATAGAAGCACATGCTTTTCCTCTACTCTTTCCTACTGGCAAAGGAGGAAGGTACGATGATAGACCTATTCAAATATCAGCATCAGAATACCGCTCATTACGGATGTATTCTGAAGATCCCAGATTTAGACAAAATGTGGAATACATATTCCACCTATTCTTTGAAAGTGAACTAGCAACTTTATGTTACGGAGTTGCACACATATTAAAATCAGGATTGCACTTTCAAAATATGACAGCTACACAATTATTACAAAAAGTTCAACAAAAAGATGAGATTTTACAATCAAATATTACAAATCTATTAGCAAATATGCGTGGTACTAAAGAGTACTGGTTCCGACGTAATGGAGATGTAAGTTGTATGATCAGAAACCTTGGCCCACCCATTGGGTTTGTTACATTAAGTTGTGCAGAATATGCATGGGAAGATTTACATGATTTCCTACGCATATCAAACAAAAACAAAACAAACATAGATATACTAACACCTGGAGAACTTTGTTCTCTGGATCCTGTTAATGTTTCAAGATATTTTCACCATCGCTTCATTGCTATGCTACATTTCATTTGTAATAAAACTGTTCCTCCCCTTGGAGAAGTGCGACACTTCTTTTTGAGAAAAGAATACCAAGCCAGAGGAGCACCACATATCCACATGCTTTTATGGATTAAAGATGCTCCTAAATTTGGTCAAGACAGTGATGCCACTGTTCTACAGTTTATTGAAAAATATGTTACTTGTGAAATTCCATCAGAATCCACAAATAGTGATCTTCATGCACAAATTTTACAATTTCAAAGACACAAATGTGGCAAATATTGTAGTCGCAAATACAAAAACAAATGGAAATACTACACCAAATGCCGATTTGGTTTCCCTAGGCCAGTTACAAATACAGGTCAAGTGAACAACCTCATGTCTTCAGTTAGACATAGTGTTAAAGGTAAGTCACCTAAACATACATATTACATAAAAAGAAAAGAAGAAGAAAAATATATCAATTATTACAATGCAATCATTGCCCACTTATGGAATGCAAGCATAGATGTGCAGTACATTGCAGACAATTCTATGTCACAGCATATCAGATCAGATAAAACAGTTCTCAGAAATTATACAGCTTGGGCATAAAAATGCTCTCCCATAGGGAATGTGGATCCTATGAAGCAGCTGATCGTTTAACTGGTACTGCATTGTATGGTAAATCTGAAAATATAGTATGGCTAAGTCTTGGTCCAGCTAAATCTAGAAAAAGAGTTCTAAAATCATACTAAGATATAGAAACAATAGCCAAACATGATCCCAACAGCCAAGACATTTTAAAAAACAATTTATTGGACACATACTACCCAAACAGGAGTACCACTTTGGAAACCATGTGTCTATACCACATAGCCCAAAACTACACATACAAAAATAATATAAAACCTGATGAAAGAAAAGGTAAATACAGAGTGACAAACTGTGAAGGCAGCTTAGTAAAACTCACGAAACCAAATTTAATTAATCATATCAAATTGTCATCAAAGACTCCTCAACATAAAGAAGTATATTACATGTCCCTGATACAACTCTTTAAACCATGGAAAAAAGAAGAAGAAATACTAGATAACTATGACTCATATGAAGACGCTTTCAAAGCAAATGAAAGCACTATAACTGATGTAAACTTTAGACAGTACAAAACAATGTTGCACAATGAACAGCAACACGAAGAAGAACTCCAGGCCCAACTAGATAAGGACACTCCTGACAGTAGTCAACCTTCTGTAACAGGAAGCCAAGATCCACTGGGAGAACCACTAATAACAAATGAGGCAGAATTAGCTATGATAGAAGTAGAAAACACCATGTGTCAGTATGAAGATAAAGAAGACTTAACTATACTACAATCAAACCTAAACAATGAGCAACATAGCATTTTTCAAGAAGTAACAAAAGACATTGCACATGGTGTACAACATGAAAACAAAGAATTCAACTGCCAAAATTACAAACCTATACTACTGTACGTCAGTGGTGAAGCTGGTTCTGGCAAAACATTCCTAATCAAAATCATCAGTAAGTTCCTTCAACAATTGACAAACAACAAACTGTCAGCTGTTGTCACTGCCCCCACAGGTTTAGCTGCCTACAACATAGGTGGTGTCACTTTACACAGATTACTACTCCTGCCAGTAGAACACCAAAAAAATTAGACTATTATAACCTTTCTACAGAAGCTGCAATGGAACTACGCAGAGTATTGAAACAAATGAAAATGCTACTAATAGATGAAGTGAGCATGGTGTCCAACCTAATGTTGGCTTTGATTCACCTCAGATTATAAGAAGTACTCAAAACAAACTATGAGAGCTCTTTGCAGGTAAACACATTATTGTTTTCGGAGATCTTCTTCAATTGACACCAGTAAAAGGTGAGCCTATTTTTAAAACATTAGAACACAAACTCTGCCGTAAAACTATTGGCAGCATTGGAAATGTCAACCTTTGGCGACATTTCCAATAGAATTAACAGAACACATGCGGCAATCTGCAGATCCCACTTATGCCAACATCTTAGAAAGTATCAGAGTTGGTATACTTTCTAAAGAAGCAGAAGCAATATTGAAAACCCAGCACATTCATGAACTTTATGGTGATAATGCATGTGCTACATGTGTTATGGAACAATTAGCCCACAAATATGTCACTTGTATGGCCTTAATGCCAACTCTTGCAAGCTGTTTCAAATTCAATGAAATAATGTTAAGTAAAGAAATGCAACCAATAATGGAAATTAGTGCCACAGACAAACTAGATGTACATGGTATGACACTACCCATGTGTGACCAAGCAACAACAAGACTAAATAGTTTAGAAAAATCAATCTCAAACACAGCAGGCTTGGAAAATATATTAAAATGATCCTTAAATTGCAGAATAATGCTTAAACGTAAAGTTGGTATGCAAATTTAGCAATGAATATTGTATTTCAATTGCCACCAATTGTTGACAACATTTACTTACACAGTACAGACCAATTGTGTTTGCAAATGTTATTACTTCACAGAAATGCAACAAATAATCCTGATAACACGTATAGTGTTTATGGAATAAGATAACAATTGGACTACTATATTGGAATGGATAAATTGACTAATAAACTCACAGGAAGATCCACAAGAATTTCTAATGTACTTACTACAAGTACTGGAAAATAAAAACATACCTATAAATGAAATCGTTCAGATTTCATACATGTGGAAACATACATGTACTCTCTGCAACAATGTGACACAAGAACAAATCACCAATGAACGCTTCATATATATATCAATACCTAATTGGGAATCCATTGTATTTCAGCATCTTGTACAAAATGCAAACCATGGTAGATTATGTACTACCTGCAATTCGGATAATCGCGCCACGTTACTAATACAAACACATAGTAAATACGTAATACTAATGCTTCTACGTTATAATGCAGATGGTACCAAAAAACAACTGCAAGCTGACTGGATTCACACATGGTCAAGTATCACTTGGTAAGAAAATCTTCACAACAATAGGTATAATCTACCACACAGGAGCCACAACCAATTCAGGGCACTACACTGCATATATAAAAAAGAAATGTGGATGGTTTGAATGTAATGACAGTACCATTAGTCTAAAGCAGAGATTACCAGCAAATCTTTCAAACGCTTATTTAATGTTCTTAAAACCAAAATGTAATAACTAAACTGTATTTAAACCTTAAGTAAACTTGTAGTAAAAAAAATAAACTGCTAGAATATTCCAAAACCTATCTAACTGCCCAAAGATTCTACAACAACTAATCAGATAAATGAATACCTCTAAATTAGAGCAAAAAATAGACAGTTAGAATACGCCAATTGGTATCTAACTGTCCCAAAATTTTACAATATCCAAACAGATAAATCAATACCATTAAAATATATAAAAAAATAGACAGTTAGAATACGCCTACTGGTATCTAACTGCTCAAAAATTTTACAATATCCAAACAAATAAATGATATGTTACTGCTACAAAAAACTGCAACAAGCCAATATATACAGCATTAGCCAGAAACAAGTGAACACTGAAAACAAACAAACAAATAAACTGTAGCATAACAGAAAAAGTTTTTTTTTTTAATCCAACATGGATTTTTTTTCTCCTACAGACCCAATGATTTTAGCAACAAACACAGAAACTGAGCAAATTGCACAGTACTCTGGTTTGCAATGTACTAATGTACAATGTAATAAGTCATTACAATATAGCAATACTAACATGCTCTTTTCTTTTATCACAGAAATGAAAAAGAAATACATGTGCTCCAGTTACTAAACCAAACAGTAAGTATATTATAATAAGTACAACCATTGTAGCATATCACACCCATAGTGGCTTATAACTTTGTTCCTTATAAATTTGTTTTTGATCCCAAAGTTATAAGCCACTATGAGTGTGATGTGCTGCGGTGGTTGTGGCCAGGGCATAGAGTCTTGGGTGCATGGCCATTTGGCCATGCACCCAAGACTCTATGCCCTGGCCACAACCACTGCAGCATATCACACCCATAGAGTCAAACATTTCAACTATGGCCTATGGGAACTTTTAAAGTCTGCGGACATAATGAGTGTTCTTAGAACACTTTCAACTTGCCAGCGAACAATACTGACAGCGTCCTCAGGACACCCCCATTTTGTTTATTTACGAACATTTCAGGACACCGCGAGTGTTCTTAGAACACATTCAACTTGCCAGTGAACAATACGGACAGCGTCCTCGGGACACCCCCATTTTGTTTATTTAAGAACATTTAACGGACACCACGAGTGTTCTTAGAACACTTTCAACTTGCCAGCGAACAATATGGACAGCGTCCTCAGAACACCCACATTTTGTTAATGTACGAACATTTAACTGACACCACGAGTGTTCTTAGAACACTTTCAACTTGTCAGCGAACAATACGGACAGCATCCTCAGAACACCCCCATTTTGTTAATTTATGAACATTTAACGTACACCACGAGTGTTCTTAGAACACTTTCAACTTGCCAGCGAACAATACGGACAGCGTCCTAAGAACACCCCCATTTTGTTAATTTACGAACATTTCAGCACACCGCAAGTGTTCTTAGAACACATTCAACTTGCCAAAGAACAATACGGACAGCGTCCTCAGAACAACCCCATTTTGTTAATTTACGAACATTTAACGGACACAACGAGTGTTCTTAGAACACTTCCAACTTGTCAGCGAACAATACGGACAGCGTCCTCAGAACACCCCCATTTTGTTAATTTACAAACATTTGAGGACACCGCAAGAGTTCTTTGAACACATTCAACTTGCAGAGAACAATACGGACAGCGTCCTCAGAACACCCCCATTTTGTTAATTTACGAACATTTCAGCACACCGCAAGTGTTCTTAGAACACTTTCAACTTGTCACCGAACAATACCGACAGCGTCCTCAGAACACCCCCATTTTGTTAATTTACGAACATTTCAGGACACCGCGAGTGTTCTTAGAACACATTCAAATTGCCAGAGAACAATACGGACAGCGTCCTCAGGACACCCCCATTTTGTTAATTTACAAACATTTAGCAGACACCACGAGTGTTCTTAGAACACTTTCAACTAGCGATCCCCATTTTGTTTATTTAAGAACATTTCAGGACACCATAAGTGTTCTTAGAACACATTCAACTTGCCAGAGAACAATACGGACACCGTCCTCAGGACACCCCCATTTTGTTTATTTACGAACATTTCAGGACACCGTGAGTGTTCTTAGAAAACTTTCAACTTGACAGCGAACAATACGGATAGCGTCCTCAGGACACCCCCATTTTGTTAATTTACGAACATTTCAGGACACCGCGAGTGTTCTTAGAACACTTTCAACTTGCCAGCAAACAATACGGACAGCGTCCTGAGGACACCCCCATTTTGTTTATTTACAAACATTTCAGTACACCGCGAGTGTTCTTAGAACACATTCAACTTGCCAGCGAACAAAACGGACACATATTGCGTCCTCAGAACACCCCCCCATTTAGTTTATTTAGAACATTTCAGAACAGCCGTAATGTCCGCAGACAAATCGGAAAAACAAGAGGGTCTACCACATAACAAAAATACAACATTTAACCTATCTCATACTCTCCCACTCTCCCCAAACACTCTTACACACAACACACTCTACTAAATACAAATTTTAAACCAAGCTTCACCGCGCTGTCCGCAGACGTCCGCTAATCCAAGATTCCGGGCACTACCAACAATCTGACGCGCTTCACGCTCCACGCCGTCCAATCAGCGAACACGGCGCATGTCCGTGGACATTACGCAAGACGATTGGCCAATCAGGACACTGTCCACGGAGCGAACAGGGAAGTGTGTCCGCGGACCGAACACAGATATCACTAATTTTTTATGACCTACTTTTTGATCATTTTTAAAAAAACTACTGGACGGATTTTCACCAAATCTGCAAAAGCACGCTTTTGGGACCAAGCCACTACTCCTGGTCCAAATTTGGTGAAAATCCATCCAGCGGTTTGGGCTGTAGGCGCGAGCAAAGTTTTTTCCCCATTCAGTGTATGGGAAAAAAAGAAGTTTTGGGTCCCCCCCTATAACTTTGCCCCCCCCTGGACGAATCCTCACCAAACTTTGCAAAGAACTTCAGAGTGGGCCATATACTTTTTTTGCAAAGTGGTGAGGATTCATCCAGGGGGAGCGAAGTTATAACCGCCCAAAAAGTGCTCTTCCTATGGAAACAGCAACTTAACCATAACTACATGGCCACTACCGTGCCATGTAATGGGGGGTATAGAATATAATATTTATAATTTGGGGTGAGTGGGGGGTCTCCCCCTGCATGTATATATATGTGGTGTAAAGGGGTTTATAAAAAAGTCAGCATTTTCGGCCGTCAAAATAATCACATAGATCCTAACAATCTCATGGGAGAAAGGGAGGAAACGTATATGAGGAGCTTCCCACTCACAAATGTTAAATACAATGTGTAAAAAAGTCAACATGTAATAAGAGCAGTTGCTGCATCCATAGTCACGTGCACCCACATTTAAGCACGGCATATGTCGTAAAATGTCAACATGCTTGACAAGCAGGCTTTGCCTCAGGGTGCAAAATGAAGTCATGTTTACCTAGTGGCTGCATGTCTTTAATGGCATGATTGTCATTGCAAGTTTGAATGAGTGTGGGACGGGGATGCTCTGTGTTGGGGGTTTGTCCTGACCCCCAATCGCGATGCTCATAAGCCCCCCAACCAGTACAGACACACACACGTCCGTACTGCTCAGGCTTCCCGGTCGCACTGTCACGTCTGGGAACGCCCCTTTTATTTATACTGCACGCGGCAGCGTGCAATGTCACGCCGCCGCCTGCACGTCCCTTCAAGGGGCAGTGCCACACTCCTCCTTTTTTGGGAGGACAACAATAAATGCTTTAATAATACACACCACAAACCAAGTAACTATAATAACACAACACTTACAAACAGTTTCCCCACACACCCCTTTATTACCATCCACCCGGGTCCCCTTACTTAACAGTTCAAGGACTCAGGCCGATCAGATAAATGTCCCAGCACATAGTCGCTGAGGTAAGCGGGTTTCCCTCACCCAGCCCTCTGGGGTTCCCTCCCGCCTACCTCTGGCAAGGGTAGTCCGTCCACAGGCATCCCCCGGGCAGGGGACTCAGGTGTGCCGGATTGGCCTCCTCTGTCATCAGGCACCTCCATTAAGTGCGGCTCATGGGGAGGGTCAGTTCTCGGGTCTCCTAGCTTCTTGAAGAAGCTCACATTGCGGGTAACGGCTGACCTTCCGTCCGAGGCGGTCACCATGGACCCCTTGACAGCCACGACGTCCAACGGTTCAGGCTCGTATGGAAGGGAGAGCTTTCCATGGGGGTGTCTGTTTCGGATGAGGACTTTGTCGCCTGGCTCCAGCGCTGTGGGAAGAGCCCTCTTATCATGTTTTCCTGCTCAATCCTCACTCTACCTGTTGGTTATCAATCACCCCCGGCTCCTTCTACCCCACCTTGGGCAGCAAGCCCTGAGGGCAACGCTTGAATAGAGCCTCGGCCGGGGCCACCCCTGTGGAAGCATGTGTGGTGGTGCGGTACACCCGCAGTAACTGATAGAGGGCTCTCTGGAGGGACTGTCCCTGGCCTTGGGCAATTCTGAAGGTCTTGTTCAGTGTTCTCATTAGCCTTTCGGCTTCTCCGTTTGCCCTTGGCCAGAGGGGGGTGACCTTCCGATGCTGTACCCCCGCAGCTCTCCATCAGTTCCGGGAACCGCTTGCTTTGGAATGGCGCCCCGTTGTCAAAGCACAACATGTGTGGGAACCCATGGGCCGCAAACACCTTCTCCATGGCCACCACCACTTGCTCGAAGGCCACCAACTCCACGAATTCAACCTCGGGGTACTTCGAGTATGCATCAACGATAACTAGGAAGTGGGTGCCCATCGTTGTAGATCCGAAGTCCGCATGGACCACCTCCCCAGGGTCGCGTCCCTCGAGGCATCGCCTCTATGGCCAGTTCTCACTGCAGAGGAGACGCCGCCTGACACCAGACACAGGCCGCCACAAAGTCATCCACCTTCCGCTCTAGCTCAGGGAACCATACTTTCAGCCGTAGCCTGGCCTTGGTCTTTGCAGCGCCCTGGTGTCCATGGTGAACAAGGGTGATCACGTCCTTCACCTTGGACTGGGGAACAACTATCTGGTCACCTCTCAGCAGTAGGCCGGACGCCGAGAATGATAGTTCTTCCCTGACCTTCCACAGATGCTCCAGTTTCATTTTGGCCTCTTGAGTACGCCCCGCCAGGGACTCCAGCACCGACTTCCAGGAACCCTGCTGTATGTAGTGTCTCAGGATTTGGAAACACTGATCTCCTGCTGCTGCTGCCTCAAGCTCCCCCAGGGGCATCGCATTAGGCGTGGCCGCCTCCACCACCATGCGGACATGATCATCAGCTTCTTCAGCACATGTGTCATACTCTTTTCCCCCATGTGCACCCGGGTGTTGGGATAGATAGTCTGCCGCATTGTTCGCCCCCGGCCGATACACCAAGGTGACCCCGTACTCCAGGAGAGCGAGCATCCACTGCTCGATCCTCGCCGGTGGCTTGGATGATGACCCTGCCAGAATGGGAAGCAAAGGCTTATGGTCCGTCACGACCTTCACCGGGCGTCCCAGAACATATAGCCTGAAGTGTCTGCAGCCCCAAAGCACCGCCAGCACCTCACACTCAATCTGCGAATACCTCTGCTCCGTCTCCGACAGCGCCTTGCTGGCGTAGGCCACCGGGCGGACACCCCATCACGATCTATCTGAGTTAGCACGGCGCCCAGGCCAAATGGAATGGCATCCACTATGACTTCCGATGGTAAAGCAGGGTCAAAGAACGCCATGGTGTCTTTGGCTGCCAGGGCCCCCTTGATGTCCTTGAACGCTGCCTGCTCAAGCGGGCCCCAGTGCCAGGTGGATTCTTTCTTCGTCAGGGCCCGGAGGGGTTCGGATCTCGAGGCAAGATTTTGAATAAACCGTCCACAGTAAGTGGCCATGCCGAGGAAACTCCTCACATCGGACACCGACTCGGGTGGCTGTGCCTTTCTGATGTTCTGGACTTTCTTGGGATCCGGTGACACACCTCCCTCTTTGAAAACAAAGCCAAAGAACTCAATGGACGGGTGCAGGAATTCACATTTTTCCCTGTGAAGGGTGAGGCCCAGTGACTACAGCCTCTCAAATGTCTTTGCCAGCCTCCGCAGGTGGTCCACCTCAGTCCTAGCAAACACCAGGATATCGGCACTAATGTTCAATAGGCCCTCTAGGTCTGCGAGGGCGCCCGGATGATATTCTGAAAAACCTCTGCTGCCGAGGACACGCCAAAGCTAAGTCTTTTGTAGCGGTAGAGTCCCCGGTGAGTGGTGAACGTGGTGATGTACCTTGATTCAGGGTGTAGGACCACCTGATGGTAGCCTGCCCGGAGGTCCAGCTTGGCAAAGAAGCGAGCACCCTGCACCTCCGCAATGATGTCATCAATCGTTGGGGTAAGGTGCCTCTCCCTTTTGATGGCTTTGTTCGGCAGCCTCATATTGACACAGATGCGGACAGAGTCAGGTTGCTTAGGTTTCCTCGCCACAACAATCGGGGACACCCAGGGAGTCGGACCCTCCACCTTCTCGATTATGTTGAGATTAACAAGATTGTACAGCTCCTTGTCCACCTGCTCACGAAGGTGAAAGGGTACCCTGCAATGTTTTAGGGCGATGGGCTGCACGGATTCGTCTATATGTAACCTCACTGGGTTACCAGCCATCTGTCCAATTCCATTGAAAAGGGTGGCATACTTATCAAGCAGGTCGTTAATGTCCTTCAGGTACAGCGAGTAAGCAAAGCTGACAATGCCGAGGGCCTCAGCCGCTGAACAGCTCAACAGGGTATTCGTGCTTACCGGCTTTGCATAGAATCATGTGGTGATATGCGAGCCATCATGCTCCACCTTCACTACGAAGGCACCGTCCAGCGGGATAGGTTCCAGACCCCCAAATGCAAAGGTGCGAGCTTTCGGTGTGACCAATTTGGGAGGCGTGTCCATGGCGTCGTAATGCCCTCGGGCCATCACGTTGACTGACGCTCCCGTGTCTACTAGGACCGGGACTGGCGACTTGTTGACCTCTACCACACACCTCGGCTGTCTCCTATGCTTCCCTTTTAGGGCCCCCACACTGGAGACGAAGAAAATGTTCTCTTCCTCCTCTTCGTCTACCTCCTCCATCGGGGCATCCTCCTCGCTCTGGTCCACCTGGGCGACATTCGGCGGGTGATTCTGGCGAAGGAACCCGGACCGGGCCTCTTGGCACCATCAGGGGCAGGGCTGCCTTGCACACCCGGGAAAAGTGATCGGGCAGCCCACACCTTCCACATGTCCTTCCAGCCGCTGGGCACTCTGTTTGGTGGGGAAGGTCGTACCCAAACTTCTGGCACGACTCACCAGCTCTTCTAGCTCTGTTGCAGGGTCCTGCACCAGGCCTTCTGATGCCTCTTCCACCTCGCCACATAGCACACACCTCCTTTGTCTTAACTGAGCGGGACCCAGCCTCCATCCTAGCTGCCCGAGCCTCAGACACCTCATGGCACTGCCCCAGCTCAAGGATGCGGGGCAGCGTGGTGCCCGGCTCTCTTAGGACCTGACGTCTGAGCTTTCCCGAGGAGCACCCCTGGATGAGCATTGTTCTTATCATGTCCTCTGCATCGCCCCATGCACATGCCAGCGACAGGCGCCTTAGGCGTCCATAAAAGGTGTCCAAAGTCTCATCCTCCTTTTGCCTTGCACACAGCATCACAAATATTTTGTAGTCCGAGTTGGCAAGGGGCAGAAAATGAGCCTGGAGTGCTGACTTTGCTGCCGCAAAGGAGCCATCCCCTGGTGGAAGTGACTCAAATATCTCCTGGACCAAAGGTCCCGCCGAATACAACATGGTTGCCAGCATGCTGTCATCATCTGTCACCTGCGCGGCCCTAAAGTACATATCGAGGCGGTCAACCCACCTCTTCCATCTGGGCCCCAGGCTGGATGGTGGGCCCGAGACGTCAAATTCGGGGATGGGCTGCAGGACCGCTGGGGCACGTGCCTGGGCCATGCTGGGAGGTGCTGGCTGAGCAACCGGTTGCACCACCGGTGGCGCCTGAGTCAATGGAGTCCGACCTCCTGCTTGAGCCTGAGGAGGCTGCTGTTGAGCTGCTGGTTGTCCGCCGTCCTGGGGAGGCTGCTGTTGAACTGCTGGTTGCCCACCCTCCTGAGGAGGCTGCTGTTGAACTGCTGGCACTCCACCGTCTTAATCATCAGCCCCGTTCATGGGCTTCAGTGCACAGGCAACTTGGGGGCCGCAACTCAACTCCCACCACCACAACACAGTCCTGACACACACCCAGGCAAATGAAATGTCCAACCTGGGAGCGCAGATGATGATGTCACGACCGTTGACCGCTGGTGATTGTGGAAGAGGTGGAGGTTGGGCCGCCATTAGACCGTGCCGCCACGTATTCGCTACGTGCAGGCAGCGGTCAAGTGTTTTTCCAAGATGCCCGCCGCCGGATAGTATTTACTAGACGGCGTTACGGCGGCTCGGCACGTTGCAACGAATTGTTTTTCCTTCCCGTTGCTTGCGCTCCATTGTGTCTTTCTCTGGCCGTTTGTTCGCCTGTTGTTCTTGTTAAATTTTCCTTGCTCCTGCCCTCCCTTTTTGTCAGCCTCTCATCCATTTTGTTTCCCGCTTGCCCTTTCCTCTGATATATTTTGGATACTGTTTTCCTGCCCTCATTTTTTCACTCCTCCCTGCTCCTTTACATTTTTCCCCGTTTGTCCTGCCCGAGTTTTCCCTTTGCTTTCACTCTGCTGCTCACAGAGTATCCTACAGTCTTTCTACGCTATATTCATCAGGTCCTGACCAGCCTGCTTCCTATCATCGAGTCACCATTCTGCTGCAGAGTCTTCAGCGACCAACTCCATTTCTGCCAAAGGCTTTTTCCCCTGCTGGCTGTCACAGAGGGAGGTCACGGGGATTTCCAGACTCTGGGTCATGGTGGCTTCTTTCCGAGGCAGACCTTATCTGCATAAAAAGAAAAAGCCTCTTTCCCAAAAACTTTGAAGAAGGAAGTTGGATTTACCCACGTCACCAGATGAGGAGGAGGAGTTGGAGAGAAAGTCGGGGGAATTGCTACATTCTAGCCTTGAAGATGTTAATACTTAAGGTCAGCCACCTAGCACTGATGGATGTGATACATGATGGCAGAGTATCCCCCTCCACAGACTGTCTCATGCACAGACACAGCAGCTGGACATGATGATGAAAAGGATGAAGAGAATGGAAAATCCACAGCTGCAGCAGTCTACACTGATGATGAAGAGGATGAAGAAGAACAACTCCCCAGCCTGATGATGAAGAGGATGATGAAGAACCAACTCCCCAGCTGCAGTAGCACCTTGTAGGCAAAAATGTTCCAAAAATGGAGTCAAGGAGAATTTGGGCTAAGCAGGCCCAGCCATTGTAGCCCTCCTCCTAGATTTCACTCGACGTAGGAGGCCCAAAAATAAAACAAAATCGAATATCGGGCATGGGCATGCAGGTATAACTGCCTGCTAACAGTGTGTCCAAAAATTTGGCCTGGATGCCACTCACTGCCCAAACCGGAGCTCGGTGAAGTTCCACAGACGAAAATCCAAAATGGCCACCAGCCGCGTGGTCGATGCACAGCCTACGGCATGAAACGAAATTCAAACGAAATTCCACTCCAGGAAAAAAAAATGATATTTCAATCACCGCCGGGCCCAAGCATCATCCCCACCTCGTCACCACTGTTGGGGGTTTGTCCTGACTCCCAATCGCGATGCCCGTAAGCCCCCCAACGAGTACAGACACACACACACGTCCGTACTGCTCGGGCTTCCCGGTTGCACTGTCGCGGTCGGGAATGCCCCTTTTATTTGTACTGCACGTGGCAGCGTGCAACGTCACGCCGCCAGGTGCGCGTCCCTTCAAGGGGCAGCGCCACACTCTGAATGACCGTTAATGCCCTGCTGCAATGCACATTTCACAATATTACACTACAAACACGGCCATCTTGGAAAATGGCCCATCCAACGAACATGTCACTTTCCATCTGCTGCTGTCATTCACACACAAAGCTTCAGATAGCACAGGTTGCAATTTCACTTTTGAATAATCAATGGTGCACATATGACACATGTTATTCATGTGCTGTATGTGTGGGGTTTAGAGAAGTGCAAACCTTGCTGTGAAGCAACAGAGTGGTTCACTACTAGAGGATCCAGTACTGGGACGATAGACATTGAAGGGTCACTTGGAGGGTCATGGAGACAGGACATACAGAGGGTGACAGGCTGCCGGTGCAGGTTAAAGAGGGACAGACCGACCGATTCTTGATACATTTGAGGGTGGTCTTGCAGCTGGGATCCTGCTGAAGATATATTCCTGTGTGTTTCATGCTATATGATTTTCCTAGTTCTGTGTCTCTGCCACAGCGATTCCCACCTTGGCCTTCTTCGAGACAGCCAAGTATGTCCCTTTCTAGTCCGCCCAAAACACCACAAAGCATCAAGTCAGTAAGCAACACCTCCCACATTTCCCATGCCAGTGACTGTTTACTGTTTTTATAAGGCAGCTCTCAATATTCCTCTCCAGGTCGCCACACTTCTGAGCCACTGACTTTGTTTTGCAATATATTTAATTAGGATAAAATAAGGGGAAATTACTGAACCAAGGTAGACCTTACTGTATGCGGGGGTGTCCAATTGTTACACTAAAGTTGTAGAGCAGCATGACACACTGGGTCTGTGGGCAAAAACTGAAATAATAAGTTATTGAAGGGGTGGTCAAGAGGAGGATATATAATCACAAGATTTTGCGAAGACCCGTTGAAGGACTGTTGTAGCTCTGCACCAGGAATAGGAATTCGGAACAGACCCTCACATCTCAAGACATGGCCCAGTCGCATCAGCATAGGACTAAATAGTTGTGTCTTCCCGCAACACACACAGTATTTTCACTATAGAAAAGCCTCACAGTCCTTTATAGAATTCTCTACTGATGCCTGTGCATTGGGGACTGGGAATGAACACTGCCATCCTTAACTGGAGACCCAGTCCCTCCTCTTCTAAAATCTGGAAGCTTCCACACCAAGTAGTAGTAGTTATACTATTCATTTATATAGCACCTTTCTCCCATTGATATGGCCTCAAAGTGCTTGGGTGGGAATGTCCTCGGAGGACCGAAGTCCAAGGAGTGGAAAGTAGTGTGGAAGCTAGAATGTGTGTGTGCATGTGTGCATTTGTCCAAGACATGATGTGATATGATATGATATTTCATTTGTATCGCACTCATTCACAGGTGTTTCAGAGCGCAACGAGGCAAGGGAGGGGAAACGAGGGAGGACAAAACAACGATCTTACTAGAACCAGTGACATTGAGAAGATACCCAGAAGTTACCCTGTTGGGAGGGGTGGCCGGGTTCCGTAAAGCTACCCATGAAGTCAGGCACATGGATGGGTGCTGAGTGTCCAGCTAGGCCGAATTTTGGTGGACAAGGTGTTGTGCGCTGTGTTTAAGCCTGGAAGGGTGTTCTTTGTCCAGCTAGATCCACATTTATGCCATAGGTCATTGGTGCATTCTACTGCTTGCTGATGGGTAGCCGTGCCTGCAGGCCAAGGATTACTGGCAAGGTGCATGCATATGTAACTTGAAGCTCGGATGGATCTTAGTCTTTGAAGTAGTTCAGAGCTAAGCTCATCTGTAAAAAGCTGTGGTATTTCTAGGTGGAATGGAAAATGCAGGCCTAAATCATCTTCTAGTCACAATAGATGGCTGTCGTCCTGAGACTTATGATTACAATTTCAAGTATCTTCTGAGTGCAATTATCAGAAATTCCCATAAATCCTTCGAATGCAGACAAGCTGACAACATAGATCTTCTAGGTGTGGAGTCAAGGAAGAGGTCAATGGAGAGGAAAACCAGGTACTGATTTTGTGCCATGGGCAGGCTATCTTGGTACATTACATATGCATTATATCGCTATTCTCGAACTGTTAGGAGCTATATACTGGATGCTGGATTGCACAAGGCTGAGCGAGGGAGCCCGATGGGCTGGCTGCCCAAGTAAATGAGACGCTCGGCAACCATTGGATCCACGTGGATTGATCTGTTTTTTTTTAGCCATTTTCTCTAAACATTGAAAGCAGGAGGCTGTCCAAATAATAATGTATGGTTCATGGTTAGGATGAGTGATTTGAGGAATGATATTAGCACTGTGTGCTTCATGCACTTAGGTAATCAAACATAGAACTATTTAATCACATACACATTTGTCAAATTTAAAGACCTGGTGTCATTCTTATGTTCCCAAAATGATCTTAGATTTTATGCAGAGCAGTCAGGTAACCCTCATTGGTGCTATTTGTCCCCTTTCCCATTTTCATTGGAGTATCCCGAAATAATAAAACATGTCTATACCAGAGTGCACAACATGGAATGATAATAATCTATCTGAGAATCGTTTATGCGGTTATTCTTGGTTTGGATAATGTACTTTGCTTGGTAATACAAAGGAAACCTTATCATGACAAAAACAAATACTGAAAGTGATCATTAGAAATGAACACTGTAACATTTAAAAAGAGATATTTACAAGGTTAGTACAATTGAATCATTTATTTTTTTAAGAGCTTCTGTAAAAAATGCAACAGCCCCATTTGAAGATAGGGACAGGCTCGGGAGGATAGCTCAGGGACAATGCGCTCGCCTTGGAAGCAGGACGACACGGAGCAACAGAGGTTCGATACCCGGGTCCGCGCTTAGAAACCTCTGGGTATTAAGCACGTTATAAATAACCAATCATATCATACATCTGTGTTATTTTCTGGTCCTGCTGTGGTCATGAATGGCTGTGGTGCCTGTAGCAAACCCAACTGTGGCAATTCCACTTGCCCCTGCAGAGAGAGAAAGAGGGGGACAGAGGACAATGATACAGAGAAGAGAGTGAGAGCGTGTCCGAGTCCCAAAACGTTGTTAATGCAAGTGATGAGATTTGCTAGTGCTTCTGATCAGTTGTGCCAAGAAAGGTCGCCCAGATCCTAGGGGTGTATTTGAATCTGTGCATACATATATGCACATTCAAATGTCCTTGTTTCATCCCCTTTGCAGATTAGGAACAAATCAAAGGGCTCTTTCTGTGTATGTTAAAGTGTACACATTGGATGCACTTTAAAATGTGCATAAATCAAAGACATTGCTCACCTGGAGCAGGTGCATGGAGATTCATTCCTGACCCTGTCATGGACCATTTGTTATGTACATGTAGCCGCACAAGGGTCAACTGCTGGCGCCCCACTTGCCTTTCTAACTCTCAAACAGGCAAAGAATTCCTTGTCCTCTTTGACACAATGACGGGCCTGGTAATAACATGTCATTGTGAAAGGCACTCCAGGCACTGACATGGGTCCTGCGAGCATGCCATTCATTAGGAATGCATGTCAGGGGGTGTGGGCTCTCAAGTGCATCTTCTCAGCTTCTGCGCAGCCCCCCAGAAATGTCAAAGTCACCTTTGTCAATAACGCGACCAGCGCATTTATTATAGTGGCAAAGGTCACTGTGCTTTTTTTACTCGTGCCACTTTTTGACACTCTGCCCCACATAGAACAAAGCGACAGAGAGAGAGACAAAGAGAGAGAGAGAGAGAGAGAGAGAGAGAGATCTGTGTATGATAAGCCAGGTATTTATTTATTTATTTATTTATTAAATTTATATAGCGCGCAGGCAGCCCAGGGGCATTGTGGCACTGTTACTTGCAGGAAGACTTAGTTACAATGTGAGCAGGTTGTGCCTTGGGTTACATTAAGGCAGTGACCTGTGATCAGATATATCACATAATACATCATACAATACAATTATGAGGGCTAGGCCATGTAATTGTTAGATGAACAGGGTCGTTTTCAGGGTTTTCCGAAAGGCGGTCAGTGAGGGTTCAGAGCGCAGGGAGCTAGGGAGGGTGTTCCAGTGTACGGCAGCGAGGTACGGGAAACTGGAGCCCCCTGCTCTGGTCTTTTTTACCCTGGGTACTGAGAGCATGCTGGCATAGGGTGATCTAGTGGGTCTTGTGGAGGAGACCAGGTGGATCCTCTGCGAAAGGTACATTGGGGCGGCAAGATGGACACATTTGTGGGTGATGCTTAGAGCCTTGAATAGGATCCTCTCCTTTATGGGGAGCCAGTGGGAAGCTTTTCTGGCAGCGGTGATGTGCTCTCTCTTGGCAATGCCTTGTGCAGCGCGTAGGGCACTGTTCTGTATTACTTGGAGCTTCTCAAGATTTTTGTTGGAGGTCCCAAGGAAAAGAATATTGCAGTAATCAAGTCGCGAGCCGGTTATGGCCCTGGCTATGTTAGTGCAGGTGTCTTTTGACAGATAAGGTCTGATTGCGTTAAGGAGTTTTGCATGGTAAGCGGCAGAGGAGGCAATGGCGTTTACTTGTCTGGTCATGGATAGATTTGAGTCTAAGTAGACGCCTAGTGTTTTTACCGTGTCAAGTACTGGGATCGTGATTGAGTCAATGGTGAAATGGCTGAACTGAGCATCAAGTTTCTTGATGGTGTCAGGGGAGCCTACGAGTAGGAGCTCAGTTTTGTCGGAGTTAAGGCAGAGGCCATTGATAGCCATCCACATTTGAATTGTGTTGTAGATGTTGTTGAGGGTAGCAGAGTCCGTGTCATAGTTGCCTGTCAGAGTGAGAAGGATCTGTGTGTCGTCTGCGTAGTTGGTGTAAGAGATGCCCATGGCGTCAAGGATGAGGAAGAGGGGGCGGGTGAAGATGTTGTAGAGGGTGGGGGAGAGGCAGGAGCCTTGGGGCACCCCACATAGCATGATAGAGGGTGATGCAGTGGCTAGGTCGGAGAAGACCTGCATGGTCCTGCCTTGGAGGAAGGAGGCGATCCATGTAATGGCTTCTTGAGAGAAGTTGGCTGTGGAGGAGAGGTGGTGGCAGAGGATGTCGTGGTCTACAAGATCAAAGGCTGCCGACAGATCCAGGAGAAGGAGCAAGGCAGGTTTGCCTTGGTCCCTTGCGTCGTCCATTTGGTTTTTTAGGTCGAGTAGGGCGGTCTCTGTCCCATGCCTAGGGCGAAAGCCGGATTGTCTCAGTCCAAGGAGGTTCTGTTCTTCGAGGAAGTGCTGGACCTGCAGGTAGGCTGCTTTGTCTAGAATCTTGAGGAGGAAAGGGACAGTGGTGATGGGGCGGTAGTTATTAGGGGAGGTGGGGTCAAGTGTGGGTTTCTTTATGAGGGGTCGGACCCATGCTTCCTTTAGGCAGGCGGGGACTCTCCCCGTGGTGAAGGAGGCGTTGACGAAGGCTGTTAGAAAAGGGGCCAAGGTGTCTGCGCAGTCTTTGATGATGGAGGCAGGACAGGGGTCGCCTTTGCAATTGGAGGGTTTTATGTTTTTCATAATGTTGATCATGTCGTTTTCTTGGACGGTTTTAAACAAGAAGGTGGGTGGGGCCTCAGTGGGTGATGGGGGCAGTGGTGGTGGGGAGGGTGTAATGTGGGTGGAGAGTGTTAGTTTGGTTTTCAAGATTTTGGCTTGGAGAGAGCTGATCTTATTGCGCATGGCTGTTTGGATGTTGTCACACCATTCTTTGTCCTTAGTGAAGTTTTGGGGGGTGGGTGTGGGGTTCTCAAGTTCCCTGAAAATGGCGAACATTTCCTTGGTGTTCGACTTGGCCTCAGCAATTCTCTCTTCGAAGGATTTAGCTTTGGCTTTAATGATGGCTTTCTTGTAATTAATTGCAAGGGATTTGAAGTAGAGTTTGTCTTTCTCATCCCGTGATGTTTGCCAAAGAGCTAATGCTGCCCGTTTGTCGGAGCGTAGTTTTAGAAGGTCTTGGGTGAACCACGCATTAGCGTGTCTAGTGGGTTTGGTTTTCCGAAGTTTAAGTGGGGCGATGGTATTGATTGCTGCTGTGATGGCCGTATCATAATTTTTTGCCAGAGTTTCCGGGTCGTTGGAGAATGGGGCTGTGAAGGCGGGTCCCTGTAAGAAGGGTAGGAGTCTTTCTTTGGTCAGTTGACGGGCACTCCTTGTAAGGGCAGGAGGCAAGGGAGGAGGGGGGTGGGATGTGGTTGTAGTGGTGGGGATGTTAAAGGTGATGGTGTGGTGGTCAGACCATGGGGTGGGGGTGTTGCCCGTGACTGTGATGGGGCAATTGTGGTGGGCGATCCAGTCTAGTGATCTGCCTAGGGCGTGTGTGGGGTTGTGGATGGTGTTGACGAATCCTAGGGTGGCTAGAGCTGTGTCAAGTGCTTTGGCTGTAGGGTCTTTGGCGTCATTCAGGCCAAGGTTGATGTCTCCAAGGAGAATGGCTTTGGATGACTTTTTGAGGTTGTCCGCCAGGAGGTGGGTGATGGAGGCCTGGAAGTCTCCTAGGGGGCCTGGTGGTCGATAGATGAGGTGTAGGGTGATGGTGCATTGGTGCGAGATGGTGAGTTTTAATTGAAGGTAGTCGCTGTTATTGTTGATAGTTTTGTCAGCCCTTCTGATGGTGATTGAGTCTTTGGCTATGAGTGCGACACCGCCTCCAGTGGTCATGCGATCTTGTCTCGTGATGGCATAGCCAGGTGGGAGAGCGAGGGATAGGGCGGGGCCTGAGGCTTCATGTAGCCAAGTTTCGGTGACCATTAGAAGATCTAGATCTAGGGTGGTAATAAGGTCGTGGATGTCTAGTGCATGCGCATTGATGGAGCGGGCGTTGATGAGGGCACATTTGAGGTGCGGTTCAGGGGTGACATTGATGGTCGGGGGTGGCCTATCCGAACCGGTGGGAGGCATGTTTCCTGGGGTCATAGACACAGATAAAGTGGCATTTGCAGCATTAGGTAGCAAGGCAGTGGTAGAAGAATTGCGAATAGCGGTAATTTCATTCAAACCAGTGGGGGGCATGTTTTCTGGAGTCATAGACACAGATAAAGTGGCATTTGCATCATTAGGTAGCAAGGCAGTGGTAGAAGAATTGCAAATAGCGGTAATTTCATTCAAACCAGTGGGGGGCATGTTTTCTGGAGTCATAGACACAGATAAAGTGGCATTTGCATCATTAGGTAGCAAGGCAGTGGTAGAAGAATTGCAAATAGCGGTAATTTCATTCAAACCAGTGGGGGGCATGTTTTCTGGAGTCATAGACACAGATAAAGTGGCATTTGCATCATTAGGTAGCAAGGCAGTGGTAGAAGAATTGCAAATAGCGGTAATTTCTTCAAACCAGTGGGGGGCATGTTTTCTGGAGTCATAGACACAGATAAAGTGGCATTTGCATCATTAGGTAGCAAGGCAGTGGTAGAAGAATTGCAAATAGCGGTAATTTCATTCATACGTGTGAGTGACACATTAACAAGAGTCTTAGACATTGTATCCAATGCAAGTGGCTCACGGTGGTGCTTGATAAGTGGGGCCAGCTTCGTTGTGTGGATTAGTTTGTGGTATAGATGCAGTACTGGGGAGGTGGCCTTTCGGTTAGTTGTAGGTAAGGTTCTCGACTGTAGTCGTGCATTGCGTGCACTTGTGGGGATGGGCAGAGTGACCAATACGCTAGGTAGAGTACGTGTGCGTAGACGGTCTCGCCTTTTTGCGAGTGTGTGGGGTAGTTCCGGAGTGCGGGACTCCTTACCTTGAGATTCCAGCAAGAGTCCGTGGTAAACGGCAGACTTCGAGCAGCGAAGAGCTGCAAAGAGGAGTGCAGGCCTTGTCCTCTGGCCTTCTCCTTGCGGCTTCGCCTGGCGGTGGGCCCCGTCTCTCTTTATGGTGGGGGGGTGGAGCCGGCAGGGTGGGAAGCCGTATGAGGCTGCGGGTTGCGGGCGGGAAGCGGCGTCGTTTCGGCGCCAAATTCAAAAAATGCTTTCTCGGTACAGCAGTAATGGTAATTTTGGGCAGGTAATCTCTTTAATTTTCCTAAATGCCTAGATGTTGAATTCTTTAAATCATTATTCTGACCATTTCCCTACAATCCGAGAAGGATCGGTGCACACTGCGATTGCAAGGAAGTGCAAAATGGGGTACAGGAGCGGTTTTTAGGGATGCTGGAGGGCTCGCAAGGTTTGTGGTCGTATTTTCCAGCTCTGATGACATAAGGAAAAGTCAAAAACATACTTGGAAACAAATGTGGTCCCATTCAACAAATTATGGGTTGAGTTAAATCTAGTGAGTACCCCGATGTTTATGGTGAAGGGCACCTCTGTAAAGCTGTAGGTAAAATGTACACAGAGTAGTTAAAACATGCATCAAGGAAGAGTGGGAGGGGCCTGCCCAAGAGCAAATATTACCCCCCCTAGATCCCTCTGCCACACCAGCTCGGGGGAGTCTTTCAAGGGCTCCCCTGAGCTGGCGTGGTGGTTGAAGGCACCCTATTGAAATGAAATGCGCCCCGCTCTCGTGCTGGCTGGCGGCGCGTGCTCCAGCATGGGAGCAGTGTGCTTTTCATTTCAAAAGGTCCCTGCTGCTGAACCAGCATGGGGCAGCTACCCCATGCTGGTTCAGCAGCAGTGCTCTATTTAACAGAACATCACCAAATTTGGCACCCACCCCACCCCACCCCTAGGCCCGGACGGGAGGTGCCAGAGCTAAGGCTGGCCCTGCTCAACAGTCCCAAATAATGTAAACGATTCCTTTCAGTCCTCTCATTATAGGCGATGTCATGTAAAGGGTTCCTGTAGAGCAGACCTCTGACAATTTCCCTAAAAAAAATTGATAAACAGCATGATGGCTCGTCCCGCAGGAGATGAGCGAGTCTGGACAAGATCTTTTTTTTTATTTTTCTTTGCCCCTCCTCTCACCATGTTCCAAAGCAGGTGTGTTGCTAGCAGGGGTGTTGCTAGGTCTGGAAAAGACCAGGGGCTAAGCTAATGTCGGGACTGGAGGGACTCGGGCTAGCTAGCATTTTGGTTGTTCCACCTGAGCTTCTATCTGGGGCTATAACCAAAAGATCCGGGGCTACAGCCCCCTAAGCCCCCCTTAGCAACGCCTCTGGTTGCTAGATCCGGGGCTAGGGGCTATGCTAATGTCGGGACTGTCAGGACTCAGGGCTAGCTAGCCTTTTGGTTGTAGCTCCTGAGCTTCTATCCGTGGCTGCAACCAAAATACCCAGGGCTATAGCCATCCCCAGAACCCTTTTGGCGGCGCATGTGTCCCAAAGAAAGAATACTACCACCTGACTGTGGGCCTGACTCGGGCTAGCAGAGATATCAGACATGGCTGAAGGGGGCCCTTGCAAATGCAATCATGTAAACCATTTCTACGGTTCTCCAACAAAGAAAGGCGTTTTAGTTGCAGAACAGTTGAGGGGATGAAACACCTGCTTCCCTCTTTGAAATGACGCCCCTTCTCCAGACTCAGACGCCCGGAAGCTAACTAAAGGAGGTCATATCCGTGGCAGGGACTTCCGGGTCCCCCGAAAGCGTGAGGCCTATTACAATGTGTGCCCTTTGTACGCCCCCCATGACAGCTCTGTCCCACACTGACAGGCACAGTGGGCTAGCAAACCTTTTTTTTTTGCTGTGGCAGAAAACAGCATCAGTTTTTAATGCAGCTCTCCCAATCTGTTGAGGGAGAAGACAAAAGCCTTTACTGCGTGTGCCTTCTCTGGCGGTAATAGGTCAGGGAGACTCTGCTCAGTACCAACATCTTCCCCAAACAAAATGTTTCTCAAAGTTGTATTCGTGGCTGCATTTTTCTTTCCCAACCTACTTGGGACTGTATTGTGCTTGGATAACCCTTTAGTTGGGGAACAATGTGATTGCTCCCATCCCTGTATCCTATTTGGGTTTGGAGTAAAGGTGTGAAGGGTTTGGGAGGTGGGAAATCCCCTCATGAAAGGCAAAAGGGGATAGAACCTTGGAAAAAAAAACTCAAAACCTGAAAACCAGGGATGAAAAATGTTAGATGGATGCTCAAACAAACGTTGTGACGGTGCTACCTCTATTAGTTACATTTAGGTATGCCTTTATTTATATGACTTCTACTAATGAACTGACCACTTCCTGCTGCTGACCCCACTGTGGTCCCAAGCCATGTTCCCTCTAAGCTGTGCGCATGTGCGCTTGCCCAGCTTCCTTCTGGGTGCTGCTCAGAAGGTTTTTAGGAGCGCACACAGACAATTCTCACCTATTCAAAAACATGTAATAAGGCACAAGACACAGCAATTACCTGACATGTTGTTACTCTTAAAATCTTGATTTTCTGCTCATTTGCATTACCTTACTATGCAAGGGTGATCGTAAACACCCAAAATCCCTAACAGAATACACACACACAAGAGGTTAAAAACTCATATGAATCTAACCAAGATGCATACATTAACCAAATAATGTTCCCTCCCCACCCATATCTTCTAAACTTGACTCTACCACGCTTTTACCCTCTGCCCCAGAACACATTTAGATACTACCAGACAACCTTAACTCTTCCTCTCTTGGTTTTGCAAAAGGTTACCAGACGTGCACATACATCCACTTGTTTTATGTTTGTTGCAATATGAATAACGTTCATGCACCAGAATTTCTGTTACTCATGGTGCCTTAGCAAAGCGTCACCCACAGTATTACTTTTCTTTGTACAAGTGCTTTGAAGCAGACCCCTTGCAATTTAACGTATTATAAAACTAAAATATTAATTTGCCCTGTAATGATTTTGAGAAAACAAATGTGATGCTCAGCGTCTCCTACAGCATTGCTAACGTTACCCTATAAGTGGAGAGCAACATTGCAATATAATTGACTTAGCCTTCAAGGGATAATGGTTTTGGACTATGCCTGGCATTGCTCGTCTGTAGTATCAGGGCACTGGATATTCAGACAATAGAATGTTTTTCATACAATCTGCATCCATTCCAGGGTTTCAGAATTCCATTGGGCGTAGACCTTCACACATTATATGATAACTCGCTACATACAAAAACGGTTTCACTGAGCACTTGTGTAAAATCCTACACAATGATATAAGGGTGGGATATGTTGCAAACATTCTTGTATGCATTGCAAATTGTTTACATACAGAGTCATGACATTCTTAAAATGCACATAAAACCATGGTGAGGCATTAAATATTCCTTGTTTGCAAAGTATTGTGTGTCTGCAAACATCCCAGTGAGCGTTTACTGCTACAATCCCTCACCTTTTACAGTGATCTATCAACTAGTGTTGGAGGCTAGCACATGGGTCGGGGGAAGTGTATGAATGGAAGAGCAAAGGTCAGCACACCTTGCGGGTGATGAACAAAGCGGCACATTTCAAAAATGAAATTGGATATTTCGGCCGTGCAGTGAAGGAAATGTGTTACTTGTTTGCTAAAGGATAGAAAATTCTAGTCCCATTCTAGACAACAGAACCTTCTTTTTCTTTCTATGCTCAGCTACTGAGGGCTTTTCAATATAGCCATGTTCTCTGTGCGTATTGTCTCTAGCAGCTCACTGTATCTTACTTAACTGATAAAGAATTACTGAAGAGGGATCCGTAGTTACAGAAGAAGGCACTCAATCTGCTGTATCTCTGAGAATTGATGCTATTAACTTAAAAGATGCCTTTTCTTCAACAGGGCTCCATAATAAACCTCAATAAGGCTCTTGTTTAATTTTGTCAAGGCTGTGGTGCGGAAGGGTGAGCAAAACTATAAACTATTATGTACCCTGTCATTTTACTTCCTATGTCAGGGTTAGCTGCAAGGCTATAATCCGTTTTTGCTCCCTACTAGAAGTCAAATGATTTTTCAGGTAGTGAAAAAGTAATTAGCTTTGCCAACAGAGATACTTTATGCCTACTAAAATTCCTCTTGTGATCGGCCATTATTGTTATTAGACTTCCTTCCTATGCCACGGCTCTGCTGGTCACTAATTTGAAAACATATCAGTGGAGCTCTGTGGGTTGAATCAGGGTGGGTGTGCTCCTTTGTTGAATTGTTTCTTGTTTTTGTTAGGCACATTTTTCTTTTTTTGGGGAATAAAAAATGATGGTGTATGTCTCTTGGCTGTAAGGCTGGTATTAGCACAACTCACAGGACAATGTAACGTGGATAGTAAGCAGAGGCACAGGAATTTCATATTCTGAAGTGCAGCTATTCTGATGCAATTATCATCCTTACACACATTATTAGAGTCATGTTCTCCTGGCCCTTAATTACTTCATTAAAGTGGCACTTGAAATCCTATTGGCACTTTTCTTTGACACATTGCTTTTAATTAAGCGATAGAACCTGTGGAGGTGGGGCATTACCGGCCATAGTAGCCCAAACGAAGCAAGGGCTTTAATGCAGCCCTGGGGCATTACCCAACCAGTAATCCCCATCTCAGAGGGTCCTATGCTATTCGTACCCCAGCACATCACACTGGGGTACGAATAGCAAACTTCCTGTAGTTGAGAAATGGTGCTGTGACCATTTCATGATTCAAGGGAAAGAAATGGCCACCAGGGATCAGGGAAAGGGACTACATGTAGTCCCTTCTCCCTTTTCATTGCAGCATGATGAGAGAAATAAAAGGAACTGCGCGGGACGTGATGCGCATCACTCGTCGGGTATGTTTTTCCTTGACGGGTAAAGACCCAGCGAGGGTCAAAAAGATTGATTGTTAAAATCTGATTGACCCTCGCCGGGTACTAATTGCTATTAATCCATCTGCAAATGTATTCGGTTGAGTGTTTTTCCAGTGGCACTAAGAACACGTTTTTCTCTGCACAGAAGTATGTTTGCAAGGTACTGTGGCAGATGTTGAAGTCTTGGCCTGGTTTATAAATACTCTTTATAATCACATTAAATAATTATTTTAGCATATGTGTTTGGAAAAAGTGTTGTAAGATGCACCTTTTAAACAGATTTGTAAATAATTGCAGTGACTGGGAAGAGGAAATTCCTTTCTAAACTCTCTTTGGAGATTGCAGTTCACTAAATCCACATGCTCCCAGAATGGCTTACCTCATTAGTCAATTGCGCATGTGGAAAATAATGTGTGCACGACAGCCAGGCGGTTCCGCACATAGAGTCCCATTGGTCCCAAGCCAGCGTTATGGTGATTCTTACCTGCTTGCAATGAATATCTTCTACACCCTTGACCATCAATGGGGCATCAGTCAACACTCAATTGCAATGTAGTGAAGGCAAACACATTGGGCCTCATCACGACTTTGGCGGTAATGTGGCGGATTATCCGCCGGACGTAAATAGCGCTAACGCCAAGGCCCCCGGCGGATAATCCGCCAGATCAAGAGTTATCGTGCACGCGCCCCGGTCCATGGCGGTATCGCGAATAGCGCGAACCTTTAAATCCGGTGCACGGTGCGCTACCACCATATCGCGCTCATAGCACGTGCTATGAGCGCACTCATAGCGCGTGGGAAACGCATCACTGCCGGAACGGGAAATAAAGTGGCGGCCATCTTGGAAATCACAATCCATCGGATATTACAGCCCCTGGAAGCCATCCACGCCATGCCATCCCAAAACATGTCTCAGGAGCGCACTAGGGGCAAGACCGCCCTGGACAGGGTGCGAAAGCCCAAATTCAGTGACCAGGAGCTAACTGTACTGGTCGAGGAGGCCTAGATACACCACAAGGAGCTGCTCAGCGCAAAACAAGTGGCCAGCGCAGAGCACATATTTTGCGATCAATCAGCCAAAGGGTCAGTGCTGTGGAGCGCATGCCCCGGGATGGGGAGGATTGCTGCAAGCGCCTGAACGACCTGCGCATGCGAGTCCGTGGCATCCTGTCACAGCACCGGAGTGCAAGTAGGGCCACTGGAAGAGGCCCACCACCACCCGACCCGAACTCACACCTTGGGAGGAGAAAATGACAGCCCTGATAGATGTTGGCACCATCGAGGGCATTGGTGGAGCGGAGGCAGGCACTGGCATCGACCCAACTGCAGGCGAGTCCCACCCCCGAATGCATGCAGCTGAAAGTACCACACATGCAGACCCTGAGTGAATGAATGCAAAGAAATGTGTGTGAGGTACTGCATACACCCATAAGTGAGGCCTACATCCATTGAACCGTAGTGCTGCCTAGACAACCCTGCACGTGCAGTGCATGAATGACAGGGGTAGGGGAAATACATCCATAGGACAGCTACGTAGAGTTTGAGTGTGCATGAATGCATCCCCAAAACCCAGAGCGCAGTGCACCCCAACCAAGCATGAAATCTTGTCACTCCAACATTCCCATGCAGTGTACCTCCATACACACTCACAACAAGCACCACATGGCGAGTGAACAGAATGCAAGTTGAATGCGTGATTGATACTGTCCTCAATCACACTTGTTGGCATGAACTGCATCACACAAATATATGTAGCATTGTACTCAAACCACACCCTATATACCCCACAAGCACACGTCGATCCCAATGGGACGAAGATGATGGGGAGGAGGCCAGACCAACACAGCGCCCACGACAGCGCGCCTCCACCAGCACCAGCACCCCACAAAGAGGCCGTACGGAAGGGAGACGACCCAGGCCAACACCCACTTCACCCCAATGCAGCCCCACCAGACAACAGCAGCAGCCACATCGCCGCAGGGAGGCCACTGCCAGCTCGCCCCAAGCCACCAGTCACAGCCCCGATGCTGAGGGACAGAGGTCTGGATCTGAGCCCGACATGGGAGCAACACATCATGCCAGAGGACAGCACTCTCCCGGAAGCAGTGAGGCCGAAGGGATGGTCACACCCCAGGGAAGCCCAAGCCCAGGCACACACCGTGCACTAAGTCGACAGGTGCCTGTGCGTCGTGTCTGGACACCACTGCCGGACGTGGACACGCAATCATATGGCAGCCCAGAAGACCAGCACTCCGAGCCAGGCAGCCCAGTCCACGCTGGCGCCATGTCACCATGCAGCCCCCCCCCGACAGCGCACAAGTCGCAGGCCAACACAAGACACACCAGGGGTGCCCTTCGTCACTGGGGCAGCAGTGATGTGCCGACTCGACATTATTGAGGCAAAACAGGCCAGGGTGGAATCAATGTTAAGGTGCAGAGCCGGCACATCAAGGCTGTCAGTGCATCTATACGGCATTGGTGCAAATACATAGCGCGGGACAATGCGCGCACACGTAGAGTCATTGAACAATGTACCGCTGCCCTGACAGGCTTCGGGCAACGAGTGAGGGAGTTGACGGAGGCAGTCTCAGCACTTGCTGAGCAAACAAGGGAGGGAAACAACCTCATGTGACAGCACATGATGGCCGCCCCTTCAGTCCCTTCGACATCGACCACACCCCCGGAGGGATCCCTCGAGCCATCTCCTAGGCACCGGTCCATGCGCCACCTAAGGGCATGCACACCAGAGGGTCCCGGAAAAGGAAAGCGCCCACGACCATCCTAGTGGTGCATGGCATCGTTGTTGGCGCCCTGATAAGACACGTGTGCCCATCTGCACAGTTGGGGGTAGTTCACTGGGGGGAGAAGGGGATTGTGTGCTGGGTGTTTACTGGGGGTAGGGGGATTGTGTGCTGGGTGTTCACTGGGGGAGGGGGGATTGTGTGCTGGGGGTTTGTTGGATGGAAAATAAATCACGTTAGAAAAATCACAATGCGTGGACAGTAGTGATTGTTACTAATGCAATTTAATGTTGAAGTGACATATTACCAATTTACCCATTACCCATTTCTAAAAGAATCCATCTATCAATCCCTGTCTTGCCAACCTCCCCTCCCTTAGCCCAATCCTTTGTGCATGTTCAACACCTTCTGGCACTTCATCGCCCTCACTACCATCCTCAGATGGCTGCACATGAGCATCAGGGGGCAGTGGCACATTTCTGAAACAGCAGATGTTGTGCAGCATGGCACATGTCAGCACAATTTTGCCAACTGTTTCTGGTGCATACATCATTGCCCCTCCCGTGCGGTTGAGGCACCGGAAGCGTGCCTTCAGCAGTCCAAATGATCTCTCCATGCAGATCCGTGTACGGGCATGGCCAAGGTTGTATGCCCACTCTGCCACCGTGTGTGGGTGACGCACAGGGGTCATGAGCCACGTGTACTGGGGATATCCAGAATCACCTGCAGGGGAGAGAAAGCCGGTATGGGACAAGGTAAGTCCAGTGGGTGTACAGAGCTCTGTCATCAGTGTGATTTTGCCATATTTGTCATTTGGCCTATGACATTGTGGAGTGTGCTGTCCTACGGGCACGATTGAATCAATGGAGTACTCTCCACTTGGGACGCCTATGTTTCTGTATGTAACAGTACTCATTCACTTGTCACAGGGTAAGGGGGCCCTTCCATCTACTTCTGCATGACAGAAGTGGCTGCCTCATGTGTCATTGCAAATCCATTTGGCTACAGTTGCATTTGCTGGTCGTCACTATTCTGTACTGTTCTCCATGCATTTCCCTGGCCATTTTATGTGTGGTACATTTGTGGATGTGCCAGTTTATGGTTTGGAATTTCATTACTGTCGGATGGCCAGGGTGTATTGTCTCAGTGTTGGGAGCCATGGTGCTACTCACACAGGAGGCTTTATTGTGGTGGGGCTTCCATATGTCACTGTGCCGCCACATGTCTTACATCCTGCATGGGTGTGTTCTGCTGTGTTGGACATGTCCAAGGTTTATCGTGCAAGGTGCTTGAATGTGAATGCTGCAGTAATGCTGCTGCCTATTGGGAATAATGGATTCTGTGACAGACACCATCAGTTGTGTATTTCATGCTTTATGGTATACATTTGTGCTCACCCAGTAGCCATGTGTTTTGGCCACGGGTGCCTTTCCATGTATACCAGCAGGGTACTGTTGCGCAGGACCATGGAGTCATGGGTGGATCCTGGGTAGCGGGCACAGCAGTGGCTGAAGGTGAGGTCAGGTCCACATGTCATCTGCATGTTGAGGGAATGGTACTGTTTACGGTTTCTGTAGGCAGCCTCATGTGCCTGGGGTGGTACGAGTGCCACATGTGTGCAGTCCAGGGCTGCTATTACATTCGGGACTTGGGCAATGGCATAGAATTGACCCTTCAGCTGGTGCACCTGTGCCTGTGTGGCTGGCAATGCAATGTGTTCGTTCACATGATTCAACAGTACATCAAGCACCTGTCTCAGCATGGCACTGAATGTGGACTGGGCCATTCCATGCATCATGGCAACGGTATGTTGGTAGCTGCCAGTCCCAAGAAATTGAAGCACAGACACAAGCTTCACTAGGGGAGGTACTGCCGTGCTGGTGGCTATGCGGCTGCCAATTTCACCCTGGATTGTGTCCAGCAACTGGGTGATGTTGCCCTGTCCAGCCGATATTCTGTCACCAACTGACCATCAGTCAGGGCCCAGGGTGTTGGCCTGACCCTGGGGATGGCTGGCCGCCTTGCTGGTGCTGCTCTCCTCCTCCTTCTCCTCATCCCCACTGCCCCCTGCACTCCCAGGACCCTGGCCTGGTTGGCTGGCCTCTGTAGCTCCAGGCGCAGCAGGTAGAAGTCAACATCAAGGCTCCCGGCTCCAAATGGCAGCATGGTGTTGGGGAGGGTGTGTTGTGCATGGGTGGCTCCTTTGTAGGCCTCTGATTTGCATTGGTTCCACCTGGGCCCTGATTGCTGTCTCCTCCCTGCTCCTGCTGGTGTAATGGTGTTGGGGAGGGTGTGTTGTGCATGGGTGGCTCCTTTGTAGGCCTCTAATTTGTGTTGGTTCCACCTGGGCCCTGATTGCTGTCTCATCCCTGCTCCTGCTGGCGTAATGGTGTTGGGGAGGGTGTGTTGTGCATGGGTGGCTCCTTTGTAGGCCTCTGATTTGCACTGGTTCCACCTGGGCCCTGATTGCTGTCTCTTCCCTGCTCCTGCTGGTGTAATGGTGTTGGGGAGGGTGTGTTGTGCATGGGTGGCTCCTTTGTAGGCCTCTGATTTGCATTGGTTCCACCTGGGCCCTTATTACTGTGGCCTGTGTTCTGTTACCTCCAGCTTTTTGCTGGAGGTATTTTCGGCGGATTATCAGCCGCTTTTCTAGCGCTAATAGCGCCTACGCCGGACTCGTGATTGCTGATGTTTTAGCGCGAATGGTTCCTGGCGCTGTTATGGCCGGCGCTTGTACAGCCGGCTGTACTTGCGCCGGCGGTATTTCAACTTGTGATCCGATGGACCCTTAAAATCACCGCTAATAGCGTTACCGCCGATTTTAAGGGTTACCGCCAAAGTCGTGATGAGGCCCATTATCTTGTGTATATTTGTATAGCGCTTTCGGCCTAAACAGGAATCTAAGCGCTGACTCTCATGAAAATGAAAGCAGGATGCGAGGAATAATTAGAAGAGGCAGGTCTTCAACCTTTTTCAGGAAGAACATTGAGGGGTCCAATTGCTGCAGGTCCTCAGGAAGGGAGTTCCAAAATCAAACACCCAACACCTGGAAGGAGCGCCCCATACCTCTGGCTCCCTTAAAGTGGTCTGGTGCCCTAGCATCTATCATTAAAATGGAGATCTCTCACTGGAAGATGCCAGCAGATCTTACTATTGCCGTAATCAGAGGATGCCCGTACGGAGCATTTATTTATTTATTTATTTATTGTTTATTTATATAGCGCTTATACACAGGTGTAGTGCTTCAAAGTTTTCTGTGCCACAGTGAGAGCCGTAAAGGAGATTATGGCATTTACTGGCAACCAATATACATTTTGTACAATATGATATGATAGTTTATTGATATAGCACCTATACACATGGGTGTAGGATAGGGGTGAATATGTTCTTTCCAAGGGGTGCTGGACACTGTACACACAGGACTTGTAGCTGCCAAATCACTGACTTGGGGGCATTAGGGTGCAGCGGTCATTAATTTGTGATCCTTTAAACTAGGCAGATAATTCTGGGGCAACATGGCTGCCTTGGAAACAGGACAATGGCGTGCAACATGGGCTTGATCATTGTTGGAGCTCTTATAAACCGAAGGAGTCAAGCATGGAATGGTACGCAAATCACAAACAATGCAAGACATTACCAGAGTTCTGCAAGCTCAGTTCTACTGGTACAGGAATTGTCCAACTGAGGTAGTAACATTTGCCATTCTATTTGCTTGAAAGGCCAATCAGAGAGGAATCTAAGCATATTAACATGCCATTGAGTGAATGTGTCTGAAATGGGGTCTTGCAGTAAGTTTCTTTCCCAGATACCCTTCAAACTCCAATTTCCAGAAAGTACCTCCTCTCTCTCCCTGCTTTCAGAACAATAAATTCCAGAAACTGGGAGAAGGGAGACCTGGGATGAAAGGTTATCAGGGAAGCTCCAACCGCAGAACCCACAACTGGAAACGTCTGCCCAGAATAACTCGACACCCAGGTCTGGGGCCCCAGATCAAAAAAGGGAAGAAAACTCTGACAACCAACAGGTTCCATAGGAAGGGGCCTGGGTGGAAGGGAGATGCAAAGCCCTAGAGGAAGCTTCCTTTCCCACCGGAACAAAAGCTCTGGAAACTTCTGAACCTGAACATACATTTTCTACCCCAAAAAGCTAGAACTTAAAGAACAAAAGGTAAGTAGGAGAAATCAAATGCCAAAGAGAACCCACTTTGTGGAGGAAGTCCACCTCATCCCTTTCGGAGGAGAAGAATCCCTGGAGGATTCAGGGAAGAAAATCTTCTCTTTCAGAGATGGAGGGATCTCTCACAAGGAAACATGGGTCCAAAAAGACACTGGGCCTCATTACGAGTCAACCGGTCCGGAAATAACGGTGGCGGTAAACCTGCCGCCACCGTTGTTTCCGCACCGGCTGATCTTGAGTTCTACAGGTGGGAGGTGTCATTCCCGCCAGGTCTAACCTGGCGGGTTTAACACCACTCGCCTGCAGGAGGACATGGAAACACTGGCACCATTACAGCATGGTGCCGGTGTTTCCACTTACCAAATTCCGCCTCCAGAATTACCGGGTCACCGGCGTTCTAACGCCGCGGTGATTCCGGGAATCATGGAGGCGGAATGGTAATACGAATCTGGTGGTAACCTGGCAATTTTTCTGGCTCGGTTACCGCCAGACTCGTAATGAGGCCCACTGGTTTCAAAGGGATAAGCATGGAAACCGACCCAGAGCAAGAAGCTCTTAAACACACACAATGACACCCAGATGACCCTGCAAGCACTGAGGTATCCTCCCCAAACAGGTTCTGGTAACTGTATCCAGGAAAAGAGGGACAGCAAAGAATCGGGGGAAAAGGGGACTTGCCAATACCACCTGTTTATGGGCACAACCCGTTTTTTACAGCTCCCCGACTCCTACGCAGAAAACTGTCCAAGATCACAGTGTTGGAGTTCAATATAAAAAAGTTAACCGCCAAGCTGGCACAGAATGCACATTTCACTCTAGAGGGCACACCTTGTCTCTTGGGGAATGACCTCCTTCAGAGGTTCTCACCCCTGATTGACTGTGTGAGCAAGGTCCTATGGACTCAGACTAACTGGCCAATTAAATTAAAAAAACACAAATTATGTGAGTTGAATGGCACACGCCACATGATTGAACAACGGTCTGACAAAATAGAATTCCATTTTAGGAACAATCAAGTCCTAGAAATCACCGTCATCTCTGTAGGAGAACAAACTGGTGATGGGAACCCTTCACAATTCTTGAAAATAACCTTTCTTCCAGTTTTAAGTGGCATTCCAAACTGGAGGGAAATACTCAGAAGTTTTATACCAATCCACAATCAGAGGAATTCCCAAATCCCATGACAAAAGGTGATAAAAACCGGCTCAAAGTTTGACCGACAACCAGATTAAGGATGAACAGCTGTTTTGTCCCAGATTCAGGTAAATGAGGGGGAGGAGCCTGTTCTCACCAGAGTATGCCAGAATAACAGAAGAAGCTTTATTCAGGAAACTCCCAAAAGATGAGACCATTCCCACATTTAAATTGATTGATAAGTGGGAAATGGGCCTGGAAACTCCAAATTCGAACCATCTCCTGCCTAGCAGGTGTATGCTAAAAATGTCCATTGGCGACAAAAGCATTGATCATAAGTGTTGGGTTGTGAGCGATGTCCCCGCCACCTTTTACTTAGGCTGTGACATTCTCAATCAATTTGCATTTAATTTGGACCTAATTAATAACAAGGCCTGGTCCCGACTAGGGGGGGTAATCCTTTGGGCCTGGACAACACTGAAAAAACATTTTGGTCTGCTCAATTGCTGCCGTATGCAGTTGAAGTTCAAGTGAGAGAAGAGGTTAACATCCCAGGATAGGTGCAACAATTTACAATTACCCTAAAAGTTAAGTGAGGACAGAACCTCAAATCCAAGGACACCTATATAAAGTTGAATTATCATCTCCAACAGAAAAGTTTATTTACATCCAACACCCCCAGTCGACCTAGAGCACAACACCATTTGAATATTGGTGGATAACAACGACCTTAGAAGTATCACTTTGGGTCCAGACACTTTTATTGGAATGCGGTCGATGCCCAAAATTATTCGATTGATTTAGGTAATGAGATTATTGGACCGATCACAAATGACTGCTTCAATATCAATGACAGTATTCCTCTGGAAAACATTTTCACCAGGCAAGGGGGGAATTTCTTGGTGTACTCTTCCTGACCTTAAGGTGTGTAAGAGGTAACCTGTAACATCAGGAAGGATGAGGTGGTAATCTGAGTTGTGGGATGCATTGACCCACTCCGCTATGCTATACGGCATCACCCTGCCAGTTATGGTGAAAGAAATGGCAACGATGGCGACAAAACTCTTGTGTGCGCCAAAAACCTATCAAAACCTACAAAAACCGTGTGCTTCAGCACACAAATAGAGGGATGCACAATCTGGCACCCATGGTGCATGTGTGGTGGGATAGAGCACACACTGCAGAAAATGTGCCAGTGGGCTTCATGACCAGCAAACAGAGTGCAGAGAGAGAAGCAGAACTTTGCAATTGAAACCCCAAAATGGGCCTACAAATGACATATGCTTTGTTGCTAAAAACTCCAAAATGCCTATAACACAACACTTCTCAACATTCAAAATCTTGCCTGGTGCTAAAATTAATTTATCTAATGAAGTATTATGAAACATACAAAGTCCTAATGTGAAGAGCAAAACATTCTTCAGACAAACTGGATTGTCTGAAAAGTGACAGCCCATGCCAAAATCTGGGTGCAGTACCCTGGGCTACCTGAATGACAGCTGTCAGATGAGTTACTGATGAAACTTTAAAGTAAGCTAAAATTAAAAGTCTGTTGGATTAGCAAACATAAAAAGGATTATTGCCAAAAAGGAATACAGATTTTAGTTGTGCTTTTCATCCCACAGATTTTAAGGCTAAGAAAGTAATGTATTTATGTTTGATGCAACACATTTGGTTTCTGCTGGACTTAGGACGTTAATTAGCCTGGCTGAGCTGCAAGTACTGGAAAAGCAGGTTGTTCTCTTAGGAGGAGGCCCTTCCTCTTAGCAGAAAATCACTGGGAGATGCTAACAGACTCTTGTGTACAGAAAGAGACTGTTACGAACACTCAGGGTGTCTTTCGGAAATGTTGGCGTCGTATCTCGGGTATTCGGATTCCCCTACCTAAGATGGCCGCTGTACCACAGGGTAACTGTTCAGTGGTGTTGAAGCTCCTACCATCCATGCAAGGACAGTACTTCAGGTCGTGGATCCATTTCGGCATCACGTTGATACTGTTTACAGAAGCCACGCTTCGAACGCTCTCTTCTTCCCCGTGTATAGCAGCCCGCCAACTCACGGATTAACAAGCCAGGAAACCTCCCGGGATCTCCCCGACCTAAGTAGGCATTCTTCCCCTAAACTAACCACGGAGAGCAGACTTAATATTCACAAACGTACCATCACGTTTAGTTCTGTTATTTTAGAACACACGCGCCTCGCGGTTACACGGACTACATCTCCCAACAGCCATCACAATCTGCTTGCAGAGCATTTTGCCGGTGTTTCATTCTAATCTCCTTTCAGGGTTTCGGTACGTGAGGTTCCATTACTTCCTGCTTTCATGTCCCTCTTCACTTCCCCAGCTGATTAGTTGCTGTGTTCCCATATAGGTTCACTTCCCTATCTTCCATACGGGACTCTGCCTCCTTTCGATTCTATAACAACTAAACTACAAGGGTAGGTTATCCATCTGCAAACCTTACCTGTTCCTTTTTTCTTCCGTATCAGGGTTAACTTGTTCCATCTCGTTGTAGCCACTTCTGGAACCGGATAAGACGCACTGCACTCACATTGGTTTAGTGATGGCGACAATCTACACCCCAAAGACACACACCAGAGGCAAGCTCTGTTCGCATCCAGCGATCTCCACCTACAAGGGTTTTATTACCCTCGAGGGTTTCCCTGGTGTTTTCACTCTGTGCTAACCTTACCTGCACTGGGAAAGAACGCCAGGTGAATCGCTCTTTTCCTCAGTTTACCTTTGAAGATCAGGTTGGTGATTCCGTATTCTTGCACTTGTGTTATTCACGTGAGGGTGATTCTGTGCGCATCTCTTATTAGGGAGAGCAATATTAAACCATTGACAACAGCTAGGAATGACCGTAAAAGAGAGAATATCTCTATTTTATCACCTCATTCACTGGTAACAAGAACACGAAACACAAATAAGATGGAACAACAAGTTCAAAAGCTTGTGGCTGCCATGCAGAACCTGTCATCAGAGGTACAGTTTCTCAAACAAGAAAATGACTCTTTAAAGAGTCAAGTAGGCCAATCGGCTCAGAGTTCAGAGGTACCTCCTGGACCCCTCTCCTATGGTAGGTTCGATGGGAACCCCCATCTTGTAAAAGAATTTCTAGAGTCTTGCACCATCCAGTTTGCATTTAAAGCAGCCTTTTTTCCTACAGACAGGGATAAGGTGGGTCACATGATCTCCCAAATGACCGGAGCCGCATTAGCTTGGGCTAGCGCTTTAATTACAAATAATAATCCCATACTGGATTCCTATACCACCTTTTGCAATTGTGTAAAGAATATGTTTGGAAGACAGGAAGTGACTATAGCCTCTCAAGAACGCCTTCTAGATCTCAAACAAGGCACGCAAGATATCATGACATATATCACCCGTTTCAAGCAGATAGCAGCTGATATGGCTTGGGCAGATGATGCTTTAATGACCATATTCCAGAGAGGATTGTCAGAAGAATTAAAAGATGAGGTTTCAAGGGTAACTCGTCTCCACAATATGAATGAATTCATAGCGTTAGTCATGCAGCTGGATTACAGACTCCAGGAGAGAAACCGAGAGAAAAGAAAGGGACAAAACAGTCGACAGCAGATGGAAGGGTATGCGATTCCTGGTAAACGTTTGTCAACAGAAGAACCCATGCAGTTGGGCGCAACACGCGGTCCTCTCTCATCAGAAGAACGTTTCTGACAAAAGTCTCTGGGACTCTGCATGTACTGTGGTGCTAATACTCATACAGTCAAGCAATGCCCCTTAGTTCCTACAAAAAAGGCGGGAAATGCCAGTGCCCGGTCGTAAAGGGAACGACGGTGCAGGGTACTCAAGCCACAAACAGTTCCCTCTTTAGTGCTTTTGCAGATTCCCAGAGCCCACAATCTGAAAGCAGCATGGTTGTCTTAGGAGTGTCCCTCTCCTGGGAAAACATCAGATTGGAGAATGACCCTGCCCTTGTGGACAGTGGAGCCACGGGGAATTTCATTCATGATTCTTGGGCTCAAAAGCATAACATTCCTCGAACCGCCAAGACCATATCCATCCCAGTAGAAAGTGTAGATGGTAGTCCTCTCATTTGAGGTCCCATAAAGGACCATACCTGTTCCCTTATCATGACCATAGCCTCTCATCAAGAAGCTCTAATCCTAGACATCATACAGACAGCTCATTATCCCATCATACTAGGACTACCGTGGTTAGGAAGCCATAACCCTTACATTAATTGGGCAGCAGGGACCCTGTTCTTGGGCTCAGAGATGTGTGTCCAACGCTGTCTAAAAAAGACTGACCCCCATTCCGGAGGGGATCACGGTCCAGGGAATTCAAGTCCTGTGGGAACATTACTAAATCAGGTCTCTACCGTACCTCCTGAATACCAACAATTTCAGCCTGTGTTTACACACACCGAATACTCCTAATTGCCCCCACACAGGAGCGATGATTGTGCCATAGATTTAGTGCCAAACAGTCCTCATCCATTTGGACGCATGTATATACTTTCTGCTAAGGAGAAAGAAGTGCTAAAAGAGTATTTATGAACGCACCTGCATAACGGTTTTATCATGGATTCAACATCCCCGGAGCCCGCGTCCCTATTCTTTAATCTCAAAAAGAACACCACAGAACTTTGCCCATGCATTGACTGTAGGGGGCTAAATAAGATCACAGTGCCGGATAAATATCCAATGCCTCTTATCCCGGACATTCTGGAGGTGGTACGGGGCTCACGCATTTATACCAAACTCGATTTGCGTGGGGCTTATCACCTGATCCGCATCAAGACGGGAGATGAATGGAAGACGGCCTTCTGTACTCCTTTTGGCCACTACCAATACAGAGGCATGCCATTTGGCTTATCCAATGCCCCTTCAGTTTTCCAACGGTCCATGGACCACATTTTCGCAGATATAGCTTTACACCACATAATCATCTATGTAGATGATATCTTGGGTTTTTCCTCCTCATTATCTGAGCACATCCAACATGTACAGGAAGTCCTCTCCCATTTACAACAAAACCATCTCTTCTGCAAGATAGAGAAATGCAAATTCCATAAACCTTTGGTTGCTTATCTAGGATACATGCTGTCGGGAAATGGCATTTCCATGGACCCCTCCAAGATCTCCGCTATCACAGAATGGCCAACTCCGAAGTCTGTCAAAGACATTCAAAGATTCTTGGGTTTTGCCAATTTTTATAGGCGTTTTATCACCCATTTTTCATCTCTTACTTATCCCTTAACGCATCTCCTTAAAAAAGGAGTACCTTTTCATTGGTCATCGGAAGTTCAACACTCATTCGAAGAGCTGAAATAACTTTTTATGAGAGCTCCAATACTGACGATGCCAGATCAACAGAAAAGATTAAATGTGCAATCAGATGCATCTCATCAGGCTCTGGGAGTGGTTTTCCTCCAACCAGGTGTCAATAACATTGAACAACCCATAGCCTACTTATCGAAAACTCTTTCTCAGGCGGAAATCAACTATACTGTGTTGGAAAAAGAACTGATGGCTATAAAACGTGCCTTCGAAGAATGGTGACATCTTCTGTTAGGAGCCCGATTCCCAATCAAGGTGAGAACAGATCACCACAACTTACGCATTTTGCAATATGCACAAACATGTAACAGCGGCCAAGCTCGTTGTGCTCATTGTTTTTCACCCTTCCGTATCACGTTTACGTTTATCCCTGGCAGAGCAAATTTAAAGGCAGAAGCCTTGCCTCGTAGGGATCCAGTGGAAGGTACTCTGTTCTGATCGGAACCTATGTTCCCCAAGACTGTGTGTGTGCCAGTGGTGAGAGACCTCTTACAAAAGATCAAAGTCACATCAAAGGAATGGGAATCCTCGCATCCAGAATTGATTGCGAAATACCATCTAACTCATAGCCAAGGCCTTCTATTCAAGGAAAAAAGAATCTGTATACCCAATAAAGACTTACACCAAGAAGTGTTACGCCCTTGTCATGATTCTCGCTCGGCTGGACATCGAGGCTGTGCAGGTACATTAGACCTCATTCTAAGACATTTCTGGTGGCCAACCATTAGACTAGCTGTCCGGAACTATATAGCATCATGCACTATCTGTCTCCAAACCAAAACCCCAAGACCTTCACCCTTAGGAGACCAAGTCATCACGCAATTACCTACGAGACCGTGGTAAATCATTTCTACTGATTTTATAGTGGACCTTCCAATATCAGAAGGATACAATACTATCATGGTTACTGTGGACTCCCTAACTAAGATGGCTCATTTAATTCCCCTGCCAGCAGTTCCATCTGCAGCAGCAATGCCCCGGGTATTCTTGGACCGTAATTCTCACTTCATGGACTTCTGGAAATTATCATATCCGATCCAGGCCCACAATATACCTCGAAATACTGGAAACAGATGTGTCACATCCTAGTGATCTCAAGAGCTTTAAGTTCTGGATACCATCCACAGATGAATGGGCAAACAGAACGACTCGACCAAACTTTGGAAGGCTATCTCAGATGTTATATTTCAGCTGCACAGGATAACTGGAAAGGACTCCTACCTCTAACAGAGTTTGCATACAATAATGCCAAACATTCAGCTGCTTGTCTAAGCCCTTTTTTCTATACCTATAGGTTTCACCCTTCGGTATTCATATCGCTCAATTCCTCCCCATCTTCATTTCCGGACATAAATGGTTTGGTAGATACCATTCAAGCGTACATAAAGACGCTAAAGAAGCCTTGCTTGAGGCTCAACTCAAAGGCAAGAAACAAGTTGACAGATATCGAACCCCGGCCCCAACAATACAAGTGGGAGACCGAGTATGGCTGTCAAACAAGTTTCTCCCAAGACGATTAGTCCCCTCCAAGCTGTCACCTAAATACTTTGGCCCTTTTTGGGTTCTGAACCGGGAAGGTCCAGCGACTTTCCAGCTGAAGCTTCCACACTCTTGGAAGTGCATACATCCCACATTCCATGTCTCACAATTGAAACCTGATATACAGAATGACTTTCATTTACAGACTTCCAGGAAACCTCTTCCAGTCCTTACTGACACCGGCCCCGAATATGAAGTATCAGGAATCTGTGATTCTTGCTACTGAAGAGGGGATTTACAGTATTTGGTGGATTGGAAAGGTTCTTCGCCAGCACAACGATCTTGGGAGCCCGCCTAGGCTCTACATGCCCCTCGGCATGTTCGATCATTCTATCACTTCCATCTGGGCAAACCAGGCTTTGGGCCTCATTACGAACTTGGCGCTAAGTGTTTAACGGCGCCGTAAAAGGCTGCAGTGCCGTTAAACACTTAGTGCCTTACGACGAGGTCCCTATGTGGGACACGACCTTAACGGCTGGTCTACACCAGCTGTTAAAGTAGGGACCCGCAAAGGGACCTTGGTGCTAAGTACGGTACTGCAATTTGCGGTACCATACTTAGCACCTTCCCCATTCCCATAGTGCCCTATGGGGCGAAAGTGGGAATGGGGAAGGGCCATGGTTCAATGGGGAATTACCACCCCGCCAACCTTGGAATGGGGTAAGTGGGAATGGGGAACGGCCATGGTTCAATGGGGAATTACCACCCCGCCAACCTTGGAATGGGGTGGTAATTCCCCATTGAACCATGGCGGACCTGTTACAACATCGGCACCAACCATGATGCTAATAGCGCCATGGTTTAGCGCCAGTGTTGTAATGAGGGCCTTTGTCTCCCATAAAAAGGCGCATACTGTTAGGAACACTCAGGGTATCTTTCGGAAATGGTCATTATGGTGCCGTTGGCATCGTATCTCTGCAATTCAGATTTCCCTAAAGAAGATGGCCACCGTAGCACAGGGTGACTGTTCAGTGGTGTTGAAGGCAGCAAATGACGCTCCTCCCATCCATGCAGGGAAAGTACTTCCAGTCATTGATCCATTACGGCATCACGTTGCTACTGTTTACAGAAGAACCCTTCGAACACTCTCTTCTTCCCCGTGTATAGCGGCCCGCCAACTCACAGATTAACAAGCCAGGAAACCTCCCGGGATCTCCCCGACCTAAGTAGGCATTCTTCCCCTAAACTAACCACGGAGAGCAGACTTAATATTCACAAACCTACCATCTCGTTTACTTCTGTTATTTTAGCACAACACGCACCTCGCAGTTACACAGACTACATCTCCCAACAGCCATCACAATCTGCTCGCAGAGCATTTCCCCGGGTGTTTCATTCCAATCTCGTTTCAGGGTTTTTGGTATGTGAGGTTCCATTACTTCCTGCTTTCATGTTCCTCTTCACTTCCCCAGCTGATTAGTTGTTGTGTTCCCATATAGGTTCACTTCCCTATCTTCCAGATGGGACTCTGCCTCCTTTTGATTCTATAACAACTAAACTACAAGGGTAGGACATTTATCCATCTGTAAACCTTACCTGTTCCTTTCTTCTTCTGTATCAGGGTTAACTTGTTCCCTCTTGTTGTAGCCACTTCTGGAACCAGATAAGACTCTCTGCACTCAAATTGATTTGGTGACTGTGACAATCCACACCCCGAAGACACAAACACCAGAGGCAAGCTCCGTTCAGCATCCAGCGGTCTCCATCTACAAGGGTTTTATTTGCCTCTAGGGTTTCCCTGGTGTTTTCACTCTGTGCTAAGCTTACCTGTACTGGGCAAGAACGCCAGGTGAATCGCTCCTTTCCTCAGTTTACCTTTGAAGATCAGGTTGGTGATTTTGTATTCTTGCACTTGTGTTTTTCACGTGAGGATGATTAAGTGCGCATCTGTTATTAGGGAGCACAATATTAAACCTTTGATAACAGAGAAGGAACAATGACAAGCCTTTCAGCCCAGGAAGCGGAGGTGTGACGGTGGTCGTAAATTGCTCTCTAAGGAAGTTCCCCCAAGAAGGGATATGCACTGGACTCCCAGGAGAGACAAAGGGGTGGAGCCAAGCAACCATCTGCTGTTAAGAATGAACAATGAACAATTTTTAAAAGAATCAAATAATTTGGCAATTGCGTTCATAGCGAAAAGGACACAATTCTGTAGAAAGTTGAGACAAGATCCCACCACTGCAGGGTTTTGAGGAATAGCTGCTACATAAAATATGGCATCTTTGTGTGTGATTTGTATAAAGGTGACCAATGTAGAAATGTACATTTAGTATCAAATCCGATATTGAGACCAGTGGCTAAAGGGAGGTCTCTGAGGACTGTAAAGCAAACCATAAAATGTGACATCATCCGGCCTTGATCCAATCTCTCAAATTGCAAGGCGGAGATGAATTTTTGAAAATATCCCTGCTCACAGGGGTAAGCTTTGCTAAACCAGCCCATTCACCCACTTTGTGATGTCATTTTAAAACATAAATAGAGACAGCTGACTACACATAGGACTCACTGATCCACTGACTTTCCTGATTCTGGCGAAGCACTCTGATCCAGCATATAACATCCAGCTTTAATATTCTTCCAGATCCAGAGGCCAAGACTCTTGCCAGGAATGGCGAACTATTGCTTTCAGCAAGGCCCAAATCCTCAATTTTATTCTCGTCACCCAGTGAAGCGCTGTGTGGTGTGAGAAGGCCTTTTGAACCAGTATCCTGAAATTGTCTGGCTTGCCACCGCTAGGCTTGCCTGAGGAACTCGCTATCCATCTGATTCAAATACCCACAAACTAGGAGGGCAGATCCTGTGCAAATCCGGTGACCGGCCTAGCTGATCCAGTACCGTGCCTGATGTGCTGTCTTTCCTAGACCAGACCCAATCCAATGATGAGAGCTGATGGTCAAATTTAATAACTTATCCTTTGAGTATTAATAGAAAGAACTGTGGCCCATAGTATGTTTGCATTGTCTTATTCCTATCTCAAACCCATCCTATCTTTCACTCAGGCCCGTATTGTTAGAACTATCTTCGCGCTGACCCTTTTCTCATCTGAAGAAGTAGAGTATCCACAGCAGGCAGGTTACACTCATCACGTGGCTGTAAGATCCCTCTGTGGTAATCGCTTTTTCATAGTCCTCCTCTATATCGCGCAAGGAAAAGTTTGCCGCGAATTACAATTCTGAGAAATTTTTACACGTGTGAAATAGCTTTCATTTGTTTCTGACTTCGACTTTGAGATTTCAAATGATTTCTTTGGACTAAATCATTGTTTGTGACTGTGTGCAACTGTTCAAAGCGGCTCCCATAGGAATTTACAACAATTTAAGTATTTTTGACCATATTTGGTGTTTTTGCCCAGTCAATTCTAAAGCCAATTTTAAAAACCATTCTGACAGCTGAAAAGTCAATTCTGTTTTTCTTTTTTGTTTAAAGGGGTAAGGTGGGACTGATATTATGTTTGATTTGTGCTATTCCTGAATACCTGTTCCCTACTCACATCTATTTAATTGCCTATTGGGGGGGTTGAGGGGTGTTGCAGGGGGAACCTCTGGCCATAGTGCTATCTGTTCTAAACCAACACAAAAGTATTATTTTCTGTGCTGCATTTGTTTTATGCTCATTCCTTGATTCCTAGTGTATTACATATACAATTCAGTGTTCTGTCACCCCATTGATGATTGTTGTTTACCTATTAAAATATACTGTGATTAAATCTTAAATACACTAATAAATATTTACCTTTGCAAACCAGCCTGATTCCTGGGTCAGTGTGACCAGGGGGTCTCAGGAGAAGGGTGTGATATGAGTGGTATATCGTTCAGAATATTGAACATATAGACAAAAATAAATAAGGGTTTCAATTGTGCACTACTTGCTGGGCTCACTTCGGTTTGTGCCGGATTGAAATCACTTACAGCTTGGGGGCTTGTTGCTGGATCCTGAATTAGACATACCACTCATGAGAGTCTAACACAGCGTGCTAGCCGACAGGGTACATAAACCTTGTTGGGTTACCATACTGTGCTACACTATATAAGCACCCCTCAAAAGAAATACTCAACAGAGTTGGGCCTGTTTGCAAAAGTAAAGTAACCCTGAGATAAGCCAGAAGGAAATTAATATTCCCGGAATGGCGACCCCAGTGGAAATCAATATTGCAAGGGAACACCTACTGCACAAATTGTTTGTCAGGGGTGAATGGCTAGAACAGGACGAACAGGTATGGCTGCAGGGAATAAAACAAGAAATCACTGAAATCAACCTTAATATCTGTCAGGACAAGGGTCCATTACATCAAGCGGTTAGCAAATTGTATATGACCCCTAAAATAAAAGAGGAGCAATGCAAAATTGACAAAATAGTGGCCTACCTGTACCTCCATATAGGAGTCATACAGGAAAAGTATGCAGACCAGGTAGATTTCACAAAGAGGCAAGGGGAAGCACTGCAGAAAATCCAGAGCAATCTGGACTCTGCAGAGCAAAGAGTCCAGAGTAGCCAAGAATCTGAAACAGAGGCTAGGCAGTATGCAACCAAATTCCAAGAAGTTCTGGCTCTCTTACTGCAAAGGAATGCAGAGAAAGGTGCCCAGGTACTGACACTGCAAACAGAGTGTCAAGAAAGGTTGGATCCTCTACAACAGAGTCAACAAAGGCTGGAGCAACAATTAACTTTCAATAGAGCCTGCGCAGAACAGGTAGTCACCCTACAAAACCGCCTAGAATCCTTAAAAAAGGAAAATAAAAAATGTATTATCAAAGAGCTAGAATCCCAAGCAGAGTTTGATGAGGAGCGCCAGAAAGCTGGGGCACTTAAAAAGCAGAGGGACGGCCTGGCTGAGCAGAGGGACACTCTAAGTCAGGAGAGGGACGCCTTAGGCCAGGAAGTCAGTCATTTAAAAACAAAGTTAGAAGAAAATCACCTGGCCCTTCAGGAACTTGGTGAAATCAAAATGGATTACAAAAAGCTACTAGAGCACACCAGGCGGGTGGAGGATGCCTTGGAAAAGAACAATCAGACCAGTAAGGACCAAACTCAGGAGATGAGTCTCCTGCAGCAAAAAGTGGCCCAATACTCCCAATTCAGGCAGGAAGCAAAGAGAGACAATGAGGCTCTCTGTAAAAAGAATGACTGGCTCCACCAACAGATAGCCATGCAAGAACAACTCATAAAGACCAGTAAGGCTTTAATAGAGGAGCAAACAGGTCAGATATTGGAATGTCATCAGGAAATAGGGGCTGAAAAAGATGAGGTAAGATGGGAGAGAGAAACCCTTGAACATCACCTCAGGAACCCTGGCATCAGGGACTTTAATACCTTCAGTTCCATGGACTCTGCCACCCCATGTCCACTGGCTCATATGAACCAAGGGCCACAGGGATGGGAGACTTCAACACAATGGGAAATATGGGACTGACAGATAAGCGCCTCCCAGAAATGGATGGGCGGGCATCTATGTACAGGTTCCCAAATATTAGGGCCAGCCTCTCTGAGCAGGGAGACTCCAGTGAGGTGAGAATCAGAGAACTGTATCCTCAAAAATATCACTTACCAAGAGATCAGTCAGTCAAATTTGGTGGGGAATTCCATGAGACTAGGCCCACAAAGAGCATTTTAAAAACCTCTTCCCAGCTAGGACATTGGGGGTTTTGGGGGGTACTCAGCCAATCCTGGGAGCAAAGGAGAGTCAGAAGACTCTTCTGAGGGCCACAGGTTTCAAGAGAATAGGCCCCCACATTCTGCCAGCCATTCCCATGCCTGCAGAATCAGGGAGAGCCTAGAAGATCAGACAGCCACCTCTGGTAGCAGTGCCTCTGAGTCAGAGGATGAGTGGACCAGGGTGACCAGAACTAAAAAGTCCAACAAAATTAAGAGAGCCCTATTGAAAGATCCCCTGAAGCAAATCAAGGCTATTAGGAGCGTCATAATGCCCTACCATAAAAATGGCAAATATTCGGTTTGGGAGCACCTCGAATTGTTTGAGCAAATGATGGAGACTTTCCACCTGGAGGACAGCCAAAGCTGGATTCAGTATGTCAAGTGGACATTTTCAACTGAATACTCCAGCTTCTTTGTGGGGCTGGAGGATCAGAACCAGTCAAGATGGTCCACATATAGAGCGACCATCTTAAAGCATTTTTCAATCCATAGAAACCCTCAAGAGGCCCGCAAGGCAGCCTACAACCTGCAATGTGGGAAGACCAGGCCCCACGAGAATTTGTTCAAGAGCTGAAACGTGCCTTTGCGCAGACCAAAAGGAGAGTGCGCACAGACAGCAGGGAATTTATCAATATCTTCTTTCATGCCCTCCCTAAATACATTATGATCCAGCTGGTGAGGGACTTTGATGAGAAAAGATCACTAGACTGTTTCATTGAACAAGCAACCGTCATTTACGAAGTGCAGAAGCCACTAGAGAGTAAAAGTGCTAATAAAAGCCCAAAACCAACCAACACCCCTGCAGCTGCTAAGGTGGCAGAGGTGAAGGTTGCCCCCATTTTAGACCCGGAGATAGGGGGGGCCTAAAAACATTCATGCGCAAAATTCTACCAATCAAAGACTCAGACGGCCCTCGGGCCAATCCCACACAGGGAGTCAGGGAGGTAACCCCACAAATGGGACCCATAACTCCCCTGACTCCATCAGCTCCCGTTACAAGGGCAACAGACCTATCTTGGGCTATGTGTGGACTCCTCCAGCCCAAGGGAGGGGGTATTCAACCAGGCAGCTGCCAACCCAGGAAACTTCCCTCCTCACTTTCCCCAGAAGCGCAGTAATCCCCCAAATGCTGGGCTGAGTTTCTTTCCCCGGTACCCACCAAACCTTAACCCCCAAAACAACCCTTCTTTCTTTCCCCACTTTCCTGAGCCCAGACGGCCAAATCCAGGAGAGGGGAGCCCAAGGTTGGAGGGGTACCAAAACTATCCCAACCAGGGGTATTATGGGAGAAGGGATAGTTACCCTTCCCATGATCAACCAAGGGTAGACCAGAGAACCCCGTACAAGCCAGAGCGGGAGTCCCAACTGGAGCGCCAGGTCCAGAACTTGGCACAGGATCTAGGTTGCATGTTGAGGGCTCAGCAGATCCCTCCAATGAACATGGCGACTCATAACTCCTCAAATCAAGGGTCTGGTGCTCCAGAGCAATGACGGGGAGAGAACCCCGACAACCCACCGCTTCCCAGGGAGGAGACACAGAGGGAAGAGGGGTGTAGAGCCTTAGAGGAAGCTTCCTTCCCCACTTGTGGAAAGGCCCTGGAAACCCAGGAACCAGAACCAGAATCTCCTTCCCCCGAAAGTTTTCAACCTAAGGAACAGAGGGCGGGTAGGAGAAATAAAGAGCCTAACAAAGCCCATTTTGTGGAGGAGGTGCGAATCTTCCAATTTGAAGGAGAGGGGTCCTCAGAGGACTCTGGGAAAATGATCTTCTCCTTCAGTGTCCCCCAAGAGATCCTGATCAAGACTGGGTAGATGTGGGGACCGAGTTAAAACCACCCATCATCAAACCCCAGAATGACCAGCAAGAAAATCCCCTTGTTCAAACCAATTCTGGTGACTGCCTCCAAAAAGGGGGGTCGGGGGGCAGCCCAGAATCAGAACCAGGGAGCCCAAAACTTCCCCCTTATCCAATTGCCACCTTTTTCTTACAGGTTTCCAAGATCCCTTACACAATCCTGCCCAAATCACCCCTTTGTCAGAGTCCAAAGCAAAGAAATTAACCTACCAATTGGCCAAAAATGTGCATTATCTTTGCCCCCTTAAAGGAGGGAAGATGTTATGCCCCGGTCCAAATACAGGGGCAATGTACATTTTTGGCACTGGTGGACACTGGATCCCAAGCCACCCTTCTGTCAAAAAGGGCCTTTGATCAGCTGAATTCATGAAGGGGGGAGAAATACCAAATATCTCTCACCCCTCTTCCTGGACAAATTCAGAACTTCGATGGGAATGAAATTCCCATTGAGGGAACTGCAGATTTAGACATTAAAATTGGGTGACACAAGGTGAAGCACCTGGTCATAGTTGTGACTCCAGAGGGCACACCATGTTTACTAGGGAATGACATCCTGAGTAGATTTTCTCCCCTCATAGATTGTGTAAACAAGGTCCTCTGGATCCAGACTAACCGACCAATAAAATTAAAACATAGTGTCAACCATGTTAGTTTAAATGGCACATGCCACATGGTTGAACATAAACCTGCCAAAATTGAATTCCATTTTCAAAACAACCAAATCCCAGACATGACAGTAATTGCAGTAGGACAACAAACTGGTGACGGGAAGTCCTCTCTATTTCTGAAAATCAACCTTCCAGTCTCAAGTGGCATTCCACACTGGAAGGGAATACTCAGAAATTCTATGCAAATTTACAATCAGAAAATCCCACTCCTATAGTCCAAAAGGATGAGAAACCAGTTCAAAGCTTGGCTGACATTCAGAAAATCGGAGAACAGTTTTTCATCCCTATTCAGTTAAATGAGGGAAAGGACTCTGTTCTCGCCCGAGTGTGTGTGAACAACGGTAAGAGCTTTATCAGCGAGGCCATGTTCCGCAAACTCCCAAAAGATCCAGCCATTCCCACATTTAAACTGTTAGACAAATGGGAAATGGATCTGGAAACACCCAATTCCAAACATCTCCTGCCTAGCAGGTGTATGCTCAAAATTTCCATAGGCAACAAGAGCATAGTCCATAATTGTTGGGTCGTGCGAGATGTCACTGCTGCATTTTATTTAGGCAGTGACATTCTCAATCACTTTGCCATTAGTTTGGACCTAATAAACTTCAAAGCCTGGTCCCGATTAGCGGGTAATCCCATGCACTTTGATGACCAGGAGAAAGCATTTCGGTCAGCTCAACTGGTGTCATATGCAGTTGAAATTCAGATTGGAGAGGAAGTCACCATCCCAGAACGGACCCGACAATTCTCACTTGAAGTAAAAATTAAAAGAGGACAGAAACTGAAAAATCCTGATGCCTATGTTTATCTCAATGCTACTTTCCAACAGCAAGGGTTGGGGTTAACCCCAACACCAGTAGTCAACACAAAACACAACACCATTCCAATAGAGGTGAATAACAGCGACGTAAAGAGTATCACTCTGCGCGCAGGCACCATTATTGGAATGGCGGTTGATGACCGACATTTTTCCATAGATTTAGGTAACAAACTGATAGGACCAATCTCCAACGACTGTTTTGACAGTGATAGGGACAATGACACAACACCAGACAGGATCTTCACCCGGCATGGGGGAAATTTCCTGGTGTACTCTTCCTGCCCTATGGTAAGGAAGATGTGAGCTGTGACCTCAGGAGGGATGAGGTGATCTTTCATGTCCACCAGGACTGCCTTCCCCACCTCAAGCCATCCAAGTCAGTACATTGTCCAGGGACGTCTCCACCCAGCTGGAGGAGGCTGCTGAGATAGCCAAACCAGAAGTCTTTCCGGGCTTCAGGCAGATGGTTGAAGAGAGAGTCAACCTAGCTGATGCTTGTGAGACTCTGGAGCAAAAACAAAAATTGAAACAAGTGTTCTTAGATTTTCAAGATCTCTTTGCTGTGGTCTCATATGACTGTGGTCGCACCGACATCCACACAACAACAATTCCCACGGACCCTGGCCTGACTCCAGTGTTTGTGAAGCAATATCGCGTGCCTCTCGCATCAATGGAGTCCCTTACTGAAATAATTAAGAACCTTGAGTCCCGCAGGATAATTCGTCCAGTCCACAGAACCTTCAATAATCCGGTGCTGGGGATTGTGAAACCAACGGCCAGTGGAGACTCTGTGCTGACCTAAGGGAGCTCAACAAATGGGTCCATACTTCCCGATGGCCTCTTCCCTACATTGACCAAGGGCTGGCCCAGATCCAGGGGTCAAAAGTACACACTGCCATTGACTGACCAATGGGTACTGCACTGTACCTGTCAGTAGGGAGGCCCAATACAAGCTAGCCTTTACTTTCGGGGGGCAGCAGTACACGTGGACATGGACTCCCTTCAGATACATCAACTCCGGCAATGAATTTAACATCTTTCTGCATAAGGCCATGCCCGACTTGGGTGAAAGGTGTAACCTGGCCTATGTAGATGATGTCCTAATCAAAAGCTCAACTGTGGAGGAACACATAGCAGAGATCCGTCATGTTCTGACACAGTTGAGGGCTGCCGGAGCAAAACTCTCTTTCCAAAAGGCACAGTGGTGCAGGACCTGTGTCAATTTCTTGGGGCATGAGATAACTCCTGAGGGTCTCTGTCCCCAGGAAAAGAAAGTAGAAGCACTCCAGAAAATAAAAGACCCCACAACTCTGCGGGAATGAAGGAGCCTCCTTGGAGTGACTAATTACAGCATAAAGTTAATTGAGGATTATGCAGGGATCACAATACCCCTAATCCATCTGTTGAAGGGGGGGTCAAGTGGGAGTGGGGTCCCAAACAAGCCGAGGCAGTAAGACAACTCAAAAGAATCCTTTCAAAAGCGCCTTGCCTAGCCTACCTTGTCAAAAACAAGGAGTTTTTCTTAGAGACAGGGTTCTCAAAGACATGCTTGACTGCAGTATTATATCAAAAGCATGACAAGGTCAATAAAGTAATCTCCTATGCGAGTAAGACTTTATCCTCTGTGGAGGAAAAATGTAACGATTGTGAGAAGGCACTCCTGGCAACGGTGTGGGCATTGAAGAATTACCGGCCGTTTATCCAGGGGGAACACATCATTGTGGAGACTCCGCACCAGCCTCTGCAATATCCTCAAAGTGACAGAATCCGCGCTGGAAATGTGAGCAATTCCCAAATCACTTCCTGGATTCTGTCAATGCAAGGCTTTCCTGTGGAGGTCAGATATGGCCAAAACAAGAAGAGTCCCCTCGCGCAAGGTCTGGCTGACTTGCATGATTGCGCCTGAGAAAACTGTCTCGAGGATGAAAGTCTTAAAATCAAGGACAACATGGAGGCATACCTTAATTCCCCACGCAAAGTCTATGAAGAAGACAAGTGTGAGGGAATGCCCACTGTCTATGTGGATGGGTGCTCCTACCATGTTGACAACAACAGGGAAAAGGAACTTGTGGCCGGCGTGGGGAATGCATGGGTGAATGATGACCCAGAACCCTCCACTGGGTACAAAATTGGTCCCCGAAGTAGTCAAGTGGCAGAGCTGATGGCTGTGCATCAAGCCATCCTCACTGCTGTCCAACAGCAACTCCACAAACTCATCATAATCAGTGGTTCAGATTATGTACTGAACGGGTTCGTGGAGCACCTGATTAATTGGAAAACCAGAGGCATGCTATGTGCTAATAATCAACCTTTAAAACATGGAAAATTAATACAAAATATGGATGATCTGGTCATCTCAAATGGGATGACCATCTACTGGAAAAAGATCAAGGGTCATTCTAAAGTAGAGGGACCAGACAAAACTGGAAATGACCTAGCTGATCAGCTGGCCAAAACCGGAACCATCAAGGGGATCTACTTGAGATCGAGTCCCTGTTGGGTGAAATCCAGGTCACTGCTATCACTAGGTCCCAGACAAATGCTCACAATGAACTCTCAACTGCACAATGGAGTAAGGGGACCCCAGATGCTGATTTGATTACGGCTCAAAAAGGAGATCCAATAATTGTTACGTTTTAGCAACACATTGAGGACCCTGAGAACTTTCCTCTGACGGATACCGATTACATTGGGAAAGAGGACCTCAGAGTGTTGATGAAATGTCCAAAAATGTTCCGAATCCAAGACGGTTTGTTGGTAAGGAGATCCATATCTGGCTATGACCAGTGGGTGATCCCTACCTCATTCCGAAACCGGATGCTAAGTCACGCCCATGATGTGGCAACAGCCGGTCATCGGGGGTTTCATAAAACATTAGAAATCTTGCAAGAGGTTGCATACTGGCCACATATGGGGCAGAACCACGACCAATACTTGAAGGGATGTCTTGTATGTGCACAATTTCAGCCAACATCACTCACACACTGTGCTCCCCTCTGAAAGAGGGGAGCACGGTGCCTTGGTCAGATTTGCAAGTCGATTCTATCGGGCCCGTGATTCGCTCCTCTAGGGGAACAAGTACATGTTGAATGTAACATGCTTGTTCACTAAATGGGAGGAATGTCTCCTGGCCCCAAATTTCAAGGCAGAAACAGCAGCTGCCCTGATGATCAATCACACCTTCTCGCGTTGTGGACTACCCCAATGGATTGAGACACTTCACTAGCGAAGTGATGACAAAGATATGGGAGATACTTGGGGTAAAAAGTAAACTACACATTTCCTACCGGCTGTCCTCTAGTGGTGGAGTTGAGAGGTACAATAAAACTATTGTGAGCATATTAAAAATGTTTGTGGCAGATTCTGGGCCAAGTTGGGACATTCAATTACCCCTTGTCCTGATGGCCATCAGATCTATCCCTTCTTCTGCAACAAAAATGTCTCCATTTGAGCTGATGACTGGACGAAGAATGTTGCTACCCCAGCATCTGCTCTACAGAACCCAAGAGCAGACCTTGATAAATGCCTCCACAACTCATGAGTATGTTGAGAATCTGAAAAAAAAACTTCAACATGCTTTTGCCTATGCTCAGCAGAATCTAGAAAGATCTACAGATAGTATGAAGACCCACTATGATCTCAAGACAACTAAAAAAGAATATAAAGTAGGAGACCGGGTATACTTGTACAATTTCCAAAGGAAACAATACAAAGAGCGCAAATTCCTCCCAACTTGGCTGGGTCCTTTTGAAATTGTGGACAGAATCTCACCAGTCGCCTACAGAATCCGCATCCCCAAGGGCAGTTTGGCAGAAGGGGAAGACAAGTGAGTCCACATAAACCAGCTAAAGAGTTGCCATCCCAGGCATACTTTGCGGCAAATAGAGGAGCCAACTGGAAACCCAGAGGGGGACAATCCGGAAACATAAAAGAATCACTAAATGTTCACCGTGTATGTGCAAGAAGAGTGTTAAGAACATTAGTAAACATAGATGGGGAATATCACCAATTGTAATCAATGCAAGTGTCTTTCCCACTGCTGACATCCCCAGATGACGTGTGTACACAGTAGTGGGAAAATATCCATAATCATGTTATGTTCTATCTTCTAGCATCTGGACCAGGAATCATTCAAAGGATTACCAAGGAGGACCACTCGGGGACCGGTAGCAAAGACCCAGGGAGCCCAGAGCGCCGCTCCATACTCCAAACCAGAACCAGCAATACGCCCAACCAGAACCAGCAATACTCCTGATCAGAACCAGTGAGGAGAGCGGGTCACCTCCAGCACTGACGGGAGAAGCGACAAATATTCTCCACATGGACAGAAAAAGAGCATCCCAATCTCCCGACTTCCCCTTTACGGGTGGTCAAAACCAAGCCGGGGGAGGGCTCTGTGGGATGTATTGACCCACTCCACTATGCTATGCGGCATCACTCTGCCAGTTATGGTGAAAGAAATGGCAACAATGGTGGCAAAAATCTTGTTTCGTGCCAAAAACCTACAGAAACCTACAGAAACCTACAAAAACCTACACAAACCGTGTGCTTCAGCACACAAAAAGAGGGATGCACAACCTGCCACCCATGGTGCATAGGTGGTGGAATAGAGCACACACTGCAGAAAATGTGCCAGTGGTCTCCATGACCAGCAAACAGAGTGCAGGGAGAGAAGCAGCACTTTGCAAGTTAAACCCCAAAATGGGCCTCCAAATGACATCTGCTTTGTTGCTAAAAATTCCAAAATGCCTATAACACAACACAACACTTCTCAACATTCAAAATCTTGCCTGGTGCTAAGATTCATGTATCTAATGAAGTATTGTGAAACATACAAAGTCCTAATGTGAAGAGCAAAACATTCATCAGACAAACTGGATTGTCTGAAAACTGACATCCCATGCCAAAATCTGTGTGCAGTACCCTGGGCTACCTGAATGAGTTACTGATGAAACTTAAAGCAAGCTAAAATTAAAAGTATGCTGGATTAGCAAACATAAAAAGGATTATTTCCAAAAAGGAATACAGATTTTAGTTGTGTTTTTGATCCCACAGTTTTAAAGCTAAGAAAGTAATGTGTTTATGTTTGCTGCAACAAATTTGGTTTTTGCTGGACATAAGAAGTTAATTAGCCTGGCTGAGCTGCAAGAACTGGAAAATCGGGTTTTTCTCCTAGGAGGAGGGCCTTCCTCTCAGCAGAAACTCACTGGGAGATAATAACAGACTCTTGTCTAGAGAAAGAGAAGGAACAATGACAAGCCTTTCAGCCCAGGAAGCAGAGGTGTGAAGGTGGCCGTGAATTGCCCTGGAAGGAACTTCCCCCATTGAGGGGGACGCACTGGACTCCCAGGAGAGACAAAGGGGTGGAGCCAAGTGACCATCAGCTGTTAAGAATGAACAATGAACAATTTTTAAAAGACTCATAACTTGTTATTCAAAGTGGTGAAACATATAAAAAGGACAGAGTTGTTAATTTAATTTTTGGCTGCACTTTTTAAGAGGAGGTTGAACTGTGTGACATGTTCGGGACAGGAATGGCAATATATGTGGTTTTATGCAAAATGTAGTAATGTTAGAATTGTGAACATTTACATGCACATCCCTATGTTAAACATACACATTTGTGCAAATTTGCATAAAATTTGGCAATTGTGTTCATAGTGAAAAGGACAAAATTCTGTAGAAAGTTGAGACAAGATCCCACCGCTGCGGGGTTTTGATGAATAGCTGCTACACAAAATATGGCATCTTTGTGTGTGGTTTGCATAAAGGCGACCAATGTAGAAATATACATTTAATATCAAATCCGATTTTGAGACCAGTGGCTAAAGGGAGGTTTCTGAGGACTGTAAAGCAAACCATAAAATGTGACATCAGGTGGCCTTGATCCAATCACTCAAATTGCAAGGCAAAAATGAATTTTTGATCATATCCCCGCTCACAGGGGCAAGCTTAGCTAAGCCGCCCCATACACCCACTTTGTGATGTCATTTTAAAGCATAAATAGAGACAGCTGACAACACATAGGACTCACTGATCTACTGACTTTCCTGATTCCAGCGAAGCACTCTGATCCAGCATTCTACATCCAACTTTAATATTCTTCCAGATCCAGAGGCCAAGATTCTTGACGGCAATAGAGAACTATTGATTTCAGCAAGGCCCACATCCTCAATTTTATTCCCTCCACCCAGTGAAGCACTGTGTGGTGTGAGAAGGCCTTTTGAACCAGTATCCTGGAATTCTCTGGCTTACCACCACTATGCTTGCCTGAGGAACTCACTATCCAGCTGATTCAAATACCCACAGACTAGGAGGGCAGATCCTGTACAAATCCGCCGACCTGCCTAGCTGATCCAGTACCGTGCCTGATGTGCTGTCTTTCCTAGACCAGACCCAGTCCAATGACCAGAGCTGACGGTCCAATTTAATAACTTATCCTGTGAGTATTAATAGAAAGAACTGTGGCCCATAGTATGTTTGCATTGTCTTATCCCTATCTCAAACACATCCTATCTTTCATTCAGAACCATTATTGGTAGAACTATCTTTGCGTTGACCCTTTTCTCATCTGAAGAAGTAGAGTTTCCACAGCAGGCGGGTTACACTGATCTTGTGACTGTAAGATCCCTCTGTGGTATTCGCTTTTTCATAGTCATCCTCTAATGTAAGCAAACCCATTTGTTATTTTCAAAAGTGTATTTCTGTTTTCCATTCTTGCGCCTATCTTGCAAAAACAACCTTTACTAAAACCTCTATGACTCCCTCAGTTTTTATGTTAAAAACTAAATTCTCCTACTTGTACCTGACATCTGTAGCTATCCATAGATCCCAAAACCGCATTGCAAAACAGTGCGAGTCTCCCGTTATCATGAATATCGCGCAAGGAAACGTTTGCAGCGAATTACAATTCTGAGAAATGTTTCATTTGTTTCTGACTTGGACTTTGAGATTTCAAATACTTTCTTTGGACTAAATCATTGTTTGTGATTGTGTGCAACTGTTCAAAGTGGCTCCCATAGGAATTTACAACAATTTAAATATTTTTGACCATCTTTGGTGTTTTTGCCCAGTCAATTCTAAAAACAATTTTAAAAGCCATCCTGACAGTTGAAAAGTCAATTCCGTTTTTCTTTTGTGTTTTACGGGGGAAGGTGGGACTGATCTTCTGTTTGATTTGTGCTATTCCTGAATACCTGCTCCCTCCTCACATCTATTTAACTGCCTACTGGGGGTTTGATGGGGATCCTCTAACCATAGTGCTCTCTTTTCTAAACAACACAAAAGTATTAATTTCTGTGCTGCATTTGTTTTATGCTCATTACTTGATTCCTAGTGTAGTAAATATACTATTCAGTGTTCTGTCACCCCATTGGTGATTGTTGTTTACCTATTAAAATATGCTGTGATAAAATCTTAAATACATAAATAAATATTTACATTTGCAAACCAGCCTGATTCCTGGTTCAGTGTGACCGGGGGTGTGGGGGTGTCAGGAGAAGGGTGTGATATGAGTGATTAAATCTTAAATACAATTAAATGCAGTTTACGGCATGGCTACCTCCATTCCGAGAACCGGGTCCGGGTTCCCTGAATGGGGAAGTACCGGGCCATTCCAACCTTGGAGGGCCCGGTATTTCCCCATTCAGGGAATCCGGACCTGGTCCATCCCCATCCCCATTTGAGCCCCCATAGGGCTCAATGGGAATGGGGAGCATGCTAACAATAGGCCCGTTGTTAGCATGCTGGGCTGCTCGCGGGACCCGCTAAGGACGCCTGGTAAAACCAGGCAACCTTAGCGGGTCCCGCGAGCAGTCCTCGTAATAGGGCGGTAAGGGGTTAATGGCTCTGGCACCTTTACTGGTGCCGTTAACCCCTTACCGCCTTCCTCGTAATGAGGCAATATGTCAGGAATGGTTTGTGGCACACCTCATTAATTGGAAAAATTGAGGCACGCTGTGTGCAAATAACAAACCACTCAGCATGGGAAATTAATCCAATCAATTGATGTTCTAGTAACCTGCAATGAGATGACAATCCATTGCAAAAAGATCAGAGGTCGCTCCAAAATAGAGGGTCCAGACAAAACTGGAAATTACTTTGCTGACCAGTTGGCCTAAACCACAGCTATTCACAGGGATCTCATAGATATTGAATCCCTGTTGGGGGCAATCCAGGTTGCTGCTGTCACCAGGTCCCAAACCCATGCCAATATTGAACTCTCAACTGCCCAGTGGAGTAAAGAAATCATGGATGCAGATTTGATTACTGCACAAAAAGAGGACCCAATTATTGGGAAATGATATCAACATATTGAAGACCCTGTGAATTTTCCTCTGACAGAATCTGATTATATCAGGAAGGAGGAACTCCGGGTGTTGATGAAGTTTGCCAAAGTGTTCCGTATCCAAGACGGTTTGTTGGAACGGAGATCCATATCTGGATGTGACCAGTGGGTGTTACTTACCTCATTCTGAAGCTTGATGTTAAGTCATGCCCATGATGCGGCCACTACCATAAGGGGTTTCATACAACATTAGAAATCTTGAATGAGGTTGAATATTGGCCACATATGGGCCAGGACCTAGACATCTACTTAAAGGGCTGTCTTGTCTGTGCTCTGTTTGAGCCAAGATCTCTCACACACAGAGCGCCCCTACAGAAATGATGCTGCCTTGGTCAGATGTGCAAGTCAATTTCATAGCCCAGTGATTCTCTCCTCTAGAGGAAACAAATACATGTTGACCGTAACATGCTTGTTTACTAATTGGGTAGAATGTCTTCTGGCACGAATTTTAAGGCGGAGACAGCTGCCACACTACTGATCAACCATATCTTCTCTCATTTTGACCTTCCCTAAATGATTAAGTCAGACCGAGGAAGTCATTTTACCAGTGAGGTGATGACCAAGATGCGGGAGATACTAGGGGTAAAGAGAAAACTCCAAATTGCCTACTGCCTAGCCTCGAGCAAGGGACTTAAGCGATACAATAAAACAACTGTGGGCATCTTGAAGAAGTTTGTGGCCGACTCTGGACCAAGTTGGGAAATCTGATTACCTCTTGTCCTAATGGCCATAGGGTTCACACAATCTTCTGCAACCAAAATGTCTCCATTTGAGTTAATGACTGGACGAAAAATGGTGCTACCACAGCATCTGCTCTACAGAACTCAAGAGCAGGGCCAGATCAACACGTTCACTACCCATGAGTACCATGAGAATTTACAGAACCACCTTCAGCTGGCTTTTGCTTATGCTCAGAGCAATTTAGAAAAATCGGCAGAAGGAATGAAAGCCTACTATGATTTAAAAACCACCAAGAAGGAGTACAAAGTAGGAGCCTGGGTCTACCTATACAAACTCCAAAGAAATGTTGGGAGGGAGGTGGTCCTTCCCACCCCTCTCACCACTCCCGCTAGCACGGATCTCACTTTTGCTGAAGAGGGGAGACATCCCCCTTCTTCCCCCAACTGTAATCTGTGTTAAACACCTACTAATTACTAACGAAGAAAGCATGTAACCAAGCCATATTAAAGTGCAAAGACACAATTTTAGGTAGCCCACCAGATGCCATATTTTACTAGGCTGGAAAATGAACTCTAAAAGCGTGTCTCTCCCTCTGCCTCACGCCTCACACCACCAGCCCAGTCCCCCACCCCACTGCCTCCTGCCAGCTTCGCACAAACCAAAAGTTCAGCCATTCATTGTTGCAACCTTCAGTGCCGTCCCAGAGCAGATGAGCTCACTGCACCGTGTGAGACCAGAACAGGCCCCCGCCTGAGAGACCAGAACAGGCCCCCGCCTGAGTGCCCATCCATCTCCACTAACCTGCTCATGCCCCTTCTGACCCCAACCCTGCTGAGCTGTAATCCACCAGGCCCCTCTGCTCTTTGATACAGATACATATCTGACCTCCCGTAGTGGCCAAACAAAGACACCCCCGAAAGCCCTGACCCCAGACACTCATATATTTTTTCGAACCCTAACACTTGTCTATTCGTATCATGAGGCATTAGGTAGATCAAAACTTCCCAGGTGGGGCACCTGGGTCGGGTACTTTAGGTTTATGGGTACCGAGGTGCAGAGGGTACAATACATGCCTACAACTTGTCTATGAACTCTGGGAAGCACCCACATTCCTACCAGACTTTACAACTGTCATTTGTCTCATGCTCTCAAATGCTGTTATTGCAAGATCAGTTAGTCAGGGAAAGTGTAATTTTGCTGGTCTGACCTTCACCTTACAGAGATGAGTCCAGCTGAACCTCATGCTGCGGGAGTGACACCCAAGTAACAACCAATCCAACGTGATCGGCGCCTACATATCCATACAGCACCGACGACTCAACCCAATTGTATTGCTGAATTGTGCAGTTGTAACATGATGTCATCAGTGGCAATTTTCTCTTTCATAATGTGCTGCCCGTGTAATGTTTGGCAGAGCGCTCTCTGGGCAGCAGAGTTCTCTGTGTGCACAATTTATCTTATATAAACTTTGTTCTACTTGCAATCTATCTCCTGGTCTCATTCCCTACTGCGGTGTATCCATTATTCTGATTTTTGGATATTCTGTTAGGGAATGGTCACCTTCATTTGGTGACCATCCGACGTGATATTCACTGACGTCCCCGTACTGCGGTGAGATCCAGGGCTTTCCCAGAAAGGCCGACCACCACCTACGGCTGACCACTCAAATAAAAAATGCATATGCAGCGAGGCAGGTTTTGTGGGTCCCGGCTTTGCGAATACACACCTGCTCGCTGGGCAGGGCCACGACTGTGAGGCCCCCAGTTGGGGACATGCCGCGAACAGAGGCTCTCTGAATACCACAGGCAGATGAGTATTAATTGCAAGTGGAATTAAAGGAGGGGAAAGGGAAGGTGTGGAGCAGATTAAATAAGGGGAACACGCAAGAATAGGTTTGAGTGTTATTAGTTGGAGTGATTGCTGAAAAGCGAAGTGCTTTTTCATTTTTATTTCCATTAGGTTTTTATATAAAGGAGTACAGTGAGAAAATAAGAGGAAATATGGGAACTTAGCTCCAAAATGGGGTGGAAGGCGGCGCTGCGAAGCACTGTACCGAACAGTGCAGTTCATAAGTGAGGAAATGGAATAAAGTAGTAGCCTTGTATCTTCAGTAGGCTCGGAAATTAGTAGTCTTTCAGTATCTACACTGTTCTATAACTTTGGTGGAGGTTAGCCCGGGAGGTGCAGGGTTGATGTGAGAGCTAAATTGGGGAAAAGAAAACTCAAGTTTGCGTAAAAAGGGGATTATGGGCATATGAGTTTATTTTACAGGCCCTCATTACGACCCTGGCGGAAAGTAACTGACCTGACCGCCATAGCGTAAATAGCGTTTACGCCATTGCACGATGGAGTAAAGTGCGGCTAATTCTGACCCATCGGGCACGAGCATTACGCCATGGCGGAAGTGCAAAGGCCGCGATGGCGGAAATGTCCCCAAAACGCCCCTCACCGCCGTCGTACGGCGCCCTAGGTGCAATTCCGCCACCCATCATAGCGGTCACCGTAATGAGCGGTAATCGCAAAATACGGTGACCGTAAATATACGGAAACGGAAGTAAAAACATGGGGCCGGAACGGGAAACAGCACGCCGTACACCAATAAAATCAGAATCCCAACACAACCATCAAAAATCCTACCCTGAGACACATCCCAACCCGTTAGCCACCCTAGTGAAAACAATCAAAATGGGAAAAGTTGCGAAAAAAGCGTGCGACCGCAAGCAGCAGGTCCACTTCTCCCATGAGGAACTCACCGTGCTCACAGAGACCCTCCAGGAGAATGCTGCCGTCGTCTTCTCGACGCAAATGACCAGGACGGCACTTGCGAACAAGAAGGCCATATGGGCCCTGGTGGCACAGCGGGCAAGTGCGGTGGGGACCGCACCCCGCAACCCACAGCAATGCAGAAAGCGATGGGACGACTTGCGGATACGCGTACGGAGCATACTATCAGCCAACCGTAACATTGCCACAGCTACCGGGGGAGGATCGGAATCACCCATCAAGTTGACCCCCTGGGAAGAAATCTGTGCCTCCACCATTGGAATGGAGAGTATAGAGGGAGTCGGAGGGATGGAGAAAGGAGTGCAGACATCCGAAGAATCTGGTAGGTGGGCCAAAGAAAACAATGCTAAATCCACAATGTCCAATCATGTGAAGTACCATGTGTCCACATAGTGCAACAGAAACACATGTCCAGGAGAACGTCCACATACATTGGCCTGATAGCGCACTTTAAAAGTCACATTGAATACATAAATAATTACAAATCCTAAAAACACCCTCTACACGTGCAGCATGCACACCCTAACTGCAGGCTGCAAAACAACTGCATCCTCAATCCACACAAAAATGAAACCACCTCCAAGGCCCTGACCCAAATCACCCTCAGGTACCACCTCAATGCATGTGATACATTGCCATTCCAATTTCCACAGACCCATAAATAACGCTCGCCCTCCTTTACTCCACCACAGGGTCCGATTCAAACGACGAGCTTGAAGGACACCCCTACCAGCACACCTGCAAAGAGGGCCAAGACTAACGGCCAAAGACCCTCCACCTCAGCTGCACGGATCAAGACACGGCAGCAGCACAAATCAAGTGGCAGCACACAGGAGGGGACTTCAACAGGCACCCCAGCAGCCAGCATGCCCACAACAGCAGCACCACAGGTCCCCCCAATGGATACCACAGAAGGCACTGCTTATGGTGGCACTGGCACCATAGGCGACACTGCATTAATGCCAGCATGCTCCGACACAGAAAACGGTGCTGTCGATGTAGGACCCATCCATGACCTGTCTCAATCCCCCTGTTTGTTTCATCCCGTACACCATGAGGATACCACGCAGGGGCACCCACAAGACGACGACTGGCCATCCCCCACAAGCCCTGTGGCAAGGCAACATGAGGTGATCAGCCCCTCTGTGACACCACCGCAAATGGGCATGGCCCAGCAGAGGCAACAGTCCCTCGACCAGGTGATCGTGCAACAGCAGCAACTGGCCACGCTCCTCAAGGAGCATGCTGATGAATGTGGGGGTTCTAAGGCAGCCATAGAAACATCTACTGAGACACTTAGGGCACAAATGGAGAGAAGTACAGAGACACTAAGGGTACAAATGGAGAGAAGCACTGAGAGCCTGAGGGGGGAACTGCATGCGACGTCCAAAGACGTATGTGGTGAACTTGCCGCTGTGCGCCGTGTGCTCACTGAGCTCTCACAAACCCTTAGGGACATGCATGGACGTGAGCAGGCAGAGACATCATCCGTTGCAAGTTCCGTCCAGTGCAGCCCCCAACGTAGATCTGGGAGGAACCTGCGCTCCACAGGCAGGGGTGCCCCTGATACCCGGAGAGGGGGCTTGCAATAGCGTCTGCCCACTGACAATGAGCATCTTTGGACACTGGTGTTCGGGGGGAGGTAGGAGGGTGGAGGGGGGGTGTTGGGCATTCTTGGGTGGCGGGTCGATGGGGTGTGTAATATAATTTCACATATGCTATAAACATTTCATAATCATCCAATGAGATGTGTGGACATTGATCTTTGTGTACGAGGCCTTTATAGGCGTACAGTCCACATTGTGCATGTTCCAGACACACACAGTGCCACAAGTCCCGTGTCCATGTATCAGCCACCAGGCGTGAGTGCTAGAAGCATGAATCTATGATATTCTGACGAATTTCACGGCCCTCCTGTGCCTCGCGGACTCCTTCAGGTGCTGCCACATCCCCACCCTCATTATGACCATCTTCAGGTGCTTGCAGTTCTTCGTCAGGGGGCATGGGCACATTTCTACGTACGCACATGTTGTGTAGCATGACACATGCCATGACCATCTTTGCAACCTTCTCATGGCGGTACAGGAGTGCCCCGCCAGACCTGCTGAGGCAGCGGAAACGAGCCTTCAGTAGGCCGAATGCCTGTTCTATGACTACACGGGTACGTGAGTGGGCATGGTTGTAGTCCTCCTCATGCTGGTTCTGTGGGTTCCGGAGTGGTGTAAGGAGCCATCTCTTCAGTGGATACCCGGCATCACCTGTATGTGGACAATAAAGGATGTTTGTGGAATGACATTGCTACGTACGCATCCCCCCCCCCTTCCTGCCAGGTCATTGCCGCATCACATACCCCACATTATCATGCATGAAATGAGACTCACCGAGTAGCCAGGATCTGTTCCCTGCGTGTCGCTCCATGTAGCGTGGTATTGTAGAGTTCCTCAAGACCATAGAATCATGGGTTGATCCAGGAAATCGGGCACAACAATGTGTAAAGATCCTGTTGGAGTCACACACCATTTGTACATTAAGAGAATGATATTGTTTCCGGTTGCGGGACTGGACCTCCATGGCATGTGGGACAACCAATTCCACATGGGTGCAGTCGATGGCACCAATGCAACCCGGTATGCCGGCAAGTGCATGGAATCCCACTTTTGTGTTTGTAATCTCCTGCTCCGAGCGTGGTAATGAGATGTAGTCGTCTGCGTGCTTCAGGAGGGCATCGAGCACTTGCAATAGTGTCCGTGACAACAGTGGCTGTGAAATGCCATGCAACTGTCCGACTGTGTGCTGGTAGGTGCCTGTGGCCAGGAAGTGGAGTACAGACACCACCTTCAGTAGGGGTGGGATGGCGGTTGGGCTATCTATCATGCAGACAAGGTCAGCGTGTGTCATGTCCACAATGGCGGTTATGGTGTCCCGGTCCAAACGGTAGAGGGTGTGGATCTGCTCATCAGTGAGGTTGAACGGATGAGCTCGGAGGCATGGGATTGCGGGCTGCCTGCGTGGTGGTAGTGGCTGTGCTGGTGGGCTTGCCCTCCTCCTCCTCCTGCGTCTCCTCTGTGCGGCCGGTTGTTGTAGTAGTTGGTGTTTGTCTTCTTCTTGAAGTTGGAGTACTTGCAGTGCTATCAGGTCCCCCAGGGCCAACATCGCTAGTCCTGCCGGTAGCATTTTGGAGTGGGTGTGGTTGTGGGAGGGGGTTGGGTGTGCAATTTATGTGTTTTCAGGCTGTATAGCGTCCACCTGTGGTGATTCATTCAACCTGTGCCAGCTGCAATCCCCTTTGGGCGAGCACGTCCCGCACACAACGCTGCAATTTGACGCATGGCATCTTGCTATTACAATCATGTATTTAATCCCGATGGCAGTGAAATATTGGTTTATATGTTCATTCTGCTATGCTCCCATTGTTTCACATACTAACTTTGCAGTCGCGATCAAACTTGTGAAGGGTCAGTGGAATGTAGTACTCGATTAACGGTGGACCCTCATGCAGCACTGTACCGAGGTTCACCGACGGGCGGGGCGTCCCATTTGTGAGTGAAGCCAGTTGCCATTTTCACACACTGCCGCACTACATGGATGAATTTGTGATTTCAAGCGGTCACAGATGCCTTTTCGACGTGATGTTGCAAATGAGGAATTCGAAGGACAGCGCTTTCGGTTTTCAGCTAGCGGCGAGGAGACGCCCACAGGTCTGACTGCAAATATAACGTTCTATTGTTTAATGTCCTTCGGACAGGGGCCATGGCGAGAATGCAATGATTGATATGAATAGTATGGGATGCGCAATAGCGTAGTGGACGATAAGGCAGGACGTTCCCAAATACATGTTACTTCACAACACTAGAATTCCGGGCTGGGGCACAGTGGATTTTGCAGACTGCATTACGCACAGACTCAATGGAAATTTCAAATGTTATGTGAGTAAATAATCAGGCGTTTTCATACCGGGATGAGGGAATGATGTATGGATGCATGGACAGATGATTTAATTGAGAGTTTGCCATGTACATGGCTTTTTGGAATCTATCCCCTTCCCCTGCGCTATGTGTTGCAGAGCTGCCATAGTGGGACCATCGTCTATCTGCCCTTGTTGAACCCTCCCTGTCTCGACGCGCCTTCAAACACTTGTGTCTATGCACGTTACTAATCCCATCTAATGGATTCTGTTTTAACAGACGCATGCACACAAACACTCGTTTGTAATAGTGTTTTCACCTCGATTTATATAGTTATGATTCGCAAGTGATTTTTGGGTGGAAATAATCCTTTTGAGTGGGCTAGCATGCATATGGCTGTAGTTTAGTGTGATCATTGAAGTGAGTAATTCAAATGAAGTTCTGATGCCATTCTATTCTTTTTCATTTCATTTGGGTGACAGGTATCTCCTCCCCTTTTGCCGCTGCCATCTGTATGCCACTCCTGCAGATGGCTTTTACTCCCGACACCTGCTGCTTCGAGTTAATCAGTGGAGCACCATTACGATCTTATGGGACGATCGCCAATGGGCCACATGCCCTTACGCAGTACTAGTGGCTAGGAGCAACATATCGACCTTTCAGCTGGACTAGTGCCTACCTAATGGGACGGCCCTGCGGTTCTAGGCGCTTCCATGTTGCCTTTTTGGACGTGAATGTAGCCCCTGTGTACCATGAAGGAACAGGGCGTCACACAAGAAGAAGCTGGTCATTTATTGCGGATGCAGCCCACATTAATGAATAATGTTTTGGAGTTTATGACCTAATAGCTGTATGGGCTTGGTGAATTTGATGTGCATTAAAATTTTATTCTGATATTAACCGTGTAGCGTTATTCTTTGCAAGTAATGTAGCATATTCCTATTTGTGGAGCGATGTATTGTGAGAAGATCTGCATTGGGTTCCGGCTTCTGAGTATAGTTGCGTGGTACTGTACTGGCCGTGTTTGCCTACGAAGCCCAGTAAGATCAGGAATAGGGGCTGCCATTATGACTGTTTTGATGATGTCATGCTCAGGGGCGGGGGATTAGCTTTTGTGTAACAGATGCCGGTCAGCCAGGTGGATTGTTGGAATGATGTGATTATCAGAAAATGGCTGGTCACAGGTGCCTGTGTTTGCGTGCGTTTCTTGGAGGGAGACTGAGGTCATGTCCATTGGAATAGCTTCTGTATTCGTGCCATCTGTGCCCTGCAGCTCCCATTGGCCCCTCTTGAGATGAGCCTGGCTGCTCAGTCACTCTGCCAACTTGTGTGGTACATGCTTATGCTGATGGTTGGTTTGTTTACTGGCAAGAGTACAGGGCTGGTGCAGTCTCCCTCAGGATACTGCTTTGAATGTTGCCTTACACTGGTGTCAAGCGATGGGGGCCTGTTGTTGTTTTGTCTCATATTTCAGTTCATATTGCTGTACTTGAACCTTCACATGCCTGTGCTGCATCAGTACGGCAATGGTGACATGCCAAATATGGATGGCCACTCACAAGGCACTTGGAGCCCCTGCATTCATTTGTTCGTTGGCATGCATGGGTGACTTGTACATTTCACTGGTTGCATTGTGTAACTTCATTGCACCTACGAGGAGTTGTGCAATGTGGGCAGGGAGTGGTGTACAGGCACTCAGTAGGGCCATTTACGGTTGGTTCACGATGCCTTAATTCTCACCATGGCGGAATGGTACTTTCCGCCATGCTTGATGGCGTTAAGTATATGTCCGCTAGGGTCAGAATTCGCGTACCGTTGCGCCATGGTGGTAATTACGGTTTTGCATGGCGCGCGTGCGCGTACTTGGTGCAGTTAGCGTTGGCGTTCACTACGGTGTCGCTAATGGCATCGTACTTTACGGTGACGGGTCATAATCGCACCGAGCGGTATTCGATGGCGGTATTGCATTTCCGCCATCATTTTTCGATTTCCGCCAGGGTCGTAATGAGGGCCACAGTGTTTTATGTTTTCTGTTTGATGTTGTCGATATAATTGTTGGTTTGTCCTGTGGAAATGTTTGCTGGTTTATGTTTTATGTAACTGACTTGAAAATGCAAAAGTAATGCTTCGGAAGTGAACAACTTAAAACTGTGTTTAGTACCTTAGAAGTAGAAGTGTCATGGTAGAGGGAAAATAAGATAGAGGGAAAAGGTCCTTTGACAAATATGGCTCTTGATACGCTACTTACACACATTTGCAAGCATCTCCCCTTGTATAGTGATCGAATAAAAGAAATCATGGCCAGTGGGTAGCTGAAATAAAGGGGGAGGGGTCACCTCATATTTGGCCCGAGTGAGGGTCTTTTGATAAAAGGCTATTGAACCATGTAACAACCTATTTAATGGCAAAGTACAAAGGGAAACAGCTGCAAAATAGACAAGAAGTGTTAGATTTGTGGAGGATGTTCGAGGAAACAACCCTACAAATAAACAGGAAAAGGAAATAGAGCACACAGCCATGCTAAGCGATGAAGGAGGAGATAAGGTGAAGGAAAGCGAAGAACCAAAGAAAATATACCCATTGCTCACAGGACCCGCAGAGGGGTACGCTGATCCGGTGTATGTACCAGGGGCCAGTGTGCCCATAACTCCGGTCACTGCACCACCTTCTCCATACCTCTCGTCAAATACAACTCCGGCCCCGACAGGGCCCACCACTCGGGATCTAGAAGTAGTGTTAACATCTAGCCAGGCAGAACTGCCCCGATTACGAGCACTGCGCGAAACAACTTGCAACTTGTTCTACCTGCAATCTATCTCCTGGTCTCATTCCCTACTGGGGTGTGTCCATTATTCTGATTTTTGGATATTGTGTCAGGGAATGGTCACCTTCATTTGGTGACCACCCGATGTGATATTCACTGACGTCCCCATACTGCGGTGAAATCCAGGGCTTTCCCGGAAAGGCTGACCCCCACCTACGGCTGACCACTCAAATAAAAAACGTATATGCAGCGAGGCAGGTTTTGTGGGTCCCGGCTTTGTGAATACACAACTGCTCGCTGGGCAGTGCCACGACTGGGAGGACCCCAGTTGGGGATATACCGCGAACAGAGGCTCTCTGAATACCACGGGCACATGAGTATTAATTGCAAGCGGAAGTAAAGGAGGGGAAAAGGAAGGTTTGGAGCAGATTAAATAAGGGGAACACGCAAGAATTGGGTTGAGTGTGATTAGTTGGAGTGATTGCTGAAAAGCAAAGTGTTTTTTCTTTTTTATTTCTATTAGGTTTTTATATAAAGGAGTACAGTGAGAAAATAAGAGGAAATATGGGAACTTAGTTCCAAAATGGGGTGGAAGGCGGCGCTGCGAAGCACTGTACCGAACAGTGCAGTTCATAAGTGAGGAAATTGAATAAAGTAGGAGCCTCGTATATTCAGTAGGCTCGGAAATTAGTAGTCTTTTAGTATCTACACTGTTCTATAACTTTGGTGGAGGTTGGCCCGGGAGGTGCAGGGTTGATGTGAGTGTTGAGTTGGGGAAAAGAAAACTCAAGGTTGCGTAAAAAGTGGATTAGGGGCATATTGGTTTATTTTACAGTGTTTTATGTTCTCTGTTTGATGTTGTCGATATAATTCTTGGTTTGTCCTGTGGAAATGTTTGCTGGTTTATGTTTTATATAACTGACATGAAAATGCAAAAGTAATGCTTCGAAAGTGAACAACTTAAAACTGTGTTTAATACCTTAAAAGTAGAAGTGTCATGGTAGAGGGAAATTAAGATGGAGGGAAAAGGTCCTTTGACAAATATGGCTCTTGATACGCCACTTACACACATTTGCAAGCATCTCCCCTTGTATAGTGATCAAATAAAAAAATCATGGCCAGTGGGTAGCTGAAATAAAGGGGGGGGTCAACTCATATTTGGCCTGAAGGAGGGTCTTTTGATAAAAGGCTATTGAACCATGTAGAGACCTATTTAATGGCAAAGTACAAAGGGAAAAAGCTGCAAAATACACGAGAAGTGTTAGATTTGTGGAGGATGTTCGAGGAAACACGCCCTACAAATAAACATAAAAAGGAAATAGAGCACACAGCCGTGCTAAGCGACGAAGGAGGAGATAAGGTGAAGGAAAGGGAAGAACCAAAGAAAATAAACCCATTGCTCACAGGACCCGCAGAGGGGTACGCAGATCCGGTGTATGTACCAGGGGCCAGTGTGCCCATAACTCCGGTCACTGCACCACCTTCTCCATCCCTCTCGTCAAGTACAACTCCTGCTCCCATAGGGCCCACCACTCGGGATCTAGAAGTAATGTTAACATCTACCCAGGTAGAACTGGCCCGATTACGAGCACTGTGCAAAACAACGCTGCCCTTGTCCGGGGATGGGCAGTCACTATTGCAAACCATGCCAACAAGTACTGCTGCATTACCCAAAGACGAATGGAAATCTGGGGATTTCCTTTTTAGAATAGACAGCACCCCAATAAAAGCTGTATGGTAAAGAATGAGAAAGCATGGTAGAATGTGTGGGATTTGATACAGTAGCTTCAGAAAGGGATGAGGAATGTTGGAGTGACTTTGATGAGGCTGATAAAGGGGCAGTTGGTGGTGTACAGCAAATATAATGGGCTACCTCAGAAATAACGGCAACAGAGGAAGGATGGGAGGGAAGGCTCCGAAACAGGTTAGGAAGAATGTCATTGGCAAAAAAGGAAAGTGTTAAATGTGAGTAAGGGGAAGGTTCATCAAAATTACAGATGCCCTCATCCACATGGGAGCGGGACGCCCTCATTATATACCCTGGGCACTGATGGACAAGAACAATCTACTCAAAGCACTTCCACTGCTTTCAGGGGGTGCAGGAAAATGGATATATGCATTTTAAAAGAATACAGCGGGAGTGTCATTAGCAATTGGAGACATACAAAGCTTTTTAATCTCTGTGGTGGGAGATCAAGCAGATGCAGTGTGGGTGAAGACGGGGTTCCCGGGAGTGACCATGGGAAATACCATGCATGACGGGGCATTCTTCAACCATGTGCGGACGGGAGTATGGGTTGCACTGCGGAGGACCTTCCCTGACACCCCAGAGTTACACTCGGTAATGCAATGTACCATGGGGGAGGAGGAAGATGCTGCGCAGTTTATTCTTCAGATGCGGAGCAGTGGTGGGCAGAGATGGGCACAGTGTGCGATAAATCCACCTCCATGTTCTATTTTATCATTAAGCAAGGCCTCCCAAAGGAGGTACAGAAGCCCCTTGATAACATTGCTGGGATAGAAGCCAAGGGGTGGCCAGAAATACAAAGCATTATAGTACACCACTGCAGGAGGATCAAAGAAAGGGAAAAAGAGATAGCTCAGAGGAGATTAGCTGATGAAGCAAAGCTGGTACAGAGTAAGTTAGTCAGTGCTTTAAGTGGGGTAAGAAATTGAGGGGGGGCCCTCGTTTGGGGGCGTGGCATCCGCTGTGGGTGTGGCCTAAAAGTGCACAAATCATAGTAGGGTGCGCAAACAAATATACAAATGTCTTTGAGCATTTATATATTTGTGTGCGTACCTTACTATGGTTTGTGTATTTTTCAAGCCTTCTTTTATAAACATAGCAATGTTACATATTTCTATGTTTATAAAAGGTGGCTTGAAAGTGTACAAACCATAGTTTGTTAGCACACTTGTGTGCTTACCTTACTATGGTTTGTGTACTTTTCAAGCCACCTTTTATAAACATAGACATTTGTAACATATTTCTATGTTCATAAAAGATGGCTTGAAACGTACAAGCCATCTTTTATAAAGCGTTGAGGATGGACAAAACCCAAGGTGGCTTTGTCCGTCGACAAAGCTTAATAAAAGATGCCTTGAACTGTGTACGTTTCAAGCCGTCTGTTATAAACATAGAAATATTTCTACGTTTATAAAAGATGGCTTGAAACGTACACATTTCAAGGCATCTTTTATAAAGATTTGCCGATGGAGAAAGGCGCCTCGGGCTCTGTAATCTCTGCTCTGAGCAGAGATCACAGAGCCCGAGGCGTCTTTCACCCTCTGCGAACCTGCGGGCTCCGTGATCTAATCTGCATATTAGATCATGGAGCCCGCAGGTTCACAGAAGGTCAGTGACCTGGCGAGGGCAAACAAAGGAACTGTAACTTCCCTGATGACCCCTTAGATGGGGGGTCATCAGGGAAGTTACAGTGACTGACAGAAGTGCCAGCCAGCCTCAGCGATGCTGTGGCTGGCTGGCACTTCTGTCCACTTGCCTAACGTTACACTGGCGGGCGCATCTCCCGTCGCGGCTGCGGCCGTGGCGGGATAATGCGTCCTGCCATGGCGTGGTGGGACGGGGGGGGCCCCGGCAGGGCCCTGGCTCAGCCCCACTTTTTGGAGACTGGCGGGGCCCGGCCCCGGCAGGCCCCGGCCCACTTAAAGCACTGAAGTTAGTGAAGGTTGCGGCAGTAACTGCTGCACCACCCTCGGAACGGCAGGGATAAGAAGGGGAGTGACCACTAGTATTACAGGCTAGAATGGCAGCTAAATGGGCAGACAGCGGTCAGTAGCAATGGGATGGAGAGTAGCGTTACATGGGACCCCAATGGCAGGGAAGGCCGGCAAGAGGAAGAGGTGGGTATCGAGGACAATGAGGAGGAGGGGGTGGCCAGCACATGAAGAACAAGGACCAAGGGGGGTGGACCGGGACCATGCTGGTCGTGTTAGGACACTTTGCAAATGAAAAAGCTATCCGAGGGGTACCAACCAACGCAGAAATGTTTGTTTATGGCATACAGGTGTTCGCCAGGGAGGTACAAGAGATTACACATAAGGATTGGGGAGTGCCCTCTGATTTCGTTTTCCATCCAGTAGCGACACCCGAGATATTGCCTTGCACCATTTTGTCTCTCGATCTGCAAGGGGTACAGGTTTCTGCAAAATGTATTGTGGTGATTGACCTGGTCATGCATGGCTGTGAGTGGAGGACAGTATTGTGTATTGACCCGAACATAGCACTGTGCAAATTAACTGATGAAGAACTGTTCACTGACAATGACACTGATGGTGAAATAATAATGGAAATATGTATGCTTTGTGACATAATGATACAAAACAGACGAGTGACAAACCCCCTCATGGCCATTGTCAGTGCACCGCCATCTTTCTGTGACAAATATATACAACTAGTGCCACCAAATGTATGAACTATGAACCCCCATGATGTAGGGTAATGACCCCAACAAAAATAAAGATTAAACCAGGAGCCATATTGCCCAGGGTCAGACAGTACCCTATCAAGATAAGCAAAGGATGGTATAACAGACACTATATATGCACTATTACAACAGGGCATCATTGTCCCTTCCAATTCCCCATGCAATACTGCAATTTACACAATTAAAAAAGCGAAAGTGGGGTCGTGGCGTATGGTCCAGAACCTCCTCCCACGTAATGACATTGTCCATAAAGAGTTCCCTCTCATCCCCAACCTGGCGTCCATCTTGTGTAGCATTCCAAAGCAGGCCATGCACTTTACCGTGGTGGAACTGAAAAAAAAAACGCCTTTTTCTCAGTGCCCCTCGACCCAGACTCTCAATACCTGACAGCCTTTACCCTAGGGGGGAAAAGATACAAGCATTGTCGACTGCCCCAGGGGTACTGTGAAAGCCTGAGCATTTTCAATAGAATAAGGCACGAAGGCCTCGGCAATATTTATGTTCAAAGCACCATCATTCAATACATTGATGACCTCCTAGTGTGCAGTGAAGGGGAGGAAATATGCAGGAAAGACTCAGTCACCTTGTTAACATTACTAGCCCACAAGGGGTACAAGGTAGATACAAACAGACTTCAATACTGTTTGGCAGAAGTGTTGTATCTGGGCCAATTAAAATCTAAACATGGTAAGAGGATAATTCCTAACAGAGCAGTAACAGCACAGGAAACAGCCAGACCTCACACAGTGAAAGACATGCAAAGGTCCCTTGGCATCTGTAATTATTGCAAGGCGTAGATTTAGATTATGCCACATACACACGACCCCTATTACAAGGCTTAAAGTTAGCACTGAAAGAAAACACAGCAATAACATGGACACCTGAAATGCATACTGCTTTCACAACATTAAAAGAACTGATATGCACAGCACCCATCCTCGCCAGACCCGTTTATGACCGATCATTTTTCTTGTTCTCACACTCAAACGGAACACTGATGACAGCAGTATTGACACAAAAGACATAAGTGGGCCACAAACCACTAGCTTACTACAGCGGTAGCCTTGATCCACTAATGCAGGGCCATTTTGCTTGCAAAGAAGCTATTGCAGCAGCCGCCTTCACAATTGAAAAAAGCTCCACAATTGTGATGGGATGCTCTGACCTATTATTTGTTGAACATTCTCTGTTTGTCATACTCGAAAGGTTGAAGTCCACACTCACCACACAAAGGGCCACTGCCTATGAGATTATCATCTCAAGGCCAAACGTCCATGTGATACGCTGCAAAACAGTGAACCCAGCCACTTTCCTCACAGGACCATGTACATTGGAGGATATGCAAACACATGACTGTGCCACTTATGAGGGAGAAGGGGCTGACATTCCCAAAGCTAGTGAAATTCGCTTGAGTGAAGGAGAAGTATATTTTGTAGATGGGTCAGCATCTATTTGTCCAGAGACTGGTGAAAAGCATGTTGGTGCGGCAGTAGTAAGATTGGAGGAAGGGGAGTATGAGGTGCTGATACAGAAGAGATTGCAAATGCATTATTCAGCTCAAGCAGCAGAATTGGTAGTGTTAATTGAAGCACTCCATGCAGCCAAAGGATGTGCAGTGACGATATGCGCAGATTCGGCATATGTGACCACCACAGTACATGCTGGACTATCGAGATGGAGGAGAAGAGAGTTCAGGAGAGCAGATGGGTCACCAGTGCAACATGCAGGGTTGCTAAATGAATTGATCGAAGCACTTGCAGAACCATCAGTAGTGGCCCTGGTAAAATGCCAAGCCCATACTAATAACAAAGATGAAATATCACTAGGGAACGCGGTGGCAGATGCTGCTGCAAAACAAGCAGCATACTTCCAGAAAGACTTAGCAACAGAATGCATAATAAAAGAACGAACGGAAGAGCCCAAAGACAGCGGCTGTAACTCCCTCCCAACAGCACAAATAATAGAGCACCAAAATAAAGCACCCCAGTCAGAACAAGAGCTATGGGCAAAAAGGGGTTGCTGACAGTCACGGCAGACCTCCTATTAAGACAGGACACAACAGCGAAAGTAGTGATGCCAGTAGAATTGTTGCAAAAAGCGTTTGAACAGTTACATTTTCCAGCTCACACATCAAAACAACACATCGCGGCAGACATCCAGGAGGATTGGTTCATCCCGAACCTACAGGAATAGATTAAGACATTATCAATTGAGTGCATAACATGCCAAACATTCAGTTCTGGAATGACTCTCAGGAAATTACGGGGGACATTGCCCACCCCATCAGACCTTTCCGTTAACTGCACATTGGTTATGCAGACATTGGAGAAAGGTACAATCGGGCTAGCTACTTAATCGTAGTGGTTTGTTCCTTTTCTCACTGGTTGGAGGCTGGGCCATGTGCCCACCCAGACGCGAAATGTGCAGCTAAGTTTTCAGTAAGAGAAGTGTTCCCACGATGGGGCATATGTGACGTCATATGCTCCGACAATGGGACACATTTTGTGAATTACCTTTTCAAATAAGTGACTACATTATTGGGAATAAAGCATAAAATGTGTTCAATTTATCACCTGCAAGTGAATGGGGTGGTAGAAAAAATCAACAGCCTCCTTAAAAGTAGGTTGTCCAGCTTTGCCACATTCTCAAAAAGAATAGGGTCCATTGCCTCCCTCTGGCCTTGTAAAAACTGCGTACTCAACCCAGTAAGGACCACCATTCCCCCCCACATTAAATAGTAACTGGGCGACAAATGCAAACACCCTTGTCCCCCATAAGAAGAATGTCTTATGCCCATAGAAGTGCCACAGTGCTGGGAGAGGAATTTAAGGAATACCTCACACAGCTCACAAGGGCAGTATGAATAATTTCAGAACAAACGCCCCCCACCATTCACTAGAGAAAATGAAACAGACACGTCAATGCCCTCAGCAGATAGCCTGACAAGTCCTGTAATGCCTGGAGAACTAGTATATGTTCGCAGCTTTGTACGCAGTTGGAACAGTGCAAGATGATTTCATGGCCGTTATAAGGTTATATACTGCACACCATCGGCAGTGAAGGTGAAGGGCCTGAAATACTGGATCCACCTGTCAGATGTTAGAAAATCACATGACATTGTAGTACCAGGAACACTCCAGCAGAATGAACAAGAGGCAGCAACTCCTTAATGAATACAGGATAAAACTGCATAGTGGTATAAGAGATAACTGAGCAATAGCAATATAGTGATTAAGAAAAAGGTATGTCTTTAAGAATAATGTATTGCTTATCATTTTTCTCTTTTACCCTATCTCTCTTTCTCTCTCTTTCTCTCTCTTTCTCTCTCTCTCTCTCTCTCTCTCTCTCTCTCTCTCTCTCTCGCTCTCTCTTTCACTCTCTCTCTCTCCCTCTCTCTCCCTCTTTCCCTCTCTCTCTTTCTCTCTCTCTCTTTGGCAAAATTGCACCTGTACTTTGAATGTTTGAAAATTATGATAAACTGAAAGTATGTTTAACCCCTTATATCCGACTCTGTAGGTGCTACGATGGTGGAAACTAACTTATTGGTTACAAATAGAATTCACTCAGATAGCAGTAGAAATAATATAAGTGCCACCAGGGCGTATTCACATGAATGTTGCCTTTATTTTATGGCCATTGTGTTTTCCACAATATTACTGTGCTTGGGGCTGTACTGGAGCATTTCTTTTATTGTTGGAGATATAAAAGAAGGGGGGTTGGGGTAAAACTAATACAAGAAGGGAGCAAATTAATGTGGGATGGTGTGAAACTAATATGGGACCATAACACCTCCTTGAACATTACTACACTACTCAAGAATTGTTCAAAGGTGTCATCACAGTCTGGCCACTTGTAATGAATGTAAGTGGAAATGTAATTTATGTATACGATGATTCTTTATCTACTCCAGTAATGTGTACAGTAGCGCCAAGTGACTTGTACACAAACAGATATCCTACCTCAAATATTAAGAATGTGTACACTCTGTCTCCTTCTGACACGCTAGAAGCACTTACGATCCCTCAATACTGGCAGCTTAGTAATGGTACTAATGTAACATCAGATGTGGGTCTCTTTTCCGATCTATCACTCACATGCTTTCAGTGCATACAAACGGCACAAAAGGTCACTAACTACTGATAAAAACAAGTTAATGAACAGACAGAATCGGAAAACAAAGCAATACAAATACAATGCATATCATGGGTTGGGGTTGGATAAGGTAGAGGATCTTGGTCATCCAGACCAGTCTAACAAGTGGTACTCTGATATGAGTGCCACGGGGAGACAGGCCACAAACGGTAACTGCTATGTGTGTTCACTGATACCTCATGCGTCAGGGATGCCTAAGGTTTTAGTGCTACAAGAATCCCCCCTAGTGGAAGCCCAGTGTCTCGTTCATCTCTCAATATATAGGATAAGGAGCACCTTCCATGCACACACATTAAAACTACAACTGCTTCCTCCTGATGAAGTAATATGCAAGAAGAAACCTGAAGTTGCTACATGTTTTAAAGAGCCATTCTTTGCAATAAAAGGGACATGGTTCACTGAAAACAAATGGCAAGATACAGCAATGATGTGCTAGGCAGAAGCGCTACGTGGCCTGTTGGATAAAAGACTGCAATGGGTGGAGGACATATGTACCCATGTGCCCACGTTTGGTCTCAACACATCACGAAACTGACATGGGTCACAGCTCTCAAAAAACCAATCAAGATCCAACATGAATAAAAATATGAACTGTGCTTCCAAGGGGAAGTGAGAGTACCCATGGGTTCCAATACACGTTGGAACAGAACTCTCGTAATACCTGCCATGAGAAAAGGAACTGCAGCCTTGATGGCCCGCTATTGGGTGTGTGGCAAACAGGCCTATTTGCACCTCCCGTCATCATGGAGGGGCCACTGTGCTCTGGCAACGCTGCACTCTACACTGCTGGTGATTCCGGAGAAGCACATCAAGAGGGAAAGGGTGCCCAATCCACGGCAACTGGCACCCAAACCTGCAAGAGAAGAGCCCCCAATCTATGACGTGTTTTCAGAAGACAAGCTGCAAGATCAAGTGTCCTGCAGAAAGAGTGCATCCAATTACCTCTCGAAAGACTCTTCAGACCTCTTGGCACAAATCACTGATCAGTATAAACTGTTCAACCCAGCAGCGTCATTTTTTGCATCACTTATCCCCATTATCCAGACACGAGCAAACGCCAAATGGTTGCAAATAATCCACTGGAAGCTGATCCAATTAGCCAACGACACAGAAGAAGGATTTAATGTAATCAAGGTAGAACTAAGAGCACTTAGACTAATGACAATGCAGAATCAATACGTGTTCGACCTGCTCATGGCTATAGAAGATGGTGTTGCCAAAGAATCGATAGTGCAAGTTGCATGTTCGTGCCTTCTTCAGATGCTGAAAATGGAACACTCTTGCATGTAATCTCTGCAGTGCATGAACTTGGAGTGCGGATGAAAGAAGAAGATGGCCATCAATCTAGTGACTGGTTCAGTGCGGCATTCGACTGGGTACATTATCACCACAGTACCCTTCTTGCTCAAAATTTTAGATTGAGCAGCCTACCTTCAGATCCAATACTACTTGGAAACTAACAAACTTCTGGGCCTCAGACAATCGGGATTTCGACCACGTCACGGAACCGAATTCGCCCTTATTGACCTAAAAACACAAATTGAAGACCTAAAAGACAAGTGGAAGCTGGCCCTACTACTCTTACTAGATTTATCTGCAGCTTTTGACTTGGTAAACTACCAAATCCTTTGCCAACACCTCAAACAAGCTGCGCACTTCTCAGACAATGCTACCTCATGGATCAGCTCATTTCTGAATAAAAGATCCATGAGGGTCTTCTTCCCCACTGCCGCCGCTGAACCCTCTCCAGTTTCTTGCGGTGTACCGCAAGGCTCATGCGTTTCCCCCACACTTTATAATGTGTTTACGGAACCTCTATTTGATTTTCAGGATTATCTGGGTGTTACCTACACTAACTACGCTGATGACGCCCAGATACTCATCCCCATTACTGGGATCACACAGCTGATACACTAGCTGTTAATACCATCTACCAAGTCATCCACGCTTGCATGGCTAAACACAAACTCTGTCTTAATGACAAAAAGACAAAGCTCCTAATCTTGCGATCACATCACAGACTCAACAAACTAGACCGCTCCTTCAAATCATTTGTCATTGATGGGAACACCATTAAAGTCTCTAACGACACCAAAACATTAGGTATTTATCTTAATTCCACCCTTTCCCTCACTAGATAAACAAACGCTGTATCCTCGGCTTCTGCCTATCCCTGCAAGCTCATCACAGCTTGCTGCCCTTTCCTCAGACCAGCCAATTGTACCACTCTAGCCAGGACTCTGGTCATGTCAAAAACCGACTATTGCAATGCCCTCTATCTAGGCACTAACCAAGGTAATCTTAACATGCTACAGGTTATCCAGAACAATGCCATCAGAGCTACATTAACTATTCCCAAGAATCAGCACATATTTGCCACTAGACAGAGCCTCCGCTGGCTCCCAGTAGCACAAAGAGTTGCACTCAAAACACTGGCTCTGACGCACAAATGCCTCGCCAACCAAGAGCCCAACTACCTAGCCTGCCAATTAGATTACCACACATCCAACCGACCTCTCAGAACCACCCAGGCTAACTGTCTTTCCATACCACGATACAAGCTGCAGAAATCAGGTGGAACTAGCTCCCCAGTCCTTGTCTCAAAACTCTGGAACTCACTACCTAACCCTCTTAGAGCTGAACCCTCGTTCCATGCCTTTAAGAGTAAGGCCAAAGCATGTTTGACTGGCCAGGAACTTGCCTAGCACTGACTTGCCCGGTAGCCATCACCTTGCTTTCACTCCCTCAATGGACGGGGTAGCTTGTGAATATAAATATTTAGGAAATTATTTGTATATCTTTTATTCTATATGGTTTTATGTTATTTTGCCGCCGGCAGCCCCCAATCCCTCACATCAGCCTAACACCTGAGCAGATCCACACCCTGTACCGGCTTGACCGTGACACCATCACCACCGTAGTGGACCTGATACACGACGACATAGTGAGCCTCATAGAAATACGCACCGCCATCCACCCTCTACTGAAGATAGTGTCTTTGCTGCACTTCCTTGCCACAGGCAACTACCAGCACACAGTGGGGCACATGCATGGCATATCACAACCCTTATTTTCCCGGATACTGAACCAAGTGCTGGATGCCCTTCTCAAGCACACAAGGAACTACATATCCCTACCATGTACTCCCCAGGCGATATTCAATACAAAAGTTACCTTCCATGCACTGGCAGGCATGCCAAATTGTGAAGGTGCCCTTGATTGCACCCACGTGGAGTTGGTAGCCCCGCATGCCATGGAGGTGGTGTATGGCAACCGCAAGCAATACAACTCCATCAATGTGCAGATGGTATGCAATGCCAGCAAAATCATCACACATTGCTGTGCCCGATATCCAGGATCAACTCATGACTCTTTGGTCTGCGGAACTCCACGCTACCACGCTTCATGGAGTGACATGCTGGACAACGTGCCAGGCTGCTTGGTGAGTTGCCTGACTGGCCCATGGCAGTGCATCAGGGTTGTGAGGTGGGGGTGGCTGCATACTCCACCTGGGTGGGAAGGGGGGATGCATACTCCACCTGGGTGGGAAGTGGGGGGGGTGCATACTCCACCTGGGTGGGAAGGGGGGATGCATACTCCACCTGGGTGGGAAGTGGGGGGGAGGCATACTCCACCTGGGTGGGAAGGGGGGATGCATACTCCACCTGGGTGGGAAGTGGGGGGATGCATACTCCACCTGGGTGGTAATGTCGACGTCAGTGCACGATGTGCACATCATTGAACACTGTGCCACAAAGCAACTGAAACGGCACATGACAACCAAATTCCATAGTGATGAAGTAAGTCTGACACCTATCACTACATGACTAACAGTTAACCAGCTCACTTCCCACAACACATGCACCTCTCATCGGCGGCCCTACCACACCGTAAGGCCATCCTGCACTATGCACTGCATATGCACTATGTTGCTGTATCCAGCATATCACCACACATGACAGTCATCCCTGGGAGTGCATTGAATTGAGCCAACAAGGGATACCACAGTGTGTCCCTGGTTCTGCACACCCATAGGAGCGCTGCAAGTCACGATGGAACTGATCCGTGCAGAATGACGAATATGGTCCTGACTACAGCCAAACACTCCCTACTACAAAATCTCACAGGACACAACACATGAATGATTTTACTCCAACACTGCTGCATGTATATACAATGAGCGTGCAACAAGATGCCAGTGCACACCATGACCCATCTGGAAGATGCAACCCACTCCATCAGTCCTTTGCACAGGACACATAGCATGGCCAGAAATAGGGTAAATGCATCCAGTGACATGTGCGTGTGTGCACAAATTACCTGCTGCCATGTTAGACTAGTACAGTTGTCCACCATGAATGTACGTACACTTACCTTCATTCCCCTCTCATGCAGGTGATGCTGGCTATCCCTTGAAGCCGTGGCTCATGACCCCTGTCTGACACCCACAGAACAGGCACGAGGAGGACTACAATCGTTCCCATACCCATACACGTGTGGTGATTGAGCAGACCTTTGGCCTGTTGAAGGCATGATTTCCCTGCCTCAGCCGGTCAGGTGGGGCACTCCTCTACAGTCATTAGAAGATGGCCAAGATCACCATGGCATGTGTAATGCTGCACAATATGTGCATCCGTCGGAACGTGCCCCTGCCCCCTGACATGGAACTGCTACCACCAGATGATGATGAAGGGGAGGAGAAAGATGTGGCAGGACATCATCAGGGTGCTGATGCACAGGAGGGACGTGACGTGCGTCAGTCATTGATTGGACAATATTTCTGACACACAAGTCAGCAGAGGGTGTCATAATTTGACTACATAGGGCACTGGGTGTGGGGATACATGTACAATATGCACTGTTATTTATTAAATGACACATGCGCAATGATGAATGTCCACTCAGGTTTTTCTTTGCAACACAACCAGTGTATTAAAAGTGAAAATGTCTAAGTGAAAAACAAACCCTCCACCACCCTGGCCCCCTTCCCCCCAACACCCCCACACACCCTCACCCGCAACTCCCCAACACTAGTCCCATAGGGTCCACGTAGCCCACATGTGGCTGGCAGTAAAGTCACTCTGTGCTCCGGGAGCCAGGGGGAGGCATGAAGAGCGGCGGCGCTGGCCACGGAGCGACCAACGGAGTGGGCTGGTGTGGGTCGAGTTGCTCGTTGAAGGGGTGTCCTCATGCTGGGGCTGTTGGGCAGGATGTGCAGCCTCCAGAGCATCGGCTATGCGGCCGAGGACATAACTGAGCCGGTTGGTGCTGTCCGTCATTACCTGGCCCAGGGCCCTCAATTCATCTCGCCACTCCTCCCTGGCCTGCCGATTGTCCTGCATAAAATCTTTGATCAATCAGGGCTGTGAGCTGCTCAGCCCGCTGTGCATCTGCGGATGATGTAGTGGCCCTGCTGGGGATCCGGCTGACATGTCCTGCCGGCGCTTCCTCAAGGGAAATGGGCACAGGACTGATATGTCCCTGTGTTGGTCCTTGGCCAGATTGCTCAGATGTGTCGGTCTCACCCGAGTCACTAAAGTAGGCTTCAGGGGTGTGCACGACTTCAAATATGGCATCCTCAGTCGCTCCACAGATGGAATTGTGGCTGTCGGCAACTTCGAGGGGGGCCGTGGCTGCCACCTCCCCAGCAACACTCGACTCCTCAGACCACAGCGTTTGGCATGTGTCTGCAGCCAGTGCAGGGAGGGGTGGGGAGTGGTGCACCCTTCACTGGCCTTGCTGGAGCCGGTGGTGTGCGTCCAGATGTTGTCTACCTCGATGGGAGACGGCGGCCCCTGCCTTGGCCCCTGGAAGTTCTGAGACGGTTGCTCTCCTGTTCCTTGCTGGCATGCTCACTGCCTGTGGGGGTGGAAGAGAGGGACGGCATGAGTGATGATTTGAGAGCAAGCATTTATACATGGCTACAATAGCACATTCAGATATTTGTGGGTTATCGGCATTTGGGTAGGGAACGGCACATCATTCAATACTTGGGTGATAAATGCATGCATATGTCGGTGTCACTCATGTTGGCCAGGTACTGTGCTGTCTAACATGCACACTGTTTACATCAACTGCCCTGTGTGCCTCATGGAATGGGCCACTTTGTGTGATATGTGTCATATAGGTTACGGCCTTGCACCTGGCACTAGCTTGGGTCTCACTTGCTTTGGCATGATTTACAGGGGGGGTGTGGCCGACCATGCCATGACTCCTTGGCCAGACCTTAGCCGTGACTTTCATAGCATTGTCATTGGCAGTATTGACTTTGAACATTCACCTCCATCAGCGGATGACGTTGTACCACACTCCGTTTCTCCGACCCCTTCAATGGATTCAGAGCCTATCATGGCCGCACTTGTCTCCTCCCACGGCATGAGTTTCATGGCAACCCTGGGCCTCCTCCTGTCTCCAAGGCCTGGCTTCTATTCGCAGAGAGGATGCTCCGCACCCTCAGCCGCAGGTCGTCCCACCTTTTGCGGCAATCCTTTGTGGTGCGGGGGGTGTTGCCCACAGCACTCACCTTCTGCGCCACTAGTGCCCAGATGTCTTTTTTTTTAAGCACCGCCACCCTCCACATGTCGTTGCTGAAAACAGTTCCAGCATGCTTGTGGAGGGTATCCACGAGCATTTGCAGCTCATCTGGGCTGAACCGCTCCTTTCGGAGGCAGGCAGCTCCCTTCTTTGGCGCTTTGGGCATTCCTCGGTAGTAGTGGTAACTTTCCGGTAGGTCAACAGTGTGTCAAGGGTCCTGTCTTGTGAGGATGGCAATGGATTGTGTTTTTAAAGATGACCGCCATGCTCCTTCCAGTTCTTGTGCGATGACACTATTTCCGGTTCCGCATTTTAACGGTGACCGTAAATAACGGTGACCGCTATTTACAGTCACCGCTAATGCTGCGTTGTCTAACGCGGTAGTGTTCGCTACGGTGCGGTTCATGCCGGTAGGGGGGTTTTCGGGCATTTTTGCGGCATGCCGCTACGTTCATTACCGGCATGGTGCAAAGCTCATGTCCGCGAACTCGTAATAGTGCGCATTTAGCGGTCTACTGCCAGCACGGACACGCTATTTGCGCCATGCCGGTAATGGACGGTACTTACCTCCAAACTCGGAATGAGGGCTATAAACACAGTATTTTCTCTTATACATAGCCACACAGTAAGACACTTCAGCAAACTAAATCTTTTTTAAAACACATATTTGCAAATCACACCACACCAGCAAAATAAAAATCTTTTCAAAACAAACACATTTTCATATCACTGCAAAAATCACTTTAACACACACCATTAGTGTTTCAAAAAGCATTGTAGATGACATCACATTTCTACTGCTCTGTGATCATTCTTTTATTTTGAATGCAACAAGTATACTTTGTGATTCTATACCATGCACCTCACTAAAATTCAATTTCTTTCCTATTAAACAACTTCTAATAATTACTCCCACCCATTTTCTACATATAGAGCAGGACCACTTCACTGTTAACAAATACAGTAAAAAACAAGAAAAAGCACAAAGCCCCATTATCAACATATTATCAAATCAAATGTTCAACAAAACAACGACAAAGAACTGATTAATGCCAATCCTATTTTATCACGGGTAACATGAACTGCACCGTGTGAGTTCTGCAGTCAAAATGAGAAAAGTAGACCAAAGTATTTGTTTTCTTAGAGTTTAAGAAAACTAATAAAATGGACGACATATTCACTGCAATTTATCACAATGAAGTACACATTTACAACATGAACACCAGCCAATTAGAAAGAGCAAAACACATACAAAACCCTGTCCAGCATCACAAGTCGCCACAAATGTTCAACGCAGCTACAAACATTACCTGTAGCCACGGCTACACGTACATTTTCTACAAACTAAAAAACAAACTAAGCCAATTTTTAAAACTTTAAATAAGACAAGACAACACCTAAACACATAAAATAACACACAAAGATAAAATGCTGTGCTATGTTAGCCACGTAACAAAATGATTATTCTACAGAAAATGTATATTTATGTATGAGGCTATAAATTTAACCGCGACAACAATGAGAAGACAAAACGTGTTGATGCTCCTACGCACGTGCGTTTCATACATGCGGCTATATAAGACAATACATGGATGTTTACTGCTACCAGTGGCTCTTCATAAAAACTACAAATTAAAAAATGCACTTTCACTCGCCCAAACTCCAAACAAGTGTCCCTAGCACACATACCAGCCCCTGTGCACTCCCCATGATCCTCCTGCACTCCCTGATCTATCCCAATTCCCCAAAACACTCAATGCATCTATGATGCTACTCCACCTAACCGCGACTACCACACGTCCACAAACACACGACATTCCATTTGCCCAAAAATAGCCGTGGCTGCACAGGATACCATGTCTACCCACGAATAGCAATGCTGCGCACTGACAGCTATTGAGTTGCCGCGGATACAGTTCTACATGGCCAATTTTTATAAACATAACTCAGAACACCTAATTGATGAAGAAAATGCAGTGTAAATACACAAATACAATAGACAAAAACAAGGTTTTTATTATACTCGCGGTTACATTTAATTGACTTTCATCATAACCGCAGTTACATAAATTGGATAAAAAAGGGGGCCTCACTTCAGGCTTTATACTACAATACAACTTAAAAGATCAAAACAGTAAAGCACTACTCATGTACTCATATAAAGTTGCTAAAAATAAAGCAAGCTGAGAATAATATATAACAGTAAAGTGGGTAGACAATCATTCCAAAGCCACACATCATAGTACCATAAGTAAGAACACACAACCTAAAATACATTGTACGGGACATCTAAAAAATAGAATATGATAGATTATTTTTATATTAATTTTGTTAAACTAATGTCTTCTCTTTTTCTCCGAAGTCACACATATATAAAAGCCTGAAAACACACAACCAAAATAAAAAAGAGTCCCAATTACCTACCAGGTCAGTGATTTTTCACCCCCAATGTCACTACACCTATACAAATAACTTTCAAACAGAAATGAAACAATGACAGCCAAGATATTTTGCTGCGGAAAACAGAACTTCTCGTACCCGCTGTTAACTGTAATCCTTTGTCGCCTCAGATATAGCCGCAAATTATTGGCAAAATGGCCGGAAAAAGAAAATGCTTTCGTGCACCCCCAGCACCTCACCAAGTGCCCCCTTTATCTGTGCCAGCTCCACCCAATCCCCAGATGGCCTCCTCACCTCCCCTGCCCTCTGTCCTTCCCCCCACAACACACGCAGTTTCTGTGATGCAGTTTGCTTTCAAATGTCAGCTATTCACGGCTATAGCCGAGGCTACGGAAAGCTTTGTGCTGCAAATTCAGTCCCTAGATCCCCCACTCCACTTGGTGCCCTCTAGCCTCCCTCAACCCCCTAGCCTGATGGCATTTCCATGGGATTTTTGCTGTGTTTCATTTTCCCATATCCTCGGCTATAGAGAAAAACAAGATGGCCATCGTTTAATTTCTAAAAACACACCATGTTTTGGGTAAATCCCCTAAATATCACTATCTATGTTTGCAAAAGGGGCAGCCCCTTCTCCGTCCAATACTTAAAGAACTACTGCACGGAATAACCCCAAACCATGCATGGATTGCCAGTCAACGCTTTGTGGCCAAGTTGTTTCAGACCTGGTCCAAATCCGTCCAGCAGTTTGGGCTGTGTGCTTTGGCAAATATTTACCTTGTTTGTCTATGGGAAAATGAATAGGAAGTAGGCCACACTTTTCATTATTTATACGTTTGACACTTAGTAACTTTTTTATTTTCTAACAAATCTTTACGAAACTTTTCAGTCTGGGTGGGCCTTTGGGTCTTTAATGACTTTTGTCATTTCGGCAAAAACCATTACTCGAATGAAAAGTTATGAACGATTGACTTTTGATTGGTTCCTATGTGTCTCCGACTCACCTTAACTATAGGGTGATGGCCGCCGCCCTATAATATATATATATATAATTATATATATAATTATATATATATATATATATACTACTTCGTACATAGTTCAATTACAACACTTCTGGTTAACTTTCCCCCTATATGATTTCTCACTCCCGCCAATTTCACCACCCATAACGCACCCCTTTCCCCCTACACCGTCCCATGCTAATTTCTGTTTTTTAGTATATTTTTGCAATCTAAATCGTCTAGGAAGGGCAGTGGTCTGGGTGTGCATCCCAGTGCTCTAAACTAGATTTTGGCAATAGCGTGTGTATATGTATAGGTTGTAATTCCCCCCAAAAAACTAAACTGCAGACAGTGCAGAAATCTGCTGCCAGAATTTTACTTGGACTTAAAAAGGTTCACCATATTTCTCCAAGATTATATACCCGCTTCCCTGCACTCGCTAAAAATACTACAGAGGATAGTTTTCAAATGTTTGTGTCTTGTTCATAAGATTATTCAGGTCCATCGCGCTAAAACTCTAGCTGACAAAACACAATGATAGCAACCAGCCAGATCTTTTCGATCCAAGGATTGTTTAACCTCACCATTCCCAGATTGCCCCATGCGTGGCTCATCCATAATGGTTGAGCAGGCGCTGATACATCAGAACCCTCTCCCATCATGGAGGAGCCATGCAAGCCCAGTAGCGCTCCCTCAGCTGCTTGTTGCTGCTGAGGGAGCGCTCTTGCGTTGGCTTGAACTGTCAAAGGGAAATGCATTTTCCCTTGGAGAGTTTGTACCCCAGCCACCCATGTCCAATGGGCCATGCAAGGCTAGGGGCCTTTTGCTTCCCCACATGTGCATGGCCCATTGAGGATGCAGACTGGGGTACTGCGTGTTGATATGTATGAGGGGGCAATCCTGCGCCTCCCTGCACACACAAACGGAGTGGGGCTCAGCATCAGGACCGCTTTGGCTCCTGTGCACATGAGTAGAAACCAGGAAGCACTCTGCTTCCTGGTTCCTGTTCATGCTGTATGGTAACATGTGGTTAGCGCCAACTTCATGTCATCAAAGAATTAAGAGCACAGGCTTTGTCTGAGTTTTATGGGCTTTGCGGTTCTTGTTTGCTCCTATCCTAGGACATCCCCTGAGGTTGAGCTTTCAAATTCCTTCTTGCCTCACAACTAGAGGAGGAGGCAATCCTCTGCTGACTAGTGCTGTGCTTTAGTATAAAAGACACAAGGTCAACATCCTGGTAACAGAGTTATGGAGTAAGAAGTCCTAGCTCTTCAGTCAGCCGAGGCTCAAGCAAGTAAGCAGGCTCTTAGCTTGGCCTGGATAAATTACATCACACAGAGCTTCAACGTCAGAAACTTGCATGAAGAGAAAACACTCAAACTAATTTAGTGGATTTCAAAACACTAAAAGAACCGATATTAAATTCCCTCAACATGATCCATCCTTGGTGCAGAGGAACTGGAAGCGCACCAGAAGTGTGGTATCCCTGACCACATTAACACTGCATGATATGCTCCAGGAAACACTTTGGCCCATGCCCATTGCCCCTAAGCCCCACTGGGGAGGATCAAGGAGCCACTGTGCCATGTGTTGTGAGTTGGTCTAGTGGTTTTGGTGGCATGAGCAGCATGACTGTGTCATGACGTTCATGTAATAAAACGGGCTCTGCTGGCATGTGTCAGTGCCTGGTGTGACTGCGTGCCACGTGACCGTGGCCTGGTTCGGCAGCACGGCCCAAGTACCCTTGGAGCCGCGACTGCGAGTGATTGGGGTGACCCGCAGACTGAGGAGATCCAGCCCGGTGCTCCGGCCGTTGTAGGGTGTCCCCTACCTTCGGCTCGCTGGGTGCCCCCAGCGTGCATGCCACTGACCGTATCAGTGGCCCGCCCTAGTGACTGGAGGCGGGCCACCACATTGGGGACGAGGCGGTCCAGGGGTCTCTGCTCATTGTGGTGTGAGTGGGCCTCCGGGGCACTTTTGATGAAGCCACGTGTTTTTCGGCCTCGTAGAGGTGCGGCCGCTCAAGGGACACACAGCGGCGTTGACCGCGTGGTGTGGCTGCCGGCATGAGGAGGTTTCATCTGCCCTGCGGAGACCATGGGGAGTGCTGCGCGGTCGGCCCATCGCGTGGAGGTCACGCGCCGGCCCCTGGACAAAGAAAAGGGATGGGGCCAGCCCTCCATTGCAGTGCGGCGTCGGCCGCAAGTGTAGAGGTGGCGCAGCCCGCGCCACACACCCATGGACCTCGTGCAGGATAACGGCACGGGTCGCCTGGTGCTGGCAGCGGGGCTGCAGTGACGAGGTTTGCATCAGCGGGCGCGTGAAAAAAAAAGGGAGTGACCGCCCTGGACAAAGTAAGAGGGTGGGGCTTGAGAGACCTCCCTAGACAAAGAAAGAGGGTGGGGCTTTGTCTTCCATCTGGGCCACGTGTGAGGGGACAGACTCTCCCACACCTGGGCCGCAGCGGTGAACAGCCCTGCCACCCTGCCTGGCCCCCGTCAGGCCTGGGCTGTTGTGTGATAAGCGAGTGGTGTTGTCTCCACGTTGACCGCCCCAGGACAAAGGAAAGGGGCAGGGCCAACCAATCTGCATGGCCCCGACTGGATAAGGGCATCATCGGTCTCGTGACATGCCCAGAAAAAGGGCGTGGCATCCACAGAAGCGCTCTTTTCCACACACAAAGGAAGGGTGAAGCCAGCAAACCCGGGGTGAAGCAGTAGACAAAAGAAGCCAAGTGTGCCCACAAGGAGCTGTGTGGGAGTGGTCCAGCAGTACCAGGCAGCAAAGAAGGAGAAGACAAAGAGGGGTGAGGCTTCCAGCTGCAGGAACCCAGGTGATCAGTACAAGGGGGGCACCCAAGTGGCAATTTATACACCCTGGTAGACCTGCTACCACCAACCCCCCCGCCCACAAAAAAAGGGTGTCATTCAACATCCCTGCTCCAACTGGTCATCCCACGACCCCCAGGTTAGCGGCCCCTCAAGGGGTGCTCATGCGCTTTTTCCAAGGAAAAAAAAATTGCCACAAAAAGGGGGGTCAAAACACTGAAGTCCCACTGAGTCTGGTCACTCTCTGAGACTCTCCAGTAGTGGTTGCCTCCTACACCCGCCCAGGGATCATCATTTCGGATGGCGAAGGGACATGTCGATGTCAGCTCGCACCGATACCCCATTTTGATGTCCTGGGTGTGCCGGCCAGTCTGGGGCCCCAGTGGACAGCCTGGGTAGAAAATCTGGAGCTATACTTCGAGGCGGTGGAGATCAAAGATGCAGCCAAACGCCCAACACTCCTGTATTCCGCCGGACTGGCTGTTCAGAGGCTGTTTAAGACATTAAGGCCCGCAAATCAGACCTATGATGCAGCCGTCTCGGCCCTTAACGAATACTTCAGACCCATGGTCAACAGGGACTAAGAACGGTTCAGGATGAGGTGTGCGAGGCAGAAGGAAAGGGAGAGCCTCAATTCTTTCCACGGCAAGCTGCGCGGCATCGCACTGTCCTGTGACCTGGGAAATTTCGAAGAGGAGGTCAGGGCGCTGATCATCTACAGGTGCAGTTCTTCCAAACTGTGCAAGCAAGTCCTGAAAGACCCAGCGCTGACCCTAGACTGGATACTGGAACTTGGCCGAGCCCAGGAACTGGCAGAGGTACAGGCCTCAGTCATGGACTCATCCAGACAACACCTCAAGCGGGAGGCCCCCATGCCGCGAGTCAAGCTGGAGGAGGTGACAGCTGTCGGCAAGTGGCAAGGAGGAAAGCCGGTGAGGTGGGGAGACTGGCCAAGGAGAGACCCCAATGCCACAATATGCCAGCAGTGCGGGTGGGATCTTCCACACCCGCAGGACTGCTCAGCGAAAGGACACATCTCTGGGAGATGCGGGAAGGCGGATCACTTCGCACGGATGTGCCTCACCCTGACACCAGCCAGCATGGCGGCGACATCGCAGGGGAGTGAGTCGAGGGGGAAAATGATCCCCAGAGTGGCTGTGGTCCAAGCAGCGGAAGATCAAGGGAGAAGGCCATCTGATGCGGGAGAGAAGGCCGATGAAGAAAATATATGCTTTCTGTCCTGCAGCAGCTCCACAGGCCAATTCGATCCCAGAAACTTCTGAACTCCAACTGCCCGCTGTTGGGCCTGTGGTGTGCGGACTGGAACAAACCTGTTTGCCTGGTAGTGCCAAAAGTTGAATTTTATGAGTAGCTATTAGGTGGTGCGCGGACTAGAATGCACCAAGTCAGAACCCGCCGAGGGTCGCTGTTTGCTTGCAGTGGATGGTGATTTTTTTGGTTATAATAAAGGAGGGATATTGTATGTTGGTCTAGTGGTTTTGGTGGCGTGAGTGTCAACACTGTGTCATGACGTTCCTGTGATAAAACGGGCTCTGCTGGCACGCGGACGGCAGTGCAGCAGAGCACCTGGAAGCGGCAACTCGTGTCTGTGTCAGTGCCTGGTGTGACTGCGTGCCACGTCATCGTGGCCTGGTCCGGCAGCGCGGCCCAAGTGCCCTTGGAGCCACAACTGCGAGTGATTGGGGTGACCCCCAGACTGAGGAGATCCAGCCCGGTGCTCCGGGCGTTGTACGGTGTCCCCTACCTTCGGTCCGCTGGGTGCCCCCAGCATGCATTCAGTGTCGGGTGATCCTGACCACATCAGTGGCCCGCCCCAGTGACCGGAGGCGGGCCACCACATCATGGACCCTCCATTCCGTGCACACCCCACCATACCTCCGCTCCATCAGAAGAAAGAAGACAGATGGTGACCCCAGAGGGGAGGATCCACTCTACACGTAGGTTTGTTTTGGGTCTATTCTAAAGTAAAAGTTCTGTCGGGAGGTAAGGAAACCTCCATATGCGGGGAGGGCTACGAGGGAGGGGTTGTGGGATAATCAAAAACACCATTGGTGTCTGTATCATCTTAGTGTAAAATTGAACCGAACTTTCGTTTTCTCAAGTAAATATGAAAAAGACATTGGGACTGATATATACAATTGTCTTAAAATGGGAAAGTCCCATTGAAAAAAAATATTTGTAAATCAGGCCATTGTTTACCTGCCCACTTTGGCAAAATGTGCTGATAAAATACCAAAATAAACAACTCATTTAGTAAACAGTACGTGTGGTATATACATATTTTTGATTTTTCACGCTTAATTTGATTTTAAGTACTGTTACAGCGTCTGTTAATGCTTTGGAAGAACATGTGGCCGTCAGCCTGTGATCTGTTGACGTCTGAGGAACCCCGTGGCAGACTCGCGCATGCGCCTCCACCGGCTACAACCCAGCAGTGAAATCTTCCAGCCACCGCCGCCATTTGCATCTCGAGGAGTCGCTTTCCGCCGACTAGCGGCGCATGTTCTCATTTCATGCTTCATTGTTAATGTTCATTTGTAAAACATATGAATCGGATTAATGTTGTTTAAGAGTCTGACAGCCTGAGGAGCGGCCTCCTCCTGGGACAGCTCCTTCCAGGTGCCCGGGGGACATGTTTCATTTCTGACGACTGCACTAGGAGCGCCTATCACCCCAGAAAGAGCGTGTGGCAGGCTTGTTATTACCGAGACGGTATCATTGTGCTTGACATGCGTCTGGGGCTTTGTGCTCCCCAGCATGACTTCCCTGCCATGTTGCTGTTAGCACATTCATGCCTCAACGCCTAGTCCATCACGTCGCCCCCCACGCCACCTGACTCGATAGGCGCTGTCCACCCCTCTGTTCCCTGCCACCCTGTACAGTTGTACCCCTCCTCTGTGTCCCTCTGTATCCGACCCCATGCTGTATATCTGTTTGGTTGTTACCTCTGAAAAGCGCTCTGTTATGCATCTGTACTGTGGTATACCTCTGTAAAACACTCCCTTGCTTCTTGACGCTAGGTCCACGCTCAATAAATATCATAGCAATAATCATAATAATTCTCAGGTTTGCTTTTGAATAATATTTTCACTAATACTGAAAATGTTACCCCCTTTGCATTATCTCTGCATTGCACAGTGGATTGCTGTCACACATACGCACATATGCGCATATCTCACACTTGACCGCAGCACCACAGGTGATACTGCGCGGAGACCTTCAAATCATCGGCCTCTGATGTATGATTCACAGTTAAGACTAGGTTGAATCTAAAGAATTGCATTGGGAAAGGGTTGTGGCAGGAGTGACAGCGGCTTCCGTCACATAACTTCCCAGCAGTGCGTATATTCATGGCAATGCGCACAGCAGAGTTTGTATTTGTATTTGTATTTAGTATTTCATTGCGATTTATAGAGCACTTTCACCAAAGCGCTCTACATAATAGAGCGAAACGATAGAAAAATCTGAACTGATGACAAATGGATAGCAAAGCAGAAGAGGAGAGAAGATTGCGTAGAAGAGAGGGGGGCAAGAACATGAGCTTTGAGCTGAGAACAGAAGATATGACAATAATAATAATTGTGTTTTTATAACACGCTTAATACGGAAGAGGTTTCTAAGCACGAAATTGTGTTGCTCTGAGTGATCTTGCTTCCAAGACGAGCGCGATGCCACTGAGCTATACTACCCGTGTCAAAAGCAGGGGAGGAACAAATATCACGTGGCAGTACACTCCAAAGTGTGGGCGCTAGGAGAGAGGAGGAGTGGAAGTGAGAAGGGACACGAGGAGGCTTGGGCACAGGAAGGGGACCATGTCATTTCATCGCCTGCCTGTTCATCACCAGGCTTTTTAACGTCCACATTCCATCGAATGTGCTCATGTTATTTATTATTATTTTTTTAGGGTACCCGCCAACCCCCCTCCCACACTTATTTTTTGCTATTGCCCACCCGCCCAAACCCTTATCTGCCCTTTCCCCCACCCCCTAAAAAATTGGATGAGCACATTCGATGGAATGTGCACATGAAAAAGCCTGGGGATGAACAGGCAGATGATGAAAGGACGTCGTACCATAGGAAGAAGATGAAGATGCTGAGAGCAGAGCGGGCGGGAGGGTGAGTACATTGAAACCAGGGAAGCTAAGTAAGAAAGAGCAAGACCACGATTGCATTCAAAAGCGATACCAAGAAAATGGAAAAGTACACAAGTCATAAGGCAGGAGACAAATGGAGAGAAGGGAAGGAGTAACAGAAGATCGAGGCCGAAGTGAGAAATGAAGATGGACATCGGCGTCTTAAAGAGAGTGAACAGGAGCTAAACGGAAGGATAGTAGTCCGCTAAGAAGGACAGAGCAGTAGTCCAAGTGGGAAAACATTGAAGAAGTGATAAAATGTTTTACAGCGTGAAAGGACAGATTTTGGATTTTCATGTTATGGTAATGTATGTAAATGATTTCTTATGAATATTAATGAGAGGTATCCGGAAAACCTTTCAGGATTCTGGCCCTCGATGCTTGGAGTTGGACAACCCTGATTTAGACTCTCAGTGCACGGCTGCAGGGTTTATTCACTACAGCCACTTGGTCCCTGAACTGACTAGAGGAATTAGTTTAAGGTACATTCATCAATTCTGTGGGATTTTAAGGTCTCTGCTTTTTTCAGCGAATTCTGAAGCTCTGATCTTAGCATCTAGGTGGTTAGCGGTGACTTCACGTCACTAAATAATTAAGAGCGCCGGCTTTATCTGAGCTTTATGGGCTTCGCGGTCCTTGTTTGCTTCTATCCTAGGATATACCCTGAGGTTGAGCTTTCAGATTCCCTCTTGCCTCACAACTAGAGGAGTTGGCAATCCTCTGCTGACTAGTGCTAGGCTTCAGTATAAAAGGCACACGGTCAACGCCCTGGTAACAGAGTTATGGAGTAAGCATTCCTAGCCCTTCAGTCAGCCGAGGCTCAAGCAAGTAAGCAGGCTCTTAGCTCTGCCTGGATAAGTTACATCTCAGAGAGCTTCAAAGTCAGCAGCCTGCATGAAGAGAAAACCCTGCATCTAATATAGTGGATTTCAAAACACTAAAAAGATCCAACATTAAATGACCTCAACATGATTCACTCTAGCGCATTAGCAGCTTCAGGAAAACCATGCAGGATTTACCGTACTGTAAACCTACATAGCAGTCCCATTTCCTACCCAAGGAACCTGGCTATCTGCAATCCTGTTGCACCTTCCAATGGAGTGGTGCCCCCTATAGCCCCTTCATCATAGAGGTAACATTTTGGGAAGAATCCAATCCTTGCAATGGTGCTCAGAAAGATGTCATACATGCATCAGATTGTCTTTGAGCAGCACAAAAGAGGTGTCTAGCCTTCTCTCAGTGAACTCAAAATTGACCAAGTCTACCCTTCGTGTTACATTTGCAAACGTCCAAGCCACATTCAGGGTTGAGTTTAATGTTGTGCTTGAGTTTTCATTCTTAAACAGAGATTGGTTACCTCAAGCCTCAAGATTAGGTGGCACAAGCATCAAGATTTATCTAAGCTACACTCTACAATCAAACCATTTTAAAGGCACGTCTCTCAGTGGCATGCCAGTGCGATGTGCTGGGGGCAGAGCCCATTCCACTTGTCTATAAACGTTATTTGTATTGTATTGTATCTATGTAGCACTTTACACATAAGCACTTCACCATAAAATAAACAGTACAAAAATAAATGATAATGAATGATGATAAATGTCAATGAATTGGAGAGGCGATCCTCCCTGAGACGGGATCGAAAGAGAGGGATAGAGCAAAGAGGAAGGGTATTCCAGTGCTTCGGTGCAAGTAAAGTAAAAGAACGAAAGCGAGAGGAGGCACATTAGGGAAGGGAACATATAAGAGGAATAGAGACTGGGAAATGAGGCAGTGGGGGGGTTAGGATCTCCTCTGGTTTTTCACTTTCACCTTACAAAGGGCAAAGAGACAACACGGTGAGGAGAAGACAGCAAGCAGCAGAGACAGAGAGTGCCACAGGCACGCCACAGACACCATTGGGGACTCATCCTGGACTTTGCAGAGGTTCGCCCTAAAAAGGATGATTGGTGGGAGATGAGGGTGATGTGGCTGGCACTGGAGCAAAGTGTGTACAGTGAGGGAGAATGCGCCCTGATAATGATGGCCACCAGCAGAGTTCCACGCCGCCGGGCCAGCATCGGAAGACAACCGGAGACAGGTCAGCATGATGGACGGTTCTTGTAGAGGACAAACAGCAGTGTGACTTATCCCAGACTTCACCTAAATGTTGTATAGCTGCCAAGTTGCACTCTGTCATGCATGGCACGTCCTAGTTTTTGACACAGGAGATCTTGGCAGATATGGTTTCAATCACAAATTATTATTATTACCAGGGTATTTATTGAGCGTGGACCTAGCTTCGAGAAGCAATGGAGCAGTTTACATAGGCATACAATACGGTATCAGGTAATTACATTGAATCCAAAGCATCGACAGGCCATACCATTGAAATAAATGCATCGAAACAAAAACCATAAATGCATTTTTTAAATGGTAACAGGTTTAGTTAAGTAAAAATGTGTTTTAATGTTTTAAAAAGGGGGTTAGAGGGAAACCCCCCATTTAAAAAATAAAATAAAATAAAAATGCATTCAATGGTTTTTTCTCAATGCTTTTTTTGTCAATGGTATGGATGTCGATGTTTTGGCTGTCGGTGGAATCACTAGGTATCATACAATAAAGCCAAATAAAAGAGTGCTCTATAAAGGTATACAACAATACACATGCATAATGTAATGCTTTTCAGAGGTAACAACAGAACAGATATACAGTGGGGGGTAAGATACAGAGGGGCACAGAGGAGCGGTACAGCTGTAGCGGGTAGAAGGGAGGAGAGGGGTGGATGGCGTCTAGTGAATCAAGTGACACGAGGAGTGATGTGATGGCCTCGCTGTTGATTCAGAGTAGGAGCATGGGGGCACCTCTGATGCTGACATGGGGGAAGTTCCATAGTCTTAGGGTGTAGGCAAAGAAGGCTTGTTTTCTGGTCTTTTGCTTTTCGCAGTGGCAGATTTCATGTATGCACGTGTCCGGGCTCCTGGTGGGGCGCTGTCAGTTATGATGCTGAGTTTCTCCGCAAGGTAACTGAGTGGCTTGTGGGCAACTGCCTTATAGATAATGCAGCAAGACTTGAAGGGGATTTGTACATGCCGTGGGAGCCAGTGAAGGTCGATGAGGGCCGAGATAATGTGGTATTATCTGCATAGACCCTTCATGAGGCATGCAGCCACATGTAGGACACTTCTCAGGTGCAATAGGGAGTACAACGGAAGGCCTTCGGGGAGTACATTGCCCCATCCAGGTGGGATAGGACTGGTGCTTGAATGGCTGATCTAAAGCTGTCCAGAGGGAGCAAGAGCTTGACATTTCGAAAGAGGGAGAGTTGATAAAAGCGGGCTGGATTTTCTTAGCTATGTATTTCTTGAAGGTGAGGTGTTTGTCGATGTGGAACCTGAGGGACTTGGTGTGGGAGGTGAGCTCAGTTGTGAAGCCTTCAGAGTTTATGGTTGATAGCCAGGTCTGTATGTCTGGGTTTTTGGTATTGTTGGTGAGGAGTAGGAATTTGGTCTTGGAGGGGTTGAGCTTCAAGTATGCACTGGACATCCAAGACTGGATCAGTGAGAGGCAGGTTTTGAACCTATGGATGTCCTTGGATGAGTCGATCTTGAGGTATAGCTGTGTGTTGTCAGTGGTGTATTGGTGGATGTGGATGTTGTGCGTGGCTAGGAGGGCTCCCAGCCGCTGCATGTATAGATTTAACATCACTTGGGAGAAGATGGAACCCTGCAGAACTTCACATGTGACGGGTAGCACTGCTGATCTAGAGGAGTCATCTGAACAAACTGCTGGCGGTTGGTGAGGCAGGACTTGAACCAGGGTAGGACAAGGTTGCTGATCCCCATGGGTTGATATAGGTTGTCTGTAAGCGCCTGGTGGTCTACTGTGTCGAAAGTGGCCGAGAGGTGAAGTAGAATCACGAGGCAGAGGTGGCCGTCAACAAGGATATTGAGGGCATTGTTAACTGCCTGTATGGTTGCTGTCTCTGTGCTGCATCTGAGTCTGAGCCCGGATTGGTAGGTTTATTGGTGTTGATATGTTGCTGCAGTTGTGCGGCTACTGCTTTCTCAATGATCTTTCCCCGGAAGGGAAGATGGGTGATGGGGCGATGTTACCTAGGTTGCCAGGATCCAGAGTGTTTATCTTTAGTAGAGGGAGGACTTGTCCTGCTGTTTTTAGGGTTGATGGGAAGGTGCCTTGAGTTAGGAGCTGTTGATGATCTCCAGGTAGGGAGGGTCTTGAGGATAGATGCTCGGAGGATGTCGTCTGTATACAATGTGGCTCTGAGGGCAGCCAGGGTTTCTATGGAGTGTGGTATGGCTGGTGCGGGTAGCGGTTTGACACAGTTCTTGACCACTTTGAAGAGGGCACTGCTTTTGTTTTCGGCTTATGCTATGATGTTCTGATAGTAGGAGGCCTTGGCTGTATTTTATAAGTTGTCGGTGGGTTACTTGCAATACCTTGAGGAGCACCAGATCAGATGCTATATTGGAGTGGCGCCAGGTTTTCTCTTGTTTCCTGATGACTCTTATGCTCAGGTTGAGTTCTTGTGTGCACACATGGTTGAATATGATCTTGATAACATGTGTGGCCTCCAATTGTCTTACAGGTTTATGCATGCTGCAAAGTTAGGGATAAACGCAATGCCAGCATTTCACTGATTATATTAAGATTCAGTAGAAACAGACAGGCTTGGTTCCACTTAAGTGTCATAATATGGAATGCAACAACCAAAAGGCTTTGGGCAACAGAAGGATGCAGATGGACCTCATGCAGTGAAAACAGACAATATCCATTCAAACTATTTGTTGAAAACTACCAAGTCATTCTTGATATGATTACAACGGTTACCGTGTCTTCATTGCAGCAATTTCTGCCACGGCTGTTTTCACTGTGGTGTTTTCATCCCGGCCATTTTGGTGTTTTATTTATGACAAATATATGTGCAATGTGTTAGTGAAGGGATTTTGGGGTGCTGGGTGAGGTGGTGGGGGTGGGCTACAGTTGAGGGATTTGTGGTGGTGGTCCCCCATAAAAAAGCCAGATACAGCTAGGGTGATGACACCACAGTGAAAACAGCAACAGCAAACATTACTGGGATGAGAACACATGAACCCGATTACTCAGCATGATGAGTGCTGTATGGAAGGCCCCCTAATCACCTTCACCCAAGCAGGTCCACCACTTAAGGAACAAGTGTGCGCCTGTACGTAAAGCAAGTTTATTGTACAATCGTCTGGGGAGGGGCTAGATGATCCTGTGGTGTCAAACTAGCCAAAATCTTACAGAACCACATACATTGACACATAATATACATTTCTGCAACAGTTGAAAAACTCCCATACATTTGAGTCCACTACACCCCTCACATGTGATTGGACAAAACCTATATAAGGTAATCCCATCTTTCTCCAACTCTTCCATTCTCATTGGCCATTGTTTAGCTTAACTACCATCTTCAGATAGTATTCATAACACACCCCTTCCCAGATTCCATCTGTAGTAAATCATGACATCATCACACAGTTAAGCATTTGTTGTACACACATAATTCATTACTAGTAACAACTGTCCTAAGCCTTTAAACCTAAATTATAATTGCACATAGTTTGCATGGATACTACAAGCAACATGAGGAAGGCTGAATAAAGAAGTTTTATTTCAACTGACAATATATTTCTCACCCTCCCGGGGTTACTGGTGCCATTGGAACATTCTACTCTAAATGACTGCCCTTTCAACACAAGTGGCACATCTGAGAATACAATTGGAGCTCATGGGTACCTGTCACTTCAGCCTTGAGTGTTACCTCACCCCAAATGTATTGCTGGTCAAAACAAACGTTCTCTCTGCAAAACTGAATGCACTTAATAGTTTTAGCATGTTATCTTTCTACTCGACTTAAAATCTAATATGTATCAATTTAAACAAAAACTAACTCTAAAGTAACATACCCCATGCACAATTAACTACACTAGATACATATGAAATTGCAACATAGCGCTCAGTTTGTCGCACCACCAGTCACACATATGGTATGCAGCATGAACCCCTCTTTATCATGGGGACCTTTTCTGACCACCCCAACAGTACCACACCCTAACATCTGTGTCAGCCTGCAGGACAAAGGTTTTCCGATCTTGGCAGGGTGAATTATCCTTCCATCCTCGAGAGGTCGAAATCTATGTATAGGATCATAAAGCCTGACCCCAGTTGGGAAAAAACAGAGCACTGCTCAAAGTGGATACACACAGGTGGCTACAAGTAACAGAGGAGCAGGGGCCAGGAAAAAAATAGAGTGGGTGAAGTAGGGTTGGTGGGGCAACTAGCAATTAGAAATACGTTCTTTGAAGAGTATGGTCTTTAGGACCCTTCCTGAATTATAGGAGGGATGGGGACAGACATATATGTGTTGGTTACTTGTTGCAGGGAAAGGGCACACAGCAGGACAATGCCTATTTCCTGGTGTTTCCCTCTTGCAGTTCTTTGCTTCCAGCCTGGCAATGTTGTGTTTAAGCAGGTGCACTGACCTCCAGAGTTGGTGAGTTTCTCAGTCAAGTAGAGAGATGTTTTGGCTGGAACTGCTTTGTATGTGATGCAGGCTACACTGAACATGATGCATGCTTGAAGGAGTAGCCAGTGCAACACCTTGAAGATTGTACTAATGTGGTAGCTTCTTTTGATTCCTGTTAAGATTGTGCTGCGCTTTGCTGGGCGACTTTCAGACTGGACAAGGTGGTGTTTGGGAGAGGAATTTGCTACTGTCTTTTTAGGAGATGCCCAAGACTTTGACAACTGTTCTAAACTCAAGGTAGGTAAAAGAAACTTCACTTTGCAAATGAGTGCAAACTAGTAACATTTTGTTTGGGTCTTCTTGGTGATGTGTGTTGTGAATGAGAAGTCACAGAAGATGGCAAAGCGGAGGGATTTTGCACTGTGTGAGAACTGATGTCTGAATGTGTAAAGCTGCGGATGCATCAGCAAATTCAGTAGTTTTGTATCCTAGGGTCGAAGGGGGGTTCCTGGGAGAATTCATTTTCATCATTGTAGGGTTGAGCTTCAGGTAAGCATTTGACTATCCAGAGGCTTTAATTAGGGAAAACTGGTGTTTGAGTTGATGGATTTCATAGTTGCATGTGATTTTCTAAGTAAAGTAGTGTGCTTTCTGCGTACTGGTGCATCTTGATGTTGATCCTGATGAGCAGTTCCATCAGAGGTTCCATATATAGTTTGAAGATGACAGGTGACATGATGGAGCCTTGTGGAATTTACCAGGTTACTGGGTGGTGCTGGCATCTCTTGGAGCATCTGTTGGAAATATATGCGGTGAATCACTGCAGGACTCTTCTGCCAAAGCCCATTCACATGACAATTGTTTTGCGGAGGACTTTATGGAAGTTACGAACAAGGTGGAGCAAACCCATCAGCATGAGTCTGATATTGAATATTTGGATATAGATAATTGGAGCGATAAGCAATATGACTATTTAGCTCCAGCACCAAGTATGAAAGATATTTATAAAGATATTTTTTGTTCCTTAGGGTTAAGAACCACAAAGATCAAAATAGTGGATTTGTATGCCTCTAATGAAAGTCCTTTCCTGAATAGGATGCATAGGTTGGAACGTTTTCATCAAGTACAGGATTTGAAGGCGATACCTTCAAAGGACATTACATTAGCAGAAATACTGGTTACTACTATGATATGATATGATATGATATGGTATTTGTAACGCGCCTATACACAGGTGTTTCAAGGCGCGACGAGGCAGGGAGGGAGGGAAAACAAGGGGAAGACAGACAAACGATCCTACTAGGCCAAGTGTCATTCAGATCGCGCAAGTGCAGAGGTAGGGGGAAAAGGAGAAAGTGCAGGGGGAGGAGGTGTGGGGGAAAGTGCAGTACAAGGTAAGTAGTGTAATAAAATAATAAATAATAAATAATATATAAAAAGGGCCAGCTGGTGGCAAGTGCGAGGTAAGTGCAGAGCAAGTGCTGGGAAGTGCAGGGAAGGGGGCTGTAAGGATACAGTGACAGTCCCACAGTGCAGGGGGAGCCAGGGAGGCAGTGCAAGTGGAGAGTGGCTGGGTCCTGGACCGAGGTCGCTGAGAGTGGCCGAGATGCAAGTTTAGTGCAGAATTCAGTGGGGAGTTAAGCAGGTTTAGCAGGGGAGAGGGAGAGAGAAGGCAGAAGCGAAGAGGAAGGTTTTGAGGTGCTTCCGGAACCGGAGATGGTTCTCCTCAAGTTTCAGGGAGGCAGGAAGGCTGTTCCAGAGGGAGGCCCCTGCTGCGGAGAGAGATCTACCCCCAGCTCGTTGCTTAGAGAAGCGGCTGACCATGAGGGAGTTGGAGACGGATGAGCGAAGGGCTCGTGAAGGAAGATATTTAGGAAGAGAGAGTTGAAGGTATTTAGGCCCCAGGCCCCAGAAGGCCTTGTGGACAATGCAGAGGGTTTTGAACTTAATCCTCGCAGCCACTGGGAGCCAGTGAAGAGATTTCAGTCCTGGAGAGATACGGTCCCTGGGCTTGAGGCCAAGGACAAGTCTCGCAGTTCTGTTCTGGATAAGTTGCAGAGGGCGGAGAGTGGAGGCAGGCAGATTAAGATAGAGGCTGTTGCAGTAGTCCAGCCTTGAGAGAACCAGGGCTCGGGAGACAGTGAGCTTCTGGGGGAAGGAGAGGAAGGGAAGAATACCTCTGAGGAGGTGCAGCTGGTAGTGTGACTTCTTAGAGACGTCAGATATATGAGGAGAGAAGGAGAGTGTGGAGTCGAAGAGCCAAATTGGGGTATACTGCATTTGATCTCACCAATTGTCTCAGAATGTATTTTATTATGTGCAAAGTTATTTAGGGAGATGGGCTATGAAATGCTAAGATGGGAGGAGGAGAAATCGAGAAAGGGTCAAGAAAAGAAGAAATTAAATCAAATGAATGGTACAAAGCTTATTGTCGGGCCAGAAAGCATCTAAGTATGGTTAAAATAATTGTGGAAGTTCTTCATGCTGAAGGATGACTACTACCCCTTGTGACAATCTGAGGTTGTCGAGAGAGGTTGGTGACGTAGCTGAATGATAGAAATCTCTGATTAATAATAGAATTGAGATCCTGACAAGGAATACTAGAGGGTTTCATTCGTTTGTGTCCAATAGTAATGGAATGTCCTTTTTATTGAATGCTGACCTGTTTGCTTTAAAAGAAAAGTGATTGAGTCATGATTTTATACTGGATAGATACCAAATTATCCAGCATAAGGTGAAGAGATCTAAAATGGGATGCCCGGCTGGAGGTCTATTGTTGGGTGCAAGAAAACCATGTAACACTACAAGAATATTGCCCTAGTGGTGAATTGCAATGGGTGTTAGCCGCCACACTTGGATGTAATTTAAACCATATAGAGCAACAGATATTGGAGATTAATCTATATAAACCGCCCAGTGATCATAATACGGTCATGATCATTGAGGTTCTGGAGAAAATAATTGATGACTGGACTAGGGTCAATGCTAATTCCCATTATCTGAATATGGGGGATTTTAATTTTGCAAGATTCGGCCGGGGTGTTCCCAATGCAGATTTACCTTTTTCCATGATAAAACACCAACTGCGAACTACTCTTTTGCAAGAATTGGTAGAGATTCTCATGCATATGAATCTATGGGAACAGTTTATATATGCAAACCACTTAAGCCAATTGTATGTAGAAAACTTAGAGATGGCTATTTGTCCTTATACATGGTGGGTGAGAAATAGCTCTTCCTGGATAGATTATATTTTCCTCTCTGAGTCTGTTCTTGATTTTGAGGGTCCCCTATGTTTGATACACACTATAGCTAGTGATCATGCTGTCAAGAGGTTCTCCCTACAAACCGAGGTTGTGGTGAAGGAATTCACTTCCTGTGGTAATACAATACATTTGGGGGGCAATAGAATATATTGGTCCACGCCTAACATTGAAGAATATACTAGCTGTTTAGAGAAATTGTGGGTCAGAAACTATAAGTTAGGGAACCTGGGGTTAAATTACTTTAATGAGATCTCAGAATGGGGTAAAGAGATAGTGGATACCCTTTCAACTGACCTAGCTAGGAAAACTAATATTAGGAGGAAAACCTACAACGTTGTTATAGCTGAGGCTAAGAAAAACCTCAATCTAGAAATCAATAGGGTCAAGAGGGATACCATAATTGAAAATAGAGGAAAATCAATAATTTTCAATTAAAGGACTAGATATAAAAACTTTGTTAAGAGGCATCAGGCCTCTACATTCTCAGTTAACTGGTTCTATTTTCACAATATTCTTAAATATACTGATGGACGTAGATTCTGGGATCTATATAAAACTCACTATAATAATTATAAGGTAACCTAAAAAGAGATTAACCCTGTAAAGGAATCGGTAGGGATGGACCAAATTGGTGAGTTATACTATAGACCCGATGTCGTTGGGGTAAAGATGCCTTATGTAATTGAGGAAGATGATATATACATTCTAAACTTGGAAGTGGAGACTATAGTAAATATAATCACCAAATTAAAGTCCTCCAGGTTGCCTGGCCCTGATGGCATTCCTAACTTAGTGTACAAATATAGTTAAATATTTTGGGTAAGTCTATGCTCTGATTTATTTACTAATATAGTTGAGAGCTGTTTTATAACTATTAGCTGGAAAGCTTCTATACTTATCCCTGTGTTTTAAAAGGGTGCACAGAATAACTCTAATAATGATGGCTTGCTCAAACTTTTTTTAGCCCAACTGCTGTTGACCGAACTAAATATCTGGATAAAAAGGGACAATCTGTTGGCTAAACAACAAACTGGTTTCAGAAAAGGTATAGGCACACTCGCCAATGTATGGACACTAGGGTATTTAGTCTATGAGAGCCTTAAGGATACAGATAAATCATTATACATAAGTTATATAGATTTTAAGGCGGCCTTTAATACCGTAGACAGAGAGATCCTATGGGATAAACTGAAAAAAATGAACCTTAATGCTTTGTTACTACACGTCATACAGGAGTTATATTCGAACAATGTGATACAGATACGCTTGAATCAGGAGAGTGGCCTGAACGAGACAATTACAACTAACTTTGGTTTAAAACAGGGCTGCCCTTTGGCACCCATCTTACATAACCTGCATGTTGCGGATTTGGGTCCTTTCCTTAAAGAATGCCATAACTTCCTACCCGGAATTGGAAACCAACACATAAATTGTCTGGCATATGCTGATGATACCCTTCTGATAAATCAGACACTGATTGGGTTACAGCGTTGTATGGACACATTAGCTATATATTCATAATAACTTTAAAGTAAATTACAGTAAAACTAAAATTATGGAGAACTGTCCTCACAAATTTGTCATATGTTGTTGGAAATAGGAGAATGTTAAAATATCGAGGTGGTCCATTCTTACATATATTTGGGAATGATTATATCTGATACCCTGAGTGCTTCAGTGATTGAGACTTCTGTATGTTAAAAAATTGAAAAGAAATTTCTAGCAGTTTCCAATTTCATAATATGCAAGAGTGGTTTCTCTGTGGAAGGCTTGGTAAAGTTATATAAAACATCCCTTATTCCCTGTATGTGCTATGGTTTAGAGATACTTCCAGTAAAAGAGTGTATTTGGCTTAAAAAAATAGAAAGAAACATTTGGTGTAGGGTAATATGTCTCCCAAAGAATACTCCAATTGAAGGCCTGGTATTAGAACTTGGTCAGATATCTCTCAACACTCAAATGAAAATAAAGAGGGGTATTTTCTTTGTACGAATGTTCCTCAAAAGTGAAGATCATGAGTCTCTCTTTTCCATTTTCTCATCGACAGTAGTTGTGTATTGTATTAATTGAAAAAAGATGAATGTTTTTTTAATTGAAATTGGATTTCTAATAGATAAGGAAATACTGATCACAATTATGGAGAAGCAAATAACAAATCTGTCCCATGTTTGGGACCGGGATGCTAACATAACAAAATTTGCTAAGTATCTAAAATATACAATCTATGTTAAACAGGGATTCACGGTTAATACCCTGTGTTCGTACCTTACCAATCAGTTTAATATGGGCTTAAGGAGGTTTCTTATGATGTTGAGACTTGAGTTCTCGAGAACTGGGCATTGATTATCACCTAAGGTTATGTAAGGTGGAGATTGAGACTACAAGACATCTATTGACAGAATGTTGTGAATTGGTTATAATACATAATAGGGGTTATTTTAGGATGAAATATGAATTGGAGAATTCTACATTGGACCAATCCTAGGGACTAAAATTCTCAGGTAATTCAGCAATACTGAACTTTACAATATACCATATATGGATGCAACCTAAGGTTATGTAAGGTGGAGATTGAGACTACAAGACATCTATTGACCGAATGTTGTGAATTGGTTATAATACATAATAGGGGTTATTTTAGGGTGAAATATGAATTGGAGAATTCTACATTTGACCAATCCTAGGGACTAAAATTCTCAGGTAATTCAGGAATACTGAACTTTACAATATACCATATATGGATGCAAATCCAGAATGTATTGGAGAAAAAAGGTCTACGTTTATAATTAATCTTGTGCCCTATGCTGAAGTTGCAATATATAGGTTAAAGTTTGCATAGGGCCATTCTAGGATTGGGTGCTAGAAGTGATTGAATACATTTTATTTGTATGAAGGTGGTTGCTTAATGGATTTTGTCGTAACCAGTGTTTTTTAGATTTTTGTATGGTATTTTACAGTGTGTGTAACTATCATGACGATTATATGATGCTTTCATCATTTTATGTGTGATAAATGTTATGTTCTTCTACTTTTGTGCTTTTATTTTTTTACTTTTGTAATATGTATGTTTTAAAAGGTTTATTTGACCATAATACAATTTAAAAAAATAGCCAGAACTAAAATGGAGGAGGAGGGACTATTTCAATCATTGCACACCCTCTGCACTTGTTCCAAACAGGTCTTTGTGTTCTGCACTTTAAAATGCACAGAATCACACTGTGATCAATGGTGTGCACATTCGAATGCCCTTTGTGTATCTTTTTTGGCACCAATTTCCGCTAGTGAATCTCATGAGAATGACATAAGGTCTTTATATTTGACGGATATGTCTGTGATAAAAGGGTTGTATGCTTGAATCATGGGTACATAATGAACTCACTTGGCGTTTACTTTCGCGACACTCACTCTACAATTAAAGTGGGTGTAACCATAAGCCATGGAGACTCATTCAGGAGGCCTAAGGGTGTGGCTGTGAGGAGGAAATGGTTGTGGCATCTGTCCCTACTGTGGGGTCCCGAGGCTGTCTTGCTTTTTTCAGAGAATTTGTGTGAATGGGTTGTGTCTTAGTGTGAGCATGCTCGGTCGGCAAGGCACAGACTTTCTTACAGAGTCGTGTATAGAGGATGTCCTAAGAATAATAGCCCAGACTCAAAATAAAGAGGCATAAAAAACAATGACTGCATATCCGAGTATGCCCCTGTATTGATGTAATGCACAGCAACGTGTTCAGCAACGCCTAGGCGAGAGAGCAGGCATCGGGGCATTGGGACATATGTGGGCATGCAGATAAAGGGGAGGCCATACAGCATGGGCAGACAGGATGGGTTTAAAGCATTCCTATTTGACACAGTGTTCATTTAAATTATGCAGCATTCACGTTTGCAGACATAGCCTTATATACCAAGAGAGGGGTCATCTTCATGGCATAATGATCCACCATAATGTTATGCCCCGAGGCAAAGTTAAGGATCATACGTTGGGGAAGGGTCATTATCCCAAGTGATAATGACCCCTTGCGATGTCTATAAGGCTATTAGTAATTCATGTTTTGGAGTTTTGGTGGCGAAGTAAAAATGTTAGTTTAATAATGAGACCATAATCTGACAAACTCAATAAATGAAATGCACTTTTATTTTGAAGTATTTAAGTAACACAGTTCTCTTCATAAGATAAGCATTTAAATTGCAAAGTTGGTTAAGCTGGGGAAGGTTTTAGAAGAGTATGAATAAGGGGTTGTCATGATCACCTCCAGGGTTGTAGGTTTGGGACCAGGTATGCAAGCTAGAAAGGGCTGTTTGTACAGATCTGAGGGTGCTAGATGGTTACTAGCATGGAGTACCAGGCATTCCTCACAATCCTCAGTATCAGATTTACAGTGGGCTCCCATAGAGAGCTAATGGTTAATTAATTCCCTTCAGATGGCTGCCCTGCGGGTCGCAGACAGAGTAGCAATAGAGAATTAGTAGTTGGGTATGGAGGACTATTTAATCCGAGCCCACGCAGTGACACACGCTTCGCGTTACTTCTGCTGACAGCGGTGTAACGCTCAGCGGCGCTCCGCTCACAGACCTGTAAAGACAATAGAAAAGTCATGTTATGAACTTATCGAGTCAACTGAAAAATCCCCAGACCAAAGGTTAAACGTACCTGACAAGAATTTTCCGTAGCAGCAGTCCTCCAGCAGGTGGAATCTTCCTCTGAGTTCTGCAGTTCAGTCCGCAACCTTCTTCCTCAACCGCGGCTTCATGGTGGATCCGTCGACCTCTGTTTAACCTGCAAGACAAGGTATAACAGTTAAAGAAAACCATTTAAACATTAGTCGCACCGAAAATAAACTACGCAATTACTTACCCGAAGTTCCTATGAACTCTTCCAAGCATTTCAAAGCTTGGCCTAACAGAGAGATAACCTTCAGCTTGGTCATGAAGGCATCTATCACTGCCCGCCTTTCCAATTACGTGCGCATGCTTACCTCAAGAGAAGACTTCATGTTTTTTCTTCAACGACACCCGTGTTTTCTTCAAGTGTGATTCTCTCTTCGTTGAACCTGTAAAAGAAAGAAAGAGATTTTAAACTTTCATCAAGAGAAGCTATCTCTCCAGCTAATATTTTCACTACGAGGCTTCAACACCCAATTGACTACAGCAAAAGCCCTCCAAGCATAAAAGCACTCACCTTTTGAGGCTTTTCTACATTTTCCACTCTGGAGTTTTCTTGTGTCTCAGCATCAAAGCACCCCCGCACAAAAGCAGGTCGGAGTGCTCCCTAATAAAAAAGCACAGGTGAGGAAGGGAACGGGGCTTGCCGATATTATAATGGCACTCAGCAGCATAGGAAGGGGTGACCCATAGTTTAGTGACCCACATCAGATTAATTCCACCTCCCTATTTTCTCCCTTTTGATGACATGGGGAACATTCCTGTTTATCCAGTATTGGCAGATCCCGAGGGTACTCAGGCCATTAACGCTCCTGCGGAGATTAGGTAAGCGTTACAGGGGTACTGCAAAAGTAAACAGAGTCTTTACAAAAAACTGAAAGCATTTTACCATGTTTTAGCTTTCTCTCTGGTATGTGTGAGCGTCCCCCAAAAATGCACCCCCCCTTAGTGAGAGGCAATAAAGGACACACCCCAGGAGGGGAATGAGACCAGGACCAAGTGCGGGTGAGATCAAAAGGGTTTTATATAAATCAATATAGGGCATGCAAAGGACTCTGCAAACTCCAAGAGCGCTCTGTCTGACAATAGCAAAGACAGTCCTACTTATTACAAAACTACGTCACGCATGACACAAGCTATAGGGGGCACATAGTCTTAGGGATTGGGTGGTGAAGGCTAGGTGGTATACAATGTATACTGTTGCTGTTCCAGGATTGGCGGACGTCCGTGCAGTGCCACGCGGGGTAGACGGGTCAGCTGGACTTTTTGGGGTGGAGCTGCCGGCCGGACATAACTAGTATTGATGCTTGGTGGCTGCTCTAACACTTGCCCTTGTGGCCACACATTCGCAATCATTTGTCACATTCTACAATGTCAGGTATGTGATAAATCCTGTGACACATTGACCTTAGCTCAAGAAGGAGACAGGGACATGGATATATGATAGGGGGTATCCCTATCCATCTGTTGTAGTGACATTTGGGTTCAGGTATGGTAGTCCCACAAGTCCATTTGCAGGGTCAGGGTTACATAGGGGGGTTATTCGATCGGCCTGTCCTGGTGGTTATAATGAAGAACAGTATTACGATCTGTTAGTACAAGGGTGGGCGCCCCCCTTCGAGGGCCATTAACTTGGGGTGAACGGCGATACCAATGGGCCGTGGGGGGCATGTAACCGGTGCCCGGGAGATGGTTGGATTTAGGACCAGGTAGCTCGTAATTCATAGAGTCAGGCTGTGGCGGCCTTTAGACATGGGGGGAGACATGGGGGAGGTGAATGCTTGAAGTGGGTCCAGCAAGATTGGGAGGAGAGGCAAAGCTGTTCTGTTCATACACCAGCTATCCCTGACGGGCCTGGGAGGGGGAGGAGGGGGTAGACGACCTTGCAGCTCTGGGCCTGTTTCCCTGCACAGGGCAGCTTCCCGCACTATTGGCAAGGGTGGGTGACAACACTTGGAGGTCCTGGTATTATACACATATGTTTACATTAATATGGGAACACAGGCTGGAGAGGGTTTTGCCATTTAACACCACTATTTCGCACCAGTAGTTGACATACGAACATGAGGTAGCATTAGGTTGGGTTGTGTGTAAGAAAGAGCACTGCATATTATATCACAGTACAATCTGCGCTTTGTTACATCATGTACAGGAGTGATCACATATTACTCTTAAATCACACATCTCCAGAATAGCAGCAAACGTTAGTCAACACGACATATATTATACAAATGCTTATTTCATTATGTAAGGTGCTTCGGGGGTTGGTGGGGGTCAGGGGCGCCACACAGTCCAACTTAGAGGGCTTGGTACAGGGTCAGGGCATGCAGGATTGGGCTGGTTTCAGTTACCTTCTAACAAGCCCGGTCACGGCTGGGGCAAATGATGTACTGCAGAAGGCCAAGTGATACAGTGTTTATTTGGTTGTTTGTTCGTGTCTGGTTGCTCGTGAGAACAGACCTTCAGCGGATCTACCATGAGGTGGAAGCTGGGGGGAAATGTATGCTCCTGTGAGCGCAGTCAAGCAGGGGTCAGGCTGCATCTTTCTGTGTGTGCGAGTGTGTAAGAAACTTTGCATGGACTGGATTTTAGCGCCTTTTTACACAAAATGGAGTTGTATTAATACAAAATGGGGTCTATGTTATGTCTTCTCCTGTAGTCGTGCAGCCTCACGTGTCGATCCGCAGCCCCCCGCCTCCTGGGCCCTTAGGGCGAGGGGGCCGCCGATGAGTCATGAGTCTCCACCTGGGTCGGGGATGTATGTGAGGGGGTTCTAATGACCTATGCTCCCCTACATCTCCCCCTTTAGTTACTTAAGTAACGAATAACGCAGCTCCCCCAACTGTTTACGTTCTTTCTCATCTAACACTGCCTCCTCCCATGCTGGTGTTCCTTTCATAGGCATCCAAACTCTGCAGATTCCCGGAGGCTTTCCCCCCTTCTAGCGTATTCATCTGGCGTACAGGTCATATATATACAGTCCCCTGTTCTCTCTAGGTCTACCCACAACTCTGTGTACCATTCTAGTTCCAAAGGCTCCTTTATCGTAGTGTGATATAACCTATCCACTATATACCCATCATAGTACATTGGGACCATTCTATACTTTGGCTCAGAGTTCTCGCCAGTCTGCACGTGTGCCTCCTGTTGCGGTTGTGCCACTCCTCTAGCGTTGCCCATTGTCACCATCATCATTGCTCCATTGGGGACTGCGCCTGCGCAGCAGCGAAGAACCAGCTGGCACACACAAAAAATCAAGAGAAAAAACACGATGAGGGGCATCAGCATTTTGACGGCAAGTCCCATCCAGGAAGGCACCCATGAAAAGATGTTGTCGAACTATGTGCTTGCCTCCGCGCCACCTTCCTTCTTCATGCGTTCCCCCAAGTGTGCACTGCGGTGATAACGTGCAATAGTGTCCCATTATCTGCGTCTTCAGAAGGCACGGATGTGCAACACGCGCTCCCGATTATTTGGCAAACACCTCTATCCCTCGCTGTCAACAGGTCTAGGACATACCTGTTCTGCATCGTCATTAGCCTCAGAGCCCTTATTTCCACCTTGATCACATTGAACCCTTCTTCAGTGTCATTGGCCAGCTCCCAACGTGTGATTTGGAGCCACTTTGCATTTGCTCGTGCCTGGATGCTTGGGACAAGGGATGCAAAGAAAGTTTTGGCAGAGCTGAACAGTCTGTACCGGTCTGGGATTTGTGCCAGTAGCTCGGATGAAGCCTTGAATATGTAGTTAGACGACCTTCGTTTCCTGGATACAACTCCTTGGATGTTGTCCTTCAACAGGGCATACAGTATTGGCTCTTCAAAGGCTCCTTTATCGTAGTGTGATATAACCTATCCACTATATTGGATGTTGTCCTCCAACAGGGCATACAGTATTGGCTCTTCAGTTGGTCGTGCACTTTCCTGCTGGTGATCACCCTTCTCCGATATGGCTCTCTGGTATTACCATTAGAGCAGAGTGCAGCGTCGCAAGAGAGCATGTACCCCTCCAAGATGACAGGAGGTGCAGGTATGCTCGTTTGCCACACACCCAGAACGTGTACATTAGTGCTGCCATTCCCTTCCTCATATCAGGAATCGTGAGCGTTTTACTGCAGTTTTTGTTTCTTCCCATGTCCATTTTTCCTTCCCCTTGGAAGCACAGGTCATAGTCCAATTCTTTTTGCAGTTTGAATGGTTTTTCGATTGCGCTCACCCATGTTAGCTTAGAGATATGTTCGGCCCAGACCGGGGTGCATGTTTTCTTGATCCACTGTAATTTTTCTGTTGGCAATCCTCGCAGCGCTTCTGCCTTGCATGTTATCACGTCATCCTTCCATTTGTTTTCAGAAAACAATGTTCCTTGTATGACAAAAAAAGGTTATTTCATGCACACCACTCCTTTCTCTCTGAAGTAACATGTATTCTCATGTTGCATCATCTCAAAAGATACCGTGCGTGCCTGGAAGGTGTTCTTAATAATGCACAGGGTAAGATGAAGGAAACATTGGGCACCTGTGAGAGGCAATTCTTGTGGTAGCAAGAGTTTAGGTGTACCTGAGGCATGGGGGATCAATGAGCACACATAGCAACTCTCATTTGTTGTTTGCTTTGCTGTGGAGCTCATGTCTGCATACCATTTATTAGACTGGTGTGGGTGTCTGGGATCCTCTATTGTATCTAGCCCTAGGCTGGATTATTCGTCATAACTTTTCCTCCCCGCTTCTCTCCTCCTTCTAGTGCGGTTAAGGAATTTTTTTGCATTCCTGGCTGCTCGTAGTAGTGTATCCCTTTCCCCCACCCCACCCTTTTCCCACTCGTCGTACAGGGTCATGAAGTTATTAGTCATTTCTGCATTTTATTTCATTCTATCTGTGATGTAAACATTTTCTGTTGGTTGATTGGTTGCTGGAGTGGGCAGGGTGGCAGTGGTGTTATATAGCCATGATATAGCAGAGGGATTGCGATCATTTAAATCATATACACAAAAAAAAATTGAGTTGGGGCTTTGGGAGCGTAGTTGAGCTGTTACTGGTAACATTTTGCTTCTTAGCCTGGTCGGGGTGAGGGCCGTAGCCCCATACCAGCTGGAAACCATCCCATATCAAATCATTTCCCTCCTTAAACGGTTTTGTTGCATTCTCCATAATGGTTCCATTACCTCTCCCCTCATTTATCTCAATGGAGATAAATGCAACGGCCCAGTAAATGACAAGCCCGAATATTAGTGTGAAAAATATAATTGCACAAACAGTCAAGCCACACTCGTAAGAATAAGTACGCAGATTGAATTGTACATGTCCATTCCTAACTTCCCTATCTCTAGTCGTTGCAGGCTGCCTGTTCGTTGCCATGGATTCTCCTACATATTGAAACATAAAGGGGTATTAAGCATTTTGTCATAAAAAAAACCTTACATTTCTAAACCTTCTCAACAGTGTCAGTCGGAAGTGAACGATAGGTAGTCAGAGAGAGAGAGAGAGAGAGAGAGAGAGAGCATTATTCCACTTATTTACACTTTCTTCTTAACCATTGGCACACATACAATAACTATATATATTACATTTATTTATGATTTTCTTTTCAACAATTGTTTTTTTATTTTTTTGTACTTTTTGTCATCGTATATCAGCATTTATTTTCATGTGTACACTTATGTGAATTTTCGTGCAGCTATGCCTTTGCCCTCTTATTCTTGCGTGTCCCGAATCTGATCTATTTCAGTGCTGTTATTTGTATTCACACTGTCATAAGCTTTCCGTACGTCTGTTAAATGTATCCAATATCTCAGGCCCTTCACTTTTACCACCATCAGCGTACAATAAATTACCTCATATGGGCCATGAAATCTTGGGGCATTCCACCTACGTACAAAGCTTCTGACATACACCATTTCTCTGGGCTCTAGCTGCCCTGTTGGGGTTTCTTTTTCTGTATTTGATGTGTCTGCTTCTCCCTCGCCTGTGAATGGCGGTGCGAGCTGCCTTGCTATCACGCGGGCTGCTTTAGTGAGTTTTGTCAGATATTCATTGAATTCCTCTCCCAGCACAGTTGCACTCCTGTGGGCGTCAGAATGTCTGCGAAGGGGTGAGTTTGCTGTGTGCATTCGTCTTCCTGTCACAATCTCATGGGGTGACAGATGGTGGTCCTTGCTGGGCTGATTTCTCAGCTCGAATAGGGCCAAGGGGAGACAGTGCACCTCATTTTTTTTGTTAAGAGCGAAGCAAAGCTTGGCGAGTCTTCCTTTAAGAAGGCTGTTTATTTTTTCTGCCATGCCGTTGCTTTGCGGGTGACAAATCAAGCACAGTTTGTGCTAAATGTGGGTGCCGTTGTCTGAGCGAATTAGGTTGTAAATTCCCCAGCGGGGGAATACCTCTCTCACCAGAAATTTTGCAGCGCACTTCGCATCAGGACGTGCACATGGTCCTGCCTCCACCCACCTTGAGAATGGGCACACTACCACTATCATGTACCTTGCTCCATTGCACCTTTCCCCCATGTCTGCATAGTCCATATGCAGCTCTCTGAATGGGCCTATTGGCTTGGGTATGGTCCCTCTTAATTTTCTTAGAGTCATGCCTGAATTGTATATCTGGCACGTTGTACATTCCATTGCCAATTTTGAAAGTTGTTCTTGCAACCCAGTGTTCTTGTATTTCTGCAGCAATGTGTTGCTTTGCATTGTGTGCGGGAAAATGCAATTGCTGGAAGGCCGCTTCTAATAATTTAGTGGGCATGACCACCTTCCCTGTGTTGTTTTGTCACCACAATAAATCAGTTGCTAACTGGCTGCCTCCCCTCTTTTCCCACAGTTCTTTTTCTTCTTCTGTTGCTCCGTCTTGTAGCTCTAATATTTGTGATATGGGCATAGTGTTGTAACCGTCTGGGAGGTCCTCCACTGTTTCCTTCCTCACTAAGTACTCACCTGTCCTTTCTTTTACAAAATAGGATGCTTCATTCACAGCAGCGTCTGCTGCCACGTTTCCCAAAGAGACGAAATCGGTGTTGGTAGTATGGGCCTGGAATTTGACTATTGCTACTGCAGTGGGGTCTTTCAAGGCTTCTATGAGCTCTTTCAAGAGTTCTGCATGTTGCACCGGGGACCCATCAGCCCTGTTAAATCCCCTTCTCCTCCACCTTGCAAGTCCACCATGTGCTGTTGTGGTCATGTATGCTAAGTCTGTGTAGATTGTGACTGCACACCACCTTGCAGCATGCAGCGCGTCACTCAATGCTATGACCTCTGCAGCTTGTGCTGAGAAATGGGCGGGCAGGCGCTGCTGTATTAACACTTCATACTCACCTTCTTCCAATCGCACAACAGCCACCCCTACATGTTTTTCTCCTGTTTCTGAATTAATGGAAGCTGACCCGTCTATGAAAAATATTTCACCCTCAGCTAGTGCGTTTTCACTCACTATTGTTGCTCCCTGTTCCTCTCCTTGATATGTTGCACAGTCATGTGCCTGTACATCCTCCAAAGTGCATGGTTCTGAGATGAATCTTGCGGGGTTTACTACCTTACACCTTACTACATGTATGTTGGCGCTTGATAGAATTACCTCGTATGCAGTGGCTCTCTGTGTGGTCATTGTGCTTTTCGATCGTTCTAGTATGGCGAACAAGGAATGTTCCACGTATAGCGTCACTGAACATCCCATTACTATGGTGGCGCTTTTCTCGATGGCGAACGCGGTGGCTGCGAGGGCCTGTTCTCATGCGAAGTGTCCTTGCATTACTGCGTCTAGTGTCCCGCTGTAGTATGCCAGAGGCTTGTGACCTAGTGATGTTTTTTGTATTAGGACTGCTGTCATGAGTGTTCCCTTGCAGTGCGAGAACAGGTATAACTTGCGTTCATAGTCTGGGTTCGCGAGCACTGGTGCACTTGAAATGAGTTCTTTGAGTGAAGTGAATGCATCACATAATTCTGAGTCCCACTGTATCTCTGTATTTTCCTTCTGGGCTTCTTTGAGTGCCTGAAGCAATGGGCGTGTGTATGCAGCATAGTCTAATATCCATGCACGACAGTAGTTGCACATGCCTAGGAATTTTTTGCATATCCTTCACTGTTTTTGGTCTTCCTACAGCTGAAATGGCTGCCACCCGGTCTGGTATTATTTTCTTGCCGTCTTTCGAAATCAGTTGCCCCAGGTACAGTACTTCACGTTGACAGTATTGCAATTTTTCTCTGTCTACCTTGTATCCCTTTTGAGCCAGCAATGTCAAGAGGACAATGGAGTCTTTTCTACATTCAGCTTCGTTCTTACTGCAGATCAGTAGATCATTCACGTACTGAATTGTCGTGCTGTCTGCTGTCATCTTTCCGAGGTCTTCATGCAATATTCTGTTGAATATGCTGGGGCTCTCACAGTAACCCTGGGGTAATCTGCAGTGTTCGTACCTCCTCCCCCCTAGGGTGAATGCTGTCAGGTATCTACACTCTTCTGCGAGTGGTATGGAAAATAATGCATTCTTCAAATCCACCACGGTGAAGTGAGATGCATCTTTTGGGATATTGCATAACATAGATGCAGGATTTGGGACTAAAGGGAACTCTTTCTGGATGATGTCATTAAGTGGGCGTAGATCTTTGATCATCCTCCATGCCCCTTCTTTAGCGTTTTTGATGGGGTAAAAGCATGTGTTACATGGGGAGTTTGAAGGTACTATTATCCCCTGTGTCAATAGTGCGTTGATCGTTTCTTTTATCCCTTCTTCTGCTTCCTGGGTCAGAGGGTATTGTTTTACTCGGGGCAGTATGGCTCCAGGCTTAAGGTTAATTTTCACTGGAGTGACCCCGTGCAGTAGCCCTACCTCATGGGGTCCTGATGTCCATAACTGCCAGGGTACTGAATGCATGTCGTCATTAAAGAATGACGGTGGGGCCCCCACTACCGCCATGAGCTGTACTTGCACTTGTCTTTGCTGTATCATTATTTCACAAGGGATCGCTATCTCCATTATAATTTCTCCATCACTCTCTGAATCTGAAAAATGTTCCTCATCTGACAGATCTTGGAGTGCAATGTCAGCGTTTATGCATAACACTGTACGCCACTCACAACTGTGTATGTCCATTGCAATTACAGCTATTCTTTTGGCTGAGATTTGTACTGCATGTATGTCCAGCGACATGACTGTCCCTTGCACTATTTCTGGGCGGGCTATTGGACGAAAAACAAATTCTGATGGCACCCTCCACTCCAGTTTTTTCAACTCTGGGACCACCCGGGCCAATGTTTTTAACCCATGGATGAACATATCTGGGTCCACTGGTATGCTGCACACCTCTGGGTATGTTGCTCGCGAATATATCACTAACATCACATGCATAGAGAAAATCCCTGGGGTTGAGCAAACAATCCCTCCTCTCCTGGTAAACGAAATAGTCATGTTAAGCTTGCTGAGGAGATCCCTCCCCAGCAGGTTGACAGGGGATTGCACATAATACAATAGGGGTGCCCTTACTGTTTTTCCCCCCACTGTCACATCTAAAACCTCTGTGTAAGGAACTTCGACCACCGCCCTAGAGAACCCTTGCGTCTCTAATTTACGATTAGATAGCGGAAACCGACTTTCAAGTATACATGACTTCTCGGCTCCGGAATCTACCATAAAGATGAACTGCTTATTCCCTGCCTCTGCCCTTAACAATGGTTCCTCATTTGCATTGAAGGTTGTCAATAGGATTGGACACGCAAGTGCTCCCTGTGGGATGTCCTATGCTGGGTGTCTCGTCATTCCCCCTTGACTGAAAACATTACCTGACACTACCGCTACTCCTCCATATGGGCCAGGTGCGCCATTTGGTGTCGTGGTGAAGGGGATATTTTGTGTGTAGGGGAGGTGTTCACTACTTTGTGGGTGTTGTTGAACATTATGTGGTTGTTCCCTATTTTGCTCTTGCCCTCTGTAATCAGGCTGCTCTCGTCCTCCATCCCGGGGCAATCCGTAGGGGCTTCCTGGATGGGGGTGCCCGCAATACTGATCATCTTGGTAAACTGTGTTCGGTCTGCTTCTACACTCACGTGAGAAATGTCCCCACCTCCCACAATTCCAACAGTTTCCCTGGCCTCCTCTGGGACCTGGTCCCCCATTTCCGCCATTACCTCAATATCCCTGTCCACCTCCCCGACGTCCCCTGTACCCACCTCTCCTGTTGCTTGGGTGCCACACTTGCCACTGCTGCCCTCTGTATTCCTCCTGTCCATTCCACTGCCTTTGCCCGTTGTCTGCCCAATTTGCAGCCATCCTCCCCTCTATCGCTACCAGTCCCTCCACCTTCTCTGCGTCCCTATCGTGGGGGAGTGTTGCTACAGATGCAGCAACCTTCACTAGTTTCGTTTGTATTAGTTTAGCTTCACCTGCCAGCCTTTTTTTGATTATTTCTCCCTTTCTTTGATTATTTTGCAATGGTGAACTATTATACTCTGTATTTTTGGCCATCCCTTCGCCTCGATTCCCGCTATTTTATCAAGCGCTTTTTGGACTTCTTTCGGGAGCCCCCTTTTTATTATAAAGAAAAATAAGGATGTTGTTTGGTCATACGGCGTACCCGTTTCAGCTCTCCACATCTCCTGCACTCTGAAAATGTAATCCATAGCCTCTTCCCCATCATTCATGGTGCATTGCATCACTGACTGTAAATCTGGCGTGTCCGGGAAGGTTTCCCTCAACGCATCCCAAACTCACGCTCGCACTGTATTGAAAGCAGCGCCATCATGTCTGTCACTGTCCAATGTTATTCCCGGGAAGCCTGCTTTTGCCCAGACCCGGTCTGATTGGTCCCCTACTGCTGACACAAGTAAACTCTTGACATCTCCTATGGCCAGGGGTACTCCCGCAGTTTGCCTCTCGAAGGCATATATCCACTTACTGGCTCCTCCAGATAACGGGGGCAAAGATTTTAGTAAATTAGTCTTATCCATTTGTGCCCAGGGTATGTAATTTGGTCTTCCCGCCCCCCCGGTGTATCAGTGGGAGTTGTAGGCGTCCCTTGTTTCCTTTCCCAATACTCACCTTTGTCCCTTTCTTTCCCACCCGGGCCATCCTTCCCATCCTGTTCCTTAATCTCCCTGTCCATTCTTGTTGCATTGTTCTTCCTAATGGTGTCTCCCCAAACTCCACTGAATCACCTCCTGTGGCCATCCCTAACCTCCCAGCTTCTTGCTCATCCTCTTCTATATCACACCATAGCTCTTCTCTCCCTTCGTCTGCCACTCCTTCCTCCCCTGCACTCCCTCCAAGGTTGTGTGCTCCCATTTCTGCTATCCTTGTGGGCTCCTCCTGTATCTTGAATAGTATTTCCCCCTTTTTCCACCCCTCCTCATTTGACTTATCTAGGGTGTGTGATCGGGACAATCGCTCTGATCTTGTCGTGTCTGGCTCACTTTGTTCACATATGCTTTGTATCCTTGATAGCTCTTCTCTAGCTATTGTGAGTTGTGTATCTAAGTCTTCTGTTAGTTTACATATATTTACTGATGGCGTACTCGCCTCCGCACTTGTTCGGGGGCAATCATATGGTGGTGGTGCTTTTGGTCGTGCGGTGGGGGCAGGGGTGCTGGTGGGCACATATGTGGGATCACTATACCCTTCAGCGGGTGGGGGTTTATTCAAGAGTGGGTCCCCTCCACCACTCCCTCTTTCCCCCGTCCTCCTTACCACCTTCTGCTCTTGCTGATGGGGCAGCAGTGAGGGCAGGTTGTTCGAGTGTGGTGACTATTTTCTTTGGTGGGGGTATTTCCTCGAATAATCGCTACAGATCTGGCATCTCTCTCCTGTTATGAAAATGTTTTCCTTTGTATTTTAGGAATATGCAGGTGGCTACCATGTCCAGAACGCTCTTATCAAAGGACCCTCCTTGTGGCCAAACCTAGTGGAGACCCTCCCCCTTCACCCACTGGTCATGGTACGTAGTCATTCTTTCTGCATGTCCCGGTAAACTTTTACAAATGTGTGCTAAGGGTGTCTCCGCCCCCATCTTTAGACCTGTGTTATTCTATTCTCTTGGGTCAACCTCTTCTATCACTATGCATGTGTAGCTGTGTGTGTGGGGCTCTAATCACTGTCAGTTTCTAATGATCAACTTATACTTTTACTCAACAAAAGACATTTCTTTGTCAAATCTTACCAGGTCACACTTACATTGACCACACCACCTGGAAATCACTTAAATCAGTATTATTAAATAGAAACAATTGATTGCAAAAAACCATAAACACACGATGTGCACAACATACGACAGACATTCATCATACCTCAGCATACACACATAGCATTTACCCTCCCTGCCTGGCCCTTCGCCTTCTACGGCGACACCCTCTAACCCTCACTCAGCTTCTTTTGTATATTTCTTTATGCGATGCGGACCTTGTTTTACCCCAGATAAGAAGAATACGAGAAAGAAAAGCTAGTTCTAACGTATTTGCCGTGTCTCTTCACTCAGACACCCTCAATTTATTTTTCCACTGTTTTACTTATTCCCAGCACTAGTCGAGATAGCACTACGCAGCGCCGCCTTCTACCCCTTTGCAGAGTTAGGTTCCCGTCCTCTTCTCCCTTTTTCACTTTTATATCCTAATGGCCATATGCAAAGAAAGAGAGAGTATTAGAAGTTGAAAGTCCCCTCTATGTCCACAACTTATTTCCCTTTGTCCTCTCGATTTTTTCCCCTTTTAGTATCGCTCGCACTTAATACTCACATGCCTGTCTTGATCCGAGACTCTCTGGACTTGGTCCGTCCAAGCGTCGTGGCCTCACACTCAATGGCCCGACCTGGCTCCGGCGAGCGGTACTAAGGGTTTTTTCAAACGGGACCCGTACCCTCTCGCCCTAACTGCGTGCACACGTCTCTGCGTACCAGTTGCCATAGGTGTGCGGCTCTGTTGAGCGGCCACGCACTGCGTCTCCACTGCGATCAGGGCCGTCTCGTGCCAAGGGGACAATTAGTAAAATAAATCACGTCTATGGGGTCACCACTGAATGTGAGCGTCCCCCAAAAACGTGGTGAAGGCTAGGTGGTATACAATGTATACTGTTGCTGTTCCAGGATTGGCAGACATCTGTGCGGTGCCACGCGGGGTAGACGGGTCAGCTGGGCTCTTCGGGGTGGAGCTGTCGGTCGGACATAACTTGTATTGATGATTGGTGGCTGTTCTAACACTTGCCCTTGTGGCCACACATTTGCAATCATTTGTCACATTCTACAATGTCAGGTATCTGATAACTCCTGTGACACAATGACCTTAGCTCAAAGAGGAGACAGGGACATGGATATGTGATAGGGGGTATCCCTATCCATCTGTTGTAGTGACATTTGGGTTCAGGTATGGTAGTCCCATGAGTCCATGTGCAGGGTCAGGGGTACAGAGGGGGTTATTCGATCGCCCTGTCCTGGTGGTTATAATGAAGGACGGTATTACGATCTGTTAGTGCAAGGGTGGGCGCCCCCCTTCGAGGGCCATTAACTTGGGGTGAACGGGGATACCAATGGGCCGTGGGGGGCATGTAACCGGTGCCCGGGAGATGGTGGGATTTAGGACCAGGTAGCTCGTAATTCATAGAGTCAGGCTGTGGCGGCCTTTAGACATGGGGGAGGTGAATGCTTGAAGCGGGTCCAGCAAGATTGGGAGGGGAGGCGAGGCTGTGCTGTTCGAACACCAGCTATCCCTGGCGGGCCTGGGAGCTATAGGAGGGGGAGACGACCTTGCAGCTCTGGGCCTGTTTCCCTGCACAGGGCAGCTTCCCGCACTATTGGCAAGGGTGGGTGACAACACTTGGAGCTTCTGGTATTATACACATATGTTTACATTCATATGGGAACACAGGTTGGAGAGGGTTTTGCCATTTAACACAGTATTTCGCACCAGTAGTTGACATACGAACATGAGGTAGCATTAGGTTGGGTTGTGTGTAAGAAAGAGCACTGCATATTATATCACAGTACAATCTGGCTCTACTGCCTCGGCTGATCATCGTGCATTACAAATGCGCTTTGTTACATCATGTACAGGAGTGATCACATATTACTCTTAAATCACACGTCTCCAGAATAGCAGCAAACGTTAGTCAACCCGACATATATTATATAAATGCTTATTTCGTTATGCAAGGTGCTCCGGGGGTTGGTGGGGTGAGGGGCGCCACACAGTCCAACTTAGAGGGCTTGGTATGGGGTCAGGGCATGCAGGATTGGGCTGGTTTCAGTTACCTTCTAACAAGCCCGGTCACGGCTGGGGCAAATGATGTACTGCGGAAGGCCAAGTGATACAGTGTTTATTTTGTTGTTTGTTCGTGTCTGGTTGCTCGTGAGAACAGGCCTTCAGCGGATCTACCATGAGGTGGAGGCTGGGGGAAGTGTATGCTCCTGTGAGCGCAGTCAAGCAGGGGTCAGGCTGCATCTTTCTGTCTGTGCGAGTGTGCGTGGACTGGATTTTAGCGCCTTTTTACACAAAACGGGGTTGTCTTAATACAAAATAGGGTCTATGATATGTTTGTCCTGTAGTTGTGCAGCCTCACATGTCGATCTGCAGCCCCCCTGCCTCCTGGGCCCTTAGAGCGAGGGGGCGCCGACGAGTCATGAGTCTCCACCTGGGTCGGGGATTATTGTTTCCTTGTCTGATTTTTAGGTCAGAATGTTTGGAATTCAGTCAATACCAGCAGTTGACTTCATTCTGATTGGGTGAGAGGAGGTCAGTAGCAAACCTCTATGTGCTCATGTACCCTTATAGACTGAGGGAGGGTTCATTACACATCACGCCATAAATTGGTAAAGTACGTTTATCCCAAGTGATAATGACTGTTCCCGAGGTCTATAAGGCTATTAACATGTAGTGGTAGTGGCGATACATGTTTTATAGTTTTTGTGGTGAAGTAAAAAGGTTTACTTGAGAAAAGTAAATAGACAAACTGAGTTAGTGAATTAAGTGTGTTTTTATTTTGTAGTAATTAAAAAAACATAGGTTACTTACTTTAATTGCACCTTGGTTGAACTGGGACATGTTTAAATATAAAACTGAACTAGGTGGCATGTAGAAGTAAACTGTTTCTCTATAAGAAAGTGAATGAATGTTCAAATTCTTTTGCTGTGTCTGTCATGTCTTAGATAGTATGCTGCAGCACAAAAAGGCGTCCCACAGAGGAAGCGTTTTGTTGAAATAAATCTTGTCTGAAAATTGCATTGTTGTTTACCTTTCTACTTCTGAGCACAGAATGCTCAGAATGCAGTCAATACCAGTAGTTATTAATTGCACCCTTAGCATTCCGATTCGCTGAGAAGAGGTCACTAACAATCTTCATGTGCTAATATTACTTAACTCCTGCATGTATCAACACCTCCTTTCTGCACTCCTTCATATATTACCTTCTAGATGTTTCATTTTCTCTTTCAAACATGTACATTGTTTTCCTTCCTTCCTCTTCGATCTTTTTCTTCCTCACAGCCACTTTTCTTTTTTCTCTTACCCAGTCTGTCCCTGGTAGCGTCTTGGCATCATTTCCTTTATCTTCATTTCTTTGCTTTCTTTCTCTTTTCCTCCATCTTTCAATTTAGTCTATTGTTGGTTGCTTTCTTGTTTAATGCTTCTCACCCCCATTCCCTCGCCTCACTTTTAAAAGATTTTCCTTTCAGTGTCCACCCTCTCTCTGCATTGCTCAGCTCTACACCTTAGGAACAGACCTGCCTACATTTAAAAATCAAAAACACTGAGATTTCTGCGGCCCAAGGTGTGCCCGCACAGCACCTATTGATACCATAAACTCTGCCTTCACAACACCCTAGCTGAAAAGGGGGTTGTCACGATTCGCTCCCTTCGCTCCCGTTCCCACCACTTGGGGGCATGATTTGGTGTTTATTCCATACTGGACTTTCCTTCTGAACCTTATGCTACAGTGCTGTGATGAATGGGGAGCGCTAAATACTTATTTTCCAAGCTACTTCCCTTCCGGATCCATTCCAGGTTTTTGCCAGCCAGTATGCTGCTTTAATCAAATGACTATGCTTCCCAGAATGCTTGGCCCACAGCTTCATCTCCACCCTTGCAGGACAAGGCTGGGTGGAGGATAGGCAACACCTGTGGGTGCAGGTGCAGCAAGCAGCACACCTGTGGCCTGTGCTCGTTAAGCAGGTTTAAAAGCCTCAGTTTGCTTCAGTCCAGCGCTGGTCATTGATGCAGTGTCCCTGTTTGTGACTGGGCCCTTGTTCCTGGTTCTTAGCTTTGTTGCCTAGTTCCTAGTTTCTATTTCTTGTTCCTTAACACTGGATTTCGAATTTATGTACTTAAAGGAATGGTTCGCCCAAAAAATTGTATTGCCCATAAAGATGGGCAATAATGAAACAAATATACACGCACTTTTTTTTTTAAGTTCCTATGTAAAATTTTGAGCAATTGAAGCTCAAAATTTACAAAAGCAAGCACATGGGGCCATCCATTTTGTGAAATCGATGCCTGCCTGTGCTCGCTTTTGCTTTTGCGGCACTAATGAAGGAAAAGCCAGCCAACTGTAGTAAACAAAAGCTACTGTGATGTCATCACTGTAGTCATAGAATGCGCAACAGTGCGCGCAAAGTTAAGGTGTCTTTACCTGAATTACAGGGGTTTTGTTGTGTTAAGTTCTCATTTTAACGTCCCTGCAACTAAAGTTTTTCCTTGAATTTCAAAGGTTTTGTTATTCCATAGATCTTTTCCACACACGGCCAGTGGCCACTACCTATGGCCGTGCCCACTGTCCATTTTAGAACACTACCAGGCAACTAACCATGGACTTTGGCTATGGCTGATGGACACTGCCACTCTATATTTTAAAACACTTGCAACACATCACTCAAAGATGTTAATCAATCACAAACAGATTTTGACCTGTTTTGACAGTTGTATTGTTATGTATAAAACGTTGCAGGATTTGGGAACTCACAATGTTTTTAGGCAATGCTCAGTGAGATTAAATTATTTGCCGAGGATCTCTCACTTTGGTTAAGCAGCGTGCTACAATCCCCTTGTTTTGTGGCCGGTCTCTTGGTGACTGTTGTGATCCATCGCACAACCCCAACTAACCACATTTAAGCAGCACTGGAAATGTAACAAAATAAATAGCTACAAGAATAACACATGCCCAGGTACTTTTGCCCCCATAGTGAAAATCAATAGCTGACACCCCTGTATTTACACACAATAAGTGAACATATATCCTAAAGTGAAATATACAAATGTAGTTCAATAGACCTACTCCTTAGACAAAGGTACGCAAGATAAAATAGCATTGGACTTTTAAAAAAAGTAATGAACACCATAAAAATAACCTGAAAGAGGAAATGTTCCAATAAATGTACTGACAAAGTATAAAAGGTGCTCACCTTTTAAACCTAGCAATCTCACATGAAATATTCCCTCGAAACAAAATCCCAAAACGAAAAAAGTGCTTATGGCTTTGTGGGTAAGTGTCTGCACTGGGAACATGATAATCTGAGTAAAGTCCTGGTAGCCAAATACGTGAGCAATCTTTCCAACTTAAAAAAAAGGGTGCTTCCGGTCCTCTGGAAAAAAGTTACATTGTCCACCCACATATGTCCTTTACTTGTGCCCCGACAAGTAGTCACAATCAGGGGAAAATAACTCCACTAGTGTCAAGGATTGCAAACTCTCTTACCACGTTGTGGGAAAATACTCATGACTTACTAGCCCTCTCATCATTTCGCCTCCTCACCCCAATGTCTGGCTTTCAACAATACTCTGCTTTTTAAAGATAATTTGAAAAGTACACATTCCATGGTGTCACTCAAATGCATAAATTCCTATAGATCGATTTTAGGTGAAAAGTGTACAATTGTGGCATTATTCCCCTCATCTTGACTGGGAGACTATAAATACCAGAATGCAATTCAGCAAAAGGCTAAAAAATGGTCTCGAAGTGCAAAACATTCAAGGACTGACAGTAGCACAGTTTTAAAAAAAAATATTCAGATGCCCATTCGGTCACCCATCCATCCATGCGTTAACCAGGACTTATGCTGCTTAGCTTCAAACCAAAGAAAGGGCTAGCACTGTCAAGCCAAGTGATCTTGTAACATTAGCCCATTTAATAGGCAACATGGCCTTTGGAGGCTGGCTTCTTCCTCACTTTGAAGTTAAGCAGGGTTTGTCCTGGTTATTGCATGGATGGCAGGCCTGGATGGCTTTCGTGTCACTGGCCATGCAGCCTGTGCTTTTTTACACCCGATGTCACTATAGCTGTAAAAATATCATTTAAAGAAAAAAATGATAACCGCATTTATGGAACTACCCGTACCCACGGCTATTCGTGGATCTTCATAGCCATGATTATTTGGAAAAACAGCAGAAAACAAATGCCTTCTTGCCCCCCAGGCCTTCAGCAAGTGCCCCCTGTACCAACTCCCCCCACTTCCCAGATGTCCTCCTGCCCTCTCCCTTTCCCCCACAACAAACGCTGTTTCTGTGACGCAGTTTGCGTTGAGATGTCGGCTATTCGCGGCTATAGACGAGGCTCCAGATAGCTTTGTGTTGCAAACCCATTCCCTAGAGTTCATCCAACCCCCAAATTTCACTTGGTGCCCTCTAACCACCCCCACCTCTAGCCTGATGCAATATGCATATTTTTGACCTGCAAATGGCTTTTTTCCTATGTTTCATTTTCCAGTATGCTCGGCTGTAGTCGCGGCTATCTCTAAAATTGAGAGAAAAACAAAATGGTGGCTGTTTCATTGCTAAAAACCCGGTAATTTACCTGATATACAGCTATCTATTTTTGAGAAGGGGGTATCCCTTTGTCAAATATTTTAAAAACTACTGCACAGAATAACCCCAAACCACAAAAAGGTCTCTTTTAAATGCTTTATGTCCAAGTTGTTTCGAGCCTGGTCCAAATCCATCCAGCGGTTTGGGCTGTGCGATTTGGAAAAAATGTATCTTGTTTGTCTATGGGAAAATTAAAGGGAAGTTGTCCGCAACTTTGCAGTTGCGGAGGGGGGAGGGGTGTGAGTTCCTAATCACTTTCAAAATGCCCGCGAAATCCATCACTCGAATCAAAAGTTATGAACAATAGAATTCTAAGAGGTTCCTATGGGAGTCCTACTCGCCTTAACTATAGGGTGGCTGTCGCTGCCCTATAATATATACGTAAAAGAAATAATACAGCAATAGTAACAAGCCTCTCTGTTGTAGCGTTATGCTCCTGCACCATTTGAATGTAGGGATGTAAGTTCCAGAATGCAAAGTAGTGCAAGCTAAACAATTACCTTTACTTTTTGCAGATGTGTTCTCAACGCTTAAAGCCCCATAACAAAGGATACTTTGATACATTTGCATGCTTTGTTAACCCAGGCATCCTTATTGCTTATAGGTAGTTCAATATAAGAACAAATAACAGAATTGGGAGACAGTTTAAATGTGTTTGTCTTGAAACAAGGCACAGGCTTGGATATTTATCTGGGGTTTATGTGTCATTTATGATGAGAAATAGCTAATGTCGCCCCAAGTTCTTATCTCTGGCCATGAACTAAAAGATGTTAAATGTTCAAAGGTCTCAGTGGGAGCCCTGTGGACTTTGCTCCCTGAGCAGCATGTGAACGCTGCCCCTCTGCAGGCATCCTCTAATCATGGTCAAAGGAAGACAGCCACGCATTCTATTGCAGCCTTGAAAAACCCAGAGCTTTCATGCTCTTCCCCAGAGAGCCGGGAGCTGGAAACCCGGGGGGGCGGAGGGGGTGCTCCAGGACAAACACGGAGGTTAGGCCGGTCTGCTTATGAATATCACTGAAGTGTGACTGTGTACAGTCATGCCAACTGCACCGCATCAGCCAGGCGACCATGTTGTTTGCTGTCTTTGCAAGTGAGCGCTGCTTTCTTTCCCAGTTCATTTGTTCAATACCCTTAAAACCTCTGAACACACAGCCACGGATGTTTGTTGGTGCAGTTCACATGCTGTTAGACACACATCCTCTTCCCTAGAGCGGAATGTATCACTTGGCTTCAAGTGTTCTTATCAAGCACAAAAACATAGTTAGGCCCACACGAAACAATGGCCATGCCCACGGCTGCCACAGGGTTAGCAAAAGGCACGGCCCCAAAGGGGCTCAAAGCGCCAAGGCATAACAGGTCGGAGAGGCCGATCCTCCCCACCCTGCCTGCTGCCTCAATAAGGAGATGCTGGCAGGAAAAGGAAGTGGGGCCATAAAGTATGGCCTTTATATCCAGTACCCGTGCAGAAGGACCGGTCTCTTTGCACGTCTGCTACCCCCTGCAGAAGGATCAGTGTTGTCTCACCCAACCCACCATAACATGTAATTTTCCTTGCAGGTTGTCTAATGGTTGTGTTTTTTGTCACAGGCGGTATCTCAACCGATCGAGCAATGCCTAAACTAACCTCCTCATGGAGGGTAAAGAGGACGAAGGGTAAATGGCCCCCTGTTAGCATAGCATGGTGGGGGGCAGCAAGGTCAAGAGAGAAGGGTCAGCCGCTCTGGTCGTCATCTTCCAGCTTGGGCTGGTGGAACAAGGAAGCATAACGGCATCCCATCAGCAGTGACTGCCAATGTGTATCGCTTAGAGCGGGAGGCTCTGGGAGGTTCGGGCAGTGAGACCTAAGTATTTAGGGAAATTAATGGATAAGAAAAAAGAGCTGGCTGGAGGAAAAGGGGGTGCAAGGAATACGAATATTAAACAGAAAGGTGCTGCTGATCGTTTGGGGTTGTACAAAGTATTGAATAGGTTGGAAGTGATATTGTGAAATGTTTAAAATAAACTGCTGCCACAAATGAGAAAAGCGGGTCTGGCCTCAGTTATTTAGCCAAGATGGGCTACAGAGTTAGGTATGTAGCTTGCCTGGTGGGGGGTGAGCAGTACCCGACTACCCATGCTGTTGAACCTGGGAGCAGGAGCCTGCTGCTGCTTCTCCGCAGATGGAGGGTCAAGTCTCTCTTCCTGCAGAGCCAAATCGCCCTCACTTCAGAGACTGAAGACCCTGCACTGGGGACGGTACAAAGTTGTGTAAACATTCACCCACCTGGTTGGAGGTCATATCAGGTCTAAACCAATCCGCAGGAATCTTGCACTTAAATACTGTGTCATCTCATTACATTTGCAGAACTTGAGCCAAGTTGTGCACTGCCCTTATGATGCATCCGTTCAGCAGTGCATACATAGGAGGCAAAGGAAAATAATGCAGTAAGAAATAGAAACATCTGAAACATTAAACCCAATGCTTTCCAAGACATAGAATTGTGTCAAACATAATTAAACCCTGATTGAAACACAAACTGATCAGGTTGCAAATGGTTTCTACAGGATCCAAGTTATGACATATAGGTATGTGGATATCTGCTACGTATTGGTGTTGAATATCGGTTGCAGTTGGCATTTTACTTAACTAGTGCATGATTCCGATGGGTACAGTCCAGTGTTTAAAAACCCATGTGCTATTTGACCGACTAGTCCATGGTTGGCCATCCATGCATGGATGATGAGATAGATTTTATTCACCATGGCCAAATCCTTGTCATAAACCGTATGAGAATCTGGGTATCATCTGCTTAGTTCGTGTAGGTGACAACGAGATTGTCCAGATCATTAAAAAGGGGCTTAGTAAATATATTATACATTGTGGGAGAGACACAGGAGCCCTGTGGCACCCCACAAGTGATGGGAACATGGTCTGCTGCTGCTGATGGCGAGAAGACGCTCATGGTCCTATTGCTCAGAAAGGACTGGATCCAAGCTATCGCTTCTTGTGAAAAATGAGCTGCAGAGTCAAGATGATTACCTAGGACCTTGTGATCCACCAAATCGAAGGCAGCCAAGAGATCCAGTAAGATCAGCAAGGCTGTGATCCCTCTGTCTCTAAGTTAGTCGATCTGAAGTTTGAGATCAATCAGGGTGGTTTCAGTGCTGTGTTGAGGCCTGAAGCCCGATTGGCGAACTCCAAGGAGATAATTGAGACAGTTGTGATTGGCCTATAGTTAGTGGATATGGTGGGATCTAGTGATTGTTTTTTGAGGAGGGATAGGACCCAGGACTCCTTTAGGTTATTAGGAATGGCACAGATGGTTAAGGATGCATTAATTAGCTTAGTTATGAAAGGGGCTAGTTCTCTTGCAAAGTATTTAATGATTTGGGCAGGGCATTTTTCTCCCTGACAGTTTGATGGTTTAAGGGAGAGGATAATGTTTTCAAACTCAAGGATAGAGACTTTACTGAAGTTGAAGAGGTGTTCTGGTTTATTTAATAGTGGCGTCGTATTGGCAGGGTTAACATTTTTGGGTATGCTACCTTTTTTGTTGGCAATTTTGGATTGAAGTAACATGACTTAGTTGGTTAGGGCCTTCTGAATATTAGAACACCAGAGTTTGTCTTTAACACAATTGTCTGCACTGGGACCAGAGTTTCTAGTTCTTCCAGGATTACAAAGAGTTCCTTTGTACTTGAGTTGGCTTGGAGAATTTTCCTTTTGGTAAGTAGTATTTCTTTCTTGTATAGAGATGAGATGTTGATGAGATTTGATTTGTTTTCGTCTGAGGGTAAGTGTCTCCACTCTACTGCACATTTTCTTTTTTCAGCTCTTAGAATTTTGAGGTGTGGTGTAAACCATGAGTTTAGGTGAGCTCTGAGTTTGCTCTTTCTCATTTTTAGTAGGGCAATGGTATCTAAGGCTTTAGTCATGGTTTTGTTATATGCGTCTACTAGGGTGAAGGGGTCATTAATATCTGGCAGTGAGTTGAGGGTTGGTATCAGTAAAAGTATAAGATTATCTGCCGTGATGTTCGTTTTATTCCTGGTTATTATGGGAGGTGCTACTGGATTATTTTTGGGTCATTGGGCCTCATTACAACTCAGGCGGCAAGGGGTTTACGGCGCCGTAAACAGCCCCGACCCTTACCGCCTGAGTACGAGGTCCCTTAGCGCCATGGAGGTTTTAACACCTGCTTTTAGCAGGTGTTAAAATCCATGGCGCTAAGGGGCCATGGAGTTAATTACGCCACCGTAATTTACGGTGGCGTAATTAACGCCTTCCCCACTCCCATTATGCCCTATGGGGCAAAATGGGAATGGGGAAGGGTAAATGGGAAAATGGGGATTTACCGCCCCGCCAAGGTTGGAATGGGGCGGTAGATCCGCCAACCACCATGGCGTAAACATAGTTTACGCCATGGTGGTAAAGTCACGGCCCAGGCGGTAACTTACCGCCTGGGTCGTAATGAGGCCCATTGGGTTTTTACTGCTAGAGTGAATGCTATAAGGTGGTGATTAGTCCCTATCTGAGGAGTAATAGCGGTGATTGAGGCATTGCAGTTAAAGTCAGCCACCAAATCTAATATTCAACCTTTATTATGAGTGGGTAGGGATACTCTTTAGATGAAGCAGAATTCCATGAGGACATTGGTGTTGGCTATGACTTGCTGGTGTTTAGGGTCATTGAATCCCAGGTTGAGATCCCCCAGCAGGAGTCTTTGAGAGGTATTTAACAGGTTGTCCGATAGGATAGTAGAAATATCCTCCTCGAATGCACCAATCTGTGTGTTGAGAATGACAATACACTGTGTTTGTGTTTTTGCATTGTGTGTGATTGTATGTAATGTAATTTAATATGGCATCTGTAGAGCTTCTAGGTCCATTGGTATAGCCTCAAAGCGCTGTAGGTGAATGCCCTTGGAGGACCGAAGTCCGAGGTATGAGAGATTGGTCAGAGGAATTTCGAATGCGTGTGTGCATTTTATCCAGTACAAAGTTAAGTAGAGGTGGCTAAGTCCCTGCTGCTAGTGACACCTGTAGAACTGGCTTATGGGTGGGTGCTGTGAAGGCTGTCAGGAGAGTATGCGAGTCAGGGAGACTATTTATGTGTCCGGCTACACCACATTTTTAATGTGGGACTTAGCTGCATTCTAGTGGCAGAGGTGATGTGCGATATGAGATCAAGTAGCGGATGATTGCAGATGTGTGCAGGTGGGTGGACATGGCTTGAGCGGGCTACGGCTATCTTCCATTGAGATGGAGTGCAACATGTACCCGTGAGTCATGATTGATTACTTCATTGATGGAGTGCACGTCCTGTCATGTGGGTCTACAGGAATCCTTTCTGTAGCACGCTGAGTACTTTCTTGGAGTCTCCTCATTTGACTCATTGATGGCCCTTTCTTACCTGTCTGGGGGTGAATTCGATCAGTCAGGATGCAGGTGGTAGAGACATGTTTCGAGTGCCCTCCTGAAGGCGAGGTGATCCTCTATGCGGCGAAAGGGATTTATGGCACTTGTTCACAGTCTCAGAAGAGGGCACGTTTTGCCTGTGCCTGCAGTCTCATATGCACTTCTATCCTGATGAGCAGGTGATTTTGAGACACAACCAGTACTTCTCAGCAAAGCCCCTCTTTTCAATGTGAAAGGACCCATACTCAGCTGAACCGCTGTATTTCAACGGACAGTACTACTGCTTCTCAGTCAGACCTGTACAGTTGTAATAGTACTGCACTGCCACATGTTTATCGAACCAGAATACCCATGAAAATAACATGAGCAATTGGGATACAGACTGACGTAGGCCACGCTAACGTCTCTGGGTCGCCCTGCACATGTGTCCCCGGGCTGGGGCATGCCTTCACTCAGGCCACACCCCACACACCGCCTGAGACTCTGGATCCCTGCAAGGCTGCAGCTGGCATGTGCATTTGGCCTGCCTTTTCTTGGATGCCCTGGGGAAGCTGCTCGAGGTGACAGCATGCTAGGGATTGCTAACCTTCTTTCCTCTCTTCTCTCTGCTTCTTTATCATTTCTCTCCTTCTTAGACAGTGCCCTTCTGTGTGCTCCTTCTTCCAGCCAGCACCTCTAACTGTCTTTTTGTCATTCCCTTCTACAATCCTTTACCAGGTGAGTCCACCGTTGTTGGCAGGGAGGACTTGTCCATTGCGATTCATCCCAGTGTTCCATGTGTCCCCCCCATGGCGGGGAACTTGGTACCTTTAGGTAAATCCAGTTAAGCACATACACGTTCAATTAAAGACTTTTGAAACCCCTGTTTCTGTGTCTCAGTTCTTTCTTTTAAGTCTTTCTTCACGTTGCACCCTACATCCACCTGTCTATAACTCACTACCTATCATTTAGGCTGGAGGTTATGCTGGGCACCTGGCCACATATCATATTGACCCTGCATGGTGGGGAATTGATGGAGCGAGGGAAGGCTTTGGATATCTGATCCTAATTCTAAGATTTGGCCTTGATCAATACGGTAGTGTGAATTTGACAAAAATGGCTGATGTACACCCAGCCATCAGGGAGAATCAGCAAGTGACCGCGTCAGAAATGACGGGTATTGTAGATGCATTACATCACCTCTCCCCTCCCGTCGCACAATAGTTTGGAATCTAGTAAGCAGACAAGCAGCTGCCGGAAAACAAGCCTGTTCTGAGCATTTGTCATCCAGACTACTATCCCAAAATGGAAGCTATTTCGCAACTGGTTCCATTTGTTTTCCCAAATCATGACATAATGCCACACCTGGCAATATCACCTTGCACCGACAATCTGCTACCAAGGAGCTCGGCTAGCATCTCAACCATGGACAGAATTGGGAGATGGGAGGCACAACTGAAACGTCAGAGGTTTTAATGATCTGTGTAATCAGGTAAGAATTATAAATCATGTGTGTAATTTTAAAGATATTTCAGGTGCAACTGGGAAGATCACAAGAAAATGAAACACAAAACAAACACTGGGCGTTTCCGGCCGGTAACCCAGTATTGCACTCCCAAAGGGAAATATTCTCAGATGTAATCTCACAGCCTATTCGGGTTCAGAAAACTCCAGACCGGAGTCAGATAGCCCAAAAAGGATGCTAGTACTTAATTAGTTTTACGAAAGAGTATTATAGGTCATATACCTTTAACTTTTTGTCTTCATCAAACTACAATTCAAGAGCTCATTTCTATACTCGCATTCTCCTGCCCCCCTGCAGGAATTTGGCTAAGAAGCACCAAATAGATTTGAGGCAGGTATACGCTCATATTCATATATTGTTATAACATCAAAATCAATTTACAACACACTGTTAGATACCCAGTGTGAGATACAAATTCAAATAACAATATGGACAATGAGGTATTTACAAAAAACAACAACACGGTTGAGCTAAGAAAAGCGCTAAAATACACCAAAAAGAAATATACAATAGAAATTGTGTAGATATTCCGTCATATCATATAACAGTTCATTCTGTTCCGAGCAATACAGTGTATGTTGCTCGAATATGCATCAACGTTGAGAAACATCCCTAACGCGTTTCGGATTAGTTTAATCCATCTTCAGGGCAGGGCGTGTTTAACATTCACTTATTGTTCTAGGTGATTTCTTTGGATAGATCCTACAAATAACAAAAAGGACCTAATTAGTTCACTAAGAATCATGGGTAGTTAACATGGAATAAGACATTGTACCTCACAATAACCTTTACAGTAGAGTGAAGGACTCATTCGCTCTGGAGCACACCTCCTGGTGCCCAAATAGCGAAAAGGTAGTGGCGGGTAAAGAAAGATGAAAGACTCCCAAAAGAATATCTGCAAGTCAAGGGAACATGGGTCATAACCAGATATTGGAATAGATACACCAATGTGGTGGCAGAAAACACGTACACTTATGTAAATGATTACAATTGAATGTGGGAAGATATTATTTCTAAAGGATCAGTAGTTAGAGGTAACGTAGGAATAGTGCACAAGGCAAAAAGCCTGTGCTCAGCCTAGATCGCAATAACTGTGTCCCAGGACGTGTACACTCCTCTACGCGTATATATCCTAAGAGGGGGGTAGACATTATTACTAGATCATTAATAGTTGGAACCTGTGCCTACAGGACCGAAGTCTGTGCTTAAACGTAGAAGGATGCTGTGCTTAAGTCATCGCATTATATAGCCACTAAGTTATTCAAAGTAATGTGGAACTTGAGTGTTTACGGGGAAGTACTATTGTAGAAAACACAAATGGGCAATAAGCGGCTATTCAAAATGATAAGTATCTCTCACGGTGTGCCTATATTAGTCAGGGAGAGGGCAGGCCAGCCAGGTCCCCCTGCTTACCTTGTGTTTGCGACCCGGAGCAGAAGCCGAACAGCCCGTCACCAAGACGAGCTGCTCGCTACTGCTCCGTGTAAATGGTCGCTAGGGACGCCACGCATGCGCGTCCCCACCAAGGCGCCATCTTGGTGTGGGACTTCAATGTCTGCCAGCGGCAGTTGTCTCTGAGGAGATCCACCCCCAAGTGGTGAGTAAGGATTCCCCAATGGATATTAGCCGTAATAAGGTGAACAGTGCAATAATGGCATTCAGTCTGTCAGATCCCGTGACAAAACGGTGGAGTTGGAACCCCAGTTGCCATGGGAGTGACATGCACGAGTGTGGTAATTTTGGTACTAGAGCCGCGGGCAAAAAAGCCAGCCGTTGTCAAAGTGACGGGTGAACTAATGTGTGTGTATACGGTCCAATCTGGACCAAAGCTTAATTTAACGCCGTTCCACAGAATATAGAGCGGCATGCAGTCATTCCTCCCAGATCAATAGTCTGGGACACCCGGGGTACTCAGACAGGATGTGAGGAGGCTGAGATAGTTTATAAAAAAAGATGTAAGAATCTCAGAATGAAAAAAGTCAGGGGTCCCATGTATGCTAATGGGTAGCGAGAGGAGCGGCCCAACAGTTATAAGAAACTGTGTGGTGCCCCCCCCTCTCGTTTAGTATAGAAGACCCAACAAAGGCCTCTGAGAGAATCTCTCTGGCCTGTCCTTGGGCCTAAGGTAGGTAGTGCACCAGGGTTTAAACGGAGTGTATCATCTGCAATCAGGAGCATGTATGTGTACGTAATAAGTACCCTACATTAAGGGCTGTGCGCCCTAGGGAATACATTGTAGGCATATTCATTTAGTGCATATGTCACTGTCGGTTTAAAGACCGTTCACATTCTGAATTGACCACCTCATTGTAGATATCCAAACAAATGTCAACATATGGTACAATACCTTACTTAAGAGTGTCAACGATGTCCACATTCATCACCTCAATTCAACATTATCAAGTCAATCACATTACAAGAAGCACATGAGGTCAAACTCGCAGTTAATACCCCTCGGGCTTAGACAGTCCAACAAATCGATCCACATGATCTCCCTCTGTAACAATTTCTTCTGGACATCTCCCCCTCTTGGTCCCACCTTAACCTGTTCCAGGATCGTACATTTCATTTGAACAATAGAGTGCCTGGATTCCCAAAAATGCACTGCTACTGGTGATCTAAGGTTTTTTTTGTTGCTTTGAGCTGAATATGTAGTCATATACATCATGTTGTCATCCTTCGTACAATTTTTGGGAATGAGCAGGGTATCTCTCTTAAAGGAATGGTTTGGTCAAAATGTTTTATTGCCCCTACGGGTTGGCCATGTGTTTTTAAGCCTAAGTCGCTCGATTTTAGAAAAATTTCCTATGGACCTTACCCGAGTTTTCGTCCATTAAACGCACGCGAAAACAGGCATCAGGGAGCTGCCATTTTGTGATAATCCTATCATTTCCCCCATCGCCCTGGCTGACCTGCTTTTGCGGCACTATATCATATCCCCCACCCCTGAGCCTGTCATCAGCAGACACGTACCGCCCATTTCACAACGCCAAAGCACGTCTCGTGTCAACATTCGCTGCGCTTCAGCTAATGACGTGTTGCCATGGAAATGGCAGGACGCCTCTTTCCTCAATAAGTATAAACAGACCGTTTCACAACACACAGCAGCAGATTTTCGATTCCATTCCTCTCTCTGTGTTACTTTGAGTATTCTGTGACTCGTTTCTGTGCTCTGGTCAGCTACCTTCGTTGCTTGTAGCCCATGTGAACAGATACCAGTACCACCGCTATGAATTATTTTAGTTTGTTTAACACACAATGGCTACAATAATGCCCTACATGTACGAGCCCGAGTATAGCGAGGAGGAACTACTGGAAAGGGAAACACGCGAAAACGATGGGTCTTCGGACGGCAGTTGGGAGGACGATTCAACAGCTGAGGAGCCTGGACCTAGTCGCATGGACGGTGTTTCCATGTGGTGCACATGCAATCGGTGCGAGCTAATGCCAACCGAGGACGAGAACTGCTGCTGCTGTGAAACCTCGGGATGCGTGACCGACATTTCGGAAGGCGAGCCACGACCGCAATGCATCACCGAGCTGCCAGACTTCAGGGCAGCCTGCCTCACACGGTCCATGTTGAGGATAACGATGGTGCTTATACACGAACTTCGCCCAACTGTTCGTCCTCGTAATCAGAGTAACGAGTAAGTATACTCAGCTTGTCATGCCACTCCTATTTCATGGTCTTCTACTATATCCAAAATTACATATACATATCATTGTAAGAATTTTCATTGACAACAAACGTTTATTAAACTTATCTTGGTCATTTAAAAACAGTTTGTTTCATTCCTTTTCACAGGTGGTACAGGCTGGTGGCCTATCGTTCCTTTACATGGTGGCTTCACGGGAGGCTTGGACACCGCATTCGAAGAGTGATACCCGCCTGTGCCGTTCGTGCCATAAGAGAAACGTTCCCGAGTGACAGCGGTCAGTACAGGGGATTTTCTCTTGCTGTGCTGCAACCTGTACAATGTTTAAAGTCTTGTACTTTTGTGTCATCAAAATAAGATACAAAATAAAACACCACATATATTTTAACAACGGTTGTTTCGATTTTTTAAATGATTCAAGTGTGTCTCCATTCAAGGATGGACGTCAGACATCTGTGCTCCGAATGGGTGATGGTCAGGTCGCTGTGAAGCAGAGTGGTCACTATCTAAGCTAACATAATATATTCTCAATAATGCATGCACTAAATAACACTTGTTCAAAGTCTTTCAGTCGGTTATGTCTCTATAAAAGTCACACATATATCTATACTATCAATTAACATTGGATTATATAGGCCTTTGGTTAAGGGTCTTGACCACTATAATACACTGTTTGAAGTGTGCGTCTGTGCTCACAAGAATCTCCGGTATGTGGCATTTGTTATTGATAGGCAACGATATACTGCAGTAGGGGTCTAATGTTAGTTAGGGATCTGCTAGGTGGGCATCATGGCATGGTCAGTGGTCTGGCACATGAAGAGAATACCTTGCAGGGACACAGGGTCAGAATGGCAGTAAGTTTCCACTGGCGAGGGTGCGTGGGCAAGGACACGTTTGTGGAGATGAACAAGCTATGTGCTTAGTTCAGGCTGGTTCACATGCAGGACCGTGATCTCAGAGGAAGAGTGATGTGTTACATTTATTAGCTGTTGCAAATACCTCTGGAGTTTTCCAGTCAGAGTGGGAACGAGGGTGGGGGCCATGTGCTCTGCGCAGTGAGGCCTGGTCACCAAGATGGAGTGGAAATGGGGTACAAAAATGGATGCCCCGTGTCCTGCTTAGTGGTCCCATCTACGCAAATGTCAACCAAAGTTAACATCACATAAGGGCAAGGGACAAACCCACTACTGGAGGCACTTGGTCCGAGTTTCTACTGAGAAGTAAAGGATGAGAGGGGCCTGATGGCCCCTCGCTCCCACACACTTGCCTGCATGCCCACCGGCCCATCCATCCCACCCCCTCTATCAAAGGCGGTCGGTTTGCACCAGGGGATAAGCGCTGGCATGGGGGGCTGTCACGGGAGCAAACGGCCAAGGTGCCAATCACCATGTACACTTCAAAAGGTATACCACGCCCAGGGGCCATCGCTCACATGGCCTCCTCATACCCTGTGTCTCCAGGCAGGCCTTCCCTGAGGCAGGCCGCCCCCCTGCAATCCACATAAGTGTGTCTCCATTCA